>NC_083748.1:13938689-14624939 GCF_033458585.1 Syngnathus typhle
ATTATTATTTAAGGAGCGTTGTCTCGTTTATAGGTCACATTAAGGGTTCTTGTCAGATAACTAACCTTATATGGCAAAAACCTGGCATTAGAACAGGGGTGTGTAGACTTTTAATAACGAATGTCAGTCAGCTTGTTAAGTGTCAAGGCGACTAGGGCGAGCCAGCCAATCAGAGGGCGGGCTAATGTTAGCCGGCTACACCTGCTCTCGAGATGTCCTAACTAACAAATAAACCAGATGCCCAGCCCTTTTAGACACCTTTCTCCCATTCCATCTTTTGGTGTGGAATTTGTAACATTTAGTGTCTGCCTTTAACTATAAATGGAAGCTCCCGGAGGGGGAAATGTGCGACGGGGCCTTGTGTAACTCTATTAGCCGTCGAATGCTAATCCAGCTAGCTTCTTGGCTAGCTGTTGTCACCTGACCCGCAGTCCCTCGCTAAGCAATCAAATTCTATTCTTCTCCTCAAAAGCATAAAAAATGGACCACTGAAGAATTTCATTCCAAACTTAAGCCGAACTAACCCTCCCGTCCCAACCAGCGGGCCCTCCCCCGCTCCTCCTCACCTCGGAATTTCAGTTCGTGTTGAGGCTCCAAAAACAGAACCTGTTCCGGCCTGGCCATGACCCAACGAGCTGGAGCGGGGGCGATCGGGGCTGGAGACCCACTTGTGGAAGGATCTTGTATGTCACGGACTCGGCGACAACACTAGGCGGCCCCCCCGCCGTCACCTCGAGCTAGCGACGGCTGTTGTGATGCAGCAGCGGCGGCGGAAGGAAGGAAGGAAGGAAAGGAGTGAGAGGCAGGCCGCCGGTGACGTCACTGCCTCTGCATTGCCACCCAGCGGGGAGGGTGACAGGGTGACGGACTGGGTGCTGTTGGGTGAAGCTCTGCGGGGGGGCTACATGATAAGAATGTGCTAAATTTTGTATAAAAAATGTAGAGGTCCACATCAGATGTTTTACCAGAGCCGGGTCTAGGCATGGCCAAGAGGGGGCCTGGCCTGGCCCCCTCCAATAAATGTTGCGGGTGAGCTGCATGTGGCTTCCAGGCTGAATTTGTCCAGATCTGTGTGACATTGATCTTGGCCAAAATGAGCAATCTCCTTTATTCTGGAGCCCAAGGTCTATCGCCTAAATCATTGGCCCAATTCTGACATCTGAAAATGATACTTTTCTCAATACTTGTTCATGTTAATGCTGTCAGCCTGACTGACTCACAGTGGAGATATTCTACGTTGGAATCTTGGCTCCAGCCATCTCGTGTGATGTCTGCACATTTTCCATATGCTTGCTAGGGTTTTCTCGGATACTATAGTTTCCTGTTCCACAAACATCCATCATGCAGGTTCATGAAAGACTGACTGCAAATTGTTACCAGACATCTTGAAAGGGAGAGTAGTTCAACTTCATTATAATTTCATTACACAGTAGTATCCGTCCATTTTCTAATATTACATATCCTCATCGGGGTTGCAAGTCAGCTGGAGTCAATTAGTATGGTGGATGTTTACATCATACTCCTGATATAGTTTGTATTGAGATGGATACTTGTTGGAAAGTAGAACAGAACAAGTATGGACACAGTCCAGATGAAGATAATAGAAGAAGAAAAACATACACTATGTCGGTTTTGCTAAGTGTTATCAAATAAAATCACCTTCACCTATCAACTTGGCTTTCCGCTTACCTGTCTGACCATTTTCCTACTGAAAACGGTTTTACCATGTTCAATATTCCTCTTGCTTCTAACTAAATACATTACCAAGTTGATAAGGGTGCACTGTCTCCTCCAGTTTTATGTCTGCCATTAAAACAAAATGAGGAGTACAATAAAAGTGTGTTAAAAGAGGATGCACATTTTTTCAGTCTTTTAATTATAAAGAATTTAACAATTCCCTTAGTAGACACTTGGAAATACACTGCTAACATTTTTTAACAAACATTTAGACAATATGAAACAATCCAAAGTTGAATATTGTTACCAAAGTGCCGATATCATTTAAAATGCATACGTGTAACGTTGTCGCTAAACTGTTTGAATACAGAACAGTCGTTGAATTTTGTGCAATGCCAAGTCATATGATGTAAACTATACATAACACTGGCCATTCGTGTTCCCAGGGCCAGCCCAAGACTATTTTACGGCAACAGTGGAATTAATTAGCTGTCGCAATCACAATTTCACAATCAAACTGCCAACAATTGAGCACAGATATGCTATTTTGACATTAAACCATTCAAATAAAGCGCATCAGAACGCTTTACTTTCTCATAAAAAAAAAAAAAAAAGGTTACAGTCTATGTCAGTGGTTCTTAACCAAGGGTGCTAGGGGGTGCGAGAATGCCCTGGGGGAAAGTTACAAATCTTCCGGAATAACGGTCAGGTAACCGAAAAAAGGGAAAGATTCTGGAAATCAAGAAGTCATTGTGTTATTTGGCATTAGGGATAATGCTAATTAAGCCTTATAGCTGTAAAGTAAACCAATTATTATGGTGATAATCATTTAGGGTTAGGGGTGCGAGAACTGGTTGGTGAATTGAATGGGGTGCAAATAAGGAAAAAGGTTAAGAACCACTGGTCTATGTACATTCTGGAATAGAGTTCAAATATGGGAAACACTGTCTCGGTGCAGCAAGCAGTTAAAAGAGAACCACTTACGTAGCCTTCATTTGTATACTCTAACACTTGTCCTCGTTTGTATTGTGGATGAGCTGGAGCCTAAAAAAACAGCCAGTGAAGATGAACAAATGCAGTAAGTGAAAGTAGATCAGCGGCAGAGGTTCATCCCGGGTTCAAAATGTGTTCTTATGTAGCGCCACGTTAGCTTCTTGAGCTCAGTATTTGTTTGGTTTTTAAATGTAGGTCAATTGGAAGAGCGTTTTCATGGACGCAAATAAAGGACACTGGAATGAACGCTGTCATCTTGATCTTGTGATGTCAAAATGTCAACAGCATCATGAGGACTCGTTCGATACAAATCCGAAGTGAATCAACAAAACCTTATTGGGGAACAGCAAGGTGTGCAAAAAGTACTGAAACATTCAGCAAATTGATTGAGGTCACATTGAGTTGACATGTCAAGGCAATTGTGCATTTTTAGGCTCATCTTGAAATGTCATCCCAAAAGGCCAACATCCCTAACTAACTAACTTGTTGTGAGTAGTGAAAAAAGAAGTCATGTATGTAAAAGGGCCATTGTCTGTCTGCCTCACAATTGAATCAGTTTCTACTTTTGCAGCTGACATGTGCCTTTTTCAACATGGGACATCAAGAATCAAAATGACGGACTGCAAAGACGAACGACGGCAGAAATGGCGTTTTCATGATGGAGAGAAATCATTATTGAAAACAATCATTGAAACACTCTCAAAAATAATCACACTCATACGGAGATGACAGACCTTCGACACGAGTCCGATTATTTGTAGGTTACTTGTCTGTCACTTCCAACATCCCTATTGTGAGCAATGTTTTTGCTCGCGTTGGTACAATAGAAGAATGAGCAAATAGTCACCAGCCAAGCGTCGCCATCAGCAGCACGTCCTGCGAGACTCTGACTCTTGCCGCCCCAGTTTGAAACCTTTTGCCGACGTTCCCCCGGACGCATCGACCACTGGGATGCGCCTACCTGTGGAGAGAAACCACAAACGTGGACAAGCAGTCCGTCATTGAAGATTGATTTAAAACATGGCCAAGTGCGGAAAATACGCTACTGATTGGTTGAATCAACTAACAACCAACATCATAATAACTGCCCTAAAATCGCTCCCACTTGATATGATTGGATCATCGGTACCGGTGTAACCCACTTCGTGAACCTGAATCTTTTTGTCCTCTGGAAGTCTCACGGAAGTTGGAACACTCACTTATCTCGATAAAAACTTCGTTGATGTTGATGGCGTTTTTGGCACTGGTTTCGACAAATATGGCATGGATGGATTCGGCGTAGTCCTTGGCGTCCTTTTCTAAGACTTCCCTGAAACCAGAGCATGCACAAATGCTTTGGTTTCAACACATTCGGGTTTGTTCAACTCCATGATCAAGAAGGATTCGGTTGTTCAAGGGCTAGAATAATATGAATATAATCAATTGCGTTGGACTACCGACCGGAATCTGGATTTCTCAGAGGCTCACCTGGCGTCCGACAGATCACATTTGTTTCCGGCAACGGCCACCACGATATTGGGAGGGCCGTGCTGACGGAGCTCCTTCACCCAGTTCTTCAACGTTTGGAAGGAGTCCTGATGGATGGAATTGTTTCATCAATTGTATGAAGGAATTGTCTGTATATCCCAATTTTACACGCAACCTAATGTCACGGTTTGTTGGAGAAAGCTAAGCCAGCAGTTTCCCCCCCAGTTTGCAGACTAAAGCGATGATCATTATCTGCTGGCTGAAACTTTAGAGTTGAACAGACACACCAAATGAGAGGCATTCGGATTCACGTTCCAAAAGTGTTGGACAGAAATAGGAACTAAAGCTGCGGAAAGATTGTGGCTGACCTGAGCCAAAGTGATCTCAAAATGGATCAGAACAAGGAGTAGCATAGAATCGGGTCTATAAATCCAGGTGTTATTCACAGACAAATTGTGCACGGAATCCTAACAATACCTCTTTTGTGATGTCATAAACAATGATGGCGGCTGCAGAGCCTCTGTAGTACATTGGTGCCAGAGCTCGGAACTATGGGAGGGAGGGAGAGAGGGAGGGAGGGAGAGAGGACAACAATATCAATATGCAATGGAGAAAGTTTGGCCAAAATCACTAGTATTTATCTGTACTGCCATTTATTGTTCTCATACTACTACTTTTATGGGTTCTCGCTAATCCCTTATGGACTCCACATTACAGCGTGCTTTTAATAAACACATTGAAACAAAGAAAAACAATTGAGACAGAAATGCCACAACAGGCATTTTCTAAAAGCACACATCATACAAGGGAGCCGTTTAAATTCTAAAGAACCTCAAACATGTGGAAGTTATCAGGAGAAAGATGAGCAGAATGTCAGGAGAGCTGCCACAAATGTGGCTTCAATGGAACAGAGCGTGCATTTCATCCCTAATTCATCACAACTGAAAGCAAATTCTCTGGAGAGAGTCAATGATTTCAATGCATTTCTTCAAATTGGAACCAAATCAAACATATATTCAGGCGCTTGCAAATCAATTGGAATACGGGCTGAAGAGCATTAAGTTGATTCATTTCAGAAAGGGAATGGAAACATTTGGCTGCGTAACGATCCAGTTGTGAAACGTTTCATTGTAAACTGAGAATAAGATATACGGATTTGACAAGCATGCGCGCCAAAGCAGCTGATCCAGAAAGGTCTGGAGAGCCATTTGGGAACGTTTCAAAGACCACACGGGAATGAACACAGACAGGGAGCGCGACAACGCCAACTAACTTTGGGAAAGGAGAAAACCTACACATGCATCGCACGATCAACTGAACATTAATCAAAGAGACGACGAACAAGTCAGTGGCACTGCCACTTTGACAACAAACGTGACAGCTCAGGTTTCATGCTCTCCTCTTATCTTCTTTATGTCCCCTGAAGACCACAAAGGAGGAGGTGGAGAAAGAGAAGGATAAAAGACGAGCTGTCTCTTATCTCACCTCTCAGGAGAGGACAACGGTGGCTCCCAAGCAGGACAAGAAAGACAAGGGCACTTGCAGAAATAGAAAGTATTCAAAAGCCAACGGGAAATAAGCTTCTTTCTTACCTTACTTCTTGGTCCTCAAGAGCAAAATGATATTTTTTCTCAATGAACTTCTGCATGTTGTGAAGATTGCAAATCTTTTGCAAATTTTGTCACATCTTTCTGGTGAAGGCATTCCAAATGGAATGTTTGACTTACAGACAAGGAAATGTTGCCCTCTGCTAGAAATAATGCAGAAGTGCACTTTTGCAAGCCACGGACGGCCTGGCCCGGCCCGGCCCGGCCCGGCCCTTCAAAGCAAACACACGAAATACTAAAGCGCATGTCAATTTCAAACACCGCAACTGAGGAGAAGGCACACATACACTTACTTGTGTGCTTACTGATTTCATTGATTCATTCACCCCCTGAAATGTCCGCTGGATTACTAAAAAGAAGAAGCAATCTAGGGCCTACTAACCCGCTCCTGTCCCGCCGTGTCCCAAATGAGGAACTTGTGGAGCTCGTTTTGGTGTTGTACCGTCTTGGTCATAAAAGATGCACTGGTGATAGATAGATAGATGACAAGACACGTAAAGCATTTTATAGGTTTTCAATTATCATTGCAGTGGAAATAAATGTTCTTTTGGTAAGGAGAATCACGACAAGGTGGCATCGATCTTGTAATGTACAACTTACCCAATAGTTGGGTTGATGTTTGGATCAAAGCTGTCCTCCACAAATCTCCACACGATACTTGACTTGCCAACACCGGTATCCTGCAGAGTAACCATGCACAAAAAGTCAAATGTGCACCAATATATCTATCTATTTATCTATACACACACACACAGAGTGCACTTGGCTGTTTTCTTCTATTTGAAAACATTTCGTCCTGTTAGGTCACTGCGGTCTGTCGACCTCTTTTGTGTCCTTGCACAAGATTAAAAGAACGGTGATAGAGCGTTGCTCCCAAATTGTGGAATGCACCTTCATTTGAGCAAAGCACTTCCATTACCCGCTCGCTTTTGACTACGCAGTAAAAGACATATTCGTTTGGGGAGGCATTCCAGTCAGACTTGACTGTCTCACTTTGTATTCGATTATGTACCTGTGCAATTTGTATTTAATTCATGACAATGTTTATATGCCGTCAATATTCGCATTAAGGTCCACATTCCGGTTTTTAAAACATTTGGAATAACCCGCGTGTGTGTGAGAGAAGACGATTACTTCTGTATGCATTGTAATGATTTGGAATATCAACACAGTAAAGCAATGAGAATGTCATGACGTAGACAATATTCCCGCTTCTTATTTTCTACCATCAATCAAATCCATAAAGTAGTTGGTGACCTTCTCTCTGCAAAAGTGTGGTTCTGTCCTGCGTCTTCTGAGTTTGTTTGTTTACTCCTGCTTGAGTATTTCTGTATTCACTCTTCTTTTTATCCCCACTTAATACTTGACTGTACCTGCACAGGAGTTCTGGAATCTCTACTATAGAAAATGCAACGGGATGCTGTTAAGATGATCTACACTTGGACGATTCTTCTTTCATGGTATCTCCTGTGCTGTGCGACTCTTGTAACTTTCAAATATCTACAATAACAACTCCATTTCGATGGCATGGGGTTATCCCGATGAAGGCCATTTAATGATGAAATGTGTACAACATATGGAAATAGAGGAGGTTTGATTAATATCTGCCAACTTACCCCAAGAAGACAAACTTTTAACTCTCTTAACGACATGGCTGCTTTCTGTTTTACATCAACTTGATCTTCATTGGCACTTTTGTTTTCACCTCACTTCTCCTTCTTTAGCGAACTTCTCGGGAATATCTTTCAAAGACGACTCCTCTTCATTGCATCAGAAGAGTGGGGTATCAAATGAAGACGTAAATCAGTGTTACTTAAAGCTCCTTGTTTCTCCATAGAGGAATAATGATTGGGAAAAGCAGGCAGGCTAAGTAGCGAAAGTCGCCCATTGCACTTTGGTCTCCATCTTGGAAGTACGGCGAGGGGTCACGTGACTCCCCCTGCTATATGGTTTTGTTTTTTCCCCCCCCTCTCTACGACATCCTCCCTCCTCACTATCACAAAAGCCCCGGTTCGATCCCGAGTAATGTCGACTTTGCTCGCAAGCTGATGATCAAAATCGATGTTCAAACGATCAACATCGATCGGCCACAGGAAGTATATTCAGGAAGTGGTTTCGCTTTTTTCTTTTTTTGTAGTTCTTTTCTCTTTTTTTGGAGTGACAGCTGAGCGCCTGGTGACAGCCCACAGCACACGGGACGGCAGCCCGCAGAGCCGAGCCGATACGCAACATGGCAGGTAATGGACCACTGTGTAACTTCATGTTTGGTGTCTTCTTGCTTTTTAACGCTACAATTTGGTGACTACTAATGGCCAAATTGTGCTTGCTTACGGTGGGCTTCTCGGAGGAAACAAGTGCTGAGCGTAATCACTGGACCGAATAGTGTTAGCAAACTTAGCAACAATACTAGCCAGTCGGCTAACAAAAGCTAACCGGGGATGTCGAAATCTCTCACTTTATGGAGGCGTTCATTACTACAACTAATTTATACACTTGAATATCACAGTAAAACAAGACTGACTAACAGTTTGGTGTGTCTATGTTGTATTTTTCAGCAATTTGTTGCCATAGCAGACGCTAGCGTGTCGACTTTGCTAACGTTAGCCTGAATGCTAAAGTCATTTGCAGCCATAAAATGATTAAGTCTGCAGAAATGCGTCCAAAACCAAGGTGAATGTTTGTTTTTTCCGTTTATGTTTATTCTCCGTGGGATTGATGAAGAAACCCCCCCTTACGTAGGAAAGCCCGCGTTTAAATGTTTAATCTTGTCGGAGTTGTTTTCCTCTTCCCTGCAAGCAAGCAAGCCCATTCCCTGCGATGACCAACTGTAAACACGGGCATTAAAACGTTGCTTGACACTTTCTGCTTTTTCCATCAGTGTCAAAGTACACAATAAATCAACTTTTTCTTTTTTAGATGATATACATTTATTATAGTAAATCCACTTTAAATCTGTATTTGTTTCGATATTATTCACATGTGTATTTGTGTGAGTATTGCTGCTGTAGCAAACTAATTTCCCCTCACCGGTGTGGAAAAAGATAAGCGGCAGCAATCTATCGACTTGTTGTCTCTGAAAAAAACTTGTCATTATAAAACAATGCCGTGCTACACCTAAATTATTGTCAAATGAGGCAGATTGAATCCTAAAAAGTAGACTCAATATTGTTGTTAGCCTAAGCCACTCAAATATGGCTAGACTGCGCTTCAATACGGGACAAATACAAACTGCTCTTCAATAGTGATTCTGTTAAATGTACTGCTGACTCGTTTAAGCAACCGTAACTTGATGCGCACTTTGGACAATTCATTCTGTCATTCTCACCAATATAATGAATTGAATCTCATCTTTCTAAAGCTCGTTTAAACATTGCTATTTCATTGCGGGGATGCAAGTGATCGCTTGCACAACAAATGAATATTTCACCAGGCTTCGCTGCCATGTGTCATGATCACATGAGACCGTCTGACAGTGTTATTTTAAACCGCTTAATTGGGCAGAATTAGAGGCCATCGAGGAGTGTGACATTCCTAGTCATTTACATCACACGCTCATGTTATGGGAAGACAACATCAACATATTCAGGATGGAAATGCTATTTCAATTAAGATAGCTGCTGCTGGACTATATGATCACATCCCCCCCCCCCCCCCCCCCCCCCCTCACCCCGCTGCCAACACCATCTTTCTGAGTTTGGGGATGTGCTTGTCGACTGGAGGTCAGGCATCCGTGGTGTCATGTTGACGCGTCCTTCTCTTGCCAGTCCACCCACGGTGCCTGATTTCCAATAAACGCTGTCTGAACAATTCCGAGGCCTTCCACTTAGCTTTCTGACTTTTGGCAAATGCCATTTGGGCGAGAGATTGTTTACGTGCCGGTACCATGACAATGTCATTTGCATTCACAAAGTGATACTCTTGCAGGCTGAGTCACCTTCTCTCACTGAGGGCCACTTTGTTCCCATGATGTTAATGTGATCGACCGAGAAGGTGCATCTCGTGATTTTCTTCACGTTTTCTCTTTGCAGGTCTATCTTTATACTTCGAAGATGGCCATGACGATCTCGACGATTGTGAGTACAAAAGTTGTAATATTACAAGAGCAGAGTAGCTTTTTCACAAGAAAGTGTGTTGCAATCAATAATTAATTCTGTTTTCAGAAGATGGAAAACGACAGACTCTTTTCATAGTATTTTGATTATTTTTAGTCTGATTTCTTCAATATTTGAGTTTTCTTTTTTCAATATTTTCATTTCACTCACAATTCTCAAGTTCTTCAAAGTTTTTAATTTATTCTTTTCAAGTGGCTCTGGTGCTCTTTCTTATGAGAATGTAAAATCACAATGATAGCCTCTTCAAATTTCAACTTCAATATCGTACCATTTTGACGATGTTCTTGTGATTGTATTGCCCAATTCTTACAGTAGTAGTGAACCATTTCAGCATTTTCAAACGTTTGTAGCAAGCGCCTCTCCGAACTTGAATGAAATCCAGTTGGATTGTGAACCGGACTGGACTGGCGCTTGATCTCTGGTGCTAAAGGAACGCTTCATGTTGATCTTGCAGTTGGATTTGATGACTACGGTTCAGAGTGCGACAGCATCCGGATCACGGCATTCCTCGACGCGGGCCAGGACAACTTGACGCCACTTGGAAGGCTAGAAAAGTACGCCTTCAGTGAAAATGTCTTTAACAGGTAAGAGTTTGGAGGAGAGAAAAACATAAAAAACAATAGCATCAGCCCATCCCCCAATCAAACATTGTCATGATGTCATTGCGTCTCAGTGGAACTTTAAGCCGTGATCTGGTGCCCTGGCTCTCTGTGCTGAGTTTTGACTCGGTTAGGCGCAGGAAATGGCGTCATCGTCAGTGTGCTGATTGCAAAGTGGTGCCGCATCTGGCAGGAAATATCATCAAAAGTTCATGTCAACTTGTCAGCTCACTCTTTGCCGTCAAAAGAGATCCGATTTTTATTTATTTTTTTGACGGCACATTCGGCTTTTTCATGATTCCAAATAAATATCATTTGGCTCACGAACGAATCGCTGCAAAGTTAACGTTGCCTGGTTTTGTTACTCCAAATTGACATGGCGTCCAAGTGTGCGCTGCTGCTGCGCCCGCCCGCCCGCCGGCCGCTTGTGAATGTCGGCATTCTTGGCTGAGTGCTCATCACATACCTGCACACGCTCCAGACAATAAGCAGAGTCTCTAAATGTAATACGCTAGTAGGTTTGTTCTGGGTGGAAATTGTTGACTGGGGTGCAACAATGGCCACCAGTTCTTACTTACGCTTTCATATCGTGCAGGTTAGAAAACACAAAGCCCACCCAAACAATCCTCTTTTGTTCCAAGCATCAACTTTTAGTTGTTGCAAACCAGCTTTTCAATGCTTGGCGATTTGATTGCGCAATGTGTGTGTGTGTGTGTGTGTGTTCACGCAATGTGCCTGACAGCGTTGAACACTGCCTGAGCGAGCTCGCAGCTTGTCTGTCGGCAGGCAGGCAGGCAAACTAACCCGACCGACCGACCGTCCTGTTGCTGCTTTTTAGGCAGATTGTGGCTCGCGGGCTGCTCGATGTGCTCCGTGAGTTCAGCGATAACGAAAATGACTTCATCAGCGTCATGGAGACGGTCGCCAGAATGTCCGAGGATGGAGGTAGATACGGTTCCCTTTTCAGGCTATACCCGCCCGCACCTGCCGTTTGGATCTAAAAATGCCAGCCTGGTTTGCGACGGCGGTGTGTTTTCAGAGCCGACGGTGCGAGCCGAGCTGATGGAGCAGGTCCCGAACATCGCCATGTTCTTACACGAGAGCCGGCCCAACTTTCCCGCCGCTTTCTCCAGATACTTGGTACCTATCGTGGTCCGCTATCTGACGGATCCCAACAACCAGGTAGGATTCCAGACCGCAGGTGTCTCAAGCGTTCAAATGTTTCTCATGTTATTGTTGTGTATTGTATGTTCCAGGTGCGAAAGACCAGCCAAGCGGCGCTGCTCGTGCTGCTGGAGCAGGGCCTCATCTCAAAGGCCGACATGGAGACCAAAGTTTGTCCGGTTCTGCTAGACCTCACAGAACCCAGCAGCGATGACGATTACAAGATTGAGGCGGTTGCTGTGAGTGATTTGAACACAATCTTCACGGAGGCTCTCGGAGCTTATCACTCCAAGGTCAACCACATTGGCTTTGAGGATGCTCTCCAAAAGTCTTGAGTCAGCTAACCAATGTGATGATGATGATTAGAGAATCTTCTGCTTCATAGCTGTATCTTTGACACTCAAACGTGTTTTCATTTTGGTTCTGTGGTGTCCGTCCCACTTTTTCTGTATTGATTTGTAATCAACCACTGCCTTGCTTTTGCTTTTGCTTTTGTGTTCAGATCATGTGTAAAGTGGTGACCATGCTGAGCAAAGACACAGTGGAGCATCTCTTACTGCCGCGATTCTGCGACTTGTGTAGTGACGCCAGACTCTTTCAAGTGCGCAAGGTAACGTCATTTGCTTCTTACATTTTACCCTGGGATGATTCATTAAATTTGTATAGCGCTTTTCAAAAACCCAAAGACGCTATTCATCTGTTCAGTAGGAGTTGTTGTTGTTGTTGTACAAATGCAAATTGGACTTCATTCTGTTTCGTGCATCAGCTGGGTGTTGAAATCCCCAATAGTTTTTCCTGCTGAATGTTAATTCCTTAGACGACTGGTGGCAATTTTGAAAGGATACGCGTGAAGATGTTTTTTTTTTTTTTTTTTTTACCCCTACTTTTTGTATTCTAGGTCTGCGCAGCCAATTTTGGCGAGTTCTGTTCAATTGTAGGCCAGGAAGCCACAGAAAAACTACTGGTAAGGAAAGAGGTTTTGAGTGCGAGCATGGAATGTTTTGATTTTGGATTTCCAGTGCGTTAATCACATCAACAACCTAACCCTTCACAAAGTCCTTTCAGAAAAAGGCAGATCAAATATTTACATTTCTTCAGTCGAAAGTACTTGTATACTTCTCAGGTTTGGCATTCTCTTTGCTGCTATTAATGTAGATTCCCAAGTTCTTCGACCTGTGCTCAGACAGTCTGTGGGGCATCAGAAAAGCCTGCGCCGAGTGCTTCATGATGGTCTCCAATTCAACCTCACCTGAAGTGCGACGTGCAAAGTTGTCCCCGCTTTTCATCAGCCTCATCAGCGACCAATCCCGCTGGGTAAGATGCCCACGCACCAACCTGTCGTCCTGCTATCGTTTGCAGCTCAAATAGTCATTTAGCACATGAACAATGTCTTCCTGATTGGTTTCATGTTAGCCGTTTGATTTGGGAAATAAGGACATTTCAAGTGAGCCCAAACTTTTGAACGATAGTGTACGTATAGCGCCCAGGCATTGCGCAGGTTCAAAACTGCACTCTTCAGCTATGTATTTCCGCATTGCCGCAATTTCACCAATTGTAGGTGATCCTAAAAGCAGAGTAGCTCAATGTTCGACCTTTTTGTTTAGGTGCGGCAGGCTGCTTTTCAGTCCTTGGGCCGCTTCATCTCCACCTTTGCCAACCCAACCGGCGCAGGCCTTCACTTCAGAGAAGACGGAGGGCTACTCGCCGTTAGCAGGTGCTCGACGAGCAGACGGGTCGATCGGGCTAATTCGTAACCACTGAACATCGGTATTCCTATTTGGCATTTCAGCGACTGCTCCTTGAACTCCCTCAACTGCACCGACATCGGCTGCCGTCGCACGGAAAGGGCAATCGCTCACACGCCTCCGAACCAAGATGGCCGCGCAACGCCGTCGCCGGAGCACGTGCCGGCGGCCGAGGAGCTGAACTACGACGACAACAGCCACACGTTCACTCACGAAGATACGCTCGACAGCTCGGCGCCTTCGGCCAACAACGCCAGAAACGTTAAAGACACCACGCAGGCGGATGACAACTTTAACTCCTTCCATTTTTGGAGGCCTCCTCTACCAGACATCAGCGGCGAACTGGAGCTGCTGAACTGTCAAATGGGGGAGATGATTGACAAGAAGAAGAAGAAAAAGAAGAAGGAGAGGAAAGAGGAACAGAAAGATGCAGAAGAGCTTGGAAGTCATCCTGATTCCAAGGTCAGCTCTGGTAAGACTACCAGCGACCAGATCCAGATGGTCTTGGACCGTCTGCAGCCACACATGGATGACCCAGATGTCCAAGGTGAGTGGACGCGCGATACATGGCGCAGCTTTTCCCAACCTTTAGTCAGACAAAGCACATATTCGACAAAGCATTGGACGCTGGTTTTATTGAGGAAATACTGAAGTGAAATTGGATCATTTGCCGCGGGGCAACTTTGCGTCGTTCTCCTGGCTGAGTGAGCACTGCCGTTCTCTCCCCAGCTCAAGTTCAGGTATTGTCTGCGGCTCTGAAGGCAGCTCAGCTGGACAGCCCGTCAGACGACAGTCCCTCGGAAAGCCAGCCGGCCGACTCCCCCGCCGACGGCCCGCTCGTTGAGAGCAAATCAGTGGAGCTTCAGACCGAAGCCGACGAGGGTCTCGCGGAGGAGGCGCAAACGACGGAAAGGCGCTCTGTCGCCGAAACGAGTCCGGTGCAGGAGCAAGGAGACGAGGAGACGCAAACGGACCCCCAGGTGGAAGAGTCTCCACCTGACTCCCCATTTCTGGTATGAGGTCTTGGGGGGCGGGTTTCTAGCTGTCCTGCGGGTTCTCCAGCATAGTGTTGTTTTTCAGGTGTCTGAACTCATTGAGAGTGTGGAGGAAGAGGGCAAAAACGATTCCGTGTGTGAAGACAAGCCTAAAGTCCAGGTCGGTGCTTGGGAAGCAGTGCTCTGTCTGAGCTGCTCAAGTGCTAACTCATCTTCCTTCCTGGCTGGCCTGCAGAATGTTATCCCCCAACAGCTGTTGGATCAGTACCTCTCCATGACTGACCCGGCACGGGCTCAGACGGTGGACACGGAGATAGCCAAGCACTGTGCCTTCAGCCTGCCAGGCGTGGCGCTCACTCTGGGCCGGCAGAACTGGCACTGCCTCAAGGACACGTACGAAACGCTGGCCACCGATGTCCAGGTAGGCACACGCGATCAAACCTCTTGACAGCTAGCTGCTTTCTGTTCCAATTGATACCGTTGATGTTATTGCTGCAAAGTCCAGATGTTTTGGCTCCAGTATTGTGCCTCTTACACGGGCGGGCTGCTCCCCTCTTTGTCGTAGTGGAAAGTGCGGCGCACGCTGGCGTTCTCCATCCACGAACTGGCGGTCATCCTGGGTGACCAGCTGACGGCGGCGGATCTGGTTCCCATCTTCAACGGCTTTCTCAAGGACTTGGACGAGGTCCGCATCGGCGTACTCAAGCACCTCTACGACTTCCTCAAGGTACCGCCGGGCCCTATTTAACCCTATTTGAATAGCCGCCATGTTAAGATGTTTGTGCTCACAGTTGCTTCACGCGGACAAGCGGAGAGAATACTTGTACCAGCTGCAGGACTTCATGGTGACCGACAACAGTCGCAACTGGAGGTTCCGATACGAGCTGGCAGAGTGCGTTTGGCTGACGTTTGCGATCCTGCTCTGATACTTGGCGACTAATTCACTTTGTTCCTTCTGCCCTCTCTAGGCAGCTGATCCTGATCATCGAGTTGTACAGCCACTACGATGTGTACGACTACCTCAGGCAGCTCGCGCTCACGCTCTGCTCCGACAAAGTCTCAGAAGTCAGGTGGATTTCCTACAAGCTGGTGCGTTGCTTCTTAAGGCTTGATAGCCAGATGGATAGATCCAGCAACTTCCTTGTATCATCCTATTCTGGTCTATTCTTTTGTTGTCAGGTGGTGGAGATCCTCCAGAAGTTGTACTCGAGCGGTGCCGACGATTTGGGCGTGAACTTCATCAACGAGCTCACCGTCAGGTTCTGCCATTGTCCCAAGTGGGTGGGACGACAAGTCTTTGCCTTCATCTGCCAGGTGAGTGAGCTATCAAAGCTGCCGCCGCCGCTGCCGCCGCCCCCGCTTGGAGTTATGTCCTCTCCGCATGCCCCTTATTTCTTTCTGCTCGTCTTTCCAGGCGGTGGTGGAGGAGGACTGCATGCCCATGGATCAGTTCAGCCAACACCTCCTGCCCAGCTTGCTCAGCCTCTCGTCGGATTCGGTGGCCAACGTGCGTGTGCTGGTGGCTAAGGCCTTGCGACAAAGCGTCATGGAGAAAGGTACGACGCAAAACGGGAACACCCGAACCGGCGGCATCTTTTTGAAATTGCCGCTCGGATTGGCGCGGATGCCAAGTTAACCGTCTGTCGGTCGGTCGGTCACTCACCCTCTTCTTGTCAGCCTACTTCAAAGAGACGGGCTGCCCCTCGTTGGAGGAGCTGGAGGAAACGGTGATGGCGCTCCAGTCGGACAAGGACAGGGACGTGCGCTTCTTCGCCAGCCTGGATCCCAGCAAAGGCCTGACCATGGACACGGCCCCCCTCATCTAGCCTCAGGGCCACCCGCCTTTACCAGCACACACAAAGCGACTCACCTCACAACTACTTCAAAAAACAAGCACACACATGCACCCTACTGCTGCTGCACACAAAAGCAGTTTGGAGAAAATGAGCGGGACTCAAATGGTTTTTTGTTTTTTTTCTCCCCCTTCCACACTAACAAGCTTGACTCTCGAAAGCTAACTGTGAGCTTTGCATTCAGCCGATTGTTTTTGTATTTCTCTGCTCCTTTTTGAGCATCTTAAAGGAAGGAGCAGGCGGCGTCGGCCCGGACGCTCGCACTAACTCAGGGGGACTCGAGCTACACGCCGCCATTTTGGACCCAAACGCCTCATCTTCCACCTCCTCCTCCTCCTCCTCCTCCGTTTACCAAAACAACAGAAAATGTGACGACAAAATACCTCCTGAAAGTGGCCGGCCTCCTTCTGGTGAGCTGATAACAAGCATGGTCCACAAGGGCTGGAGCACATTGTAAGCATTCCCCCCCCCCACCCCCCCCCACCCCAAATTCCCTTTTTTGTGCTGTCAGTGGATCTGATTGAGCGCTTGTACAGTAGCGTAAAAGACTTCCCACCTTGTGGCGGAACGATCAAGCTTTCAGGCTTTTGCCTCCATTTTGTGTACAGTTTTACAACCTGTGGATAAAGTATGATGTGACGGAACCACGGCCAGTGTAGTGAGGGGTTTGATTATTGGGTTGCCCTTGTCGGTCCTTGTAAATGTTTTTTTTAATGATTACATTCATTGACTTAACTTGAGAACTAATTGTGTGCGTGCACATGGCGATAATGGCGGAATTGACTCATCTCGTATGTCAAGAGTTTTGTTGTCCATCTCATTTTTTTACGTAGTAGAACAGTTAATATATACTGTACATTTTATCGGAAATTATTTTTCTTCTCAATTATGCACCACTGTTCAAAGATTTTATATCCTAACTTTACAAAATTTACAGACCTTTGTAATATTCAATGGTTTCTTTCAAAAAGACATTTTATGTAATGTTATTTTTAGTACTCTGTAATTAAAATGATGAAAATCTTTTTTCTGCTTTAACGGAGCTTGGCCACATTTTCTCACTGCGCAAATTTGCAGACAATAACCTTTAGCAAAAGAAAGAAAAAAAAGTGACAGCTTTAAATATTAAACTTGCTTTTTAAAAAAAAAAAAAAATGTAAGCACTTTTTATTAATGTCTTTATGCAGCTATAAGTAATAAAATGACACACTGATTTACAGCTTCAAAACATTACATTTCGTTGTTTTGTTTGAATATTTCAATTACATGTTTTTTTTGTTTAAATGCTATTAGCATTCAAAAAAAATTTTTTTTAAGTCCGCCTAATAGTGTGAAAAATACCGTAAATGAATTCATTTAATTATGTTAATGCTTTTATTGTATGAAGTAAAAAACTGTCAAATTTGTGTTCTTTTGGGTGGAGACTGGCACTTCCACTGTCAGTCACTTCCGCTTAAAAAGCAACAACTTCCTGTCCCAGGTGGTGCTGCCCAAACTGCGTACCATCTCCATGTCGCAGTGTTTTTCCAGATGCTCCCTGGCGTGTTGGCTCATGTCCCCTCGCACGTTAAACTTCTTAAAGTGGTCAAAATCGCAGCGCCCCAGCTTCCTAAGCCTGCGGGCCGCCGAACGGTAGCACTTCCACGGCTGGGCCTCCAGGAGCAGGTGCCGGCTGAACGTGGCCAGGCGGGAGAGGAGCTGCAACAGGCCGGCGTCGCCGTGATTCAGGTGGACCCACATGGTGACGGCCAGACACAGGGTCAGGTGGAAGACAGAGCAGCCGTGTCGGGCCAGGTGCTCCCGGAGCGGAACGCAGTCACCAGTGATGTCCAGCGGGGCAAAGGTGATGCCGTCCTGGAGAGTGTTGTTCTCTCTGGCTCGCCGAATGAGGCTCTCGTCCAGGTCCACGCCCAGGAGGTGAACGTTGGTTCTGCTTGGTGTCTCCACCAGATGTTTGTAGAGGGCTGCACTTAGTTCCTGGCATTTGGGAGGGGGGAATAAACATTTACGTCTACTTTTATTACATACACTTAGTTGCTGACATGTGAGGAGGGAAAAATAAACAATGACATCTACTTTTACTCCATAGAGTTTATCAAGCTCTTCCACTGTTTAGCATTTCACTCGATAAGCTGCGAATTGTGACTGAACGATGCTATTCAACAAACCCCCGAATTGCAGCCCACGTCCAGCAGCAGTGTTGTTTGACGGTTGTCGTTGTAACCTAAATCCCGGAGAAGCGTGCGGGGAATGAGACTTAATCGGTTCTCTGGTGGGTTAAAAGAGTAATAGTTGATAAAGTTTCCATAGGGAGCCGCACCAGGATCGCAGACGTCCTCATTCGCATCAGCGCCGTTGGCGCATGCTGCCATCGCAAAGTGACAGCCTGGTGCGACGCTTAAATGCTTCCGGCCATGCTTGTTTTCATGCGCTATCTTCCGGTTTCATCTTTTTCATTTTAGTATTTACGCATCCCGACTTTTGATTTAAAAAAATGTGAGAAAAAGACACATTTATCAAGTGTATTCAATGCTTGCCTCACCTACTAGTTGTTGCCGCAGTAGTTGCAGTGAATGCTGTACGCAGCATGCAGTAGTGATGGCTCGTGAGTGAACAATTCGTTCAAAAGGGATTCGTTCTATTTTCAGTTCATATGACTTTAACCAGTAGGTGTCGGTAATGCCCATTGAAGCTGGTGCCACCTCGCCGTAAAACAAAACGAAGAAGAGAATGACGTCACTTCCCCTTCACAGACGAGTGGTGATTCGCATGTCCAGTTCATCGCGAGAACGGATGAGTGAGGGAACGAATCGTGACTTTCCCGTTCGCGGACGAGTCCTTCCTTCCTTCCTTCCTTCCTTCCTTCCTTCCTTCCTTCCTTCCTTCCTTCCTTCCTTCCTTCCTTCCTTCCTTCCTTCCTTCCTTCCTTCCTTCCTTCCTTGAAATTACTTGTAATATTATTATTATTTTAATAAACATTTATGTTCAAACTTGTCTAGTGTTTTATTCCTTGTTTTTATAGACGCCAATTAAAACATAAAAATCAGACATTTGGTTAACTGCTTTGTGTAAGTACACCTCATGGACACTTCAATAGGTACACTACAAGAGGTAAAAATAAAAGTCGACATAGCTGACTGGTAAGTGACACAGGCTCCAACATGTTAAGTACCTGGTTCGACCCTAGGTGTGAGCAGATGCTTACATGTGCTTTTAGACTTGGAACCTCACTTAGTATGCGTTTTTTACATTTCGCCTCTGCAGAACGTGAAAATGAACAAAATCTTTTCACGCAGGTGTGTTAATATTTCCCTAATAAAGTGGCCTGTTATCAGGTACACTTGAATATGGCGGCGTACCTAATGGAGTGTCCGTGTGATTCCCTCGTTAAGTGCACCTGCGTGAAAAGTTTTAGCTCCTGCGGAACGTGAAAGGAGCTAAAAGTTTTCACGCAGGTGCGCTTAACGAGGGTCACTTGGAAAACATGTTGGAACGTGGCCCCGAGGGCTAGCGCTTGACACCTGTGACCTTTGACCATGATGTTTCCCTAATAAAGTGGCCTGTTATCAGGTACACTTGGAAATGGCGGTGTACCTAATGGAGTGTCCCTGTGATTCCCTCGTTAAGCGCACCTGCGTGAAAAGTTTTAGCTCCTGCTGAACGTGAAAGAAGCTAAAAGTTTTCACGCAGGTGCGCTTAACGAGGGTCACTTGGAAAACATGTTGGAACGCGGCCCCGAGGACTAGCGCTTGACACCTGTGACCTTTGACCATGATGTTTCCCTAATAAAGTGGCCTGTTATCAGGTACACTTGAAAATGGCGGCGTACCTAATGGAGTGTCCGTGTGATTCCCTCGTTAAGTGCACCTGCGTGAAAAGTTTTAGCTCCTGCGGAACGTGAAAGGAGCTAAAAGTTTTCACGCAGGTGCACTTAACGAGGGTCACTTGGAAAACATGTTGGAACGTGGCCCCGAGGACCAGCGCTCGACACCTGTGTCCTTTGACCATGATGTTTCCCTAATAAAGTGGCCTGTTTATTAGGCACACTTTTAGAATTGGACCCTCGCTGCGTATCCATATGGCATCAAATGCAAGTATTTATGTGTAAATACATAAGGTGGCCCGCCCCTAACCCTAGCTTTAAACCCTACTCTAACTCTCTCCCCCCGCCCCTTACACTAGTGGATACTAGGTAGTAGGCGTGATCCATTGGTTTGCTCCGCCAACTTGGGGGCGGGCCACCTTATGTATTTACACATAAATACTTGCATTTGTTTGCATATGCAGCGAGGTTGGAATTCTAAAAGAACGCTTAAGTACATGCTCGCACCTGGAGTCGAACCAATTTCTTTCCAAACGAGAGCCTGTGTCATTAACCAGTCGGCTATGACAACCGGGTACTGCACGTTTTTGTACTAGTGCATTCCAGTTCTTTTAGGTGAACTGATTCTAAAGATTCAGTTCACTTGAAAGAAGTGAAATGCACATCACTAGCATGCAGGAAGGCTTTTTATTAAACACGCCCACTTGACTAACGCAGTTGTCGTCACTTCGACATTGACAACAATAATACTGTTATCCTGATGATTAACATGATCACATTTTGTGTGTCTGTATTTACCACACTCTTGAGCAGTAGACGTGAGATTTTCTAAATACATAGTACGGACATAGTAAATTTAAGATAATATACTCGAGGAAAGCAGTATCACATAGCGCTGTTTGTGTACGGACAAAATAAAGCGGTGAACAAGAATCCGACCTTCTCGCCTTCCGTAGCTTACCAAATTGTGTCTTAGCATTTGTGTTAACGTGCTGGCATTGAGGACCACAAACGTACTACTTCCAACATTGTGAAGAAAAGTCAGGTGAGGACGTCAGTAGCATTGGATTTCGAGCTAGACTCCCATGACGCGATCACTTGTTTGCATGTTAAGCATTAGAAAACGTCACTCTTGTACATTGACACATTGCTTATCTTGCACTTATCTCAATAAGACAAAAGATTAATGAATTTTAATTAGCTATTACACTTCTATTTACCAATAACGCTTCCTTCTACGTTCAATATATTTACGCTTTGGTCACTATAACTGTGCATTTGTCACTTTGCAACCTTGTTTCTATCTATCTATCTATCTATCTATCTATCTATCTATCTATCTATCGTATACTTAATTTTTTTCTAAATCTCGTTATAGTATGTATAATGACAAATAAGACATTCTCTGTCTCTTGAAAAGTAAGGATTGATTTGCAATATTGGTCACTTTTTAATAGTTCGATTATAGTATGTAAATAGCAAAGGATTATTCTAATATTTAGAAATGTGAAAAAAGTTCATTTCTATGCAGTGAACTGAGCTTGTGAAGTGAAAATGTGTACTCTCTCCTTCAAAACGAGGCTGTCACCATGGTTACTGGAAAGCATCTGGCCAACATGGGCTACCGGGCCTTTTCGGCCTCCATGATGTTGCTGACTCTCTACGGTGGCTACCTGTGCACCATGCGGGGCTACCGCTTCGTGCAGAGGCAAAAGGAACTCAAAATGGCTGCCGAGAACCAGGATCCAGAGATGATAAAAGACTGATGGATGCTCCACACGTTTGAACACGAGTTTGTTTGCTGGAGTTGTGGGTGTGAAATTAAATCTTCAACAAGGAACGATGAGAACTAATGTGCGAAAACGTTCCCAACCACTGCATTGTGGGAAATGATCCAATCTCATTGAAATGTGTTTATTTACTATAAATAATGTACTTTCATTCATGTGGCTATGCCAGAGACGAAAGAATTAAATGTACTTCCACTAGGTGGCAGAAGGTGAGATGCACCTGGTTTCATTCGTACAACAGAATAGTGTCATACAGTTGGTGAGTAGACTGGGATGAGATCTTGGTTTCTGCAGACAGTATGTTTGCACAAAATGACTCATTTGTAGCAGAATATACGCAGCAGATATGGCGTATCCGGCTCCATGAAGAAAATAGCCTGCCGCGGTTTGTCTTTTTTGCTCTGCGTCGGAAACAAGTGTGGCACGGTATTTACTTCTCGGAACCTGGATTTGCCATCTCTGAAGTCTGCCATTATCAACATGTCTGCCTTTTGTGACATTTTGCTTTGGCAGTGTACTAATACACTTTGGGAAGCACAGTGTGACAAATATTCTCACAGGAAGTCAACAAGAAAGTTGCACAGTGAAGTACATTCAAGTCATTGGAAGGAATGCATAGAGTGCTTTGCCTCACTCATAGGACAAATCAACAATAAGATCCGGTGTGAGCCGTTGACGGAGTTCATCTGGCCGTAAAACAAAGTAAAGCAAGATTAAAGAGTTCACGTGAGCGTGGCGGCGTGTGGTCTGCTTCTGGTGCCAGCGCAGTGTCCGTTGGTGCCGTTTGCAACCTTTGGCACGTGCATGCTCATCTTGGCCCTGCTTCGGTCCCCCGCCGCCGCCGACTCGTCCTCGGAGCTGCTTTCCACGTCGCTACGCACGTCGTTGCCCAGCTTGAGAGAGAGAGAGAGAGGAAGCCGACAAATCAATGCTGCAATCGGCGACTATAGAGAGTCCAAATTCAAATGACCGCCCAAATTTGTTGTCGTGCGCTCAGCATATGATGCAAAACACGTCGGGCAATTTAGTCTTGATCGTACGGTGTAGCGTGCTCGTTACCTAGTTGGCTACCATTTGGCTGCCTTTTGAGTTTGGGTGGAATGAAACCATCAAAAACATTTAGCACACGAATCGAAGTGTTAAGTCGTCAAAAGGCGTGGCGAGAGGACGCAAAGAAGCAAAGAAGAAGAGAAAGACCACTCAAAGCACAAAAACAGAAAGAAAGATGGAGTCTGTCAGTCCACAGGTAGAAGAACCAAACAGCTTCTTTAGAGACGACATCAAAATAAATGCACGTACGTACACAAAAAAATACATTGAGGTTGAAAGTACATGTAAAGATACTTCAACAAACACAACAAGTCCTCATTCAAGTACTGCAAAGCAAATAGAACCAAGTGCAGCGAGCCGAGAAGTGCTTCAAGTATGTGGTTACTTGCCGCCTCCTTCCTACTTTTCCACCCACCTTGCCCTTTAGGATGCCTTGGACGGCGATGCCTGCAATGAGGTAAAACCAGATGAGATGCAGAGCCTGCAGCACCAGCAACAGCACGTTGAAGAGCCACCACGACGGGAAGGGACCCACGATGAGCCAGCTCTCAAACATGGACGAATTCAGGATCCTGCGGTGCACGGCACAATCGCAACATATAGACATGATTTGACCTCGTTGTGGTTTCACCTCAGAGTGATTGGCACGAGATTGTCATCAGAGCCCGCCCCATTGGACAGGTATACATTTCTCCAACACTGAAACTCAATCGCCACGATCACGTTACGGCTTGGACAGGCTCATCCATTTCCTAGCGGTCAGCCTCCATGTTGACGGAAAGGCAATTTACCAGGACTGTCCGTGTCCACCATTCATTTGGAATAGAACATTTGTGTTGGGGGACAGACTTGGACGAGAGAAACAGCGTGCAATTGAGAGCCATCGCTCGCCAAAAGACACACAGCGCAAGCACCGCTGCCGATTGAAAGTTTTCAAAGCACTTTCAGACTCACCTCAGTGGAAAGATGATGAGCCGGGTGACCAAGAAGGTCAAAGCAAATATGACAAAGAGGAGATCGCACAGACGCCGATACTTGGCGTAGTTGGCCAGTTTGGCTGCCTGACAACAAAGAAGGTCAACTATAAAGCCACAAGATCTCATCATCTCAGTAAGCCTTTCTTATCCGTGTCAAGCACCTCCAGCAGGATGTCGGAAGCGTCGTGCAAACACATCACCAGAGTTCCCACCCGCACCATGTTGTTGGCATAGGAGAAGCTGATGAGGAGCACTGTCGCCAGGTGATGAACAAGCATGGCCAGGAAGTCCTGCAGTCAAGCCAAAAAGATGCTGAGACATTTGGCCCATACTGCTGTGGCCCTGTGCTGGAATTTGCACGGTCACATGAGTGGCCGGCTGGCCTCGTGCTACACGAGTGCTGCCCTCGTGCTACACCCATGCGCACAACACACACACACACACACAGTTACAGACACTAGCTGCACCCCTGCCCACCTACGTGAAAGAAAAAAACAAAGCATGTGACCTTCCAGGATAAACTCAACATTCTTTAGGTTGTTCAAGTGGACACAAACACACACACACACCTCACCTTCCTTCTTATGTCAATGAACTGGGAGAACATGAGCGACCAGTAGAAGGCCAGCTCCGTCATGTAGTAGTTGTAAAGAGGAGGAGTCAACACCTTTGGATAGATATCAAAAGAAAGGAAAGGACATTATTGATGAACATGAATCCACTCCATTTCAGCAGAACATACCTGATGGGGGTAACCATACCAGCAGTGGCGTGTATCCCACATCCAAGGGGTCTAAACCATGAGCAAGAGCACACACACGCAAACATTCAGCCAGCAATTTCACACGCTAAGTGAATGACACTACAGCCTTGTCATTTACCTAAAAGAAAAGCCTTATATGATACGTTGAGATTTTTGACTACATCCGTCTGGTGTGCTCACCTGCCAGAGAAACTGGAAGCCATAGGTAAATATGCATGCATAAAACGTTAACCTCCACCTGAAATTGACAATCCACAGACATGTTACCGCCATTCCTATCACATTCAAAGACAAAAATCAAGCGAATTCAAGGTTAGACAGCAAGCCCGACCTAGACCTCACGCCCGCCCGACCTTCCTTCCTTCCTCCCGACCTCCCTCCCTACCTCCCTCCCGAACATTTCTGCCCTCTTAACCCAGACGGAGGCCAAAAGACGTGGGCGCATGCTGCGTCGACCTACATGCTCTCGCAGAACTTGACGTGCGTGCTGGGTTTGTCTTGGTTCCTGCGTTGGCGGAACCAGCGCTGCACCTTGCGCACTTCCCAGTCCAGTTGCTTGGACAAGCCGTCCAGACGGCGCGCGTCGGGATTCTGACGGAGGAAAGACGGACGTCAAGTACATCCATGTAGTGTGGTGACAAAAACAACTGGGTGTAAAATGGTGAGAAGAGAGAGACCTTTGTAAGGGACACAAAGACTTTCTCCAGCACTGCATTGGGCTGAGCTCTTTGTACCACATTGGGGTGAATGTGGAAGCTTCTCGCACACGGACTGGCAACAAATCTGCGGCAAGGGTCAGAGGTCAAAAAACGAAAATGACGACAATGCAACAAGTCATACTTTTCTCAATCCATTACAAATAATGTCAAGTTGAGGTTAGCAATTCCGGTATGTCATGTGACCCCTTCGCAAATTGAATTGCTCACCCCTGCTCCACATTCTCGGTCAAGATAATTGTCTGATATCATTATAAGACATAGTTGGAATATCATGGTTGGTTAGTGCAACAACAAAAAAGAAAGACCCCAGTCAATTATTAGAGGAAGTTCAACAAAAGGCATTCCTGTGGTTTCTTCAACAGCATCATCTGCTTCAAACCTTGAATTCCACACAAAGATAAACACTGGGCAGCTATGCTAAGAGTTTTTCTTTTGCTTGTTGGGGTATTGAGCAAGAGCGAGCAGAGGCAAGGGGACAAGAAAGGCAAGCTGGAAGAACAAGCCTTGATGTGACGTAAGCAGCGCATTGTTCACCCTTCTCATCTTCTGCTCTCTTCATTGCAGATTAACAAGCTCTCGGTTTTCCACCATTGTTAAGGAGAGGTTGGTGAAAAGCACACCGAGCCACATAGAAATGTTGCACGTGGAAGTGGAAGTAAGTGAGTGAGTGAGTGAGTGAGTGAGTGAGTGAGTGAGTGAGTGAGTGAGTGAGTGAGTGAGTGAGTGAGTGAGTGAGTGAGTGAGTGAGTGAGTGAGTGAGGGAGGGAGGGAGGGAGGGAAGGAAGGAAGGAAGGAAGGAAGGAAGGAAGGAAGGAAGGAAGGAAGGAAGGAAGGAAGGAAGGAAGGAAGGAAGGAAGGAAGGAAGGAAGGAAGGAAGGAAGGAAGGAAGGAAGGAAGGAAGGAAGGAAGGAAGGAAGGAAGGAAGGAAGGAAGGAAGGAAGGAAGGAAGGAAGGAAGGAAGGAGCATGCAGATGCAGCAAAGCGACTCACGTCAATATTTGATTCCATCTTTGCATGGGACAATACTGAAAAAGGGAGTGAGCATTGTACCTGTCAGGTAAATGTGTGAAAATGAAATGGAAAAATCATCCTGCCGGCAGGATTTGAGATGAAACCAGTCATTTGTATTGGCGACGTGGCTGAACTCTCTTTTTATTGAAGCACAACAAGCTTCACTCACATACCATATCAAAGCCAAACACGTTTTTGCGCCAGTCGCCCGAGGGAAGGAATTCCTGTGACTTGCCATTCCACCATGAATAAAGAGATTGTGTGCACACCATCATCATCTATAGTATGTAATAATCATCATTGATCATTTCATTTTTGCTCATCAGTATCATCCATACAAAGCAGGATATTATGGGTTTCATATGGTGCATCTCCATTTGTTTCATGGTCAAAAAACGATTTGAGCTACAGTACATAATTGAACTCCAATGGCCCATCTATCTATCTATCTATCTATCTATCTATCTATCTATCTATCTATCTATCTATCTATCTATCTATCTATCTATCTATCTATCTATCTATCTATCTATCTATCTATCTATCTATCTATAACTATTTGAACGATTCAAATGTGACGCTGGAGCACAACTTTGCAACAGAAAAGACGGAGACGTTTGGGTATTCAAGGCCTTAAAAATAGCTCAAGATTAAAAAGAAGTTGAGCCAAGTCAAACAAGGACAATTCAAGCGCAAGCAAATGACTTGAGTAGAGTCCAAACATGAAATGTTCCGTTTGCCGCTAAAGGTTGTTCCGCCCACATGTCATCCTCCCATAAAGCAATCTCCTCTCCTCCCTGCCTCGGGTTCCTCTCCAATCTGTGCTATTTCAGATGAACAATATTGTCTTCATTGTTCAATGAGAAGGTCAGGCAAGGCCCAGAAACTGGTTTAGAAACTTCTTTCATGGCGCAAGCAAGTGCCCCAGGAAACCAAAACCAAACTGTTATCATCAAGGTTTGACTAACCATTTAACCTGCCATAATATCTATCATGTGTAAATGAAGGTTTAGCTTATGTTATTTGTTGGTGTTGTTCACATGCAAGGGGGCGTGGCCCCAAACAAGGCTCCTAAAATGGATGAAGAACTTTTGGTGGTGTCATTTGGCGTTTTAGCACTCAAATGGACTCAAGTGTCATGAAAAGTGATGCCAATGTGTCTATTTGAATTCTTGCGAGCAAAGAAACAGCATGCAACATTTTCGTAGGAGGACAAAGTGACAGGGGCATCTTCAGCGAGCTAACGGCTATCGACGAAAGCCTAGTACGAACCTCTCGAAGAGCATCCTGACGGCGAACATCGCCGCAGCCAGCGGGAGAACAGCCAACAAGTGCCCGGCTTTGGGATACTCCACCCCGGGAGCCCGGTCGGCGAGGTCCGCCCAGGTGACGTTGTGCGGCAGCCAGAACCTCTCGTTCCAGAACCAGGCTGAAAGAGCAGCCATTGTCGCTTCGAGTCTTTGACTGGAGTCTGGAGATCTACTCTTGTTCAAGTGATGGCAAATGAGATTTGAAACGGGTTCCTCCGACGCCGTGTGAGTGAGTGCGTGAGCGCGAGGATGCTAATGAAGTTGACGCCTTGACGTTGACGACAGAAGGGCTATTTCCGGCTAGGCTTTCCAGAATAAAACCGATGTCACTGTGGAATCATTCCGCCATACAAACTATTTTTCGACGACTGTGCACATCCTGACAGTCACTCCAAACTATTTCAAGTGGCATTGCGAGTCAAACACGAATAGTAAACATGTCGACATCAAGTGCAGCTCGACACTCGCTCCATTTCAATTGCATCTTAACAAACGCGGCTCAATGTGGAGGATTGGTTTGATGGAGATTAGTTGGAAGGCCCCGCTTTGTTTCGGTGTGCTCGGTGAGCTTGACGCTTTGCTCCTCGAAAGATGCGAAACGGAATAGCGGAAGTGCAATTGACATGACTCTCATGACATCCTCCGGGGATTTATGATTGCTATTCATATGAGCACACAATGATTTCTATGATGTGCATTGTGACGCCCATCATATTATGGGGTCGTACAAAGACTTGGACGTGGAACGTGGAGAAGGACGCGCTCCTGTTCGCGGCACGACATCACAGCCAAGTGGCCACTCGTTTGGTTGCAGCAAAAAAACAAAAGAGAAAAGCAAAGAAAGCTGCACAGATGACGCACCTCACAAGTCAAGGCTTGCGTTGACTCTTTTACACCTGCAACGCCTCGAGGGAGACATTGACGTATTTCAACAGAAAATTGAGGCTTTACGAGTCTCACGTTGAACTACTTACTGTATCGCAACACTATCTACGTAAGACGATGGAGCTGCAGTCCGTCTAATTTTAGATGGACATTTAGCCTTCTGCATGCAGGAGATATAATTAGAAATCTTGCGAAGGCAGTTGACTCAAAAGTTATGCAAAGGATTCTTAAAGAGCGAATCCAGTTCGAAGCTAAAACGTAAGGTTAAGTCACACCGCTTCTTCAGAGAGTTGGGATGCTCAAGAAGCCACCGTGACCCTTCCGAGATCAGGAAAGGTCACACGAATGCTTTGGACTCTGACCTCTCTATCACGCTTGTCCTCATGGTGGGTGGTCATGGGTAGCATCCTGGACTGGTCACCTGCCAATTGGTCAAATGTGATTTTGGATGATTGGGGTACCTGGTCTGGTCACCAGCCAATTGCCACGATATAAAAAATGAACATCCACACTCACATCGAAGTGCACATAAATCCACTCTCGGTATGAACAATAGACAGACCTCGGAAGAACCCAAGTACATTCCAGCAGTGAGGAACACCCTGGACCAAACGCGGGAACGTGCAGATGTCCTATTCAAGACAGCCTAATTTAGAGTCTTGAGTGAACCTGACATGCTTGTTTTGGAATGAACAAGAAAGCCACGCAAACGTGTATAGAAGAGGCAAACTCCAAAGAGGATGCAAAGCTCAAACTTGACATCATCAGGCAGACATCCCCTCCCTGCCTGTGTCAAATGGTAAAGGTGAACCGTTTTTAGAGTGGCAAAGCAAAGCCTCCACTCCTCCCAGGTCAGGTTACAGCAAGGTTGCCAGCAAGCAAAGGCTCAGTAACAACACAACTCCGACGTTGACGTGCTTTATTCCCCAAGAAGTAATCAAATCAAGGCAGCGCAGAAAAGTACGAATGGGCCTTGTGTCAACGTTCCACTTTGTGCAAGTGTGCATTGCGCTTATGCACCAGCGGCGGTTGATTCTTTGGACGATTTATGCAACGACGCGGCTTGCTTGCTGGCTGGCGCCTTTTCGACTCCGTGAAAGGCCACAGCGTTGCGTAACGTGATAAGAGCCGATAGAAGAACAGGAGGAGCTGGCGAGAGACTCCAAAACGCTCACCATCCGGCCGGCTTGGCTACCGTACGACGGCATGTCGGCAAGCAAAGTCTTAAATGGAGCGTCCGTCACATGTGCTCAGGGTGGTTCTGCAGACAGCTGATGAACTCTGCAACCGGATGGCCGTCAAAGCAGATCTGGTGGACGGCGGTGAACAGAGGGAACCTGCACAAAGTGAGAGCAGTGAGAATCGGAGATGGATGACAGAGAAATCAATGGTTGCCATCCCTCGAGTACTGATCGCCTGTCAATCACAGGACTGACACACCTTAGCATTCATCTGTTAGTCACAGGTGAATGGAGATGAGGATCCTTGGTCTAATACTGAATTCAAATGCCTGGAAAACTGAGGGACTCACTTTTCCACCATGTTTTTCTGCTTCAAGATTTGATGGACTTCAGTTGCAGTGGCCGGACCTTGAAGCTTCTGACCATTCAATAGCTCATTCTCCAACTGCTCAATGGTCTGAACACAAAGTTTCTTCACGTTTAGACCAACAAGAGACTCGAACGGAGGGGAAACAAAGCGCTCGCTATCCTTACTTTTCCCGTTTTGGCAAACTCTTGGCCGATCTTACGGTTGCGGCCGCCGTAGCAGGTGGTGATGAGGTCTGCCACCCCGCAGCTCTCCAAGAACGTGCTGGGTGAGACGGTCCCGCTGGAGCAGAAGAGCTTTGCAAAGGCGATCATCTCCATTAGGCCCAAACGGATCACGGCCGCCTTGGTGTTATCGCCGAAACCCAGACCGTCGCAGAAGCCCGCTCCCACCGCGACAATGTTCTGCAGAAACCAGACATGATGCTGTCCATTCATTGTCTTGTTGCAAAGATGGACTAAACCAGGTGTGGTTCTTTTGTCGTATTGATTCAGCTCCACAACGTTAGTCCCTTTCTCCAACTTCTTGAAAGTGGACAGACCTTGAGTGCCCCGCAGATCTCCACCACATCAGACTCTTGGACCACAGTCACACGGAAGTTGGCAGTCTGCATCAGCTCCTTCAAGATGGGCCCGTGTGCTTTGTCTTTGCATCCTACGCCGCCCCCCCCCCCCCCCCCCCCAAAAAAACCATGACGATTAAGTTCAAGATTTTAGATTTTTTGACACGGAACTTTTTGCTCTACCTATGGTGGTCTCACAAAACTTGTCTTCTGCCACCTCGCTGGCAATGTTTGCTCCCATCAGGACCGACATCCCGATGCCCAGCTTCCCTCGGATGACCTCGGAGATGAGTTTCAGACCCTCCGGACCGGCGTCCACGCCCTAGACACTTGCACAGTCGGCACAAAGACGTACTTCAGCGGAGACGTTGAGAAGGGGTACCTTAATGAGCGACACGCCGTGAGCGTCCTTCTTGATGTGGCCCTTGATGGTGTCGCACACACGGATGATGAACTGGTGCGGAACCACAAACAACAGGATGTCGGCTCCCGTCACAGACTCCACCAGGTCCGGAACAGCCACCTAACCGCAATGACGGGCACGTCAAGCCGATTGAGGGGAAAATCATAGGACGTGACTCAAGTGTGAAATCGCACCAAATCGTATTAGTTTGATTGTAAAGATTTGTGGCTTACCACGTTGGGAGGGAGCTTGTGCCCACGCAAGTACTTGACATTCTCGTGGTCCGTGTTGATGATTTCGGTGAGTTTGCGTCCATCCACCATTTCCTCAAACACCCACATGTTGACCACGCTGTCAAACTTGGCGTTGGCGGCCGCGTTGGCTCCTACGATCTTGGCGATGGCCGAGCCCCTGGGGACACACGATGGAGGTCGCCATTTGTCAATGATGTGCTTTTATAGAGCACAAATCCAACCCTTAATAAAGCCTTTTATCCATTTTAAGACAATTATTTTCATTTTTAACTGCTGGCGGACAAACCTATGGATTACTTTAGCGCTTCTTTTGGGAACTGTGTATTTGTACAAATACCATATGGTCCATTTTTTTAAACACTCAAGTATATCGTTTGAGAACTATGTGTTTGTACAAATATAATATGGTGACATTATTGAGCGGTGGGTTCCTTACTTTACAAAGTCAGCATGTCAAAATGTGAGTGGAAAGGTTGCTGCGTGTTTTGGGTGCTTTGTTATTATGGCAGCATGGACAGTAGGTTTACATAAGAAAAGCAGACCTATTTTTAGTATGACTGAAGACTTAGTCGCGCATAAAAACGTGACTTATAGAACTTAAAACCCAATATGCTTGTTGGTATTTGCCAAGACATTGGTTCTGCCAGGTATTATTTAAGAGCATTTCATCCTTAGAAATGTCAATCAGCTATTATTAGAGTATATTTGTGTTTATTAGTAAGTTCAGCTTGCAATAAGAAATTCCATAACTAGAAGTCGTTTTTTTTTTTAACTTGGTAGATAAGAGCATTGTTCAATCGTTTGGAGAAAACCTGTTCTCATGGCACTTTTGTTTACTAAGGAATATATTCCTTTTGAAGCCCCTCCCCCTTCCCCAAGCTTGCCAGGTGACAAAAGGGCAATACATGTCGCTTGTCAAAAATGCCTTTGTAAGCAGCAGAACACACAGTGGTGCACTTCAAATGTCAAAGTAGAAGCTCGACATGGCAAAATATCCATCCCATCGGTCAAGCTTTATTTTTCATTTATGAAAAATGGCCAAAGATAAAACTGACCCTATTCATGTCAACTAGCGCGCATGAACTTGGGGAACAAAAAAACACACACAGACACACTAAGCAGTTTTAGTTTTCAGCAAAATCTCCATTCGCACAGAAGCAAACTTTGCATGACAGAAGTTGCGAACTTAAGTTACCAGTTTCCGGAGCCCACCACGCACACTTTCTTGGGAGCTGTCATCGTTGCTTTTCCACCGGGAATGAACGAAGCGCGCTGCCTGTATTAATAGCGGGCACGTGCCCGCGCGCGCGCGCGCGCCACCCACCCGCCTGATCCCGCCTTCGTTGTGATGACGTAACGCGCGGTAGTCCATGGGGTTGCTCTTGAATGACGTCACGTTCGTGTGGTTACGACGTCATTCTCCCCATATTGTAAAATGTACGTTTCCGCCAATCACTACATGCGCAGCTACTGCCAAAATGGATGTCGAGAAGTAGCACTAAGATTTACATATCCTTTATTATGACGTAAGAACATACAGAAAAATAGTTTTGGTCCATCAAAAAAATCAAATAATTACTTCAGTGATCACGCCACACATCCCTAATTGTTTCCTTTCAACATATTTGTGGCGTTGATGCACTCCAATAATTGCCGCTGACTGTTATTTTTTCTTATTAAAGACAGCATCTATCATCCGATTGGATAAAGGGGTACTTCACATCAGTCTTCTGCTCAGTATGTACAAAACCTATCTGGGCTAAACGTACTGCTAATCAGCTACTTCCTTGGTCATCATTTGTACTAGCTAACAAGACAAGCATTGATATTAGACATAATTCATGGAAAAAAAAAAAAAAAGATAATGAAGAAGAACGTTGGGACTACTTGGCAGCTGGACAAATCAACAGGTTGACTATGTGATGTTGTGGTTGGTTACAACGAGGAACCCAATGGGCCGAGTGTTTTTTCAAAATATGATTTGTGTTTGTTGATTTTTTTTTTTTGTGTTTACTTTGGTGCGTTATGTCATGAGGACAGGAATGTTTGGAGGTTAAGACATGGGGGGAAAAGAAAGTTAAAAGGAACATTTGTGTTCAAAAAAGAAACAAAATGTGTGGTCGTAAAAGTCAGCATCCTACATGACCGTCCTAAAATCAATGAGTTTAGGTGTTCCTGATTCCGAGCGCCTGCTCCAGTTCCTGTCGCCTCTGCTGCACCTGTAGCACAAACAAAAGGTGACTTTTCAACTGGTGACGTATAGACACGTGACAAAGAGGACGGCGGCGCTTACCTTGGAGTAGAAGTAGCGGCACACGGCCTCCTGAGCCCACGGCTGGTAGTAGAACTCAGCCCGCCTTTCTTCCTCTGGGTTGCTCACCACGTCAGTCATGGTCTACGGATAGATCAAAGCCTTCACGAAGGCGCCTTTCTGGGAACGTGTGCCTTTGTCTCTTCCGAGGGACATTTCCAGGGAGAGCACCTCTGGAGGTTTCTGTGCACGCACTCACCTTGAGGTCCCTGCACTGCGACTGCAGCCAGTCATTGATGAAGCCCTGAGGGTCTCTGGCAAAGCTGAGCATGAACTCTCGCTGGGTCTTGAGGTGGTTGATGGTCTCGATGGTTTCGTGGATCTGAGGAGATTACGGGGCGCGTTCAGTCACATGCTTGAGAGGAGCCAGCTGTGGTCTGACGGGCGAAGAGACCATTAGCGTGAACCTGTCGATACGTGGCTTAACGGTCATCTTGAGAAAGCGGTCGAGGGAAAAAAAGAATTGCAGCCACCAGCAGGAGTCACTAACCCCCCCCCCCCCCCCCCACTAGACTGTAATGAGTGCTGGTGGGAGGCAGAGTAGACCTGACCTGACTTCGCACATTAGTGTGAAATTGGCTTCCGTGCGCTGGGCACATCGGGAGCTGTAACAAGTGCGTGTGTTTAATGGAGCCATCCGTGCCTTCACGCCACATTTAAACTGGCGGCGTCGTCTACATTCTACCCGTTGCACTGCGTGCGTTATTGTTGCCATGACTGTCACGCATCCACTGGACACTGCATTAGGTACACAGAGCGCAAGAGAAAGTTGGGGTGTGAAATTGGCTACTGAAAAACACGGTCGGTTTTACCCCTTTGGATTTTAATGATCGTTAAAAGCAAACTTAGAGTCACGCGCAATAGGCGCTATGCTAACAGTGTGATGTTTAAATGTGAATTTATCCCAAAGATTTGGTTGAGAAATGGCAAGGAACCGTGGATGAATGACCTTGTTGTCCAAGCCTGCTATTTCCTGCTGACTGGCGGTGGACAGCAGGAAGGAGTTCATCTGAGTCTTCAGCGTGTCGTCCACCTCCACATCAATGTCGTAGCACGCTGTCTTCTTTTGGTCATTGGGGTCCACACTGGTATGACACAGACAGAGCAGATTCAGGACAAACTGTTTTTTTTCCTGAGCCGCAACAGGTCCGATGTAACACTACCTGATCACATGGTTGATGATGATGGGCTCGGGTGGCATCAGCAGGGCATGCAAGCGCTGAGGGATCTCAGAGAACTTCATCCTCTGGGTCTCGAAGATCTACAGAATGAAGGAAAAGTGATTTCAGTGGACTTCAAAAGTCCCCTTGGGGTGCCTGGCAGCTCGGCAAAGTAGTCATTCTCCTCATGGTTCCGCGTGAACATTTTCATGGCTTCTACTTTTGGAGGACCGACCTTGTTGGGGATGCTTTCAAATCCAAACAAACATCTTTTACCGGAACACAAGCATAACCCAGCTTGAAATCTTCTTTGTCACAAATTGGTAAATATCAATTGTTCAAATGTGTGAAATAAAATCTCAAAATCTTTTTTTTTTTTAATCTGGAAAAATATGAATCAGGAAGACTTTGGTGCATTCTTTTTTTTGTTTTGTTAAGATGACATTGAAGCGGCAGTCATGTTTAGTCTGAGGAATTTGCCGTGTGGTGGGACTCCAATCAAGGACAGGAGGAGGCAAACAAGTGCGCTGCCTGCACAATCTCAAATGTTATGACTGTTGGAAACGACAGCTCTTTTGGAGCACACTGAAAGTCTCTGTCGGACAGGAGAGGGAAATAGCTACATTCAAAAAGATTTCCAAGACTTCCCAACTTCGCCTTAAAGGCTGCAAAGGCCGGGCTATGAGATTACAATTAGCTTGTGACGCGCATTACTTCCCACTCCCAAAAATGTACAATGGTAAATGTTTAACCTTTTCAATATTTAGGATGCCATTTTTGCGAGCGATTGACTGACTTGACCTCGTTTCCCACGTAACCATCAAATGTGATTTGGAGTACACGACATAATGACTGATCATGTTTTTTTTTTCCCCCTCATCATTTACAAAATTGCTGCACGTGACATGTCGCCTTCACTTGAACCAAAAAGGGATGGAACACTGCCCACCTGCTGGAGGTACTTGTCGCAGTTAATGAACTCTCGCTCGTGGGGGTCCTGCAGTTTGTGAGTCTTGACGTACTGCCACAGAGCCTGGATGATGACGGGCCGCGTCTGGGTGTGGATGCCCAGCATGCGAGCCAATCGAGGGTCCAGCTTGAACTGCGGGGGCTGTCCCCCCCCCCACACACACACAGTTCAAATGGAGCTGATCTAGTTTGAAGTGACGTGAAGGTGTTTTGTTTTTGTACCTGGTAGTCTAGCATGAGCAAGACAGTGCAGCGAACGCCCACATCGCCAGGTCTTTTGACCTGGAAGCCATCAGTCTCCTGTGTGGTTGCGGTCCTGTGCCACTAAAATGGGGCAAAGACAACCTTTCAAAAAAAAATGCAAAACCTTTTGCCGGGTTATTTTTGAAGGCAGTAAAAATGCTTCACAAATGGAAGTGGCTCCCAGTGGAGATATATAGATATATACACACAGTGGATATAAAAAGGTCTACACAACCCTGTTCAAATGTCAGGCTTTCTAGTAAAAGGAGACCATGACAAATCAATTCAAAACATTTTCCACAACAATTGTGGCCCATTACCTTATTTAACCAATGACTGATTTTGTGCCAATGCTGAACATTTTCAGTAGGGGACTTTTCAACAAATATGGACTTAGCTTTTTGCGCATAAAAAAAACAAACATGAGGGACCCACTGGGGCTGCTGCATTCACCGCCTATAGAGTCCCGGACGGAGAGAATAGAGGGACAAACAAAACCCTTTGTAGTGGCTGCCACTTCGGTGAGGTTTTTTGTTGTTGTTGTAATATTCAGAACAACCATGTGTTATGAGCGAAACAATTTAGCACTCAGTGATTTCTGTAACATACGGCAGCTCTGCAGTTTGCTATAAACCACCCACGTGCACATTGGCGTATCACTGAGGCCCAAAATGTGAATTTGGACTCATTTAAAAGCACATCTTTGGAGCCGTAATAAAGCAAGCAGTTTTCTTACTTCCACAAGGTGGTTATCGGGACCATAAAGGTCCTTGTCCAACTCTATCACCAGCGATTTAAAGAAGGAAGAAAACTTTCTCTTCTGCTTGGTGGCTTCGTACTTGGATACGGCCGTCTGGAAAGTAAATGTGTGATGTAAAATTGTTTGCCATGGAAAAATGTCTCACTGAACCAAACGCTGCTGAGTGCTATGATGTAACAAGAATCTTACATCTTCCAGTAGACGCCCCTCCACACGGAGTTCCCATGATGCGACAGTGCCCTCACCGTCTTCAGCGTCGGGCTTGGCCGGATTGAATGTGTTTGATATGAAGATACGAAGCTTTCGCTTTTGCTGCAAGAAAAGAAATAAACATTGAGAAAAACCTTCTATTAACCTTTGTTGGACTCAAAGCAAAGATTGATTCGAGTAGTTCTGAAGCCAAAATCAAACCTTAATGGGTCTTTTGAGGGCCTCCTGGATGTCCAGCCTCTTGCGCATGATGGTCTGGTCCAGCTTCCTCTCAAAGGCCAGTAGATCCATGTAAGCCTGAGACTCTGGGACCAGTTCCCTGATCTGAAACAAGGTCATGGAACAAGGTGAGTGCTGGAAATTGGGCAGAACACGATTCCTTCTACTCACCCTCTGAGGTAGAATTTTATCAGCCATCTTCTTCTTCTTTGTACTGTACAAAACACACGCAAGTCAGAGAGAAACTTTATCATTAGTTGCTATTTTATTTGGACACATTTCATTCCATTAACACCAATCAACCAACAGCGGCGGCTAGTTTCATTTTCAAGTGTTTTCCAAGCTATGGAGTGCAATTAGTGAAAGAGTATTGATTAGAGCAGCCATCATCTAATGCCACCTTTAGACGCCAGCCTTTTAATTAAACCATGCATCTGCCTGCAAAGGTATCGATCGATCGCTCGCTGCTTACTGCTGGTTGCGGCTCTGCTGCTGAACCTGCTGGATCTGCTGTGGGGCGGGCCTCTTGCGAGACGGGTCCATCACTCCGGGCATCCCTGGGCGGGACACGGGGCTGCCGCCATAGCCCGGGGGGCCCATGGCGGGTCCCTGCGGGGTCATACGACTGGATGGAGGCATGCCTGGTCTCTGCATTGGGCCACAAAAAAAGAAAGTGCTTGCTGAATTGGCAACTTCAAAGAAATGCTGGCAGACGGCCCCAAATGATCCAGTGCCATGACACCTTCGCTTGGCAGGAGTGCAGCAGGTAATAAAGAATAAATGACACCAGAATAGGATCTGGTTTTCAGCTATTGATTTGAAACAGTATTTGCAAAAACCTTTGTGGCGGTTGGAGGTTTGTAACGGTCTAAGCCTACCACTAGGGCTACAAAACAATAGTAAAGCAGGCCCTCGTTTTATGACGGCATTTGGTGCCTACCGCCGCAACACCAACCGGCGATGTTCGGCTCGCTGTCGGGGAATCGTTATTCCGGTTCAATTACGCAGGTGTAATGCAGCCGCCTTCGCGTCGATTCTTATGTCCCCTCCCTTAGTCGGATAAGTATGAAGATAAACAACAACCATCACTCACCAAGCCGTGCGCTAAAAACTCAAAGAGCCGACTTCTGGTATCGGACAGCATGAGTGCAGCGGTAGAGCGTGGCGGCCGACGACGCGATAGAGCACACAACCTGCTGCTGTCCTCTGGCAGAAGGGTGGCGTCAGACGACAAATTCACGTCAACAATAACGGCTTATCATGATGCGCCGCCTTTTTTCCACCACACACACAGAGACCGCCTACACCGCAAGGCATTCACGCACGCACATCTGCACGGCCTTGAAGTCCACGAGAATAAGCGAGTTTGCCGCTGTTCAGCGCGCCAACGTTGAGCTGCCAGGATGAATGAAAGCAGTCAAGGATGCTTGGGCATGGGAAAAAAACCCACACAATCTTTTCAGCGGAGTCGCTTGTCGCTAGGCAACCCACACTCTTGACAATTGTGGGCCAGTGATAAAATATTTCCATTAACGTTTGAAATACAGACGTATCCTTGCAGGAGACAATACGTCGGCGGAGAGAGAATCTTTGGTGCCTGCATGTATAAAGAGTCTTCTTAAGAAACAGTGACTGTAAAACTGCTTTATTTGAGCCTGAAAAGTTAATTGGATAACTTCACGATTAAGGCTTGGCCGTACATTGATTTTTTTTTTTTAACCTCTCGCCAATTTTGGGCAGGAGAAGAAAATACTAATTCATTACAAAAAAATCATAATGCACAAAATAACTACCCAACCGCACACATTTCAATGCATGTCAATTATATGTGAATGTTGCTAGAGGTTAAAAGATGGATTTGGACATTGTTTTTTTTTTTTAATTCCTTGTTGCAACTACAACAATTAGGGCGATTGGGATGGAATCAAAAATGAAATACGAGATAGCCATTTTCCGCCAGTATAACATCAATACATTACAGGGTCCTCGTTTCCAACTTGTGATAATGGTACTAGTGTTCATTACATTTATTGCAAATCAATACCGACAAGCAACATCGAGATCTCGGTTTTTGCTTTTCAATCACACCAAAGCTGCTGCAGAATGAAGGAATAAGACATACGGTTCACTTTTGATTTAGTTTTTTTTTTTCCAACAATCGATGGGCTATAATTAAATCAGTATGTCGCAGTGCAATTGAACGATACTAAAAAGTAGAACTGTAGGAAAAATGAAGATGCCCAATACCAAATAGACGACCAAATAAGACAGGGTGGAGGGAGATTTAAATGCTAAAAGCTATGCAAGTCAAAGTGCAGCGAGACGACCGACCGCTTTGAAAGAGTTAGCAGCAGAATGTTTCACGCGCAATTCCTTCGCTAACTCATATAAACACTCTTACATGGCTCATCGTTTACATTTGAGAAAGCTAGAACAACACGTCAAGGTATCGAAACGTCAGTTGGACAGTTTCGCTGTTTAAAAAAAATAAATAATAAATCGGCGACAATTTAATAAGTGAATTCTTGCCACGGCAACCAGCTAGCCACGTTAGCGTGCTAAGCTTAGCTAGTGGCTAGTGGACCAGCCAACGCTATATGATTCAGAGGCGATTGACAATTGAATCGTTTAAAAGTTAGATTGAAGCAAATCGGAGCAACACCTCGTTCGGCTGCCGTTAATCGGTGGTTTATAACCCGTGGCGGTCGCCCATGTCGCGGATAATCGTTAGCTGGCTGTGACAAAGCGCTGATGCTAACGAGGCTTTGTTCTAGCGGACGAGCTACGCGTCGCCAAGCAAAGATGGAGCGATAGCTCACCGGGTACCCAGGCCCAGGCATCGGGGAGCGATACATGTGGTTCTGCGAGGCCGGCGACGGTCCCATCCTGCCAGAGGGCGTACCGGGGCCCATGCCTTGTCCCGCGCCCGGTACCGGGAGTCCGGGACCCATCACACCGCCTCCGCCACTAGTGGGTGCCGACTGGAAGCCCCCTCTGGTCGCCATCTCGTCTCCGACTGTGTGGCCGCCGGTCGAGCCAGGCACTGAAGTATCGCGAGAGAGAGCGAGAACTTGTGTTTACATTGTTACAGCGCCTACGATGGAGGTTTGCGGTACTGCAGGCTTAAGTGATAGGTGGATGATGCCATTCATTTCAGAAAAGACATTTGCTTCTATTATACTTTTAAAATGACAATTTTCTGTGGACACACATATGCAAGCAAATCCTGGACTGGAGATTGTCAGAAAAGCAAGAGCAAAAAAGCAGTACCTGTTAAAAAGACTTTAATGTAAGAACAGTCTATCTCAGTGAATCGTGTACATGTTACGAATCTGAGTCTCATCTCACTGAGTTGCTGAATTTGCATTCAATATTATTATTATTATTTTTTGAAGGCACCACTGCTGAGGTCTGCACTGATGAATGCATTTCTACGTCTGCGCCAATCACTTTGAGTAATGAGCTGGAATCCAAACTGTCACGTTGGTCACAATGTCTCCTTTTAATAGCAAGGTTGACTCCATTATAGATATGTCAGTCAGACCGGGGCCTGCGTTATGTTAATCGCAACTCTTGAAGTGGAGCATTTTTAATTAACTTATTGCAGAGGACAATACATCAACCTTAAAATCAGCTGTCTGTCACGGATCGGAATGGAGCAGGGCGACCAAATGCAGCTTGGCCCAGCTTGGTTTATCTATCGAGGGAAAAGCTAGTTGGAAGGGAGGATGAGGGGACAAAGCAACGGAACCAGCAAACCAACATAACTTCCTAACAAAACCAACAACAGGACTGACCGACAGACTGGATAACAGAAACGGAACTGACCGACCAAGACGCGAGACGAGGAGACATCAACGATCCGACGGGAGTGAGGGGCAGACAGGACTTGCAGTGTCTCAATTCAGCCTCACTTATCATAAAACAGAAAGTGTGAGCTTCAGGCAAAGGTTGTCGTCTGTTTCTATTCCACGGCCACTCACTCTCAGGCTCGTCTCTGCCCTGAGGCTGTCAATTGCATTCAAACTCTCCCTCCGTGTGTTTGCACAAAAAAGGCGCAAAGTGTCTGACAACGGGCAAGGAATACCAAACCATTAAAAGATGAAGAGACGCCAATGTCTACGTTTGATGTGTACTGTATTATGATTTTTATTGCTAGCCGTCTGGCTATCTTGCAATGCGGTACCTACCTCCTGTGTGACAGACACATGGATATGACCTCATTTGGGCGTGTTACTGCATGAGGCTCCATCTGCACAGTGATGATTATTGTGCTTCGCGGGTGAACACACAAGTAGGCAGAAGCCCATCAGCGGCGGGAGGCTTCTGGGTCAGCTGTTCCCAAACATTCTGAAGCCAATGCACGTATGTGACATTAGAAAAATCTCATGGCAGACCACCAACAAAAATGTCACCAAAGGATCCTGATTTGGTTGCAATTTAGCCCAAAATATACTTTGTGTGCACAGTCACAGCAGAGACTATTTATAAATAATTGTGCGGCCATCTTGCAGGATGCAAGCGAGCTTCTTCCGTAGGACTTCTGTCCCCGAGAGCCCGCTACTCAAAAGCACATTTTGGATGCTTTTCTGAAAAAGAATGACCTCAAAATTCACAAAGAAAAACCCACTACAACTTGGGATTTCAAACCTTTGGCATGCATAACAACTGAAATCTTGGAGAGTCAACTCATGTGGCATATTCACCCATCTGTCCGTCCGTCCGTTTGTCCATCCACCCACCCACTTATCTAACCCCATCCATCTGTCCATCCATACATCGATTTTCCGAACTGCTTATCCTCACGAGGATGTCATTTAGACAAAGGTAGTGCTTACCCGCCACCTTGTGGCTTCTATAGGCAATTAGAAACATTGCCAGGGAGCGTCAAATGGATTTTTTTGCCGTAAAGACAGGAACTGTTTTTTTAAACATGAAAAACTGCTGACTATACTTGCTACTGTTCACCTTCCATTCTATAGTCATACAAATGTCACACCAAAAACATCGACTCACGTGTAGCTTTGATTTCATTTGAATTTTATGACACCGTTTTATTTACTTTTATAAGAGTTAGGAATGTTTTCAAAAAAGTCGCCTGTCCAGGCAATATTTTAAATTGGCAATAATTTGTGCGGATGAGAAAAGAAGCTTGAGAAGATAATGTTGGCAAATAATATTCACAATAGGGCTTCTTGGCAGAGCTGGATGCACGTGACAATTCAGCAGAAGTCATCCAGAATATGTGGCTGCTGCTGCTGCTGCTGCTGGACAAGCTTGATAACCCATCACGCCTCCCATCCCATTTTTTTTGGGTCGCATATTTCTCATCTGCACAGTCTTGTGGCAGAGCAGCTGAAGCTGTAATTGCGTTTGCAAATGTTTGGCTCGCCTGGATCAAAGCTGCGTGAAGATAAGAAGAGAGAGATGGAGATAGATCATGGCTGACTCTTGCCCTGCTACTCTCATATCGCCGATAGGGATTTCATTTTACAAAGATGGCACGGAACGAAAAGATAACTTGCTGATTGGAGGATTGGAGTAGAAATGGAAGAAACTAGCTTCACTGTCATCTTATCTGGTGACTGCATTGCGCTCGCTCCTTGTCGTTTTTATTACAGTCAACGAGTCATGAGAGGTGTTACGCAACAAGGTCACTGCCAATTCAGTCACAAATTTTTAGCGACTAGATGTTGCTAGCAAAGAAGTCACATAAGCCTTGAAAACAAAACGCATTTTGCCTCGACTTGAGATATCGACTATTATTCTGATGATGGTTTTGGGAGTGTTGCTCTGTCTGTTTGTGTCCGGCAACACCAAAACCACAAGCAGACGAATGAGGATTAATAACACGACTGGTTATTCTTTCAGAGACATTCAATAAGTGGGCCTTTGGCAAGGGAGAACACATCTCAAATTTGTCCCGATTGTTGGCATTTCTGTGCTGGGCTTAAGCAGCCATAATTCATATTCATCCCTCCGAGCCGGTTGACAAACAAGCTCAAAGATTCATTCAGATTAAAAATACAATCTCAGAATAGCCATTTTCCAAAATGATATTTACATTTTATTTATGCAGGGCGAAGTCAATAAAACAGCCCATTGCCTGGTAGATGGAGACAGGATTATCGGGCGGATATGTAAGCGCGTTTCGTATGAAATGCAAAAGAAAACAGTCAGATCGGCACGATACTAATCATATGACATATATCCAGAAGAAGAAGAAGAGTACATTTTCTTTTACATTAGCTCTACATACATAGTGGTGGTATTGTGCTTTGAGAAGACGTCTGCAACAAGAACACAGATACGGAAACGGTTCAACAGCCCCACAACACAAAAGGAGTCCTCTCCCCAACATTGTCCCTCCAGGCAGGGATGGGTGGATGGATGGATGGATGGATGGATGGATGGATGAGTACAAATGAACAGAAAAACAAAACCAATAGAGCGGATGAAAAATGTCGACACACCCTGGTTCAAACGACAGGTCGTTGTGATATTTAAAAAGATATTGGAAACTCGACTTTTAAGCGATCAACCTTAAGATATGACATCTGGGAACATTCAAAATGAAAGATCCAAGAAAGTCATGTGAGACGAGAGAAAGAAATGATTTCAACATCATGCCTACTTCGGTGGGATGACATTCAAAGGCAATTTGGATCTTCCCGTGACACAGCATTAGGAGCCCTGGAAGTTTAAAAGGGCCATTGGGTTGAGAATTGGTCGACTTAGAGAGGAAAGGGAAAATGTGACCGCTTGGATTGTACAACATTCAAAAGCAACAGACGTACAAAAAGGAACCCTGCAAGTAGACCAACAGGGTTACCCGTAAAAGAGAGAGGCTGCAAGTAGAATGCAAAGCCAGCGTGGCCCTCTTGACTTAGATCACATTCAAAAGCGACAGGGTTCTTACCGTCACTCAGCGAATGGAACCCTGCAAGTTTAAAAAAAGGAGCCGGGTTGAACATGAGCAACGAAAAAGGCTCTCATGTAACATCGTGTACCTTGGCCGTTTTTTTTTTATGATGTAACATTCAAAAGCGATACCGTTGTTGGTGTGAGATACAATAAGGAACCCTGGCAGTTGAACGTTTTCCTCATACAGTGGTGCCTTGAGATACGAGTGAAGCCACCTTGCAGGTCTTTGGAGATACGACTTGTCCTCTGATTGTTTGCTTTGATGTTGTTAACAGGCTTAATGATAATAATATAATAATATCTTATTGAACACAAAGAGTGAAGCAACACTTTTGGACAAACAATAGCCGGCCGGAGGCATATATTGTTTATCATCCGTAGGAAAAGACTAATATTACTGCATCTCACTAAGTCACTCTGTGATTGTGAAAGTCTTTGTCGTTTGGAAGGAACCGCAGTTCATTAATCATCGCGCACCAACTGTTCAAATCTCTACATTCCATTTACTTTGCACAAATTCTGGGTCAAGAAGTTATGATTGCCCTCACGAAACACACGCAACTTGTATCTCAAGGCATCACATTTGAATGTTGTCAGTGCTGTGACGAATGCCATCTTCTGCGTCATTTACACACGCACACAAATATAGTACATGGGATCTTCCCCCTGCTGAATGAGGCAAACAATGAGATAGTTATCGAATAGTATTCATACTGATGCGTACATATATGTATATACCGCATATTTAAAAAAAAACAAAAAACATTAAGACATGCAAATGGAAAAATATGAGCATGCATTTACAGTACACAGTGAGACCTGAAGTTTCCGCCAAGGCTCGCTGGCTCGCTCGCTGGCTCTGTCAACACATGTCATGATGTCGCGACATGTGCTGAGCAAAGACGTCAGACTCTCTGGCATATGAAGGTGGGTGGGTTCTCTTGATTTTTGGGGGACTCTAGTTGACCTTTCTTGTAAGAAAACGGTTCATGTTTGTGGCAGTGATCCATAAAGTCAAATCAATTTGAGTCCTGGGTGAAGTGGATGTTCCGGGGTGCACTCTCTTGTCCGTTAAGCTTGGGGCAACAGTTTTCCTTCTGAATTTCGCATACAAAACTGCATTTTGTTTGGCCTTGGCATCAGATTCTGCCCTGATAGTCTTCCTTGTATGGTTTGGACTTTGGTTGCAATACACGCACGCACGCACGCACTCACACAAGCTCGGGTCACGTTCAGCTCAGCAGGTGAAGTCCTCAAAGTTTCCCTGGGCCGGATGATGAGGTAGCATGTTGCCCGGGTACGTTGATGGTGTGCACAGGTTGTCGCATGGAGCCTAGCGGGAAGGGGGGTGGGGGGGAACATCGGAAAAGGTGGATCAAAAAGTGACATCAGTATTAATATTATTGAGCGTTTCCCTACTTTGATTAAGAAATTCCGATATCTATTTTTACTGAATACTATCTGCTTTGCGTGTATGGCAGATATCCAATGCATACAAGATTTTGGAAGAAAAACCCAACAATATCTTTGAATGTGATATCTGATCCTTCCCTTCTTCTTCTATGCATGCTGCCGAGGACGTTATCTCAAATGTGCTACTTCAGAGCTACAAACGAGAATCATTTCACTCAAACAATGCAATATAAATCCACTTTCTCTATTTCCTGCCATTCACCAAATCAAAGTTCACTTGAACTCCAAATAGAAACGCAAGTGGAAACGTGCTTTTGTGTCTGGAGCGGCCAATAAAGCTCAAGAGCGGACCTTTGAGGTTCAAATTGAAGGCCAAGGGGTGGAAATCCAAGATTCAATCAACAAAAGTGATGGAAAAAGAAGAGGACCGCCCCGCCGTTACTTTCCACTGATTTTTTTCAATTGAAGTGGCTTCTGAAGGCAAAGGTGAACTGTCAACCCTGATTGCAAGCTTTTAATTGGACTCATTGCCTCGATTCGGCTCAATCTGCTCACACGTCTCATCTACTTATGTATCTCTCTATCTCTCTATCTATCTGCACGGCATTTGAGCAGTGTTTGCCACCTGAGGTTTACTGACATGGTGCTTGACATCGTCCAAAGTCAGCACAGTGCCCCGGTCGTTGTTGTTGCTGCGCCCTTTATGTTTCTTCTTCACGCATCGGCACAGCTTATACTTGATCACCTGAGAAGCCAGGCGCAGACAGACAGACGTGTCATCAGAGCACAAGCCACATCATCTGGCAGGATGAAATGAGATTGGACGCCGCTGGAAATACGTTTACCCACTGACCATGCAAAGCAAACAAATATACATCGATTTGCTGAAGGCGAAAAGCTTTCAGCACGCAAGAGTCATGAGAGCGGACATTCTGACTCATCTCAAATAGAACAGCTGAAATGTTAATGCATTCCAGACTCTGTGTGTGTGTGTGTGTGTGTACTTTAATGTTAAGTACGATGCATTTGCTAAATTGAGGTATAGACAACATTTATTTGATCATCATTACAGAATAGCACTTCTTGTTTCCAATCTATTTTGTGCATTGATGATTGATGGTTGCGTTACCTCGTAGAGGTAGTCAAAGAGTTCCAGGATGGTAAGAATGCTGGCTCCGATAAAGAGGCCCATCTGACCACCAATGTCACCTGAGAGGCAGAAGGGAAAAACACCTACTGCATCCAAGCACTCGGAACCTTGTTCCACTACAAAAGCGTATTGTTTGGCTCCGTCATCCGCTTACCCAGGAGGCCGGCCAGCTCGTAGGCCTTCTTTTGTTCGATGGTTTCATAGTTAAGGGCTTCAAAGAAGATATCCAGAACCAGAAGGTTATCTCTGTGGACAGACATGGGCACAGTGAGAAGGCCCTTATGGACCTCAATGGTGTCAATAACTAACAAGTCAGTTGGTGCAAGGTCCTTGTGGCTTTACTTCAAAATAACAAAACATAAAAGGACATCAACATGTCGGGCATTTTTTTGTTTCAATCGAATTACAGTCACAGTCAGTGTCAAAAGAGATTCTGATGATGTTGACGGCCGAACCAAAGCGACTTCGGGCCAAATGACGACAGTATGACCATGACGGTAATTGGAAGCATTTTCTGCATGACTTTTGCCAGTTGTTTTCTTATTCATTGCAGGGCAATGGAACATGGCTGACTGGTCGGACCGCCTCTCTATATACGTACGATCCAGTCTCTTTATGAGCAACATCTTTCACCCTGCTCTACTACCGGAAGGTAGCCATCAATAGAATAAAGGTGTTTTCTTCGAACTGCAGCTAGGTTGGAGCTTTCACGTTACGTATCTGGCTCTCCCACACTTTGCATATTGGCAACAATGCATGCATGCATGCATGCATGCAAAGAATTTGCCTTGGACATCACTAAGCACGGAAGAGCCTGCCGCCTGCCACCTGCCAAGCAAGACATGCCCACCTAAATAATGAATCTCCTTTTCACTCCACAAAGTGACGCAAGCCACGTGGGAGCTTCTCTCCTCCGCTTCTTTGTGACTTCCACGCATGCATTCCCATCCTGCCAGAGACCAGCGAGTACAACACAGCCCACATACATGGATAGAGAATGCTGAAATTTCGGGTTGAACTTAAACGAGACTATAACATTTACAGGGGAACTTCATTTCACCTTTTCCGAACTTTTCAATGCACTTCTCCAAATTGCCTCCGTATTTTTTGCACAGCTTCTTTTTCTCTCGCAAAGAATAAAATGTCAACAGTCACAAAGGTGTTTTAATGGGGAATGGAATAAAAATACATTCGGTGGTCCAATTGGAATTGGGATTGCTCATCATCATGCTGTTCACATGAAATCAAGACATTTTGAGGAAGAGCCTCATTGAGTATTTGTTGCGTGTGACTTCTCTGAAATCATTTGCAAGCAATTTGATTTATGGCTGATGGTAAGTGACTTTCAAATGATATATGGAAATGTTTGTGGTGCGGGCATCAATTAGTAGGATAGTTTTGCTATTCACGGCAGGCCTCAATCGCATTTCCAGGCAAATATGGGGAGTTTAGGTTACGCCCCAACAGTTGGCTGATGAATTTGTCCTGATGGCCTGCAGACAGCAGCAGCAGCAGCAGCAGCATCATCTTTGCATGATGATGGCTTTGAACATTTGCAAGCACAACTGTCACTGAATATCCCAACTCCACTTTCGGTGCGTTTGTGTGTGCTAATTTTGACGCCGCCTAAAGCCTGCAATCTTGCCGTCCCTCCCATGAATATTTTCCTCCTTCGGTCCCCGAGGACGCTCAAGCGATTAACATCAAAACGAAGGCGGCTCAATTCACGCTGAAGTGAAAGAAAGAAAGAAAGAAAGAAAGAAAGAAAGAAAGAAAGAAAGAAAGAAAGAAAGAAAGAAAGAAAGAAAGAAAGAAAGAAAGAAAGAAAGAAAGAAAGAAAGAAAGAAAGAAAGAAAGAAAGAAAGAAAGAAAGAAAGAAAGAAAGAAAGAAAGAAAGAAAGAAAGAAAGAAAGGAGTGACTTTAGGAGCATCTTGCTGTCATTATCCTGTCCTGAATCGCTCCGCCGAGAACCGTAGATGAAAGATTGAACTGTTACTTCACCCTCTTCTCGATTTCCTGACACTACTTCATAACGTGACTGAATCATTTAAGCATGGAAACACTCAATGGGTGGCGGAATAATCCAATTCAACTCGTTGTCGTCTTCTCACCTGGGAATCGGAAATGATGCACAAGAGCAACTCTGCAGCCAGCAACACAAGTCCACTTGCTATATTATGGACCTATTCTAGAAAATGGCCTTTCTTAATAGCTTGTGCACAAACACTGGGTCTCTGACCTATCATGTCTGAAATCACGCATCTTTTGTGATTGGCCCATTTCAGTCCTTCTGAATTTGCCCACATTATGTATGATGCAACAGTGGTGTTAAGGTTACAAATGAGAGCCCATCTAATGAACAGAAGCTTTTAGCAGATGAAAAATCCACATTTGCCTATTCACCAGCTAACAATACATCGACAACAATATAGCTTGTAGTGAAAAAGAAGAATTGCAAGGCAAAGTCGCGTCAGCGGCTCAATCCAATTCCATTAGTCCCTTTCATCAATATATTTCAATATAAGCATTTTCGTCGTCCTCTTTTTGCGATGGATGGCGTCAATGTATTGAAAATAGTCTCCGCAACTTGCGCACGGCTTGCAAAATGTTGCTAGGGCGGAAGACTTACGCAATGTACTGCTCCGTCTTGTTGAACTTCTTGGCCAGATACTTGGCCGACGCTTTGCTAGGGATCTTGACGAAAGACATCTCTTTACCGTAGCGCGTCAAGTTGCACGGTGTCTCGCACACGCAGTAGTCGTTGTCCCTTTCGACCAGGAAGTCTAGAGAGGGGCGACATGTCAAGCGTGGATTGATCATCACTCACTTCCAGTCCTGGCCTCGCCAATATATTGCATGGGATCGCTTCTCTTGATAAAAAAATAGTTGAGATGTTTTAACATGGGTCGCAGTCAGGCAGTCAATCAGTCAACAATGTGGCTTACCCAAGGCTGGATCTGCACATTCCTTATACTGCTCAGGGGTGCAGTAAGGGGCATCTCCTGCACAGCAAATTAGAGGATCAAAAACATGAGCAATCTTCAAATTAGGTGAAGTATCTTCTCAGAGGAGAGGACCGTTTGTTTGTTGAGGGCTTCTATTGGTGTCTAGATGTGAATGTAATTGCTTTTTTTTATGGGGGTGGGGAGCTAAGTTTATGACTAGTCGAGTAAGAAAAGAGACGGTTTCTGGTCAAAAGTGCTGCTTTTGCAATTAGCAGTCCGCACCGGGCATGTGGACCATCCTGCAGTTGCAGTTCTCCACCAGGTAGCGCGTCTCGCAGTCAATGCGACAGGCTGTGATGCTGTACGTGCTGAAGAAGTCCGAGTCCATTGGGGTGGCTTTGCAGTCGCCCCACGGAGGCGGCAGATAGGTCAGCTGAGTGAGAGAGAGAGAGACCATTTGGTGTCTTGTTAGGATGGATTTAAAGTGCAGTTTAAATCTGCATATTAGATGAACTCCTCCCACATGCATTAAACACACACACACACACACATTAAACTTACTATTAAACGCTCCTTAGTGAATATGGACACACACAAAAAACAATCTGTGGTACAGCATGGAAACAAAGTGACATGGACGTCATGGCACGTATCAGATATGTACGTAGATGCTTGTGAAGCACAAAACGCAGATTGTACCACAACTCCGTACCACAACTTTGCAGACACGCCAAAGCCAGCGACAAAAACAGTAAATAAATACTCCAAGTGTGGCCCAAAAACCACGGCACTCAGATTAATGTAGTCGTATATCAAATGATAGAACATATTTATGACTTGTCTAGCAGAGTGATCGCATTTTGATGAATCTCTGCTTATCCAGCGAGTGTGTGCGTGATGACAGTGACCGTCAGTCTCTTTTACAGGGATGACTTGATGGAGGTATCAGCACAGGTAGTGACAAGCACCGAATAAATGTGTCCGACTTAACGTCTTCTTTATCGTAACACCGTGACGCAAGCCGTTACGCTCTGCTGTTCATCCATTCTATTTGCCTAGCACGCTAAGTAGCTATCTCGGATGGACGGATATAACTCATCTAACTGATTACAAAGGCCGTCGTCAAACTAAAACACTTCCAGAAGCTAATGCATCAAAATGTATCGATATAATATATAACTTTATCCATATAATTTCATATATATACATTTTAGAATTTGAGCTCCATGCAAAAAGCTGAATTACTGCAAACTCACAAGAAGTGTGTTATCGGTGTGGTTGCAAAGAAAAATCATGTGAGTGTTTTCTATTTTGCATGCCATTAAATGTTAACACTAATTAATTACACTTCAGCCGCCTGACTGTGTGATGCATTCAATGAAGTAGGAGGACATAAACAACCTGTGTGTGTGTGTGTGTGTGTGCGCGCGCCTCCGTCTCATGGCTTCAAACAATTCAGCCGGCGGCAGGCAGTAAATTACAAGGCGCCGCGTGATTGATAATTTTGTATTAAAAGTCCCATGTGGGATTACAGTGGGGCACATTCCAGCAAATATGCATGAAATGTAATCAGCGCTGGGTCAATGTCTTGTTTTCCAAACAAGGACGTTTTGTTTTGTTTTGTCTCAGTTCATCCCAATTAAACCTTTAATCATGATGTGGAAATTGATATTTAGCTCCCAGAGTGTGCTGACAAAGCAGAGACATTCGGTGAGGAAAAAAACAATCTCCGAGTATTCATTTTGGGATTGTCCATAAGTGTTTATTCCAGGTAAATGAAGTACAACCGTAGCATACTGATAGGATGAGTTTGGGAAAGTAAACGCAAGCACCAATTAACCCGTGTTGTATTGACATTACCGTTTGCAGCGTGGTGTTTTATTGTCATGATCTTTTCACAGTCAGGTAGTCCAAAGTGAGAAGCTAATCATCTTCCACACTCTTTCCGAGTTGGAGCGGCTCTACTTTTCAGTGGCAATCAACGGGTGCCGTTTTGATAGCCGTTATTAATGCAATCATTATCATAGCTGACGGTTAAGTGGACAGCGCCGGCCGTGGTGGCCTTTTCCACAGTGAGCCAACCGTCTAATTCCGCTGCATTGAGCGCTACGGAAAAACGACATTTTTACACTGACAAGCTCCCCCTTTCATTTCACACAACGGTTGGGAACATTCTTACGGTTGGCTACGAGCCCCATGGGTTTGGAAGCCGCTAAATGCGCCACAATTTGGGTCATAAAACACCCCAAAAATAAGTGTCGGATTCCAGGGGGAAATAGAGAGGAGGAAGGAATTCAAGCAACAAAAGGGGAGACTTTATGGCAAAGTGACTTTTGAATGTCTTCTCTGCAAACAGTTGGTCGTGGGAGGAGTCGGATAAGGCTGTGGAGAGTGACAACTTGGAATGGAACAACAGAGCACCACAAAGACTGCATATCATGGAGATGCTCTGGAAATTGTCATTCAATACTTTGAAGAGCTCAATTCCACCGACACGCCTTCTTTGGAGTCTGAAGACTCTAAGGTGGGCTCTCAGCTCTCTGGGGTTGATTCCGTTCAAATGTGCGTGGTGGCGGAATCCACCCGCATTTCATAAAAGACTTTGCTGGTTGACACACCTCCGCAGTGCCTCTGGATTGCCATGTGTTCCGGCTCGGCATCTGCTTGGGTTGCCAGCTCCAGTTGAGTTCGGAAGATGACGATCACTTTGATTGACATTTTGCACTCGTGCGCCAGAGTTTTGTGAAAGGCAGGATGATACAGGGTTGCTATGGCAACACCATCTCTGCTCTTCTACTTATTGTACCATTATGCCATGCATTTTGTGGAGGGAGGGGGGTCCAATTACAAACTGTTAGCTTGCTTTTGATTTCAATTGTTTTCTTCTTCTTTTGTCGTTGCCACATGTTCACTTGAGTTCACCATTCGCACAGTGAGACAGACCCAGTTGCCACTCGTCCCAGCACTGATGAAACGTATCAGAAACAATGGTTCTTTGCTTTTTCTCATTTGTTCAGTTTGAAATGCTCCTTCACTGCCTGACAGCCAGCAATTGTATTGTATTAGATTGAATAAGTGAAAAGTAGCACCACCTTGTGTCGCTCTAACTATGCTTTAAATGCCTTCCGCTTGTAATTAAAGCCACGGAGAGTATGAGCGCACGTTAAATGCCAAAAGTCTTATGCGGTTTGGGGAAAGAGCTGAACGACTCAACAGATGGTTGGTCGCGTGGCAAGGAAGGTTGTGGGGGTGCAAGGCGCTCGCTGCTATTGATTCTGGGACCCCCGCCAGGCCCGTCTGTCTGATGAGTTGCGTCCCAAAAAGAATCCTGAAATTGATCACCGCTGGGACAATAAACTGCTTGATAAAATAGGTCCATCTCTGCCAAAAGGTCATTTGATTGCAAATCCTCTGGAAGTGCTGCTGCTGGCTCACTGCCTCCCTCCCTCACTTTGGCCCAAATGCAAGCGGACACAAACAAACAGACAAAGTGACAACTTCAGAATCGTTTCACCAAGTGTCTCGCAAACAAACCAAAACTCCAAATCTGGCTCTGAAACTCACCAAGTATCAAACAGACACACCAACCAATTGATTGACTACCCAACAGCAGTTGGTGAAATAAGTAGCTCACAAATAAAAAGAAATAAATACAAGTCATCAACCAAGCAGACATGATCCTATTTCTCATCTCAGGCAAGACTTACCCTTTGTTCCTGACAGGAAACAAAGGTCTGGAAGCCTGGCGCCACCCCAAATCCCAGCTGGTCGATGAACGGCGGTTCGTCCTGCGCGTGGATCTGAACCTTGATGCCTGCTTCAAACGACGTCTCGTCTGTTTAAACACAGCAACATTTGCACATTTTGGAATTCGCTCCACACAAATTGCTCTAAAACGTGACACCGTGTAAAGTGTCATTATCTGAGCAGCAATGCTCAGAATATTTCTTAAAGGGAAAAATGGCTGGAATCATTTTGAATCGGCCATTGGAGGGTATAACCCATTTGATCAAACCTCCTGCAGTGATGTGATTTTTTTTTTTCGAGGCGCACTCTTACCCGTCTCTCCCCACACGGGCAAGTATTCGTCCTGTTGGATGTCGAGCATCAGCTCCAGACCGTTGCCCATGCCGCCCTTCATGGTCAACAGCAAAGGCCGACCATCCTGGCCTGAGTTGAAGGTGTAGCACTTTCCGTAGCGTGTGAAGATCTGACAAAGACAAAACAAACTGCATGGATACATTGTGAATGCGTATAAAGCAACAAAGGCTACATATGTTCGAGTGGCCACCGTGAAAAGCTGGCCTGTGACCTTTTGGCCCAACAATGCCTGCCAGTCAACTAATGGATCTAGAATTGAATGTATCGGAAATTAGGAAATGAAAAGCCATGGCCTGCATCCAGCCTCTTATAACGGCATCCACTCTCACTAACTAATCAGTTAACCTTCATGTTGACATTCACATGGAGTAAAAACAAATCAAAGTGTCTCATTCAGCGGTGCGCCCTGGAGAAGCAGACAAAAATGTCCCCCAGTACTACCATTGCAAACTAAAATGTCTAACAAGGCAGAAGGCATCAAACACTGAAATCCAACAGGAAGGTATCCATTTTGGTTTGAAGCAACCATTCAGGCAAATTCAATCCTGTCAAATTGTTGAAAAGGTATTTCAGACCGATTGCCGATGCTAAATTTAGGATTCATGGTAAAAAGGGACGGCGCCCATCCTTCCTGCATGTGTACCAACGTCAAAGTAACGCTGCTTAATCACAAACTACTCCAATGTCAAAAACGGCACATTTCAAAAACCCTTTCATAGATTACCCTCTGAGGACACTCGAAAGCGCTTGAGACACAATTCACAAAGAAATGATATGAGTCATAACCTTTCAAGTGGATTTGGAGTGTCTGCACCACGCTGACTCTTTGGGGGGGACACCAAATTGATTTGAACATCCTTCAAAAGGCTCCCCTCACCTTCATCATATCGCGCTTCTTCAGCATCGCCCATAGCCCGCCCGCCCAAAGCCCGCCCGTAGTGCCCTTTGCGATATCGCGCCAGGACATCTGTTAGCACCTCAGCTGCTAATCATGTTTTACAACGGGATGAGCGCAATGAAAAGCAGCTGCCATCCCGAACAAACGGCTCATTTGTTTAACAAGCAAACAATTATCAAGGACAATAATGCTGCTGCTGCTGCTGCTGCTGCTTTTGTCAAAAAGACAGAAAGAGACAGCTTTGGGCCCTTCACCATTCAATTATGAGTCAGGGGCTACAATTTAAAAGGATGATTGACAAGATTAGAAATGCTGGAAAATGCGTGCACTAGAGTAGACAATATAGAAGCCCCCGAAATGCTTTACTAAAAGAAAAGATAAAAGGCAGCATTTGAACCCACTGTGGGCCAAATAAACGATGATCCATATCCCGGTCGGCCGGCAACCCGCACGTACGCCGCACGTCGATAACTTCAGGGTAAGCCCGAGTTACTGTGGTTACCGTCTGCATCGAGTCAGGTGTAGCAGCACAGGGAGGGGGAACCCGCGCTGACCTTGGGACTTTGTCGAGGTTTCTTCGCAACATGTCTGCCTATTGAGTCAAAGCAGAGGTTTTTCTTTTTTTTTTTTTTTTTTTTTGAAAAGAAAAACCAAAGGAGTCTGTGATATTCTTCTTATAGGTGATATCCAAAGAAAATCAAATTAAGAATCGAGTTGGCGCTCGTGTCTATTTAGCAGAAAAGATGAGCAAATATTTGTAATCCCTATGAAGCTTTGCTTATCAATCCCATATTGCAGTCACATTGCACGCTCGCCTTTCATCTCTCAGATGGAGCCCGACAGTGCAAAAAAAAAACATTGACCCATTTGCGCCCTTGCAAAAACAAAGAAACCAATAGATAAATAAACGAATAAATAAATGTGGGGATCAATAAAGTACCTACCTACCAACCCACCTACGAACGAATAAATAAAATAAATAAATAAATAAAACGTATCATCTTGGCTAAATAATTGACAGAGTGACAGCCGGAGAGTGTTGAGAGCGCGCGCCCTGGGCGATCGATCAGTCCCTCTGCGAGCGCCACGTGGAGACATAAAGTTGCCAAGGAACCCCCATCCCTGTCTTGGAAAAAAAAAACTGTTACATAAAAGAAAAACACCCCCGAGACGGTGTCAGTTCATCCAGTGTCATGCACCCAGTTGCGCAAATGAATCAGATCAAGGCATTGAATGTTTGATTTTCAATTTGAAAACATTTGATACGGATTAGACGTGAGTCCGTTTTCAGGGCGTTGTCCTCTCTCATGCAAATGAGATGTTCTTCCACTGTTAAATTTCAAGTGGGGTGGCTACTCCAAGCTCCCAAAAAAGAGAATCCATAAAACATGTGGATTGTATTTTCACTGGTGGAGAAAAGCACTTCATGACCAAGCTCCCGAATAACACCGAGATCCGAAAATCCCACAATGCGGCACTCCAATTTGTTTTGTAGTCATCATGTGTATTCCCCTTTCCATTCCTCCAAACCATAAAGATCGGACAACTGTTTTACAAGATGATTATCAGAATAAATTTACTACTATGTTTCCTAATTTAATTGTTTAAAAAAAAAAAAAAGATCATAAACATGAAGTTATTGACGAGCAGCTCGGCAATGAATCACACTTTTGGAATTTCCCACAGGAGCCATGGGAAGAAAACAGGGCCGTTAAATCGAATAAATATTACACTTTTATTTATAAGGTTGTTAAAAGACCTTGAAAAGCACCACCACAGTTGAATACTAATGTTGGGCAAAATAAATAAATAAATAAATGCAAACACCGTAAACCTTTAAGATGATAAGCAGTGCCTATCAGTGATTAACGGTGGACTTTATTTGAAGCTTCCAATTTCTCTTCTGGGACTTCACCAGAGTGGAGCGCAAAGTTCAAAACAAACCTAAAAGTCATGCTTCTGCTACTATTTGCCAACAAGCGTTACTATGTGAAAATGGAAATTCAGCTGGGAAAAGCGGCAGTCGTGCAAAACAATGGATATGCCACCTACGCTGAGCAGGTTTTCCCAATGTGATAAAAGCTAAATAGAATATTAAGATATGCAATGATGATAATATGATCAATTTGCCCCAAGTCGGCCGGGAGAGGCTGGAGTTGACCTACAATCTTAATAAGGTCAAGTGCAATAGAAAACAAATGGATAAATAAGGTCAGTCCAAATGAAACTCTTTTCAAGCGTGATACTATTTGTGGAGGAGGAATCAGAAATATGTATCACAGGAAAGTCTGTCAAATGAGAACACAAAGAAATCAAGCACCGCTATGTCCCGATTTTAAGTCATCTGATGAAGAAAGCTGTTGAGAGCCAATCGTCAGCCTCGTCTATCTTGTCCCCCCCCCCCACACACACAACCCCACCCCCGTGGTATTTTGGGTCAAAACACAAATTTGCACGGCCTTGATAAATTCACTGCATACGCACAAGAGAAGGATGATGTTTATACAACTAGCTGTCCATCCATTTTTATCTGCAATTTTCCAGTTCAGGATGGTGAGATTGATCTTTTCCTAATTTATGTCAACAATTATAATGCCATTTTCCTTATTAAAAACACGTATTTTGGCAAGGAAGAATTGGATTACTATAAGCTCAACATTTCTTATGGGACTACTAATAAAAAAACGTCACCTTTGTCAAGAAATAAACAAAACAAAAAAACTCATTTCCATCCTGCACACCTTGACCACATCCATTACGCTCGTGTGACTGGATTGCTTGCTCAGCCCCTCCAAAAGTGTACTTCAAAAAAATAAAAAAAGGTATCCTATGGGGTCTCTCCATCTTAATATAGCATGGCTGAATACAGACGGGAAATCATCCATCAAAGAGAGGCAGTAGCCACAAAGCAACTACGGAATAAATAGAATTCAGCAATGGGCATGTTCTTGGAAATAACTTCCAGCAAATCACATTTACCGCCGCCGTCTGTGCACTCTACTCAATACATCCTGAAAACTACATGACGGAAAAAGGGGGGCATACGTCCTCCTCAAATAGCTCGTCTCTCCAGTGCGACTGACTATTTTATGGAGACAGCTTTTCTCGCACGCCCGGAGGCCACGCAGGCTTCATCGATTATCAATGCAGCAAAAAAAACATGGCCTCCTCCTCTGTTTAGGTTGGGTTTCAAAGTAGGGTTAGGGTTAGCGTTAGGGTTAGGGCTAGGGTTAAGGTTAGGGCTAGGATTAGAGTTCGGGCTACTGTTAGGGTTTCAAAGTAGTTTTAAAACTAGGGTTAAGGTGTCAAAGTAGGGTTTAAAACTAGGGTTAGGGTTTCAACTCAGATTTAAACTACAGTTAGGGTTTCACAGTAATGTAGGGTTAGGGTTTCAAAGTAGGACTTAAGCTAGGGTTTAGGATTTCAAAATAGTTTTAAAACTAGAGTTAGGGTTTCAAAGTAGGGTTTAAAACTAGGGTTAGGGGTTGAAAGTAGGCCTCGTCACCCTTCGGAATGCCACAGCAAAGCATCCCTGCCACATTAGAATATTTGAAAACATGCGCCGGAGGCATTTTAGGACCAGGAGACGACCGCCAAAGTATTTTCAAGTCTCAAGTGTCACTCAAACATGAGCTTGAGGCATAAATGTGGTGGTGTCATGCAACTTGACACAAATTTGACATGAAAAAGATATCACGGTCATTGCTGAGAATTAAGTAACCAAATCCTTGGGAGAGGAAGCGCCATAAGGCTGCCTTCTTCATTGGCCCCATCAAGCTCTTGAAGTGGATTTCTGTGGAAGTTGTAGCTTTGCAATGAGAGCAGGCCACAGTCATGGGAAAGTAGTGCTTCAAGCACACTGTCAACATTGCATAGAAATCAGAATCAATCATTTACTAGAACTAACGGGAGCTTTGCAAAACCCAAGTACATCCTCAAAAATAAAAACCCATCCATTTTCAAGAAACGACTTGGTGGTCACACTCACGGTACTAAAATTGCGCGGGCCGCACATCTCTCCCTGGTAGCGACAGTACAAGAGCATTTCCTCCAGCTGGTGGCCCAGCCGGTCCAGCAGCTGCCTCATGGACGGCTGCGACTCCCGCGGGGGAGGCAGAAAGTGGTTGAAGTCCAGGATGCGGGAGAGCGGCGACCAAGGCGGCTCGGTGCGCTGCTGCTGCTGCTGCGACCAAGGCGCCTCGGTGCGCTGCTGCTGATGCTGCGACCAAGGCGCCTCGGTGCGCTGCTGCTGCTGCGACCAAGGCGCCGCCAAAGCTTCCCTGGCTGCCGGAGACACCTGCCAATTCCTCCCCAGGAGCCCCAGCCACCTTCCGGCGCTGAAGATGTCCGACTTCTTCATGCGCCTGGGCAAGAGCAGGTTCTGGTTGCAGATGGTGACGGCGGGGAAGACGAGCCGCTTGGCGTACACCATGTGCGCCTTGGTGTACACGGGCGACGAGAGCAGGTAGCGCACGCGGTTGGACGACCAGGCGAGCAGCAGAGCCACGGCCGCCACCAACGCCAGCAGCCAGGCCACCCGGCGCGGGTACGAGCTCCCCCCACCGCCGCCACCGCCACCGAAGACGTGCCTCAGGCCGTGCAGGGTGCTGTGCCTGACGAAAAGCTTGCCCGCGTCGGCTAGGGAGCCCGGAGGCTTCACTTTGGAGGCGGACGAATCGCATTGGCACATCTTTTCTTCTCTTGGATGCGTGCGTGCGTGCGTGGCCGAAACGCTGTTGCTGATGACCGTGCGCAACCAGCGCTCGCTCAAATGCGCGCACTCGAATGAACGGATGGATAGATGATGCTGAAGCACAGAGACTGACTGTGGAGAGCAACACGAGAGAGAAAGAGAGAGCGAGAGAGCGAGAGAGGTGCAGCTTGTGCAGAGGAGTTGGTTTATTTTCAGCTTCCCACCTACACTATGGGAGTTTTTAAAAAGAAAAAAGAAAAAAATGGATTGCAAGTCCACTCCATGACTAGACACATAAATAACACGCAGAGAAAGAAAAGAAAACTGCACATCCCTGCATAGTTGAGCTCCTATTGCTTTTTCTTTTGGAGTTTTCCGAAAAGTCACCTAGTTGCAGTTTTCTGCTCTTAACGCATGACTTGCGTTATACCACACACACGATTTACGAGATAACGAGCTAAGTGCAATATAATGGTGTCTTGACTTTCGATTGCCCTTTACTTTGCGAGTGACAAGCTGTTGCCTGCTGTTTTTGTTTTATTTGCTTTTTCACATGTTCATAGTTTTGGAGAAATGATCAAAGATGCATAACTATTATTGAGAAAATACAAAAAGGACATTTGTTTAAACCAAACACAACGCTTACTCATGCAGCTTTATTCACAACTACTATATATTAGAGGTTTGAATCGTCTCAAAGCTAAGGCACAAAGGAGTCATTGGATTTTTTATTGCTTGCCTCCTTGTTCCCTAAGACATGATTTATGGCAAATGACTTTGGACAGCACCAAGCTATAGGTTTCAAAACGACTTTTCTTCTTCACCTGTTGAGGAAAGTCCCGAAAAGGGGGTTGTTTGGGGACTGACAACCGCTGTGTGTAGCCGCACACTGAGCAACGCGTTCAAACGTGACCGAACTGAACAATCATGAAGCAATTACGATGGGCCGCTCTCCGACACGCTGCAACGGGAAAACCTTTGAACCCGGGACTTTTTATTGGAAAACGTTTTGATGTGCTGTGCTGTGCTGTATTATCATTCTTTTTTTATTGAACCTCAAACATGGCAATTGTCTAAAAGGAAGTGGATTGTCCTATTTGAGAGGAAATAGGCGAGATGGGAAGGCTGGCCGGGCTGCCATTCATTGACTTTTACTCAGCAGCAGAGACTCTCCACGCTTGGCTTTTTTCGCCGCAGGTGCATAGTACATAGGAAATGATATATCGTCGAATTCATGTTTTTCGACACATCCGTACTAATAGTCCATCCCTATTTCGGCTGGCTGTTGTTTAACCCATTTAAAGTCATGACAGCAAATACGCTTTGGAATGCAACTCGTGTCGGAAAGGTTTTTCTCCCATCTTCTTCTAACTGACACATCAGACCACTTTGTCGTAGTTAGATGAAAGTGTTCCTCGTCGCTGGCTGCATTCTTTGTCGTCCTGCTACGCCGCTAAATTAGCAGGAAGCCAGATCGAAAGGTTCAAGGAAAGGAACTTGATGCTCCACTGATAGACAGCCAGAGTTCAAGGGCAGGTGAAAGGGTTGACTATAAAAATGGAAAATAGCAGGCATGTGGCAAAGCTTCAAGGGCGGCCAACAAGGGCGCAAAGGCAGGCTGCTAGCAGACCCAGCAAGGAATTTGCAGGAGTTTGTGCAACCATCACGCCCTCAGGGAGTTTTTACTAAGTGGTGCTTCATGCTCATCGTCTAAAATGTGTTCCAACGGAAGCTGGGCGCCATGCAGCCTAGCGACTCTCCAACCACTCGGTGTGGACTTGCAAGTCTCCACTGTGAAGCGTTGCGTGACCGTGGGGGAAAGGGCCGCAAAGAAAATGGTTTGGAAAAAAAAAGCGGTGGGATAACTAGGCCCTCCTGAATATATACCAAGGTCACACAAAGTTCACAGAATAAGAAAAGGTCAGTAGTGCTCATTAGGATATTCCTTTTGTCTTCAGGGATCTGCTGGCCGATGTCAACGACACATCTCAACGCTTCAATGGGCCAGCGGAAGGTAGTGACAGCGGCTCCGTAGATTTGGACGGAAAGATCAGCAAAAGAAAAGAGCCGCCATGGAGAAAAGTGCTGCGAGAATTTCCAATTGATGCTTGAGCTACTTTGACTTCTTCCCTCCCACATTTCAACAACATGCATGTTAGAAAAATTGGACTGGTTGGTGACCAGAACCAGTTTTACCTTTTCACATAGAGCTGCATCTGAATAAATGTTGATTTCCATGGTTAAGTTTAAAAGTGAAACGCATTATTCACATTGACTAGACAGGAAAAGGTTTCTAGTGAAGCCAATTGCTAGCATGTCATTTAGAAATCATTGGGATGCTTGCTCATGCAATATTCATTTTTATTTCATTCATTTGCTTTATCACCTGTAATTTTAATGATCTCAACGAGACAAAAAGTCTACCATAAACCATTTTAGCCTTTGTAGTCAATCCATTAAATGATTTCATGAATGACCATTTCCACTCTACCCAAATGTATTGAGATGCGTCTGTCGTACGTCCACTTCCATTATTTGTACAATTTCCTACTGGCGTACACATCTTTTCTTTCTTTTCTCTCCCCTGCCCTATTTCTACATTTGTTGAGTGCAGGTACGTCGATTTTTCCGGTCCCTGTCTAATGAGTCGGCCCTTCGCTTGGAGTAAGCAGAGATTAGCCACTCACTCGGCAGCAATTCCATTTCATGTTTCAGGGTTCACGTAGGATTTGGATGATTACTGTGTCAGCCCTAATGTTCCTTTGGAGGACAATTAAGTCCCGAGCCAGTCTTGGATGTCGGTAGGAAATGGTAGCTTGACAGCCTTGGACCAAAGGTGCTACATAGTCTCCACTGATGGATAATGGAAATGTATTCTTTCGAATTTGAATTGACTATTAATTCAATGTCCGTTGTGTTAGTTACCTGCGTGTTAGCTTCATAGTCGAGTTGTTTGTCGGTGGTACCTATTGGACCTACACACTGTGCATGCAGTTAGTTCATCAAAGTGTCAGAGCAGGTCTGGAGCGCAGTTGCACCACATTGCCTTCTTTTAATCCCCGACTTGATTGGAAATGGTGATAGTCACTCCCAAGAAATCTAATATTGAATATGTTCTCTCAGTAATGAAACATTCATGACCCTATTTAAAGCTAAGAAAAAACACAGGGATGTAGCGCAGACTGGGGATTTGAGATAAGCCTTGATATATATATACGTAGATGATAAAATCCACAAGACAGATAGCAAAAGCCTGCTGAAACGCTACACATGAAAGCAACAACAGTGACAGTCACTGGTAGCGCCTTCAAAAGCCTGTCAAAAGTGCACCAAACTAGAAAAGCAGGCAACTGTATCAAAATCCTCATTATTCACATAGCAATGACACTATTTGAATACAGCATCTATTCTGATGCCACTGTTCATTTACGCAACTGAAATTCGAAAAGAAGGAAGAATGTGCCCGAGTCTAGTAAAGTCATCATTACAGCAAACAATTGCAATCACTTCTAGGCCCAAAATGGAAAACAAATGGGCGCTTGGGCTCAAGAAATAAATCAGCCTATCTATTGGAATGTAACATAGAGTCACGCAAGACGGAATGAAGCTATGCCTGGTCTGTTTGCCGACAGAGAAGCAGGTGGTGCTTGCCAGGAACCATTTGAGGAGATAATTACATCCATAATGTGTCGCCAGCCATGTCACACAGAGAAAAATAGAAATCCATGTCCAGACGAGAAGTGCACAAGCCATTTCTTTAGCACTAAAACGATGAGTCCAGCCGAGGCGCAACGAGCCGCAGAGATTCACATAAAGACTTCTCGACAAATTCTCGTCCTTGGATCGTCTAAACGAATGTGTTGTGGTTACAACACAACACGGGCAGATAGAGTTGAATAGCTCAGCCGCTGTAAAAGGGGAATGAGGTTCTTTTGGCACGACCGCAATGAAATGAGCAGGGGCACGCACGGCCCATGTGAAATTCATGTCCACTTTATGATCACGATGTGGGCATTTGACCTTGCCATGAGAGAGAGAACACGGTCATCATTAAGGCTTTCTTAAAAACTCGCTAAACTCTGTATAGTCCAGCCTACCAATATCCATCCTCACACAAATTTAGAATGAAATTGCACCGACACAAAGCCTCACTCTTGCCTAGGCGAGCAAAAATGCAATGCCCACAATATGCATTTTTGGATTCGAAATATCAACTCCAAACTCAAATGGATATTTACACAAATAACATCTTTCCATTTACAACCATGCGTGCGTGCCTGCGTGCGTGTGTGCGCGCAAGGACGGATGCAAGGAAACTCTGGATGATGCCGACAATTCATCAAGGCAGCGTCGACCAGGGAACGTCTAGGATTTGTGACAAATGACGTCACCTACTCAGTCCCTGCGGCTCTCACGCTTCTAGAATGAATGGATGGATAGTTCTCTGCAAAATAAACACCCCCCTTTCCATTTGATGTTTACTGATGGAGTCAGTCTTTTTATTGCAACCGTTGGACATGTGATGTAGTAGACTATAGACGAGGGAAATTGCAATGTTCTCTCACTTCCAGAGGGCATTTCTTTTTTTTAAATCTAAACACTCAAGATTATACACTGCAGAGACAGTATACGTACATCATGTGGAGTCAATTGAATTGTATTTTGAAGAAGCTATCAAACGCAGTCATTATTTTCTCTGCTGGCACATGCACTTGTTGCTCGGAAGGAATTGGCAAGCTGCTCCTGCCTGCCTTGCCTGCCTGCCTTGCCTTGCCTTGCCTTGCCTGCCTGCCTGCCTGCCTGCAAGCAAGAGGTGTCCTTCAGATTTCCATTGTATTCACTGAGAAGAACATGTCACTTGATTCTTTCCATTTGGTTGTGATGGAGTCGACTTGTTAATTTGCTTGGCTGCTTAACACCCCCTAAGGAGCTGAGAAGCCGCCGCCGCCGCCGCCGCCGCCGCCGCCGCCGCCGCCACCTCGATTATTGCTGTTCCAAATGTGCAGACTGTCCTCGGGACTAATGACATGAATCAGCCTTATTTAGCTTTGCGGCACTTGTTTTTGCTGCTCCGTCAAAGGAAAGGGGATTGAAGATTAACAGCAGCTCAGGGAAAACCTGCTTGGACACATTTACCTTCACTTGCATCACTTGACTGGTTTAACAACACAAACTCATTTGCATGCCATAGGTTTCTTTAAATCTCAACTGAGAGATGCTTATGTACATCAAAGAAGCGTAACAAAAAAAAGGATCTGCGTGTGCGTGTATCCGGTTAAACAAGTCACATTGATTTGATCAATTACTCCGGTATGTAAAATCCCTCAAATAAATCAATTTAAAATGAATTTTAAAAAAATCTGAAAAAATAATGAAAAACAAATATGTAACAAAATGCAATAAAAACAAATGACTTAATAGCGATTTAATAAGCCTTGTGTGCACTTTACAAAGCTTGACTTTTTGGATAAAAGAAAATTCCCTTACATCATAATTCATAATATCAATTCACGTGATTGACTTGAGTTCAAATGTCCAAAAGAAACTCGTGGGGTCCAATTTGAAAACGGGGTTCTTTTTCTAAAATGCAAAAAAAGGGATGGGAAGGCTTCAATTCAAAACTATTTTCTGTCCTTTGGCCAGATAGACGGAGTCATATGAAGTAACAGTGCCCCCTGCTGAACAAACGAGAAGTAACCTAAAGCAAGCGCTTGCAAATGAAATGGATGGTGCACAAGTTAAATAAGCAACAACTAAACAAATGTTTTAAAGCAAACAGTTCTACCAGATTAAGTGCAAACGTGGTGAATTTAAAAATGAATCTCAACTAAATTGTCATTTACTATTGGACTGTAGTGGCTTTAATCATGATTCATGCATTTATCTTCCACTTGAATGCTGATGGCTAGAAACGTCTGCACAAATGACATTTCCAAACAGCTGTACACTCATGTATCAGACAGCGGCTAGTTATCTCACACAGACGCATGAATATTTCATGCTTGTTGCCAACACTTTTTCAGCGCTGGGCGAGCACCTATTGATCGCCACCTGACATTTGATCAAGCTTATTAGCATAACCTCAAATCCATTCAGCATGTTGACTTCAGGACACAGGGGGACTGACTTAAAGGGGAAGACAGGCTCTTAATTAGTACACGTTGTTTTCCACACCTCGCCAGTGTCATACAATGTTAAGCTGAAGGTAAAAGACACCTACATCTAATTCGATCCGATACGATATAATTGATTGATTGATTGATTGAATATTTATTGATCCCCAGGGGTGGGGAAATTCAGGCCCCAGCAGTATTCATACATACATTTGTAACTATTGCAACTATTAAGAAGACATAGCCTTTTTGTCACAACTAAAAATGATTGCCGGGTGTCTTTGCAGTACTTATGCAGTATTATGGAAGTAGGGAATTTCTCCTCCCATGCTGTATGGATACTCAAATGGACGTGGTGCCATTTCCAATGACTTTGATATCATGCCTGAAGCACGCTGCAAGCTAGCCATAAAGCCTATCTGCATTGAATTTGTTTCAGGCGCAGTCCACCAACGAGGCGTTCCTGCATGGGTTCAAAATACTACACATTTATGTCATATTAGTTTAGTGTATAGTTAGGAGGCGTTTAAGGACTCTCAAAAAATCGGAATTAAGGCGTTTGAATCTCAAAATCGATTTAATAAAATCAGAAAGAACAACGATTAATCTAAATGTCCACAATTGACGAACCATATCGCCATGGATGCGTTTTTTCTTTCTTTTCGTGTTTGTCTGTATAAAATACCTTGTACTTTGTGTCGTTAACCGCACGTCAATTCTTTGTTGACGAAAACAACCATATCGCCATGGATGCGTTGTTTTCGTGTTTGTCTGTATAAAAGACCGTGTACTCTGATCTTTGTGTCAGACTTTAACTTGAACAAACTTAACCGCACGTCAGTTCTTTGTTGAGAAAAACAAGGGGGGTGCTCGTCAATCCCACGTAACTAGAACGCGGCATAAAACGCGGCAGGGGCACACACCGGGCAAAATAAAACTAGACACAGCATCTCTCTGAGATATTACTGGCCAGCGATGTCTGTTGACATTAATGAGTGGGTATGTAAACAATACAAAAAGAGTATACTTGTTTGTTCTTTTTTTTTTTAGCCTGCAAACATAATGAATGAAACTATTCCTTTGTATCTTTTGCAAACAATTCAAAATCATTATCTTAGATCTTGCCCTTTTTGCATGCATTTATTAACAATGACTACTTTTCCACAAAACTTGCCATTGTCAGGTGTCTCAGTGCACCGAATGTCAGGCAGCCGGCATATCAATAAAAAGCCCAACAGAGGTCATGCCTATACAGGTCAGTTTATCCAAATAATGTTCCCTATTTTGACTCAAGGTCTATATAGTATTTTGTATGTGGCATATTTTATATAACTATTTTTCTCAGCAACATCAGTTTAACACAAATTTGTTTTTATAAATATTTATTCATTAGGTGTCTCAGCCATTCGAACTCTTGGGGATGGACCTCATCGGCAAACTGGCTCAGACAAAAGATGGATACCAATATATTTGCGTGATGGTCGATTATTTCACAAAATGGCCTCAAGCCTATCCATTGAGGTCGAAGTCTGCTGCTGATGTTACCGCCTGCATCCTAAAATTCGTCTACCAATTTGAGTCGCCAAAAAGGATCTTGACAGATCAAGGCAAAGAATTTGTCAATGCAGTAAGTACAACAGTGTTTGGCAGAAATTATCTTCATCATAGCTGTCAAATACAAGTCCCTGAGGGCATATCTGGCCTGCAACTTTATTTTGTGTGGCCGATGAAACAACGAAAGGATGTCGAACTTCATAAAATAGCTGGAGTAAGATTAAAAAAGGTTTCCTACTGCTCATTATATTTTGTCCCTGTTTTGTGACTGTTGCAGTTGTGGGTGTTGTATTTTCCTTTTGTGTATTTGTGATGCAAAGCCAGTATAGTGATGATGTTAAGATCACATTCTCAAACACTATTTCACTGCAAAATTGCCCAACTCAATTACTTATTCTTTCCCCTGGCAACTGCAGATCAACAAGAGAGTATGTGAAATGCTTGACATAAAAAGAAGCCTTTGCTCACCATACCACCCTCAAACTAATGGGTTGGTGGAAAGATTAAATGGGACAATTCAAAGGTGAGTATATTTTGTTTACCCACATTAATCTTTGACAATTTCTTGTTATGATGTTGCTCGTGAGTTTATTTTTGTTTTCAGGGCACTTTCAAAGTAAATAACATGCACTATAAAAACTGTTAGGTCAGAAAACACACATTTTGGTTTAAAATTTGTTATTGGAGTCATTTATATACAATTCTCCAAAATTAATAAAAAAACGACAACACTGTCACCAGCGCAATTTTAAAACTGATTTTGTTTTTTAGAGCTCTGAGCAAAGTGGTTTGTCAGCATCCAGAAAGCTGGGATGAATATTTGGATCCAGTTATGTTTGGTCTGCGGACCAAAAAACAAATGACGACAAAGTACTCCCCTTACTTTCTAATGTTCGGCAGAGAGGCACGCTACCCCATTCAAGTGCCAGAACACTACGAGGTAAGATTTTGGCACATCAAGATCCATGATCCATTTCAAGGATATACAGTATCATGGAGAAGTTTTTATACGATCAAGGACAGTTTGCTTGTTGAATTTGTTTAGTTACATCTTAATTGTAAAACACAAATATAAAACTAAAACTTGTTGACACTTTAATCATGACAGCAAATGTTTGCTTTTTCTGAAGGTTGATGGCACTGTGGAGGATGTGGTGGGGATGGAAGTTATGGCACAAGACCATAACGAACAAGACCAACTATTTGAGCAAGTTAGAGAGCACATTAGAAAAGCGCAGGAAAAAACAAGGCACCCAAAAACAACCTCAGGGACCACACCAACTATACACATTGGAGATCTTGTTCTAAGACAAAATATCAGGTCTCAACAAAGAAAGGGAGGAAAATTGAACCCCAATTTTTTGGGGCCATACAAAATTGTGGCGATTGAGGGCAAGACAGCTGACCTCCAGGATGAGAATGGAGCCTTGGTCCCCAAAATAAACATTGACCACCTAAAACCATACAAAGAGAATAAACCAAGAGTGCCTCATAGGTATGAAAACAAAAAAGGAGCATCCTCCTGGATGACACAGTCACCATCCCCACCAGCCTCAGCTCCTCCAGCCGCAGCTCCTCCAACCACCACTCCCTCTTCCACTGCTCTACCAGCCGCAGCTCCTCCAAGCACCGCTCCCACTGCCACTGCTCCTCTAGCCTCAGCTCCTCTAGCCATTGCCCCCTCTGCCACTGCTCCTCCAGCCTCAGCTCCTCCAACCACCGCTCCCTCTCCCAATGCTCCACCTGCCGCAGCTCCTCCAAGCACCGCTCCCACTGCCACTGCTCCTCCAGCCTTAGCTCCTCCAGCCACTGCCCCCTCTGCCACTGCTCCTTCAGCCACAGCTTCTCCAGCCACGGCTCCCTTTTCCCCTGTTCTTAATACCGCAACACCAGCACGACTGTCTTTGACTTTTAGACAAACGAGGGAAAATGTGGACGAATGTAAGATGTATTCATGATAAAACTGTAAACATATTAAAACATACATTATGGATATGTGGCACATAGGTCTTGTACTCACTAAGTGTTTTAAAATATTTTGAGGTATTGTTCTGACTTATTTTTGGCAGACGTTCAAGATGTCTGGAAGGGAAAGCACGTCCATGTTCTCCTATCAAAAATCGGGGCGTACAAATTGTTCTTTTGGGACATTATGAACGTTAGACCCAATTCTGAGCTGGAATCGGAGGTAAAATTCTGTTTTCATATCTAAAACTTAGGTTTGTCTTAATTGGCAGCACTGTATTTCTTTGTGTGGGGGGGTAATATTTTCTGTTTCAATTTGTTTGCCGTTTCAATATCAGGTTATAAACGCGTACCTCCTGTTGTTGGTGAACAAACGCAACAAAATCAGCGTGGAAAAGGTTTCCTATATAGACTCATTTGCAATGACAAATTTATGGAATGGAAAGAGCCAGAGACTCAAGGTGTGTCTGTATTAGTACTGTTTATTGAATTATATCTTACAAAATTATCAATGAAGTTAAGAAGTTAAATGTCTTAATATTGTTGTCGGGCCAATTAGTGGCCCAACAACGTTATTAAGACATACCAATTTTATTAAAAAACTCAATTGGCATTAATTTTGTTCTTTACGCATTTTACTGAAATTATTGACAGACGTATTTTTTTCTTCTGTTTATTTTTTGATCAACCCGGTGAAATACAAACTTATTGTTGGCATTGTCAATGAGCATGAGCATTGGAAGCTGGCGCTAAAGAAATGTTTTAATGCCACAAGAGGAGTAACATTACAGCAAAAATATATAGTTATGTGCAAAATGTTTAATAATTCATGCATATAAATAATACAACCTCTTTTTTTGTGTTTAAAATATAGGCAATCATGCCAGGAGAAAAAAGGTCCTTACTAGTTGATCCTCTTGGCGAGTCTCAAAAGGACATTGAAAAATGCCTGGAATCAACCCGGTGAGCACAGCTTCTAAAAGTCAGAGTACTATTGTGATATCAACATTTAACTGAAGATGTGCGCTTTCTTTAGAAAGTGGACTAGGTTTTTGGTTTTACCAATATGAATTATGTAATTGATGGATACAACTTGAAATTTGTGATAATATGTACTGGCTCTTATATTTCAGGGCGTTCATGCGCAATAAAGGGTGCAATGTTTCCAGTTGGACTTGTGGCACTGTCCCCCATCCCAGGCAACAAGATTCAACCTCTTGTGGTGTATTTGCTTTGAAAGTATGCATTTGCTTTACAGACTAGATTTACCAAACTCATATCACTCAATGATGCAAAAACTTAATCAAACATTACTCAAAACTAAAAAAACTAATTTAGAGTTCATACAACAAAGGACTGAAACAAATTATTGTCTGATATTAGAATTTTTTGTATGATATATAGGCTAAAGATGGCAAACATTTAAAGCATTCTTTATGCACTGTAAACATCTGACATTGTCTTTTTCAGTTTGCATAACATCTTCTTTCAGATGAAGAAATAGATTTATCAGCAAAGGCGAATGATGTAAATAGGTACAGGCTGCAAATTGCCACCACACTTCTATTAGAGACTGGTAAGTAATATGCACCCAAGAGATGTTATTGCCACCCAAAAAATGGTCTTGACTGTCCTATCAATGCTATATACAACTCAGTTATGTTTTACACAGGGAAGTACTATAGCAATTATTCTGTCTTTGTTTTCACAGATGATTTATCTAACTTGTGCTGTGTTTGTGGGGAAGCTACACATGACACAGACAACAGATGGGTAATTATGTCAGGTCTTGTTAACTAATGCATGTGATGATTAAGAAATATATTGAATTACACATTCGTTGTAAATTATTGTAAATGTGCTGCATTGTATGATCTTGCTTTTTTCTTTGTTTACCAGATTCAGTGTGAGGAGTGTTGCAGGTGGTTCCATCTTGTATGTGTCGGGGAGCCTCCAACCGAAGGCTCTTTTTTGTGTACAGCATGTACAGAAATTAAATGCTAAATATTTGAAGCTTGCTTGAAGACCATTTTGCTTTTTTTTAATTAAAATTTGTATTTTTTCATTTTATTTTATTATTTTAAAAAAAAAAAAACATTTTTTTTTTCTTAATAAAGTTCAAAGTTATAATTTTTGATGTATGTTATGTGATTAGGAAACAAAGTTGTTTGACCAAAATAAGGCCAAAAAAATTGATAAAGTGCAGTAATAATGGTATAACTGCACAAATCATCAGAAAAAAACGGCTGGAGTCCAGCACTCACCGTTCTCAAAATAAGGGGGGGGGGGAACATATTCTCACAGGGCAGCTAACCCTAGCTCTAACCCTAGCTCTAACCCTAACCCTTGCTCCAGCTCTAACCCTAGCTCTAACCCCTACCTTAACCCTAGCTCTAACCCTAACCCTAGCCCCAGCTCTAGCCCGAACACTAGCTCTAAACCTAACCTTAGCTCTAAACCCAACCCTAAGCTTCAGGGAGGTGGATGGTTATATGGGGCAGTACCCGAGCCACTAGTGTTGCAAATTTATTTTTTCGGCCCCACCCAGATTCAAACCCGTGTCGCTGGGGTGAGAGCCCAGAGGACGAACCACTACACACTACAGAAGCCTCGATCACATGGGCATGGGTCAAATGCAGGGCATAATAATTTTTTTAGGCCCCACCAAAATTCAAACCCGTGTTGCTGGGGGTGAGAGCCCAGAGGACCAACAACTCCACTAAGGAAGCCTGGCTCGCTCACAATGCCCGGAATAAATATGGTTTTATGGAGTAACTCATAAGCGAATGGTCAACCTTTATTTACGCCAGGGAAAAATCATGGCCAAAGCTTAATTGAAAGGGAAAAGCCTCACCCCCACTTTCTGTTTGATCTGTGATGTCACGCGGACACTCCTTTAGGTACGCCGCCATTGTCAAGCGTACCTAAAAACACAGTTCATTAGAGAAAAATGATGGCCAAAGCTGAACTGAAAGTGAAAAGTGCCACACCCGCCCTCACCTGTTGCTGTAACGTCACACAGTTAACCAAATGTCAAATTTTTGTTATTTTAAAAACTACAAGTGTTATAAAATCAAGATTGCCCAAAGAGAAGCATAATCTCCCCGTTGTTGCATCCCTTCATGTAATAAAGTTTGCCGTGCATTAAAGAAGTGTTGTCGACATTCTGACTTATATAGTTCACGCCAGGAGGGACTAGGAGTAGCCCTCGGCCTTGTTTTATAAATAGCTCAGCGGCCAGCGGGATGGGGCCATCAGCGGCTTTTAGGCTCAGGTAAATAATAAAGAGTCACAAGCAGGAATTCAATGCGGTCTACGCTGACACCGCCAATGGCCGAGGAACCCAAAATAAATACATTCCATTGATTTGCTGTCCAGAAGAATGAAGGATAAAGCGGGCGGGCGGATGCATCTTTCGGGACTGAGTCACTTGCCGCCGTCCGGGGAATTCACAATGGTTTCTGGCAAAATAAAATGAAAGCAAATAAAAGAAAATCTAGAACGCAAAGTATTTGAAAGCAACACAAGAGATCCTATGGATCATTGCAGCCGGGATGTTTCCATTATGGAGAAATAAATGCTGTCACTGTAGAAGAAGATCAAGACAATTGCCAATGAAATAAGCATTATTATTATCGTTATTATTATTATTATTATCGTTATTATCGTTATTATTATTATTATTATTATTATTATCGTTATTATTATTATTATTATTATTATTATTATTATTATTATTATTATTATTATTATTATTATTATTATTATTATTATTATTATTATTATTATATATAAGCCTGACCTACCTCTCGAAAGTACTCCGGGCCGCATTCGAAGCCCCTAAAGTTGCATTCCAGCAGAATGTCTTCAATGCGGTGCCGGGTGCGGTTATAGAATTCGTCGATGGTGAAGCGAGAGCCCGGCGGGCGCTCGGGCTCCGGGGCCAGCGGGAACCCTGGCGCCATGCCTTCGTCAAAGCCCAGCAGAGGGGCCATGAAGATCAAGTCGCTGTAGCTCATCTGCGACTTGCGCACAAAGTTGTAATTGCACAAAGTGACTGCTGGGAAGGTCATGTTTGGGGCCACCTTCTCGTCCAGCATGGTGATGTGGTCGTACTGGAGGTAGTAGATGATCCGGTCGGCTACCTGGAACAAGAAGGCGGACAGCGCCAAAGTGAAGACGGCTGCCCACAAACTCTGCCGGACACCAAAGGTCTTGCTCTCCACAAACACGTGGTTGGCTCCGTGGAGCGAGCAGCCGTCGAAGAACGTCGCCAGGTCGTCCACCTTGCCCGAGCCGTCGTCCTCTTCTTCGCTGTCGTCCAGCCCGCTACAGCCGTCCAGGTAGTCCCGAGAGTCTCCGTAATCCCTCTTCTTCACCCTTTTGTAATGATCGTCAAATCCTTCTTTGCTGAAACCTTTGTCTTCGTCCTCGCCGGAGAAGGAGATGGTGCACGTGATCCTCATCGGCATTGTGAATCGGAGAATTGACAATGTCTTTGAATGTCAAACTAGGAAAGGGCTCAGATCTTCTCGATCCCAAGCAGGCGCAGCTTCTACAACCATAAGCAGGTAAAAGTGAGCATCAGCGCTTCATCAGCCACCCCTCACTTCAAGTGCAAACTGAGACGGAGATGCTTTGCCCTTGGGTCCCTCCATCCCTTGAAACAAGTTGGGAAGAGATGAAGACCAAGGAGAGGGAGGAGGGAAGAATCGCTATGAGGACACCCAATACTCCCACAGGGGATGGGGGCAGGTCACCATGGAGGGCAGAGTTTCACCCATTACTGGAAGAAAAAAAAAAAAAATGCACTGTCTGTTCGAGAAAGGCAGCCGGTGTTCAGTAACAAAACAGCAAGCTAATGTAGAGAGGAAACTCCAGCTCCAGATGTTACTTCAAGTGGTCACATCCAAGCGAAAAACTACAACACTATTTTTACATTCTCTTTTAATTTCTCTAAAGTGCTGTATTTTTTTTAGTTTTTTTATAGTCATGTCATTTTTTCCTTATTAAAATAAATTGACATTTCAATGAATTTTGATATGCTAAATTATTATTTTTTTGCTGGTAGGCTACAGGTAAAGAATGCCGAGGCCTTTCACCGAAGCAATGGATTTCAAGGTTGGGACGATGACGGCATGATCTATCGCACCTCCGGGAAAGAGAAACGTGAGCGTCCACAAGAAGGAAGCGTCAGATTTGTAAGCAACCTCATGAGGAGAGAAATTGAAGGAATGAAATCAAGGCCTCCATTTGTTCATTATGAGCGCTCTAATGACTCATTTTGCCAACACAATGGCCCGTTTCAATCACATCAAGCGAAATCAAATCCAAGCAGTGGCCCAGGGGGGAAGAGAAAGAAACACCTCAAATGGATCTTAATCCAAGATGGACGCACATGCAGCTGGCGATATGAAAAGCAAACGCAAAATCCATCTGTATTGATCTGCGCCTCCATTAGAGCCACAGCGGCTTACTTTCAGAAACATGATGGTGCCATGAGATACAACTTTACAAGCATGGCTCATCTCGCTAGGAAGCTCTTGACTCCAAGTTGATCCCACGGAGGGAGAAGAAGCCGCAGTGACGGTAAATGGTGGCATTCAAGAAAAAATGGAAGATTAACAAGCAAACAACAAGAGATTTGTGTACTTGAACGAGGGATGTCCAGGAAATATCGGGCTTTGCTTTTCTACTTTGTCAGCTGGGCTTTGAAATGCAGAATCAGAATCAAGTTGGTGCATGCCAAACAGGGAATTTGACCTCAGCCTCTGTACAACATTGAAGTCATTCTATTTAAAATACCTAATTGAATGACCTTTTTTCATAATATTAAGTGACTAATACTAGTAGCACGTTCGTATTTTCCCAGCCCTGGCCAATTGCCCTAAGCCTTAACTTAAATCCTAATCCTTCCCTTACTTAAAGCCTGAATTTCTTAACCCCACCCGCAAAATCTACCAGACCGTAACCTAAAACTATTTTTCTCTTTTTTAATGACAAGCTACCACATCCTGTGTTTTATAATCATGGTCCAATTTCTTTCCACTAGGAGGCAGCAGTAGTTCAGAATTGCAAGGGTCAAAATCTGACGTGACCACATCTTGATGTGCAAAAAGACTTGAAATGATGTCAACAGCAGTTGGCATGTTCATTTTGACAGGACTGTTCTATTTGACATATTGGTTTGGTTGTGTTGCGAAACCGAGACACACTTATTGGTCATTGTGAAGTTTACGCATGACGGACGCATTTGTCCTGCAGATACCTTTGCCATGAGAAAAAGTGTGTTTTCTTCTTTTATACTGTAGTCAGAAACGAACCTTTTTTAAAGAAAGAAGAGTCTATTCTTTCTTTTATTGCAGGTCCTGAAAATTCTGTCAAAATGTTCAAAAATTGCAGGGCATATGGGGAAATCTACTTTAAATATCTGGTAATTCACGATTAAAGAATTTAGATATCGTTTTGACGTGAATCTAGCCTTTTATTGGGAAATCCAGATTTCAATCCAACAATTGATGTCTTTCTTGGTGTATCATTTCAAGTCGAAAGATGGCAGTGTTGCCATTTCAAAATCACAAGGCGCTGAACACACCCCATGTGCATCTTCCCCCCCCCCCCAACCCCGAGGTGAGATTTCTGCAAGGCCACTCACTCACTCATTTGGCCATGGTTAGACACAATGGAGCGCAGATGAAGGGAAAGCTTCAACCCTTCTCTTTCAAGTCCCTTTGCTCGCAGCCAGGATCAAGCTGCCGTTGCCATGGTTACATCCCAGCTGCCAGCGCAAGAGAGGCAGAGGATGCGAGCGACTCATTACCGCGCCTCCGACGGCTCCGGACAACACATAATAAAGATCGGCAAACAGCTACGGTATTGCTCGCTTCGAGGCGATCGATAGCTCATGCTCGGAGATGATTACGGCTTGGGCGCTGGATGGATGAATATGACACGAGTAAACAAGCACACAGATGCAGTGGAGGAAGGAAAACAAGTCACATGCAGCCCTCGCCTTCCTACAAATGGCACAGCCAGCCAGCCAAAAAAAACAAAAAAAAACCTACAAGTACAGAGAAGCTTCAAGATAAAGCCGATTGGAGGGGAACATGTCACGGGCGGAAAAAACAGGGAATTGGCCTCCAAGCTGGGATCGCCACGCACAGGCGAGAGACACACAGAGAGAGAGAGAACACCACTTATAGTCGCATTGGGAGAACAAACACTTGAGAAAAAGGAGCAGATGCTGGCCAATGCTCTTCATCTTAGAGGAGCTTGCCACCCCCCCAAAAAAAACATCAACAGCGTGAAGGCCAAATTGAAGAACGAGTACACAAATGGTAAAGCAGACTGCAAAAAGCTTGGCAGGTTCACGTCGCCCGTCGAGTGAGTATGCATCGTTCCAAATATGTTTACTTCAGTTTCGTTTTTTGTGCAACGGTCTACCCAACGCTCTGCCGACGAATCAAACAAAACTACCGACTTAAAAATGAACAAGAATTAGTTTTGGAGGTCATCGGTGGCTTTTCAAATTTACAGCGTCGCGGGAAATTCAGGAGACAAAGCACTCCCCTGCCCCTTTTAGTAATTGGTGCTCAGCCCAATGCCCCAAAATCATCCGCTGTTATTATTGCTCAATTTCAGACCCTCTTCTGCTTGTTGGCTGTGCTAATGATTTGGAAGACATCACAATCAAAATCTAACCCACACGCAGCAAAAACTCAAAAGTGCCAGACTAAGCGGCCATTTCTTCAATGTTAACTAGAAAGAGTCAGAGAGCCTGTAAACACAATGAATCGAGTTAATCCTCATTACAGCCGGCGTAGGAATAAAGTGGCTGCCGAGAAAACGTTTTTTTAAGTCCCTTAAACTGCGCTTGTCGACCATCACTTTGTTGAACAACAGCTTCATGGCTTTTTTTTGGAAGTTGGGACGCTAGCTCATTCAATACATTCAAAAAGAGGTCAGAGAACGCTCAATCGAAAAATCATATTTTAACCATGCATTTCTCAATGCAATTACAATTGGCATGTAATCTTCTTTCATCATGCTGCTCGCATTTTGCCACGAGACCAAGACTATTGATCAACACTGAATGAACACATTTATATTATATGTACACCAGTGACTATTCTACCAAGCTTGATTATTTTAGTTTTTGGGGGCAAGGAAATGGAGAAAAGTATAAATAAATAAATGAAAATATTTGGGGTATACATTTTTTTTGTCATTGCTTCAGTCCAGGCCAATGCTAGTCAATAAAAGGATTGTCCTAAAGTTGTGGCCTGCTCCAAAAACAGGACAGCAAAGGTTTTTAAAGGCCGCCGCCTTTTCGCCCATTCCCGAAAGGCTGCTAAAGTGTCGCCGTGCTCATCTGCTGCTGCTGCTGCTGATGATGCGCAGCCGGGGGCGATGCTTTCACTTCCAACAAGACCGACCAGCGACAGAGAAGTCAGCAGCGGCGTTAACGTCACTGGAGGTTAACGCCATTCGAGGACGCTCGCCGGAGACGCAGCGACGAGAGGCCCTGATGTCAAAAGTCTCTAATGTGAGCGGATCTCCGCTCGCGCCTCGCTGACGGATGTTCTGATTGCTTCTGAGGGCCAGCAGCAGTTCATTTGTCAATGTGATTATCGCTGGGGCCGATCCATGACAGACTGGTCGCCTCTCTCTTTTTTCATTTGACGGGGCCCGGCCAGCCTTCCCCGCCAAGCCCCTGGTCATTCTCTGGAGCTCTCTTCCACCTCCGTTTTGATATACATGGCTGAGATATGTAAACATTCACATACTGTAAAATATTGCTTAAGAGGCAATGGAGCTCAAATGACACAATCTCTGTACAAAGAAGACAAAATGCGCTGGTTTGAATTTCTTTTCCCAGAAAACTACAGACGAATCATTCCGTGACATCTTTCTTTTTTCCAGCCACGCTCTCGATATGATCATTTTTTCACGGAGAGAGATATTATGAATTCAGCTGCAAAGTCTGGGCCTTTTTTATGATGGCTCCAAGTCATTAATTTTGCACCACTCTAAAATAAGAGCAGGCTCGCGGAATTGAGACAACTTGTCGTCACAAAAGCACAAGTGCTCTGTTGGTGATTTAAAGGCAGCCATGCGGTCGGCCGGTCGGGCGGTCGGTCGGTCGCTCTCAGCAAGCGCTTGCTTGGGGAATTTAAGCGACACCTCTGTCCCTAACAAATCTGCTTGATGCCGTCACTACAAGGCACTAATGAAAACGACGGAGAATTTCACATTCTGGTGTCCCCCCCAAAGATAAAAAAATCCAATCATTTTTGTTTGACTAGGAACCAGACACGAAATTGAACAGAAAGTCAGCCATTTTGCTTTGATGGAGCCAATTTCCGGTGCTCCTAATTTGTTGAAATCCTTCTGGGGAGTTGGCGTGAAAGGTACGCAATTGCAAGCAGGCCATGTGCAACTTCCTGATCATTCAACCTTAATGGGAAAGCTTGTTTTGATCAAACAAAAAGAGACAAGTGTCTTTCATGCTGTTTTGTCGCAGCGAATTCGCCAGACTGCTTTTCCCATAACGTTGCGAGAGCGCCGCTTCCCTTCATGGATCTTTAACGAGCTCGGGAGGAGTTCGGCGATTGAAGACGAGCCATCGACGTGTGAAGATTGCGGCGCCGACGTGAGATTTACCATCGGCTCGTCCCGCAACGAGGACCTGGCTGCTGATGAAACAAGGCCAAATTGATAAAGACTTGCCGCTTCCCATGCTTACTTCAGTAAAAAAAAATGGACGGTTGATTTAGGGCATGTCTCGCTGGAGGAAATGAATAAGCATGAGGAGACGTGGGGGAACGTGGCGGCGTGTGTCGTGCACGCCAAAGATGGCCAAAGTTAAGTTGATAGGCCTGCTCACCAAGTGAGGGAAGGGAAGGGAAGGGAAGGGAAGGGAAGGGAAGGGAAGGGAAGGGAAGGGAAGGGAAGGGAAGGGAAGGGAAGGGAAGGGAAGGGAAGGGAAGGGAAGGGAAGGGAAGGGAAGGGAAGGGAAGGGAAGGGAAGGGAAGGGAAGGGAAGGGAAGGGAAGGGAAGGGAAGGGAAGGGAAGGGAAGGGAAGGGAAGGGAAGGGAAGGGAAGGGAAGGGAAGGGAAGGGAAGGGAAGGGAAGGGAAGGGAAGGGAAGGGAAGGGAAGGGAAGGGAAGGGAAGGGAAGGGAAGGGAAGGGAAGGGAAGGGAAGGGAAGGGAAGGGAAGGGAAGGGAAGGGAAGGGAAGGGAAGGGAAGGGAAGGGAAGGGAAGGGAAGGGAAGGGAAGGGAAGGGAAGGGAAGGGAAGGGAAGGGAAGGGAAGGGAAGGGAAGGGAAGGGAAGGGAAGGGAAGGGAAGGGAAGGGAAGGGAAGGGAAGGGAAGGGAAGGGAAGGGAAGGGAAGGGAAGGGAAGGGAAGGGAAGGGAAGGGAAGGGAAGGGAAGGGAAGGGAAGGGAAGGGAAGGGAAGGGAAGGGAAGGGAAGGGAAGGGAAGGGAAGGGAAGGGAAGGGAAGGGAAGGGAAGGGAAGGGAAGGGAAGGGAAGGGAAGGGAAGGGAAGGGAAGGGAAGGGAAGGGAAGGGAAGGGAAGGGAAGGGAAGGGAAGGGAAGGGAAGGGAAGCCCTCATCATTGCCGACTTCATTCTGCCTTTCTTCTCTTTTTGCTGCACCTAACCCAGGGGAGTGGGAGAGGAGAAAAAACAATCTCAAAGATTATTTTCTGATTCGGGCTGGATTTACATGCCATGGTTCAAGTGATGATTGCCATATTTTGCAAGATCTTCGCCTCTACTTAGGTAGGGTGTGATTACGTTTGCCAACGTAAAAGAATTGGGCCACTTGGATCTGCGGTGAAAATGTAAACTTGCACTCACAGATTCTCCATGGAGACACATGGCGGCTTTCAAAAGGCTTCGCTGGGATTTACGGGCAAGTTTGTGTATTAGGAGGAGCAAAGCCAAGCGAGCGTGTGCGTCAACAAGAAGCACTCATTAAAGTCAAGCCCAAGGATGCGGGTTGCGGGTGGCTGACAGCTTAAAGTGCTCGCTCGCTCGCGTGAACGTGTGCCCAATTTACACGCCGCATGATATTTACATCATTGAGATTCCTCAGCGAGAACACGGCGCCATCTCCTCTTATCTGGCTGATAACACAAGACGCTCTTCTTCTTCAAGCACAACTTCTTGTTTATTTCTCTCTCTCTCTCTCATAGGCTGCCTCAAGAGTAAGCTCCTTATTTTTCAAGCCGTGATGAATAATGGATCTGACAGCCTAAATTTGGTTATATGCCTGGATTTTATGACATGAATATCACTGACAGAGGGGCTTGCTGAGCTCAGTATTAACAGCAGCCAGGTCTTGTGTAAACCTTTCATACATGTCCACTCGCACTGCGGGGTTGCGGATTTCGACAAAATCTTTTGCACCCGCTGTCGGCCTTAGCAATGCAGCTTTGGTATAATACTGCTGGATATAATTGGGTGAGTGTTTCTAGTATTTGAGAGGCTCTTAGCAAGAGTCCCCTCATTCATGGGCTGCACTCGTGTAGTTTGGTGACAGAGACTCACTGTGCTTCACTTTTCAACTAAATGTACTGACATTTGGAGGACTTCAGAAGGCTTCTTAAAATATCAATAACAATTTTATGAACCTGGTTTCCAAAATGGTGCCTTTTTGAGTCATATAAACAAGCTCGTAATCGGCACCAAAAGTTGACGTTTACCTGCTCATTTTTGTTTTCATCTTTTTCAATTTCGAAAACGGTGCTATTCTCAAATTCACAACAATCCAATACTGTCTGATGCAGGGATGGATATCGGTTTCACATGACGGGAAAGATCCATCTCAATGCTCTCCTCGATTTCGTTCAGAATAATCGCCAAAAGATATCCAGTACAGTCGGTGATCGTTACAAACGGATCGACAGAAACCTAGTGTGATTTCGGCCTCGACTGCGGTCATCTGTGACTTTTTCCACAAAGAAATTGTAGATTGTCTTAATATATGGAAAGAAAATCTGATGTTTTCACTGCGTCAGAGGTGTCCACGTCTATGCATTCCTTGCTTGATAAAAAAAAGAAAGTACCGGGTGCAAATGAATGGATGCAACCTTCCTTTGTATGCACTTTTCTATTTGTAACTGAACACATGTCCATGTGCTTGTCCTTTTTGATGCTGCCTGGTTATGCTTTGTACTCAGAGGCGGGCAGGCTGGTCGGGGGGGGGGGGCTTTTTTACTGAGGTTCATTAGGACTGTGCAGATCTATAGAGAGAGAAAGAGCAAGAGAGCTGCTACAGCAGGGAAGAAATATGAAAAATCCCCTTAATGAAAAAGTGAGCAGACATCTTGAAGGCGGCATGAATCCCAAAAGTCAATGACGCCTCAGCTCCTGTAGATACAAAAGCGGCTTTTGCCTCAGATGACATCTCCTCAAACATCAATTCCCGTAAAGTACATCCTTGGTCAAATCAACACTTTTAATGGCGGTGGAACAGAAAAAATGACGATTGACCCGCAACCTGGCGAGGATCCGAAACCAGGTTTGTAAAATGTCAGCAAAAAGTCATGCAATACTTGAATGCTGAATAAAACATGCATGAATATCCGATTGGGTCACCGCTCTTTCACAGACGCCAGTGGAGATTAGCATTTAATGTTAGATTTCCTATTAGCGCTGCCATTACCGAGAGCCGCACGCGACGTGCCAGCTTGGCACCCATTGGACTTTTGACTAATTAAGCTTCAAAATGGAAGACAAACAGGTTGATTTTCAACACAAATCGTTCCAAGAAATAAACACTTGCTCACAATCTTTATGCAGCAGTGTCCAAAGTCTGGCTAAACTGTCTATGTTTACTTACATCTCACATTTCGGATTATCTCTTATGGCGCTGACCTTTATACATGGTAAATATTACTATGAATATATGGCTGCTATTTTGACTACTGTATTACTTATTGTTACTCTTTCATCTGTTCTATTTTGTTTTGTTTTTTTGCGGAAGAGACTCAGGAGTGTAATTGATATTCCACACATGACGGCGAGGCTCTTCCGAAAGACAGACGGAGGTGGGGAGGGGAAGGGAGGGGAGGGGAGGGGGTGGGCAGCGTTCACGCAAGAGGAAAAAAAGAGAAATGTAAGTCAACTTCAGTAATGACCATAAACATATCAATCATCACAGGAATGGAGGCCGCTTTGAACCGGGTGACTGAGTGTGAGTGATGAAGCGAGGGATAGTGGCGCTGGGAGGAGTGGGAGAATAAAAGCAAGCAAGCAAGCATGCATGAGCTCTCAAGTAGTGCCTGCCACTGCAGGGTGTCTGGCTTTTATATCAGCACACGCTGACTCGTGCGGGAGCTTTGACCCTCAATGGCGCACCAATGCATTACGTCTTCTCGCCACTTGACAGCAGCACCAAGGTGAGGATGGGTGTTCCGACGAGGAACTTGATGATGGTGGCGGCATAATAACAGCTCCAAATCAATTCCACCGGACATATTGTGATCACTGAATAGTAGTCATCAGTAACTCAACACTTAAGGGGATGACTCCAGCAGAATTATATCCCGACACATGTGGTCATGGTCAGAAGTTGGTAGTCATTCCCTGCGCTCTATTTTATCTGGACGGTTTATCGGCAGTAACGTACACTGCTGTTACATACTTCTCAATGTTTGCAAACAGGTAGGCGTTGAAAAATGGATCGCCAACCTTGTCTGTGGCACGACGGTTGGAAGATGAATGGGTGGTCTTCATAAGTACAAGACTGGATAACGGTTATCAATACGCATATGCCTAACTTGCAGAATCAACGCTAATTACTAATTAACCTTCACAAAATATCAATAAACGAACAACTTGATGAAGCCATAACGCAACCCTCCAATTTAAAAGAGATGATCAATAACCACAAAGCATGTACAAAACATGATGATGCGAAGACAACACGATTCAATGGACTGAACGGTCATTACGACGTTGATTCATGTTTGCAAATGACCCGCTGTCAATATCCTTCAATCGACTTCAATGTCGTTGGACTGCTGACCGTTCACGTACACCCGACGAGCCAATCGGCCAGCCGGCTGACCGACAGCAAATCAATCCTGATTACTGTGGCTTAACAAAGATCAACGAGGGTTAATGGTGGCGGTGACTTTGTACCCATCCACGTGGGACAACAAGGACACGCTAAACTGTTTCCCCCTCACTCTCCAGAGCAAGTGAAATAAAAAAAATAAAAATAAAAAAAATAAAAATAAAAAGTCATTTTGCAGGAGGTGAATGAGAGCACCGAGTTGTGGTTTCTTCTCCATGGCCATTCCTTCTCATCTTCACTGACATCCCTATTTCCAGCCACACCTCGGGGATGTAGCGGCCTACTCTGATGGAGATGGAGCTACTCCAAGGACATCTTCCTTCTTCCAACTTCTTGAGTAGAGCCCTAATGGTCAAGCCATCTCTCTCAGTTGTTGTTGTATTTAATAGCAAGAGCCCCGTGGCTACGTTTCCTCATTAAGAAGCTAGTGGAGTAGCACGCCGGTGCTACCAATACGTCTCCATTTAGTCGTGCGCCTGCAAGGCTTTCCGCTTGCCCGCGTCTCTTTTTTTTTCCTTTCAGCTCCACTTGACTAGATTTGGTGCGCAAACACAAAGTGCCGAGTAGATGGAAGCTCCGTGGCTAAATTTGTTCTGTTGTCATTCAGTCCGTGCGGCATTTCCAATAATAAGCACAGCCAAACCAATCCAGACATCAGTGGCGGCATCGGGATAACAATGGGGACTTGGCACACAACTCCCATGACAACAAGATACTCGGCAAGTGTCAACAAAGTGCTTGGATGCAAAGCATGTGCCAACCCAAATTCAGCGGAACTAAGACAAACTGAACAAAAGTTTGCACTAATAAAAGCTGACTTGAGTTTATGCATACAACATTCATTTGAGGTCGGCAAAACAGACCTGCCAGCTTTATGCTTAAAATACTCAGAATGAACACTGTCAAATGGTGTCAACGTAAAGGGGATATCCATTATAATTTGAGATTCACAATTGTGCGCTATCCTACAGCTGATTATTTCTCCATATACATACTTACTAAGTGTGAGGGGGAGAGAAAGACACAAAACTATAAAGGCAACATTTTCCGTGATCAAACTTCAAGCCAAGAAAGTTGGCGCGGCTTCATGCAACCAACAGATGTTTTTTTTCTCCAAAAATATCGAATTTTCTGGAATGTTGAGACCGATGTTATGATGCCTGTCTCGAGAGACAGATCCTCCAGATTGCTTTATGGCGTTATGCAAATGAGCCTGTGTGCTACTTCCCTCAGCCATGATTAAAGGAAGCGTTAGATCACACACAGGTCTGCTTGTGTCTTATTAAAGTTGACACCCAGGACAGAAGAAGACTGCTGCTGCTGCTGCTGCTGCTGCTGCTGCTGGTTTCTCTAAAGTCTTTTTGGTTGCTGAGCACAGTGGAAAGCACCTCATGAAAATGATGCATTTACAAGCTTTCTTTGATATGCTCCGTTGGGAGGGGAGCCTCGTTAGCACAAGTCATCATGCATGCACTGAATGTCCTGCAGGCAAGCAGCTCACCTTTTCGGGGGGAAAATTAGCGCTGTACAACGTAATTAACCTTAACCGTCCTCCTTAAAGCAGACTATATTTCAAAACAGGGTTAATGGCTCATTTTCCACTATACTCACACAATTGCCAGACACCAAATCCACGCCGGTTCTCATAAAAGAAGAAAAGAGAGAGGGCCAATTAAGCGCTAAAATATGCTGTACGACCAAATGCCAAAACTGTCACTGACTGTGGCAGTGCACTCATTAAAGTAACATTTGACAGAGTTGTGAAACTTCTGACCGAGCGCACCGCACACGTGACGTATCCAGCGTTCATTGCCAGGCTTTTAGGTCAAATTACATTGCCGCCCGTCACAGGCTCAGACTGTTTTAGCAGCCCATAAGATAGGTAAAAAATAAATAAATAAATAAAAGACCAAAAAGCCACCTCTACTCTGAACATGAACACAAAAAACACCACAAACCATTTCTTTTGAGGAATTCTTCTCTTGCAGAGACTAATTAGATCATAGGTATGCCTAGCCTGCATTGGAAGAAAAGATCCAGTCATTATTTATTCTCCGATAGTTCAATCAAAGTAAATGAATGCTTGCATTAGACCTCTTGATGCACTTTTTAGAACCAAAAGAACACAGAGACAAGAAAAAGAAAACATCAATCATCCCTCTTCCATTTCCCGGGATCCATACAATGGGGCAAAGGGGCAAATGATCAATATCGAATACGTTTAACGTTAATTGATCATTTTTGTGATACAGGGTTTATAGTACATATCTCAAGAGATTTGGTTTTAGACGTGCCATAATTGGCCATATGGAGGGGAAAATACTCAAACTTGGCCCGACCGTACATCCTGCTTTAGGTGTGTTATTATGTCACTGTGATTTTCTTTTTTTTTTCTCGGAAATGAATGGCTCTGACATCTCCCAAACCCCATGTAATGAAGGTCCACACTGAAGTGATGGAATAGCGTCCAGTGATAAAATGTCCCCCTATTAAAGCCAGATGGGCCATTTTCCCCAAAATGCTGCCGGAGGTCTTCAGACCATTTTGACTTCTTGGCCAATTTCAGCCAGGCAATGGACACCATCAGATGAAAGAAAAATAAGTAAGTAACACTTCATGTCTCCAGCCGGATGGAGAGTGAACAGCGAAGCTTGACGGAAGAAGAAAAAAAAAGAAATAAAAGAGAGAGAAGGGAATAATGGCAGCGAGCGACGGAAATGCCAACAGGGAGGGAATGGACGGCCTTGGGCCAAGCGCCACAGACGCAGGGCTCATTAAATAGCGTCTTCTCCAAACGGCAGGACGGTATGAGCGAGCGCAGCCCGATGGCCGGGCTGGGCCGGGCCGCTCGCTTCTGTGAGGAAGAATGATTGCCGAGGCCGAGACCAGAAACAACAACAACAAAAGGGCAAGACAAATGGAAGCGGGACGGAGGAGGGGAAAGAAACCCTTGGAAGGAGAAATGTTTCATGGTATTCAAACTTATGAATCAGCCAAACTAAGAGTGCGTATGTGTGTTTTTGTAACAATATTCACTCACTCAAACTCCAATTTGTCTAGATGCAACAAACGTGCATTATGTTGGAATGTGTTACAATTAAAGATGTGCTACAATCAAATATAGCATTAGCGTAACTGCCCAAGTCATTTTTTAAAAACTTATGGTCACAATATCAAAAGTTACCAATGCACTCCCTGGTAGGGAAAAAAGAAGGAAACTCTGCCAGTTCATTTTTTGAAATGTATTGAAATGAACTTGGGCCCACATAGTGATGGCCATATTGTTATGGAATGGGCTATTCCAAATTTGAACCTCAGAAATGTGTCTCTGTCTGTTTGTTCGAGTTGTTGACTATTGTGCTTACACAAAGAGCTCCTTTTTGATCATCTATCATAGGCCATCAAGTCATTGATTTTTCACAAAGACACACCTCCAAACAAGATGGAGCTTGCAGGCATGCAGGTAAGGTCTGCAGACGCTGAAGGTTAAGACGGTGATTAAAGTGGGAGGACGACGCCTTGCCCTTTAGCCATCGATTGCGGCCGGCGGGGGGGCGGGCCGGTTCGGCGGGCGGGGGGGGCGCACGCCCTTGCAGCTACTCTGTGGCTTCCACTCGCTTCTTCACACCTCAGCTGGGGACTCTTCTTTTTATTTGTCCTACTCGTTGAGTTAATATGCCGACTATGCCGCATTGACATACTACAGAGGAAATGGTGGCCATCATTTTCTCGTCCGTCGCTGCCGCCGGCGTGCTGACGATCAAGACAAATATTGCCTCCATCTCACAGCAGGTGGCGTGCCTTGGCAAATTTCTCAACGCTGACAGCTTCTCAGATAATCAGCAGCGCATTCCAACATAATTAAAGTCCAGGCTCTGTGATATTTGCAGTGAACACACACACACACACACATGGTCACAAGTGAATGAGAAGGATAAGCTGAACACCTTTCAAAAAGACTCCATATTATTGGTGCTTCAGCCTCAATCTGTCCTTGTTGAAGAGGAAACGTGTGTTCTTCTTGCACGTATAGTTTGTGAGCAACACAGCAGACGAACAAGTGTGGATTTTAAAGACTGGCAAAAATGCAAAGAAAGTTTAGCACGCTGGCCAAGCACAAGCTGAAGATAGAGGTTGTTCGAGCCGCAGCCAATCCAAGCGGAAAAACCTTCACTGGCTATGCAATCAATGTACTTTCTCAAACCCAATACTTTTAGAAGTCTGCTCACAGCAGGATACAATACAATACATCCAGTATTTCTTCAAATAGTCGCCCTAACTAAATGGATGCCACGTTTCAATTTTACTTTCAGCTAAAAAAAAAACGGAATCAACCAGCAGTTATACTGAGAAAATTGTAATCAATCAATCAAAAGGACACGCGCTAATGCAACACGAGTGGCGACTAATTGTAATCACATGGCCCGGTACTCCAGCCCTATTAGTACATCTCCATGTCAGATGATGTCAACTTTCTTCACGCTTTACAGTTGACGGTCGTCAAAGTAATAGGCGCGACTCTTAGCGTAGAAATAGGCTCCGCAAGGGCACACAATTTACATCGGGAGTACATCTCAACTTGGAATTGCGGAGACATTAGCTTTGCAGACCATACGGAGGAATACAAGAAGCTACTTTGCAACCAGAGCTGCCACGGCTGGCTACTCCCCGTTCGGAGAAGTAGGAGATAATGCGTTCCTGGTACATTGGAAACATGACCGACAGCCTGTCAACACAATATTCTAATCCATTTGACATTAAGAACGTGTTATACATTAACACGAAAAAGACCATGCTCATGGATCCAGTACGAGGAATCAATGAAGACCAGCAGGAGCTCTAAAATGGAGCCCTGTGGAACACACCTGTGGTAGGGTGAGCACTTTAAGTTTCAAATCAAGGATTAACAATTGTATTCTGAGACTAGATCAGGTTTTAAGACCGAGTAAGACGTCAAGCCAGGAGTAGCAGGTCAGATTTTGAGACTTGGTCAAAGATACAGCTACGTAACTTCATGAAAGATAGACAATCATTGACAATCATCTTTTCCAAACGGTCTTCCGCTTTGATTCACATTGGACCAAGGTAGCAGGCCCGCGTGTAATTTCAGCCACTATTCATCTTCCAAAAAGCAAATGCCTGCCCTACAAGTGGAGATGACACTTAGATTGGCTCACACGCCACAAGTGACAAACTCGTTTTGAATGAAGACGAATGGGTCAGTGGGCCCGCCCGCCTGAACTGCAAGTCCATTCACCGATCCGCCGCCCCAATGACCTTTTGCCACGCAAAGACAAATGACAATGAAAGCTCTCAGCGCAGATGACCTTTAATACAAGCCGACGCTGGGAGACTGACTGACTGTGTGTGTGTGATTGTTTATCAGATGGTTAAACAAGGCATTCATCTGGAAAGATCTAGCGGAAACACCTTTCACCCCTTGCTCACCACTACATTTGTCTTCATCAGCAACAGAAACTGTACACACAAAAATGAAAGTGACATCAGACTAGCAGATGGACACACAATTCAATTGAATCATGAAAAATAAGACCTTTACTTCATAATGAATCATCGTTTGTGGCTGAATATTCGGAAATGGGAAAATGACATTTTTTATTGAAAACAAATTAATAAATAAATAACAACCCCAAAAAAACAATGTTTGCCCGGACAACGTGGCGTTCGCTGGCAGCGGGACCTTTCCGGAGCCACCCACTCAGTCGCTGTCGATATATGAGGGAGGGCCAAGTCAGGACAAGGCAGAGCGGACGGACGGGTCAGGAAACACACCAGAACAGCGGCGGAGCTCTTTTCTTGATTAATTGGCTGACAGTGACTATTGCCGCAGCATCAAAATCATCCTAGCCACACTCAGGAGTGAGTAATACAAGATAGCGCGCCAGGTGAATGAGAAAAGGATGAATCATTTTAGGGATATTTCATCCCTACTCGTTTTGCAAATCCCACAAAACATAATGGTGCCTTAAGAGATTCATTTGTTGACTAAATGAACTAGGATGTTTCCAATTGAAATGAATGAAACTGCCATGAATGTGTCAAATCCCTGCAAAAGAATTCACAAGATGTTGTTGGTTTTAAAATAAAAATAGCAAACAGAAAAGCAATATAAAGAACGTTGGTCAAAGTGTTTGTGTTTATTTGTGTGGCAGCGTATCCGAGCAACGGACGTCAGGAATTGGGACTCCAGCTTGAGCATGTGCTTACCGGACGGACGTCAGCAATTGTGACTCCAGCTTGAGCATGTGCTTGTCCTTGGGAGTGTTTTGAATGGACTGTCTGAAAGCGGCCAAGCAAAAAAAAACCCAAAACAAAACCCTCACTCCAAAAACTTGTAGGTGAAAGAATATAGGATCGAATAGATCTTTCTTGTCATTGTCACACATGTACAATCACTCCATTATGAATGTGTAGGATGCACAGAAAAGGCCAACAAGTTTTGAAAAATGCGGCTGAGCCCTAAAGGCACTTTTGTCTGCTAATGAAAACCAGGAGAATGTTTCTCATCCGGCTGGCAGCAGAGGAGAAAAGCCTCCCTTTCCTAAACCTCATTTGCAGCGAGTGATAATGTGCTTTGTTTATGGAGATTAGGCGTCATTTGCACTTTGTGTATTTGGGCAGATTGCCACATTGTAATTAGTTCGGCATTGTCTTTTTATTTATTTGTTTGTTTTCTTTGAATTCTCCAGTCTTCTCTATGTGTCGCGCAGAATAAACTGATGGCTATATACTAGCAAAAATGTCAAGACGTGACTGAATCACACGAAATCCACGACACTATTTCTCCATTTTCCAACAGACTTTTTCTGACAAAGGCAATATTGACCTTGGCATTGTCAGTCAGTGCTCAATAGCAGGGTGCATACTGTACTGTCAGAGACCACACGCATGACAAGGAAGAAAAAGAAACAAAACCAATATGTTCTCGCCGCTCTTACGGTGTGGGATTTATTCCAGATGAGCAAACCACCCCCACAAACTAATCTCCACGGACACACGCATGTTTTTGCCAGCCTCAATCATTTTCCGAGCAGATGGGGGGAAAGCAAAAACTCTCGCTTAACGCACACCAGACGACAGGATATTTTCTTATGGACATGCCACAATGTGGACTCTGCTAAATTCCATCCAAAGGTGAGAAAAATGCAAATATTAGGCCTGATTTCTAAAGCTGTGAGCTGTTTGAAGCTGTGGGACTTGCTCAGAAATCAATGGCAGTCCAAAAGCCAGTGGGCCGAGATCTAGTCCCAGTCCAAATGACCTTCCAGCAGGTGGTGGCTGTTTTCAGGGCCAGCGGAAGCAGATCCGGCTGGCTAAGTGGCACCTGGGAGCAGTATCGAGCGGCGCAGTCGGCTGACTTTTACAGATGTGTCGTGATGTGCTTATTGGCACAACAGGTGAGCTGTTATAGTCTCCCTGGCCTTTTCACCCACACCAATAAAAGATCATTGTTGGCGTCGACGACTGGCGTTTTTAAAAGGTCAGCCTCGCTCGGCTGGAGCTTGAACCCTGGGGCGCTCGCTCGCTCACAAATGCATTCCCAAGATGGCAGCTTTCTTACTGTGTTTGAAGTGAAATGTTGCTCGCAAAAAAGCCTCCGATCTGTGCGTATAATTATTGGCCTGCAGTCTGAACGTAGCCTAGCCAGAGGAGGAAAATATGAGAGTTGGGTTAGGGCTTCAACGTTATTGGGCAAAGTCATATCTTAAATGCTCAGTCATAGAACTGGCGTCACTGTTCAAAACATTTAAACACCTTTTCTTTGTTATGAAAGGATCACCTGGCCATTGACCAGATTGTCTTCCCTCAAAGTGAGATCAGAGAGGCAGAGCTAGAAAGTAGAAGCTGCATTTCATCCCCATCTCCCTGAAACATATTGGAGCGGCCAGCAGCATTTCGCCGGAGGGTCAAAGTAAATGATGAGTTGTGTAAAGCATCTCTGCAGGCACCAATGATGCAAAGCCTTTACCACTGCCTTTGCACCTTAAATGCCTTCCCGCTGATGGAGCCGACTGTGGATGGATGGATGGATGGATGATGCGCGGCATTTTGTGCGCAAGGTAAATACTATATAGAAAATAACCTCATTCAGCAAGTGGATGAACTCGCTGCCTTTCTGCCAGCCTATAGCAAATAAAATGAAATCCTTCGTCTGATCTGTGACCGAGTGCCAAAGTGATAAAGGTCTGAGAAAGAACATTGCGTGGCTATCCACATTTTTCCCCGGCAAATGATGAGAGGGCAAGCCTTGTATGTATCAAAGAATGAATATCTATCAGCCAAATGCAGATGGTTAGACCAGCATGCTAAGCCTGTTGAAGCCAAATACAACATCCGCTCGCGTCTGATGCACAAAGCTGACTATGGACACCGTTTATTTGCTCTTATGGGAGCTCCCACGGCCACTCGCCGCTGACAATTCTATTAAAAATGAGATGAGTAAAGGCAAATGGAGGAATGAGTAGTATAAAATGCATAAACAGACTCGTAAATATGGCGCGGGGACTTGAAAGGATTGTGATTCAAACCGGGTTTGCCAAGGCCGAGGCTCATTTCTCAAATGCCAAAATCAATGAATAGACACGCAGCTTCAAGGAGGCCAAAAAGATTTGGAGTCAGGAGGGAGGCAACAAAATGGAATAGCACAACACACAATGATGATGGAATAGCACAACACACAAGGATAACGTTTGAATGAGATTTGCTCGTGACATTTCATTGACTAAACGTATTTTTGAGGTGGATTTGGTCCAAAAAGTGTGAGAACCTTTGACCTCTAGGTAAAGCAAGCCAGATTCATTTGAGATGCTTTCACTCTCAGCTGCAACATTTCAAAGGCAGTATTGAGCAGAAACGCAGCAAACATTTGATGAGGACATCATCTCCATTTGGGAGTAAGCATCTATTTAGCTCTGGCTCTCTCCCCGTTGTGTGTTGCCATAGCACCAAGGCAGCAGGTTGCCGTTGTGCAGGCTGCTGAGAATAATGGTGAAACTAAATGTGGCTTAGTCCCCAGGGAATGGCTAAAACCTGTTACTTTCTCTCACTGACCGACCGACCGACCGACCGACCGACCACAAACGTCCACCCGCCTCCTCACCACATCATACAACCAACATGGCCAGAACCGACAACAAAGCAAAGAGGCAACAGATGCAACACAGCAGTTAAAAAGGATGATCCAAGCTTATTACTGGGTGTTAATGGGCCATACATAACAGTGTGTGTGTGTGTGTGTGTGTGATGTTTCATGCTAGTTTGTAGTATGCATTGCGGTGAAGCGCTATGCATGTTAAAGACAGATAGTTTGAGCCACTGTTACACCCAGCACAAACCATGGAGAAAAGCTCACTCACATTTTCAGAACTGTGCAGGCAGATGACAATCAGTTGTTGACTTTCACACTTGAGGATGGCCAGGCACTCCACAAATCCAACGGTTTGCTTACAAGCAAGCAATTAAAAAGTCCATTTCCCCCATTCCATATGGTCGCAGTTCAGGCGTGATTCTCTTTTTCCAGAAGCTTCTGCATGGTAACTCTTTTCCAAACATGAGATTGGGGGGGGGGGGGGGGGGGGGGGCGATACAGTATGGACTCAGTGGCCTGATAGCTGCATTTGTGCAATGCTTTGCTTTTGTTGCCAGGGCTCGGAAAGCCTGCTAATAGGTCCGGCATGTTCTGGCGGTCATGACTGCCTGCAGGGCGAATGAATCTACGTTTACAAAGGTCAACAACTCTGCCAGGGAGACGCTCGCGCGCGATATGTGCAAAGTCAAGATGATTGGATGGCTACACTTAAGAGCGGGTGGGCAAAGCTTAAATCAATACGACACCAACTAGAATGGAGGCCAAAATAATGGAATGCTCGGCGACGGGGAATCATCTCGCAGACCAACACATTTCTGATGAGGTGAGAATAAAGACAAACCTTGAATAAATTGCTGTTGGAGTGAGTGTTTTTGGAAAGTGTGAAATCACACCGCGTCGCCTCTCGGTGGAACATTTGCTGAGCGTGATAGCAAGTAAATGGCAAGCCACTTGGCACGCTCCATACCCCCGACAGCATTGGGATCCGAGTCCAAGGTCTTTTTCTTTCACAATCAAGCATATAGCCACTCCTCTTTCAGGTATCAATTTGGAGGTTTGCACTTCAAAGCATGATGGTGTCCAATTTGTTTTTGCAACAGCACCAAAGAAGGTTGGACTTTTTGATGACCACTTCCCCAGCCAATTCTTTCAGCGGGATCTCAAGGTGTTCCCAGGCCAGCCAGGAGACCTAGTCTCTTTGCCGTGTCCTGGCTCATCCCTGGGGTCTCCTGCCGGTGGGATATGCCCGGAGCATCTCACCGGGGAGGTGTCCAGGAGGCATCCTAATCAGATGCCTGAGCCACCTCATCTTGCTCCTCTCAGCAGGAGTAGAGGCTGGTGCATAGAAATAACAAAAAAGCTTCAGCTCTGTCACATATCTATCGGTTCAAACAATGGTGGTCCAGTTCCCGACACAGCCGTTGTTGGCCTCGGGCATTCGGAAAAGTTTGGGCAAAACAAGTAAGCGGAGCCAACACCAAACATCAAGCCGTCAGTCTCGTCGGTATTTACGACATCCAACGCATGACGTTCATTCCGCTTCATGAAATGTCATTCCCAGCCAGGTTGATGGAGAGCTTTGGGGTATTTAAAAGACCTAAATCAAACGGTGCAAAAAAGCAATTCTCTTCAAGGTGACCCGCGAGGCTTTGCACCGAGTCATATTAATGAGGAACGGAGCTGGGTAGCAAAAAAAAAAAAAAAAAAGGAAATTCAACTACTACCAAGCAGGCAAATGAACAAACAAAAAAAATAAAAAAAGTCCTGTCATTCCAGAATGGGCCCAAGGTTGTTTGCACAGTGAACCTTCTGTCGTAAAGAATTACATTCATTAGCAAGCCAATCGCACTGAGCAGTATTCAAGAGGCTTTTGACAAATGCTACAATGTTGCCAATACAATTATCGAGGGGCCCTTTCCAAGAGCTGCCATTTTGGGGAAGCATTTGTCCCCGCCCCTCCCTTATTGAAAAAATGCAAAGACTACCTCACAAAGCTGAGCCTTAATTGAATGCTATTCATCATTTTCAATTGCTTGGCTTCCATGGTTGGGAAGAGAAGAGATAGAGGAAGCCACAAAAGCGTCTTTTGGTTGTTTCCTACCAATTATGGCTTGTAAATACAATGCAATTGTCAATAAATGTATTAGATGAATTATTAAGTAGGTCAATCCTGATGGCAAAAATGGATGAACTTTTTATTCCCCTCCACACACATTACAGAAGTTCCAGAATTTGAGAAGAAAAAAAAGAAAAACCAGATCCGAGTTTATATCCGAATTACCAGATTGATGCCTTCTACATTTCAGGAGTAATACAAACCTTGCATCATCCTTTGCATGTATTTGTTGCAGAGGATCGTTTGCTACTCCAACTCCTGCTACGTCACCACCACACAGCATAGTATGAGACCAGCCGGGTAATTAATCACATCAGTTACGTAGCACCATCCATCACCGCCGCCTGCCTGCCTGCCTGCCTGCCTGCCTGCGACATGGTCGAGCAGACAATCAGACACGGGCAGACACACGCGCACAGCACAAAACACACAGTTTTGTCACACACCCACACACGCTCTCTCAAAATATTTCCCGAGATGAAGAGTGAAGCAGACGGAGTGCCGCCTCATGGCCAAACGTCTGCAAGAGTGAGTGAGTGCCCGTCAAAGCAGCATCTGTACACTTTACAGGTGGGGAGGCAAACCAAACAGCCATTCCCATGGGGGTGGAGAACAACTGCCAGATGGATGGAAAAGACACAAACTGCAAGAAATGCCACAATGACAATATGCAGACTGCTTTGCTCCTGTCAACAACAAGGAACAATTGGTTATGTATTGAAGAGGAAACGGGAACTTCAAACAGAACTCTGATATCACAAGTCTATCACAAGCCCCAAAATCGACACGGCAAAACAAACGTCTCAAGAAGGCAATGAGAGTTTTGGGTGATCGTGGACGAATAAACTATTAATGAAGGCCAATATAATCTCTTCCAGGCAGTGTCAATTATTTGTGAGTTTGCGGCTGTGCTTGGTCCACTGTATTCTTGTCAATGAGTGTTTAGAACAACGTAGCGGCGGAGAGAACACGCCAAGCAAATGCATCCCAAAGCCAGTTTTCCAAGTGTTTAGCAAAAGAAAAGGTGAGTTACCTGATGAGAGTCTGATCCAACTAAACTCCTAGCAGCCTAAGCAGCTTTGGCTTTTGATTCCTTCTTCTATCCAGTGCTATCTGGTAAGTGGCACCCAGCTTACATGTGACGTCACGACTAAAGACACAAAGTGTGGATGGAGGTCCTTATAACAAGGGGTTGCTGTAGCCCAGTGGCTAATGCAGACTGAATCGCAGGCAGCATACTGCTGCAGCTGGACAGACACCGGCAAAAGCAGCCATTGGAGAGTATACGCTGCCAATGTTCAATTGGACCCACGGCAAGTGGCGCTTGATAAAAGACGGACAATAAATCCCTGGCAATGATGGCTACCAGGTTGAAAGCCTTCCCTTGTGGACGGATGGTTGGATGGATGGATGGATGGATGGATGGATGGATGGATGGATGGATGGATGGTTGGATGGTTGGATGGTTGGATGGATGGATGGATGGATGGATGGATGGATGGATGGATGGATGGATGGATGGATGGATGGATGGATGGATGGATGATTGGATGGATGCAATTGTTTTTTCACAATATTCTGAGTGCTCCTGCTTTGTCCTACTGGCACCAGCTAAGACAACAATCGAGGCTCACAGATTTCAAATTTCCTACACAGCAGTAGTAAAGCAGAGATGATGATTTCTGATCACCTCCCGCTTCTTAATTCAACGAGGATGGAGGACTATTCTTTTGAATTCCAATCCATTGCGCCTTTCCCGAAATTGAAAGATCCTCTCGTTTCAATTGCAAAATAGCCCCAAATTCCCTACAAGGACTGAAGTGTTTTCTGCGGGAGGAATACTTCCTTCACCGCCCCCTCCTTCATGATTGACGACAGGAGAAATTCGATTACGGCTTCTCACGTGTCTCGGGGGAGGCCTTTGAGTTAGGAAGGGAAAAATGCTCAAGATAAATATAGAAGAAGGAGTACGTATTTTGATAAAGCATGTGTGGCTAGGGGACCGATGATAAAAAGCTAATGGTTGCACAGTATCAGCATTCCAATCAATCACTGTCACAACAAGGTGGAGTCCGAGAGCTGCGGGACCATTTCAACCTGTGCCTGGCATTGCGCATGTGCAAATGAAACTAACGGGTAGGTGGTCAACTCACAGCACTTGGACTGAAAACTCACATACGTAGATAGTAAAAGAGGTGCAAAGTTCCATGATGTGGTATGCTTCACATCACCTTTCCTCCATGCTTTTATATTCCCGTCATTCTGCTACAATTTGGTCCAAAACGGAACAAAGAGGTGAGCTGAGTGAAAAGGAGTCGGAAGATGAGATGAGATGAAATGACAAAGTGCAAGCAAAGAAAAGTTGTGTGAACCACTGTGAACTTTAGAAACATCAAAACAGGTTCAGGGGAAGGTTAACGTCCCAACTAACAGATGTCTCCTGCCATAAAAAGGAGCCTTCAAAATGATCACCCGAGAAACGGCAGTGCGAAGGCCGTCTCCGAACGCTTGTTTGTCATTCATCTTTGGACAAATGCTGCTCTTCTTAAGGGGCCTCAGTATAACGTGTTTTTTCAAAAAGTAGCGCTTCCGATCGATTCCACGCTGCCTGCGCTCGTCCAGCGAACGTCCCCGTACACCATTAGCCACATTTTCACAGAAAATATCTCATAAATACAGACTGGAAGTGAACAATAAATAAATCTGTTATTTTAGTTTGACGCAACCTTTTTATGGATGACAATTTTGCTCCAATGGGCCCCAATCAGAAGCCGGTACGTATTTTCCGCGAATGGGCGACACTAAACCGGCAAACCTTTGGTTATTCCATAGCATTAGGCAGAAACATCTTTTTACGATATCAAACTTAGATGTGTGTGTGGTGGAAGGCAAGCAAGCAAGCTTGAGGGAGATGAGCAGAAGGTAGATGAGAAAGTTGCACAACATAATGTCAGGCAGGAAGAGGAAATGTTGATGCAATGCGAGCAGACGCAATGGTGTACATGGGGAAGCAGTGTTGAGATGGCTGAGGTCCCAAGGTGAAGGCCGCACGGATGGAGGCTTTGTGTGCTGCTATTGATATACCCCCCATTTAATTATGCATATTTAGTTTCCAGGTGAAATTTTCGAATGAACCTAAAATGAGCGCTCATTACTTTTTGTCCAATGCAGAAAGTAAAATCCGTGGCACAGTTTGACAGCTGTTGTATACTTTCCACCGCGCATGAAGTGCAAGCCGCCTATTCCAGAAAATACCCAAAGCTTCCGTTGGTAATGCCGCATGACATGTGAATATGAAAAATGAGCATTCGCCCGGACCCCTTCAATTGATTGAAGGATCCACGCAAATCCATTAAAAAGAAAGGGAATTGCTCAACCTCAATGGGGTTTGTAATTCTTCTCCTCATGGCAAGGGATCGTGGCCCCTATTCCACAAGCAAAAATGACAGACGCATGCAAAGAAAATCAATCCATTACTGGACTTTCTGGAGAAACACACACCTGCTTATAGATTGGCCGCACACTTCCTCCAAACTTCCTAATCTCGGCCCACCAAGATAAATAAAGCAGGCCCTGACTTGGGGCATATTTGACTGAAATGAGCTTGCGCTGTTTACTCATTCATGCCTTCATTGGTCTGCCATTTAAGTGCTCATCTGCATGCAAATACATCTCCATACTACCTGGGTCTATGGGTCTGCTCGTCCACAAGTTGGAAAAACAATGACCTGCCTTCATAAACAGAGTGATTGTAGAGGAGTTAGCAAATGCTACTTTAGCACCATGCACACACAAATGCCGTTGTGAAGAATAAGAAGTTCCTCAGAACGTCTCTGTGGTCTTCTCGGAGCCTTGATTAAAACACCGGCGACGTCTTCATTGAAACAGTCATTAGGGAGTGAGTTTATGTTTCCTTGGCCTTTTGTTTGCAGGCAGAATTGAACGGTGGTCATGTGATTAGAATTTGCGCAGATGAAGAAAGTGGTGAATCAAATGCATCATCTACTTTTGATTTCTTTGCAGAACCTCTTCCAAAAGGCGCTTGTAGATTCAAGTTCTGCAGCCATCTGGAAGGTGTCACTTCAACTATTCAAATAGGGGAAAAAGAAAATCGGATAGAAGGCTTAAATCCCAATTGGGCGCTTGGACCTGCAGGCTAAATCTACTCTTAGGGAGTTGCTTAAAGTTCACCACTTGGTTCTCTTTCAAGTTGGAAGCAGACAAGTGTGACCTCATGGCACACTGCTCTGATGTGCGTCCCCATTTTCCCTTGAGATGCTTAGAAGCACTTCTGTCATTTTGTCCGCCCGCTGGCTTCATCTGCACTGTAATGAAGTTCAATCTGTGAACGCTCGGTGGCCGCACGCCCTCAAGTGATCATCGCAGAGTAATGTTATACGCCCCGCCGATCAACGGACAGAGGGACGGACGGGTGATTCCGAGACGGTCCAATTGTGCAGACCTAAAATCAGACTTGAAAGTTCTGACGTGCAATGACAAGGCTGAATGTCCGTGAAAGTTGAGGAGGGTCCTCGATCGCAATGTGCAAAAATTGTTCAAAAAACTGATACAGAAAACAACGCTTCGAGAATTCACATGGGACGCCGTTTGGCGTCGTTAGTTGAGAATTCAATCGTTAGCGAGCTGCTAATCAGTGCAGCCAACTTGGCAATTCTTCTGACCTCTCTAGGCACTGTCGTTTTTACAAAGCCATGAACATATATACTTAGAGATGATTTTTTGGGGGAGTTTTTCGAGCCCTCTCAAGACTCAGACTTCTTCCACAAGTTTACTCTCCATGTCCAAACTGCAAAGCCACCTGCCACTGGGCCCGTTGAAATAGAAAGTTGATTCACTTCACAAAGGCGCTCCACAGACTAGTTGTAAACAATGTTCCTGTTGCTAATTACTGTCTCTTCTGTGCAAGGGGGAAGTTTCCTCTTTGTGAGCTGCTCAAGTGAAAATGAGGTCTGCACCTGTTCAGCTAAACTTTGACATTTATTATTCATTTCGCACATTCATGATTTAAAATGGAACATCTTGGCACTTTTGAAGCTGAAGCTACCCTGGCTTCAGGAGGGCATGTGTGACTGACAGCAAGCCAGCCAGCCAGCCAGCCAGCCAGCCAGCCGGCCGGCCAGCCTGCCGGCCAGCCAGCCGGCCAGCCGGCCAGCCAGCCGGCCAGCCGGCCAGCCAGCCGGCCAGCCAGCCGGCCAGCCAGCCAGCCAGCCAGCCAGCCAGCCAGCCAGCCAGCCATCCAGCCAGCCAGCCAGCCAGCCAGCCATCCAGCCAGCCAGCCATCCAGCCAGCCAGCCAGCCAGCCAGCATCCAGCCAGCCAGCCAGCCAGCCAGCCAGCCAGCATCCAGCCAGCCAGCCATCCAGCCAGCCAGCCAGCATCCAGCCAGCATCCAGCCAGCCAGCATCCAGCCAGCCAGCCAGCCAGCCATCCCAGCCAGCCAGCCATCCCAGCCAGCCAGCCAGCCAGCCAGCCAGCCATCCCAGCCATCCATCCATCCAGCCATCCATCCATCCATCCAGCCATCCATCCAGCCAGCCAGCCAGCCAGCCAGCCAGCCAGCCAGCCATCCAGCCAGCCAGCCAGCCAGCCAGCCAGCCAGCCAGCCAGCCAGCCAGCCAGCCAGCCATCCAGCCAGCCAGCCAGCCAGCCAGCCAGCCAGCCAGCCAGCCAGCCAGCCAGCCATCCAGCCAGCCATCCAGCCAGCCATCCAGCCATCCAGCCAGCCATCCAGCCATCCAGCCAGCCATCCAGCCATCCAGCCAGCCAGCCAGCCAGTCAAACAACACCTGTTCCTCTCAACATACAGAACATTGCACAGCTGAGCAAATATGAACACAGCCGGCCGCCGCAAAATACTGGAGGACTTTGATTTGGATTGCTCCTTTTTGGATACACTCAACTGGAAATCTCTAATCCTTTGTATTTTGGCCTGGGCTGCAAATCTTGTTGACAGACTGCTCCAAGCTTTCTGAGGAATACATTGAACTCCAGTCATTTGCTGCCATTCTTTCTAACCATTCTTTACGCGAGTGTACCAACAATTTGGCATTCAATGGAGGATTTCTGAGAAGCTAACCACAAAAAGATGTCACTATTTCTTTTAGTTACATCAATAAGTTAAAAAGTGTTGAGTTGCCGACCTCAATATGTCTGCTTAGAGTTGGGAAAAGAAAAAAGAAGAAAAGCAAGACGCACGCACACCTTTCACTTGGATCACAACACTCACTCCATCATCTCCTTTATCACTGGATTGGAGACTTGTGTCACTGTCATTCCAACAGACGCGCCACACCAGGGGAACACACAAATTCGGGACATACTATCTTCGGGTTTTGTCATGAGGATCACACGTTCCACATATCAAACGCTGCCTAAAAACATTCCACTTACATTTGTACGTATTTGACTATTGTCCCAAACAAATCCATGACAACAGCACACAATGCGTTTTAGAGAAAATGGACACGAATGCAACGTAAGCAAATTTGCAAATGGGAGACCTGGTGAAAAAAAACCCCCACAAATGACAAAAGAGAAAGCCAAAAAAAGGTTGGCGACCAAAAATAACCCTAAAACAACCAAAAGAGCAGCAATCGGCTCCCTCCATCGATTTGAAGCCACGTTGGCCTTTTGCTTTTAGTGACGCGTCCAGGTAACAATCATCCAAAATGACACTCGCTTATTTTTAGCTCTCAACATGCTGATGCGTCACGCATTTTCGCTTGCGTAACTAAAGAAAAGAGTGATGTATTTGTTCAAGTTGCTTTCATGTCCAAGTGGGGAGTGGGCTCATCTTCTTATGCTGACCTCTGAGAGTGTGCTGACACAATCCTCTGAGGGTGCATAGCAAATGTTCTTGCTGCAGTCAGCCAAGCCCGTTCCCAGGCTCCTCAATAGCACTGACTGATGCTGTTAAACATACCAACAAGGCAGCAACTGCTTAGCCCAGGAAAAAAAAAAAGAAACTATACGAGAAGATCAAATCCAGCATCAAGACAAGGCTATTGAATATTGCCGCAACCAATCCATATTCACAAGGACGTTTCAAAAACGACATGCATAATGAAATGCTTGTATTGATGACTTTGAAATTTCAATAGAAGAAGAAGAAAAACATCCGTTGCTTACTGAACACTACAAGAGAAGAGAGCAGGTTGATGATGGACGGCGGGCGGGGGGGCAAACTGAAGACAACCACCACTTTCAAAACCATGCGAGGGAGGCCAGTCGAAACCCAACGGCGAAGGCACGAGGCAAGGAAACAAGAGGAGGAGATGAAAATGACCCGGCTAACACGCTCTTGTGCATCTCAACGGCGCCACCCAATGAATATCAAAGCCCGGCGGCTCCTGACAGACAAGCGAGCAAAGGCAGGGATGAGACGGCCAAGTCTCTGAAGTCATGATGGGATGAAATGCACCTTTTTTCTCTCTCTTTTTTTTTTCATCTTCAGCAAAATAGTCATTTAATCTTTTTGTCACACACACCACTTTGACAAGTCACAAAACATGATGACCTACTGATACGTATCTTGTGCGCTACAACTTTCGATCAACTCCTTTTCCTCTAAAAAGTGCGATCATATGACAAATGATACGGAAATGCTCCTAACTTCTTTTAATGTTGGAGTAGAACGGCAAGAAAAGCTAAACGAGTGAGGTCAGCTCCAAGGACGCTTCAACTACGAAGCTTCTATTTTTGCTTTGGTTCCTTTCAGCTCGTTTTGTAGCAGGATTGTTCATTTGCCTGCCAGTACGTATCACCTTTATATGGCTAAGCAAAGAGTGCTCCTGGATTACGTGCTATCATTTGAACAAGCCTTTGTGCTATACAGACTGATACTTTTTCCAACATGCATCTATTTTTGGCAACTCTTCATTTGTAAACACATTAGCGCTTTTTGAGCAAGCACCACGTTGCCATGTAATGTTACGTCTTTCACGTGTGTGTGAAAAAAAAACAAACACTTTTTGCTTTTTTGTACTCCCTTCTGAATATGTAAAGCACGTTTTTGTTTCTTAGTATTTTTGTCTATTTCCTATTGAAATAGGTCCTGTTACTTGTTTAAATGTTAAATAAATAAACAAACAATTTCCTCAGCCTGGTTTATATGTTCAATAAATAAACAAAGAATCTCCTCAGCCATGCTCAAACGGTCTCATTATTTTTGGGAGGGAATAAAAAATGCCTCGGGTGAAAGAAGGCATCACGCGTCTCCTTGAGGAGGCTGTGTGGACAAGCACATCCAAAGTTAAATATCAGTGAATAATAAAGATGAAATCCCCACTTATACGGGTATCAACGGCCTTAAATTAGTGATGGGATGGGCTGGGACTTTCACTTCAGCTGACAAGCCTTTTAAAGGTAAAATCAGCCTCATCGCTTTCCTTCTCTTCGAAAAGGAGGGACAAAAACGGGAGCAGAGGCACAGTCCATTCTCATGAATGAGGTTTGATTTCATTCTCAGCCTGCTCGTCAGCTCATTAAAATGAAGTCCTTCTTTTTCTTGCTATCTCACAGTCTGGCCGCTCCACACAATAGAAGGGCGTAAAAAGCCAAGGATTTTCGCACCAGTGCGCTCCCAGATCATATCGGCGAGGTGCCGTAAAGAAAAGGCGGCGGGCGCTTTCGTCCGGGCCCGGACCAATTACTAGTCCCCGGCGATAATAGAACTCGTAGTGAGGTGTAATGGCTTTTAGAGTTGCACCTCATCATCACTATAAATGACGGATCTGTGGTTGTTCCCGCATTTACATGTTCAATTGATGTCCATATATCATCTGAAGTGAATCAAACAAGCAGTGCTTTGAAAAAGCACCATTTGCCACTCACATGGACTTTGAGCAATTCCATCATTCCATCAGAGCAAGCTCAAAGCACTTGCCTTCCTCAACGGCCTCGTTTGGCAAACGGACGGCGGTTGAGCCTTTTAATTGGCCTATTAATCGGCCTATTATGGCATCTTTGCAGAAGACAAGGGACGGACGGCTATTTCCCTTCCCCAGGGTATTGAGTGAAGTGCTATTGATGTGTGCTTTGGATCACCACTCAACACTTTAAAAAGGCTTGTGTTTGCTAGCCATGAGCAACATGTTCAACCAGCATTGTTGTGGAAGGAATGTTCTCCATCGCTGAATAGGTTGACATCATGTGGAAGCTGCAATCAGAATTCACATCATCATCGTCATTGAATCACGGTAAGCCGGACAACAGTCAATGAACCAGGAAAAGACAACACGTTTTCCCGAATTCCATTTTATAAAAATGTATTTTTTCAAAATGATTTCAAATTGTAAAACAAATGTTTCAAATCCCTCCGGATTGGATTGAAACCGTGACTGCTGGGTGACTGGCTTTTAAAGCAATGGCCAGTCAATTGGGATTAGACTTTGAGGATAAAGACATTCTTATAAATTGATACTTGCTCAATAGAGTTCGAAAAGAAGTACGTAAACAACTGCAGCCTATCTCATGGCTTGCTGCTATCCATTTTCTAAATACAATGTCACAAAGTGGTAGCTGAAAGCTGATTCTTTTCCACTTGTTTTGTCCATTACCCATTCAGCTGTTCTCGCAGTGCTCTTAAGATGTAATTGGCTGCTAGTAGAAAATCGAAGCAATAGTTTGCGCTGCAAAAACCCAGCCCGTGCATTTCGAGAACACTTTTGGACGTGAAATTCCCCTCACTTGGGATTAAAAGCATGGATCTGTGTAACCTCACGACCAACACACAAGTAAATAGGAAAGAGATGGAGTTTGGGAGAGAGACTCGTCAAGCGTTGGTGAAGGCTTAAGAAAAGGAGGTGGCGGATGCTCCTTTTGCTCCTTAGTTGCCAGCAGCCGAGGTAAAGCCCTGAATAGCTTGGCCTTGAAAAACAAAACCCCAAAAAACACCTGCAGGTCAGCCTCCTCAGCTTCCGAATGAAAAGCGATCATTTGCAGCACCTTTGAGCTTCGCGTTTCCTCGCACGCTCGGACGACAGCGCATATTTCATGTTGGAACGCGAGGCGGCTATGAATTGAGCTGCTGAGCGTGCGTGCTTGGACCCGACTGCTGACAACTCATTTGCAAGTTTTTCAAAGCACTGGAAACTCAGTATTATTAGGGATAAGAAATGCCTTAAGAAAAGGTCAGATGGTGTGGTTCTTTTATTACCATAGCAACACCAAGTCCATATTTGTATGCAACCAGAAGACTGCCAAATTGAACAAATATTTATACAAGATATGTATGCGTCTTGTCCGCTAGTAATGCTTTCATGTTGTTTCTTTGTTTCTATGTGCTTGTTTGCACATCCATTTCTAATTTGGTCAACTTAGTGTTATGGCATTAAAGGCGAGAGCGTGACCAAGCTTTGAAAGCACCGTCAGCATGCTGTCTCAACTTTGGAGACTATTTTGCAGGCGTAAATGCAATTTAAAAAAGTCATTTGGTTGATGACTGCCGTTGCAGTACACAAAATAACATTGACTATTACCGAAAGAAGTATTTAAATGGAGATTTTGTTCTCGCATTGACTGACAGCGCAGGATTTTTAATTGCTATTCTAAACTGAAATAGCATATGGAAACGTGTTCAAGGATGAAAGAAATGTAGCACTTGTTCACATTGGGTATGCGGTAAAGTTTCAAGCAACAAAACAAGACTGTCATTCCAAAACAGAAAGCATTTTTTGTTCTACGGTATATCTTCAGCGTCTCCTTTTGAACCTTTGCCCTCCGTCAGCAACAAAAGCAATGAGAAAAGCACAAATACGTATCACCACTTGTTCCAGGTCCCATGAGGTTTGCATGCAAAAGGTTTGCACGAGGACACTGTTAGTGAATGTTGTAAACAATGGATCAGCTGTTTCCTTCAGGCTTTGGCGCGGAAAGAAATGATAACAAGGGCGCTGAGAGGTTGCTGGAGAGTTGAGTGACACGTCTATTAAAAATAGAAGGAATCCGCCACTGGTGTTATTTTCCGAATTCAATCAACAAATAGGCTGTGATGCAAAATACGTATTCAAGCTCCGCATGGAAAGACAGCGGAACGCAGCAGATGTCACGCACGGCCAGGTCTTTGGAAAGGAAACAAGTGTTCCTTGCAGCCAGCCAGCCACTTCGGGGCTCTCCGCACGAGGCCAAAGCAATAAGAAATGCCATTGGTGTTTTTATAGCACAATAATCCAGTGTGTCGCAAGTGTTCCCGTTGCACTTATCTGCATCATAAATTCCCTAAAGCAAATAAACGATGGATTTTCTACTTTCCTAAGAAGCATAGAATAAATGTTGTTCAACCTTATTAAAAATATATACTACTGGAAGGCGCCGATTCACAATGCACTATTCGCAAAGTCACCTGTTGAGGTATTTTTCGGGGGGAGCTGGTTTTACTGCTGTTTTCAAAATGCCCTGTTTTTTGAAAAAGTAAAGTTCATTTCTAATTCATCGTCTTTTTGGGCACTTGTCACTGACATCAGCTTTTCCATTATTGGCGCGAAGGCTCGCTTGCCTAAGCATTACATTACAGTCTACCTTTTTAAGAAGCTTGGATTGATCGGAGAACTTATCAGGAGGAATTTAAAGTCAATTATAAAAGAAGCGGCATTGTTTTGCATTTAGTCCTCGTCCTGCGTGAACTGAACGCTGACGTCAACCAAGGTACTAAACAGTGTGTATGGCCATATCGTCCCGTCCTACTAAAGCTTTCTTCCATTATTGCATTGTATTACTTAATACATCAGATGACAGTTGTGCTGTTCTTAGGGGACTTAGAAGAGTGAGCCTTGCCACAATACCAAAAACCCCTGCGTAATGGAAAGCTTAATTGCCACAAGAGCTCCTCAACTCACTTGAACAGTTCCTCAGCACCACCGATATTGCTTTAACAGGTGACTTGACCAATATGCAGTGTATGCATCATAGTTTGACACATGCACCATCCATCATAAAAGGCTGCTCAAAGCAAGGTCAAAGGAAAGTGGCAGCATATGTTCAAAGAGAATGTACCCGGCCGGCCGAGAGACAGAGAAGAGAGAAAATCAAGACAATGCCTGTTAAGATGAAAACTCCCATTCCCAGCGGTCTTCCCTGCTATTTTCTTTAGACCTCATCTCTCCCCGGACGACGTCACGCTGCGCCCGAGATGACAGCACACGCATCTCCTCCTGCCTTGCGCCGAATAAAAGCTTTTTGACCCGCCCTCGTTGTCGTTAATAATGCATCCCTCTGCCAAAGTACAGTGCAAAGTTGCTCTCGCAGTCATCAATCAGCCACTGTAATTATCGGGACCAACTTTAAATGCCACAACCATTAATCATGTTTTCCTCTCATTTTTCTTTAATCAATTCCAAAACTTTAATAAAGTAGTAGGGCAGAATTAAATGAGGCTGCCCGTTGAAACAAAAGACCAAAGGGGTGAACACAGGGAAAATATTAATATGACCCTGAATGGTGAGTGGATGAGTGATGCACACGTGTGTGTGTGTGTGTGTGTGTGTGTGTGTGTGTGTGTGTGCGTGCGTGCGTGCGTGCGTGCGCGTGCGTGTACATACGTGCAATTGGGAATATATATATTTATTTCACCACTACTGAGTGTATATGAAAGTTGGTGGCAATGAACCACCATTTTGCATGACAGGGCTTCCCATCCTTTTGAAACTACTTCTTGGCAGGTGCTTAACGCTAACCACTTTGGACCTCAAAGACGTTTTATGGCAGAGGCTGGCCCACTTTCCGTGACCAGAAACACAGCCTAGGCAGAGAATGGCCTGCTTCTCATTCTACCTTAGGTGTCAATCAATCAATCAATCAATCAATCAATCTCCCACCCTTTCCCCACTTCCTTCTCTTGCCACAGGCAGCCTCGGCGGCGCTAAGCCGGAATCCACCTCTGGCGCACATTAATGTTCTTATCTTCTTCAACCCTTGGCTCTTTCCTTTCCTCCATTGGCAATCCCCTGGACTCCAAAGTCACCGTGATTATAATTGATTCTTTATGGACGCATTATCTGGCTCAGACTCTCTCTCTCTCTCTCTCTCTCTCTCTCCGACAGCACTGAAATTCATTCTTCAAAATCTTTTTAGTGTCAGTGTCTACACACATCTATCTCCCTGTTTTGGTCATGAAATCTGTGCATGGGAAAAATAAACCTATTTGACTTTCGAAGATTTTTTTTCTCAAAGATACAACGGTGGATCATCTAAATTTGAATCCCCACTAAAGTCATACGATTCAAACTCCAACCACATTTTTCGGAAAAAATATACCTCGAAAGGGAATGACACACTGAGAAAAAAAACAATTCTGTCAACTGGGTTAACAGAAATATTGTGCGTGCAAACTTGAGTCAATTAGCTCCAGTCACTCACTCCACTTATCAGCTTTGTCATTTGTGTAATTTGTGTGTTGTCAGGAAACAGATGATGCCTTAAATGAGCTGCCATTCCGCCGGCCTGCATTGCCGCAGACTGTCGCTTTTGTTTCGTGGCCAATTCAAGAAGGCTTTTGTTCATAGGAGAGCAAAGTAAGTTGCGTTCTACAGGCGGCACCTACGTACACATCTCTTTTGAATTGACAGCGGCTATTTCAAGTGACAGCAGCCGGGCCACTCAACTGTGCATTGTTCACTTTGTATTGCACGATTGCGTGCCAACCGCTCCCCAGACACAAATTTTCAATCACCCTTATCTACTGAGACTTGGAAAACAAAACAAACAAAAAGTTGGTCATTTCATGTTGCGCTTGAAGATTGCCAAAGACAAACACAAAAGAAAAAGAAGGAAAATGGCTTGTTTTTATGCGGCAAGCATTCAGGACTCAACAAATGGCTTAACTAACTTCATCATTGTCCGCTCGTTGTACACTAACAGCACATGGATTGATCCAGCCTGCGGAGGGAAACGTCTGATGGAATCAGCGACTGTGAGCAAATGGAGGAGAAGAAAAGAAAGGTGGGAGGATGTTTTGACTTTCCTGCTCAAATGTCATTGTGTTCAATAGCTAATACAATTAATTGGCTATTGAGCTAAGAAGTTGCTCCCGGAGAAGGAAATATTAGCCCGGCAAATCACTCGATCGTTCCTGAACTTACTCACAAGTGGACAAAATCCAATCAAGAGTCTCCTTTCAAAACACCTCACTGCCTGAATTCTAATTTCAAAGTGTGTGCGTGTGCGTGTGTATGTCTGTGTGCGTTTGTGTGCGCGCGCAACAGGATCTAAAACCAAGAGTCTTGGGTTTTCTTTATCGATCGCCTCTCATTAGCAACGCTTCTGGCTCCCACCGATGAAGGAAGGAGGACGTGGCCAGTGGGCAGGGAGATGTACCGGGAGGATCGATAGACGGCTGAAACAAAGCCGATAGTTCAAATGGAACCATCATGGTAATTACACAAGAGTCCAACTTGCACCAGATCGGGGAGCTGATGTTGAACAGGGAGCCCAAAAGGCCCGCTGGGACCGGACTAGTCGTGAAAGAAATAGCTCATTATTATGTCTACGAGTCAAACAGTAACATTTTTCACTTCAAATGAGTACCGAGGGGAACCTGAAAAAATAGATCCATCCCACCCGTCAAAACGAGACAACGGAGGAGAATGAGGCTCTCCTGTCTTTAAGATCTCAGCATGTGAACCGTGGAGTACAATATTGCAATGACGCACCAGCGGCACTATGCTATCCGCTCAGCATGTTTAGCACCCGGGGTATTGAGTCACAGCAAGTTCATTTGAATAGATGGCTTCCATTTCAAATGTCAAAAATGTTTGGGAGAGTATTGCATTTCACCGACTTGCTTGCAAGCAGCTACCGGGGAAGGATGGTCAGGGTGGGCAAAGTCAACCCTACGGCGAGTGACTCTTTGGATTGTTCGTGAAAGTCTGCAAACTTGTGTTGACCGACTGCACTGACTTTATATTTGACCTTTATCCCGCTTGAAAAATGCGATCGTACAAATTCTGCCACGTCCACGGTTCATTTTAAGAACCTCACCCGACGTCATTGGCAGCTAGATTATCTGAAAGGGGGCCATTGGGACAATGTTTTATGAGCAAACGAGACTTATGCTTCTCCTGTCGCATCTTTCACCTGTGTGACAACTTCTCCTAGTTGATCTGAGATAAGTGATGTAGCACAGGACACACTACAGCCAGATGGATTTATGGCTGGCTGGCTGGCTGGCTGGCATCTAGGCGACATAAACAACAGACTTTTCTTCATCCAGCCATCTGATGTCTTGTATTGAAGAGCCATATTCGATTGTGCACTAAAAAGTGCGGCGGGGATGGCAGATGTCTGCTCAAAAAACCAGAGCCTGCCGAGTGTCCTTTGCTCACTGCAGTGCTTCTTTTCATTCAGAGACTTTGCTGCAGCCTGTAAATCAGCCCCCCGCTCCTCATCTCGCTCTTCTCACTTGGATAGTTTCACTTTTTGCTTCCTTTGCTTCATCCTCTGCAGCAACGCTCCAGGCTATAGGCTTCTTATTAATATGAACTAACGGCGTGTTTATTACTGTACGAGAAACAGTCCCGTAGATACTACTGGAAGTGAAGCAGTCCCCGAGAACACATCCCTGCATCTCCTGCAGGAATAATGGGAAGCCGATTAAATGTCGCAGCGCCCTGTCAAGCATTACAACCGGTGACATGGTGCCATTCCACTTGACCAAGCGGTAGTGAAGGAGGTCGCTTCAACCCACACCGCGCAATCAATAGCTGTGAACAAGCACAACAATGGTAGGATGTCAAGTTGGTCCATAGAGGCATCACATCTGGGTGACAGAACAAATCAGATGCTACAATAGGCATTTAAAAAGAAAATATCCATCAACTGGTTATTTAATGATGCCAATGTGAGACAGTGATTTGAGCAACCCTACCAATTCTGAAATATTTGGTTGACTGCACTTTCTGTTCTTAGTGTGTTTCATTTAAGGGATGGAAAAAGGGTTATGTTCTGCTCCTTGGGTTACCATTGTCCTGACATATTAAGTTTGGAGATGCTCAGGTCACACAACACACAATGATTTCCACTGATTGACTCAAAATGCCCTGGTGTTGCTATGTTATTTAAGAAGCCCATGCAGGCACGGTATCAGACTGCAGCCAGCTCATCAGATCATGTTCTGATAACAGCGCCTCGTCCTTGGAGCGGAACGCACACAAACTAGCAGGGAGTGGTCCAAGTCACGCTTGAGCATCAACAAGCCAACGCTGCCAGCAGTGTTAATCACCCTTTTACTGCCGCCACGCTCCGGCCCGGATACTGAAGGCAAGGCGGGCGGGCGGGCGGGCGGGCGGGCGGACGGCGCTTCGTTCAAACGCTCAAATTCCTTTTTATTCGCTTGTATTGAATTATTTCTACGCATTGAATACTTTGCGCTGGGCTAATCCATCCTGCGTTGCAATAGCAAAAGGACAAGCGCCTTTGCATAACTTAGATTTGAATAAGATTTCTATATTACTTGTGAACTAAACTTTCTGCCTTGACTTCACAAAAATGAGTCTCTGCGCCCCTGCTCGCCGCTAGGAATCATTTTGCATCATTTTTTCAACCTAATTAAGCTTGTAGAGTACAAAACAAATCATGTTTGTACTGAAGTAATAGAGTTTGCCCTACTCCAGAAGTCTTATGCAATAACATTGAAACAGTAAGTTCAAAGATGCATGCAATTGTTATGTTGATGATGTGAGATCATTCTGAAATACTGCACTGCCTGGAACTGTAAACACATGCCATGACCACAAGTCTTCTGCAGATGTTCATCGGAAGACCTCGTGCAGACCTCTCCTTCCACAGCCATGCCAAACTATGGCATCTGCACACCCAAGTCAAATAGTCTTAAAAAGTGCACCTTTTGTCCTATATGTCAAGTCTGTCTAAGAGGCTGACAGTACATAAGTAGTATGGACATTTCCTCAGGCCACATTCAAATGTTGTACAGCAAAGTCCTCTTTTCATGCAGCCATGGACACAATTCCACTTTCTCTATTTACTATGGGACCTCCGAGCTTCTGTTTGTGATGCTGTGTTTGAAATGACAAAAAAACAAACACTGTCAGCATTTGGATTTGCAACACACACATACACACACAGGCATTACAATCACTTGACTGCACTGACAGGATGTGCTTTCCTTTGCTTTCCTTTGCTTCCCTTGTTATTCACAAAGCTTTAGTGCAATGAGCATCTGTCAGATGCTGCTCCTTTACTGTTGAAATTTCCAGATATTCCTGTCAAAATTTGAAACCGCTTTTTGGGCTTTGATTTGCTTCTCACGCTATTGGGAGATAACCAGATAAGATGATCTGTTAACTAATTGGGGTTGGACTCATTATTCTACCCGGCAGCAGGTTCAGACAAGATGAACTGGACGTTTCTGGCTGAAATGAAATGACTGCCAGAGGAGTCGAAATGCCAAGAACAATTTTCAGGAACCCAAAAAGGTCATGTGAGTGTAGGGGAGGAGGAAATCTGGAGGAAAAATGCTTCTTTGAATTACCTGGACTTTGCACACCTTGAAATGGGGTCAGTGAGACAACCAAAGCTAAACAATTTGCAAGTGAGCGTGCAGCCCTGTTGCTGTGTATTAGGACTGTCCGCCCGCCCGCCCGCCCGCTCACGCACAAAAATCGACTGTGCCGCCAGTCACCACAACAACTCTATTAAGTGCACTCCCAGCAGCCAGCTGTAAGCATCTTTCGGGGCAGCGAACAGGCTCTAACGGACACACTACCTGCTTGGCCTCAAAATGCAGCTCAGCCAATCATCCCACTTTTGGAAATACATTGGACATTGGGTCATTTTTCTTGGCTGGATGATTTGAAGCGAGTGATAAAGTGTTCTTTAGCTGTACCAAAGATTTGGAGCCAAAGCTTATGATGCTCAACCACCTCGTCATATTTCAACCCGGAATACATTTTGCATTACTGTTCCGATATCACCTGACGGGATATGGGCAAGAGAATTTTAGGCTTACAAAAGTTGTCAAGTATTGGCCACACTTTTGTCGGATTGAGTTGATGCAAAATCCAGAATGGGTTATATTGCTTCATTTCAATAAAAGTGTGTCAATAGGAAAGGAACGTTTAACACATTGTATTCATACTACCTACACCTTTAGCGTTAGGGTATTTCTTCATTCAACCTTGTTCTATTTGGATTAAGATCTGCAAGGGGAAAAATCTCAGTCTAATTGTCATCATTTTGGCGCAGAGGCAAGCCATCATGATAGGTTTGCTTCACCTTGGAGATGCAGCAGCCATCTATGTGCATTTTCCATTGGCAATAATTGTAATGCTCAGCACGAAGGAAGACAACAATCCAGACTCCCCGTTTGCTGTTTAGCAAATGTCACCACGTTGCTCAGAGGAGAGCTGTGTTAACGCTGCTGACCTGGCTGGCGCTCCACAGCCACCCGCGGCCGACTCACCACTTTGAAGTATTCGGCGCTGCACTCCATGCCACGGTAGTAGCAGGACAGCAGCATGTCCTTGATGTCGTGGCCCGTCCGGTCGTAGAACTCGCGCATGTTGAAGGGCCGGGGCTTGTAGTTGTCAAAGTCGGCCCTCTCCTTGAGGACCTGCAGGACGTGTTCCTCCACCAGGTGCGGGTCCCGGATCTCGTACCTGCGCCACAAAGACCGACACTCAATTAACAGTCATTCTTTAGTAACTCGTAAAAGCAATAGCGACATGCTTCCATGAACAATGAATTCAATTATGATCCTTATTGGCTTAACACCATGGCAATTGCATCATGCGTCCAACATAAGACTGTCCAAACATTTGCTGTTTATTCATGTGAAATAAGTACGGCGGTGAAGTACAGTTTCCGACGAGCACTAGCAAGCATGTGCTTGCAGTCATTCCAATTAACCTTAATTAACCTGCGGGAAGTCCGCTCAGAGGGCAGACAGACCCCCCCCCCCCCTACTAAGCGACTGTCCAGAACAATTACGTGTGAAGATGAAGCGCTGTTAAAATGTAATTAGGAGAATCATGTGCGACCTGTGTGAATGACACCGCCGAGAGTTATTTGGAATAAAGAATGCATGCACATTGAAAACACTGTTAAAACAGCTTTTGTATTAAATTGTAAAAAGAAGTGAACCCTTCTTGAGAACTATTGTCTAGAATGCACTAGAGTGCTTGGAAAGGCGTTGATGAGATGTTAACATTGTTTACTGGGATTTGTTTCACTTCCTTCTACTCTTTGGATAATTAAACATGCCCGGGGTCAAACTGACTCTGACACATTACTGCCATTTCTGAGAAACAACAACAGGAGAGAGCGTCATTTCTTCTCATGCATCATCCACCTCCGTTTTCAGTTCATCAGAAAACGATGATGGAAAAATCCCCACTCATAATAAATTGTTCGATGACGGCGAGGATGGCGACAGCTCGAGTTATTTGTCACGGGTAAGGGCTCGCCCTTCAACAGAAATTGCTAGTAAATCAAAATGAAGCTTCTTTTTATTCCACAAGGTCATGTTTGGTCAGCGTTCATCGACAGTAGAGTGCTCTTTTTTATTTCGAAAAACTAGTAGCGGATTTTGCGGACTAGCCGCTACGTTTTGCATGTATTGATACATTTCAAATGAACAATGGATGTATTACCTTGCCCAACAGAAATGTTATAGCCTCTGCAAAAATGCAGCTTAGCTGCCTGCCACATCATTCGTTTTTCACAATCAAATCTCGACGTGCTTTGTTTGGCTGTATTATAGTGGCCCTCTAAGGCCAACGATGGAAAAGGGTTTCATTATTTTAATCTATTTGCTCTGCCTTTACAATAAAGTGTTTTATTTTTTCATGAAAAACACATTGCAGGCATTTCTACTGCCTTTTATGGGGGTTGGTGCAACATATTCCTGCTATTCAATTGTGCAACTAATTGCCTAATATGAATGAAGAATTCATTCTGCATGCCAGTAATGCTTGTAAAATGTTGGCAGCAGCAACCCTTGCCAATGGCATGGCAAGGACTTCATTCCCGCAACTTTAGCTGCCCCCAAAGGTGGGCGGGACATCATTAGAGTTCCTCGGGAAATACGACACGGCCTCCTTTAGTTAAATGAATGGCATCCTGAGCCGCTGCTTTAGAAGCAACACAGAGTTGCCAGGAGAGCGCTTAAGACGCTGGGAGACTTTCAAGTACACAAGGCTTCACTAATACCGCTGGACTTTTTAATATTGCCCTTCGTCTGCTTCCTTAAGAAAACTCCTCCGGCGTGCACTGCCACTGTAGCGAGAGAGAGCGAGGTGAGGGACCCTCCATTGGATTACGGGGCACGAGCACTTTTATTACTTTCCAGGGATGGAGAGCAATGAAAGCGGGTGGATCTGCATCACCTGGTGGAAGGAAAGCATTTATAGGAAGAACGCAAACAATTGTGCATAGGCACACGCTAATATTAAACACGCATGTGGCTGGCTGCACGGTGCTTCAATCGTACCCGTACTATTCTTGCATGGAAAAAACATGAAATCTTTATGAGGGCAATTATCCACTTACGACCTAACCTCTTTGCAAAATCAGATTGCTTGTAGTGTCCTGGCTGACAGGTAACACTCCTTCTAATTCAAAAAACAAATACTACATCACCATGTATGATGACAGACACATTTGTGGCAGCATATTAAGAAGCGTTTATTAAATAATTTAAACTTTTTCTCCATCATATTTAAAGAGGTGCGAAAAAGACAAATAACCAAGCAACAGGACTCACGCGTTTGTTGGCCAAGCAATGCTGCCATGCCAATCCTCCATTGCACTTTTGTAAAACAAAAAGAAAATAAATGGGACCACCTGAGGGAAAAGTGCCTGCCACCTTTTGACCTTGTGGATGTCTTGACGACACACCATTGTTTAAAGAAAAAAAGCGCAAGGTTGGAAAACAAAAAGTTGAATGCACTACCATCCTAATTGTCTATTTTCAATGTATACGTCCACTAATGACGTATGCTTACTGCTGTGACAACTTACAATCATGGTCGACTAATTGCGACTACTATTCATGACTAATCTAATAGCAGGCCTCATATGTACACACTCGCTAAATCATCTGTAAACAATCAAACTGCAAGAGTAATGGATGGACCTTTTACGTGGTTTCCTTTTCGTGAATACGTTAGGACAAAATTGGCAGATTAGTGCAACAACACCAATCTCGAACCCTAGTTGCAGTGATTGCGTTAATATGTAAACAAAACAAGAGAAAAATTGCCGTGTTTCACCCGCAAGCATGTCGGGTATCAGCAAGCTTGCCGACTACGGAGGTTTGATTTAAAAGCTGGAGAGAAATGTGCTTGGAATCTACCCATCCAATTGAAGCCAGCCCTTATCTCTCTTCCGAGCTCAATGAGCAGGTCAGGAAGCGACTCCCAAGCATGCATGCACGCACGCACGCGCACAAACAGACAAACAGTTAGCAAACATCTCCCCCGAGGAACATCGAGCAATGGCCGTACCGTTGGCAACAGTAAGGAGGATGACGGTGTTAATCAGTGTGAATCTTGGCAAACAGCTCGAATTATACGCAGATAAAGAAAGACACGCTCAGCTTATTGTGCGGCTTAGGAGGCACATGCTAATAAGCAAATTGCAGCATTGACAGCGGTTTGGTTTTCTCTTCTCGCCCTTCACATACTGGAATTGCACTTTGGCATCTTGCGGAGACACACCCCCATAGTGATGAATGAATGGATGGATGGCTTTCTCCAGTGAGGCACTATGCCACTCCATCAAGCAGACACCAGCAGTTCATATCAGGGGACGGATTTATGGGGGAAATTCCCGTATGGAAGTGATCGTCTCCTCGATCGTTTAAAGTATTCATCAAAAACACTAAAGTAAACGTCAGTATCGGTTTTCATCTTGCAAAAGCAGCCAAAGCCAAAGAAACAGAGACCGTGCTCAATGGGCCTACCATTTTTGGTTTGGTCTTTATAACACGGGAGCTATCCGGAATCCAACCCGCCACCTTTAAACTGTGAGTCGGACGTGTCACTTATCAACGATTCTAAATGATTCCAATGAAAATCTTGTGCCATGTGATGTGGACACTGTGTATCTGCTCGTCAATGACTGTCAAAAGAGATGTCGGTTAACCGGAGTAAATCCGTCCTTTCTGCTGTTTTTGTCCAATCTATTGCTGCTGCTACTGTTACTTTTCCTGGACAGCAGCCACACTGTAATACCTACGAGAAGAGAATAGGAGCGGATTTATGTCATGCGAGGGTGGAAGCAGGAGTTGCGTTCTGGGCATCCGCAGCGGATCAATAAGCTAAAAATATACCGTTACGTTTTGCTGATGCTATTTGGCTTGTACCGTTGTACAGCAGGACTGCTATCTGCATACGTGACGAGAATATTAACACGCCGAAACTTGGCCGTTGTCAATTTGGAGTTGGTCGCGCACGCTCAAAGTCGACAGTGATGAAAGCGTAGCAGAGGCGCTTCGAAAGAAAGGAAAAGAATCAACCAAAGGCTTGGGCGGAGGCGAGGCGAGGCGAGGCGAGGCGAGGCGAGGCGAGGCGAGGCAAGCAAGCGTCAAGAGTTGTCCCGATGCTGATATGTCAAAAGGAATGAGTTGTTGGAACCAATGATTCCAGGAGCACAAGAGTTCTATCTCGTGTTGAATTGTTGATCACTCCATCATTGAATCTATAGAAAGAAACGATGCAGTGATTTGGTTTGATTGATGGGAATGGGATGCCTCCTCAGCTGACCTATTAAACTGCACCCCCACCATAGCTTATCAATATTCTGCCTACTCTACATCTAGATAGGAACATTCAGGCTCTTGATCATTCAAAAGCAACAATACGGGTTTTATTTTCCCTCCTGCTTATACACGTGTCTTTGACGCTTGCCTTCAAATGCAATGCGAAGAAGGCCTGCCAATCGCAAAGCTCATTTCATGCTTGCCATAGTCCGTCCATCAGCTAAAGCCAGCCTATGACAAATATCCCAGGACGGGAATTTAGATGGACATGAACAAATCTGCAGATCACAAGTCGACAAATAAACCATCCGCCATTGTTTGGATGGAAAATAAGGAGCAAATGTTTTGATTTGCAAACTGGGGTCTGCCTAAGGCACACGTCTTGAACCAAAATCAACTCAAACGACAACAAAGAGGAGAAGGTGAGCTCTGAGTTGAAATCAGCGCCTAACTGTGCTGTAGATAAGGGAAAGACTGAGGTGAATTTTCAAATGACTCTGCAGTTTTGACTCGATCACATTAGTGGCACCAAGTGGGGCCAGAGAGGAATGAATGTTTTGGTTTTGGATCCCAGAAAGCCTTAAAATGTTTTGCGTGTTTGCGCCATGTTGCCGGCAGCAAGTGTCAAAACATTGCTTTGCACTCACAGTGCCATTTGACGCCACTCACCTTCCTTCCTTGCCTCCCAAACAAACACAGCTTATAAAATATAGAAAAGGAAACCTTGCAACGAGCAAAATAGCCCTTCAGACACAGGCCTGTGGTGCAAACGTTAACATTTAAACTAACAACCACTGTCATGTTTGCACAGTCGTCTACATTTTGACTCCAAGTCAATTCGAATTTCTGTACGACACTGAAGGCCACAAGGACTTGAAGTTACTTGACACACACACACACACCAGAGAATAATCTTTCAGACGCAGCAAGTCTTTGCTCAGCAAGCTCAAAAGCGGCCCCCGCCGTTCTCAGTATGTGCGCTTTGTATCGCTGAGCTGATCTGGATGAAAGCGCAGATCAATAACTGATAGCACACTTTCTTTTTTTTTTATCCTGCTTGTACTTTCATTTGCATTTTCTTTTCATTCCACCTATATGAATATTGATGATAAAAATGCAGGCACCTACGAAAATGTACAGTTTGGTACGGATCCAAATTGGATTGCTCGGCTTTGGCGGCGCCCTGCACTCCATCTAACTCGCCTCTACTCCAGAAAATGTGACGCTATCTACTTGATCCCAAGGACTTTGGCAGTCACTGTGCTTTGGTTCTCTGATGGCAGTCTGGACTAGAAGAAGAAGCAAGGCTTCAAACAGTGGGTGGCAAAAATGCATCTTGAGATAACTTTTGTTGAGATTTGGTGCTTTAAAAATAAATTCCCACAGATGGGCTTCCCTGAAGATAAAACCTTGGTGTGTGTGTGTGTGCGTGTGGCTCAGATTTGTTTTGATCTGCTCGGCACTAGACAAATGGCTGGAGGTGAGGTGGGAAGAAGAAGAAGAAGGGGAAGGGGATGAAGAACAGGCTACGCACGCATGACCATAGGCAGCTTTCAGCTCCATTTTGTATAGCAGAGCTACATCCACATGTACACTAACAAGCTATGGAAATTGATGCAAAGGGACAAACTGATTATGCATGATCATACATGGACATTTGTAACAGCGATATGGAAAATGTATGGATTTTAAAAGGGATGTTCTTAAACCTCTTTGATTCTCATACTTCTGCAATCCAGTCCCGGGCCGGATTGAATGACTTGGCGGCGGGCCAGATTCGGCCCGTTATAGCCACCAAACAGAATTGGCAAGTACTCAATGTCCATAGAAACATCTGGAGTAAAATGCAAGCTGTTACAATACGTTGGAAGAGAAGAGAGGTCAAAGGGCATGTGTTGCAGTTGACTTTTCACGTCATTTTCACATAGATTGCAATTTGTATTTGCTTGAGCGTGCGTGCGTGCGTGCGTGCGTGCGTGCGTGCATTCAGGAAACACCATCCCTACAGTGTCGGAGACAGAGCAGCGATAATGACCGAATTAATTTGGCATCGCTTTGTAGATCTTTTACTTGTTTCAATTTGCCAGGCTTGTTAAACACACTCATTTATTTGAATTTGCAAGGCTTCTAAACAAAGATGGTGGTGTTGCGTTGGGATTACAAGTTGACTTCCCTGACGCGGCTAAGCGGTGTTAAACAGGCTCCGTGCTTGACAGTAAACGTCAAGGCGAATAAGACCTGTGCATGCCAGGCGCTCCTGGCATGCCAAGCGCTCCTGGCATGTCAAGCGCTCCTCTCCTGACACGTCAAGCGCTCCTCTCCTGCCACTTACGCACCTGCCGTTGAGCAAGGCCAGCAGCTCGCCGGCGTGGTAGAGATCGTTGCGCGTCACCCGACTGAAGCGGAAAGCGTTCAGGTTGCAGAAGGTGACCGCCGGGAACTCCATGAGCGGCGCGGCCACCTCGTCCAGCTTGGTGATGTGCGGGTACTGGAAGTACAAGTGCACGCGGTCCACGCACACCAGCGCCAGCACGCCCACGGAGCCCAGGAAGAAGAGGATCCACAGGCTGCGCTTGACGCACATGCGCTCGTACGTGAACATGTGCGAGATGCCGTGCAGCGTGGAGCGACTGGCGAACACTTGGATGGGGGGCGGGCTCGCGTAGTCCAGCTCCTCAGAGTCCGTTTTGAGAGCCATGCTGGGCTGGACTGGACTGGACTGGATTGGACTGATGCGTGCTTGGATTGGAAAAGAAATGACAGCTCAAGCCTTGTTTAGAGATCGCAAGGCTTCTTTAAGGACGGCTGACTGAAGGTTCCGAGTGTGCAAGTTCACGCCCTTGATCCGAACCACGCTGGAGGAGTAAAAGTGCCGAGGCTGAGCTGAGCTGGGCTGGCATCAGTGACAAAAGAAGCCGGCGCGGCGCGGCGCGGCGCGGCTCGGCGCGGCTCGTACTTCAGCAAGTGACCTCGCCAAACCCAAAAAGAAAGAGGCGCTGTCGTCTCGCAACGATCTTCAATAATAATCCAGACACGTCCCGGAGATTTGAATCATGGAATTTGGAGAGATGTTTTTTCTTTCTTCCTTTTTTAGTGGAAAAAGCAGCCCGGCTCTCGAAACAGCTGCATCATGACGAGCTGTCACACCATCGGCTTTGGCTCGGCTCGCTTTCTGGCATCCTTCCCTCCTTCTCCGCCTTCCACAATGCAGCTAATCAGTCCGCTTTGAATGCAAAGATTCCCGGAGGAGGAGGAGGAGGAGGAGGAGGATAAGGAGGAGATGTGCACCTGGCAGGCTGCTCCTGCTCCTGCTACTGCTCCTGCTCCTGCTGCCGCTCCTGTTGCTGCTACTGGTGGTGGTGGTGGTGGTGGTGGTGGTGGAAGAAAAAGACAGAGCTGGAAAGAAACAGTCCGCTTCTTCCCAGGCAACCTCGCAGGCTGCTGGCTGTGACGACGTAGTCTGATCAATGGAAAGAAGAGGGGCATTTCTTCCATTGCATGTGTGATGACAAGCATACTACTGAATACAATTTGGATAAAGCACAAATAACCCTTTTTAAGCCATATAGCACTGGCGACCGGCCAAAATCTCCCATCTCACCAATTCGTCAATTTCATATTTAAAAGTAAATAAATAAATAAATACACTACTGGTCAGTGCACACTTGTGGCAGTCATATTTTGAACTATTTCTACAAATAGTGACCAAGCTAAATTGTTAGAAATAGTCTCTGACAATGAAATGTTAAAGGTTTCATAAATGCATTTTTTTTGAGAGTCGCTGATGAGAAACGGATGGTTTCCACCAGCAATGTCATATACAGGGAATGGTTAACATGAGTTGAACTTTCTTGATGGTGAAGCAACCAAAATGTTTCAAAATGCATGCCCTTGGAACTTGGGTCATCGCAGTCACCAGTAGATGGCAGGAAATTCTCCCTTTGTCCCTTGAACGAAATGTAAAGTTCATTCATTCATCCTCCGTGGCAATTCTGAAACATCAAATTTGACATACTGCATAGTGTTGTTAAACAGTCAATTTGAATGAATCGCCCAAATTCCCAAGTCCAGGGACGCCGCTGCCAGATCTGTCATGGCAGACACATTTGCCAAAGTGGCAAGAGGAGTTCACCCGTGAAATTGTTCCTAATTCCATCCATAATTGCCATTTGCCACAGTGTAACGACAAGATAGTCATCCCTCCGCACAGTCTGCTCCTTGTATCGATTAGCACTTGCCGTGTAGATGAACAACGTTCTGTTCCCCGGGCCAATGCTAATTCTGACAAAGCACCATGTGTCTGTCTGGGACACACGCTGGATATACATTTTATGAGGAGAAATAAAAATAGGACATTTTAAAGTACCGTATTTTCCGCCCTATAAGGCGCACCTAAAAACCTAAGATTTTCTCAAAAACCAACAGTGCGCCTTATAGTCCGGTGCGCCTTATATATGGACCAAATTCCTAAATTTAAACTGGCCCAAAGCAAATCTGACATGATGCATTAATGGTGCGCCTTATAGTCCGGTGCGCCTTATATAAGGATAAAGTTTTAAAATGGGCCATTCATTGAAGGTGCGCCTTATAGTCCGGTGCGCCTTATAGGCCGGAAAATACGGTATTGATTTGTTGGGTTTTTTTTATTGCCGCCTTTGATCGTTTGGTTCAGCTTAATGAGCACATTTTTATTCAAGCAGGTTCCTAATTGAAAATGATGTTTTGGAAAGCACAGCATTTTTGAGGGGGGAAAAAAAAAAGAAAGTTATTTCATGGTAGTACTTGTGCTACAAGGAAATGTACTGAATTCATTATGGAGTACGGGTAGGGTAAAAATAGAAGGCTTTTTCCATGCAAGATCACTCTATAAAGCACTAAAGCCAGAGTAACACTGACATTGTGGCTTTATTAGCATTCCATTGAAGAGGAGGAAAATTCTCTTTGAAAAAAAACATCGTAAAGAACCTCAAACTCTGACACTGCCAACACAATTTTGAATGCAAATTGGCTTCTCCTTTTGTCAAATCAACTCTTTTTTTCCCTCTCACGTGTTTGCATAGGAAATTGGGAAACAATTTCTAGAATGTGTCACCTTTGATATTTCATTGGAATAACAATGCCGACCAGCGCTAAGCCTCCATTTCTTGGCTCCGCGCAGATGGACTCTGACTCGCCTCAACTGCCACCAATTTGGGAATGCAGAAGTCATTAGTGAGGGCAGCCGGGGGTGCACCGACCGGGCCCAGAAGCTGCGGCATTCCTCCACCTGTTGTCCTGGCCCCTGTCCCAAAAATGACCTCATCAGATCATCCAAAGGTGACGGACAAGGTCTCGCCAGACAGATGGTCATTGGATCTTAGACAACTGCATACTACCCGAGTGGGCCATGATCATTAGCAGTCAAGGGCGCCTGACGGCAAAACAACACAATCCCTCCCACTTTGAGAAAGATTGCCGTATTCAGCAGCCCCGCGATCGCTGTTGAACTTTCCCTTTTTGAAATCCACCTTTTTTTCCTTTGGCTATCAAGAGTGACGGGGTGGGTGCTGCCTGCTCCTGCTCCTGCTCCTGCTCCTGCTCCTGCTCAGCGCTTGACGCCATTGGGCCCATTTCATTCTATTTTGACTGCAAGCTACTTTGGTATCAGCGCAAATGAAGGACAAAGAGGCTGTCAAAGTAGGGGCGTCTGTCTGTCTGTCTGTCCGTCCGTCTCCCTATTAGCAGTTGGGCTTATCTCAAAGGGAGCTTTTGTGCAGAAAAATGGATGGACACTTATTCATTCTGCACTACTGCCAGCAATTCTCTCAGGTTCTTCAAGGATTTGCGCTTTATGAACACAAGCGTCCGTGGTGGCTCGGGTCAATGCAAAAATGGGGTGATTGAAAAAGTTTCACCTCTTATCCAAAAGGCTTCTTCAGCTCATCTATGTATAGGGTTAATTGGGTAGCTCCCCTATTTATGCTGGCTAGCTGGCTGGCTGGCTTCATCTTCTGGGGTGTAGTCTTATACTACCAGGTGACTGCTCATCCTACAAACAGGTCTTTGACTTGTTGGGGCGACAAAACAGCTTCTCCCTTAATTCCCTTGGAAGAATCAACAATGTAAAAAAGCACTGCTGATGCATGAATCCATTGACAAATTTCCTCTCTCCTATTTTCTTGTTCATTTTGTTGCCGGTCGTCCCCCTCTGAGGCGTACCCTTTTAACGTCGGACTCCGGGAGAAATGAATCTTAATGCCTTATTTTGCATCAAAGCAAATTAAATATTCACACAAAGACATCCGTCTCCCTTTTCTCTTCCCTTGATTTATTTTGTTCTTTCTTCTGATTGTACTTGCAGAGAAAAGCCAAGCACATGATGGCATGCTGCCCCTGCATATTCCGTATGTGGAGCAGTACGACATGAAAGGAATTAGCTTTCCATTGAAAAGGTCATTTGAAAATGAAATAGTAACTTTTCATAGCTGCCCATAAAAAGTGCTTTACAGGGACACTTACTATAAATTCATTCCGGGTGCTTTTGACATGCAGACTCAAACATGAAGGGTCCCAATTTACTATTTGTTTTGAAACCCACTGAAATAAGGCTGGCTGGGTTCAAAAAAAAAATCATTCATCAGGGATAAGATGGGAGACTTATGATCTACTATGATATATTATCGCACACTAGATATATTTCTATGATGTTTTTTAATGATTGCAATACAATACTCAAGCATATTACTCGAATAAACTTGCAGAGTTTTGCAAGAACGATTTTGCACTGCATTGTATCCCATCCCATCCATTCCAGATGTCTTCTGTTAAAACTTTGTTCGAGGAAATGTGAGGTTTTGCAACAACAGTTCTGCACTGTTTTCTAGCTTCGCAGTTGGATGGGATACAAGAATATTCCAGATGTCTTCTGTTACTAAAAAAGTGAGGTTCAGTGAAGTATAAATATTGCAAAATATTTGGACGGCCCAACTCAGGGAATAGGCCGGAACACAACAATATCACAGAGGGGAAACCTAGTCCATGTAAACAGTAGAAATGGCTTTCATCTGTTCGCAGTTATGTCTGTGGGTGGCAAAATCTTCAGGTTTGACACAAAATCTAACTTCTGAGTCAGTCTTTATTTGCTAACAATACTAATATCAATGACATGCATGATGGAATTGCATATGATGAATGAAAGAAAGAAAGAAAGAAAGAAAGACACTCACTTTCCTACACCCTTGAGTGGTTCCATGGCTTGCCAAAACCCACAAACATGACCAGCTGTGGAATTTGCCCTGACTCCTTTTTTTTTTTTTTCTTCTCCCCTTTGAGAGAGATAAGAACGCACAAAAACAAAGGGTCTAGAAAAGGACTACACAGAAAGCAGGGCGCGCCGGGCCGGGCCGGGCCGGGCCGGGCCGGGCCGGGCTGCTAACAAAATGGGAGCAGGTGTGGCCGATCATTGTAAATGCTGAATGGGAGGGAGGGAGGGAGGAAGGGTCAGGAGAGATGAGCTGTCCATGGTACCGCTCATGAAATTGGGTCAATTTGGGGTCAAATTGATCCAACTTCCTGGCTCAGTCTATGAACACAAGTTGGGTTGTTTTTAAAGCCAGCATTTTTGAGCCTTTTCAGGTATATTAGATGTTATTGCTGTTGAAGTTCTAAACACCTCAAGCGTATAGGTTTTAAATAACAATTTGTAAATTCGAACCAACCACTCAAGCGCCAGAATCAATGAACGCTTGCAAAACAGATTCTACACAGCAGTTCTTTCACCCTGGATGTCCGTCCACTTTTTGCGGCCTAAAGCATCTTGTGCTGAACAGCCAGGACACACGTTTCTTTCTGTCCATCAAAAGACATTTGCCACACGATGTGTTGAAATTCCAAATGAATGTTCTTCTTGCACTTCTAATAGAGCCAGTAGTCATGCATGACAGTCACATTCCACACAGCAGTGAAGCTGTCTGGCTGGCAGCAGTGTGATTGACACATTATGTACATCATAGCGTAGCTGCAGGAAGAAGAAAACCCATGCTTACTTTCAGAATTGACACTTTGTATGTATACAAATTGTTGATCAATCCAAAACTGTGCTCTTTCCTTCTTGTCAATGTCTTCCTCCCTGAAAATGCTCAGAAGAGCGTGCACCCTGCAGCCACCCCCTCAAAAGTTCACTCAAATAGATCCTATTGATTCGGACAATACCCTTGTAGAACCTCTCAAAGCAGGTAGTTCTTTTTTACACAAACTCCCGTGGTGCATAGGGAAGTTGTGCAATTGGTTCCTGCAGTCGGAAAGCCGAACCACAAGCCAGAGCGGCAACAGCGGCAGCTGCAGCTGCTTCTTCCGACACAAAGATGGATGACCGCTACAGCACTCCAATCAATCACACACTTGTGGCCACAGCATATCATCTTTCCCGCAACCCAGATGCATTCCCCAACACTGATAATCCACACAAGCCCTCAACCTTTACAGGCCCTTTACAGCAAAGATGTAGTGGCGACTTAAAGAAGAGCCAAGAGGGAAATGTGAGCGCAAAGGTGGGGACATGTAAAGAGAGAAATGCGCGAGAGAAGTGATGATGTGGGTGTCGGCGGTAACATTGATTGTTTTCACTGCGGTTTAATCGCAATTAAATCTTGCGGAAAGGCCAGTAGATCCATTTCCACACCTATTTCCAAACATAATATGCAATGGATGGATGAGGACTGACAGAGATTTGGCAAAATAGAATGTTTTCATGCCTAACAGCCCGCAAATAGTCAAAGATATTATATAAAAAAAGAAATAGAATGGTCATGTCAACATTACTAGGTTTTGTTTCATTGTTAGGTTTATTTTTTCCAACCTCTGCTTGGTGTTGGTGGGACATTTTCATGGGAACTAACTGTGGCGTTCATTACCAAGGCGGTATCAAGCGCCAACATCTTTCATGAACACGTAAACACTGGCTGACTTTGATCGGACGTTGCTGGGGCGATAGCGGTTGAGACTCCATACGTGGACAAGATGTCCCCCGTCGATGAAGAACTGGCGCGACGTTTAATCCTCGTTCCCATCTCGAGGCCTGTTCAATTAACACGCAGGCCGGATATAATTGGTAAATGGCCCGATAAGGAAGTAATCCCAAATCCATTCCCTTTTAATGACTTCCTGCTTAATTAAGAGTCTTCTGTTCCAGACACACACACACACATATTAGGGAGCTTGATCGGAAATCCATTGTTGAAATTATCGGCACAACTTTTGACTTTAATACACATTTATCTTTGCTGTGAAAACATCATGTGTTAATCCAGCCACCATTCAAAAGCAGTTTGGGAGAAATCTTCTCGGAGCCGCTTCTCACGCTGGAGTCATTACGGAGGAGACTCTTTTGCTTTTTCACATTAAAACTTAACGGCTGTTGAAAAGGGAGCACATTATGGACAATTGACTTTTTGTAATTGCTCGTAGACAAATAGTTGGGATTGGGGGGGGGGGCAGCATCCATTTCCTCCAAGGAAGAAAATCTTCTCACGGGTAACAAAATGACTTCAGCTGGTCAGCTGCTATGTAGTGATGCAAATAATCCATAAATTGTTGCAGGTATTATTTATTCTGAGATGACACGGACCGGGGGCCAGCCGCGTTTTCCCCTGCTTATCTTCTCATGCTCGTCACTTTCAAGCAAAACTCATGAGGGAGGGAGGGAGGGTTTGTGTTGTAAATATTAACCAAGCGCCTGCACGCCATTTCATCATGTGGTGAAAGTCAGAGTGGTCTTTATTTGGAAGATTAGGGCATGAGTTCAGTTCAAAATAATAATAATAAAGGAGCACGCTTCATTTCACTCGACTTGACTTCCTTCTTTTCCCATAAAAAGGAAAGCAAGCGAATCGATCCTGTAAAGTGACTTTTTGAATTTGACACACAAGACATTTCCGAAGTTGAACGTTTACTCTTTTGCTTCATCTTGATGATTTGATTTCATGCAAGTGAAATCATGACAACAGCATCCTTGTGCAAATATTTTTCTCCTACTTGTCTTGAAACAAGCACGTGTCATGATTCGGATCCAGTCTACGTGTCATTCCGCAATTTTGAGCCATTACCCACTCTGATAAGGCACTGTGGGATAGTCAACAGGTGCATAGCTGAGCTGGCCAGCACACATGCACACACACACTCATCGGTGCATAAAAAAAAAAAGTGAAGGTCGAGAAGTGGTAGGTATAAAAGAAGCAGGAAAACAGGCGCAGAAACGTCGGTGACACTTTGCAGACATGTTGAGGTTTTTGGTCTTGACAACTTTGACAGCCCTGGGTAAGCGGGTGACATCACACACATGCGTGCACACTATGGAAATGTTCCGTATTGATCCTCTCTCCCCATCAGGCTGCTTATACTCTCTGTCACCTTGTCACTCATTCGAGGCTTTGTGAAACTCAAAGAGCCGCGGTGCATCCTTCTCTCAATTCCCAAATGAAAGGCAAATGTTCTTTCTCCAACAGTGCTGGCTGAGCTGGAGCCCCAGCCCAGGTATCTGGAGGACACCTCGGAGAGGGTGGTAGGAGGCGAGGTGGCACGGCCCAACTCCTGGCCCTGGCAGGTAAACAACGCAGGCAGGAGGTGAATTGGTCCAATTCTGCAGTTACGGCTTGTGTCCACCACCTATATATATATATATATTGTGTGTTGCCAGATTTCTCTTCAGTACAAATCTGGCAGCAGATTCTACCACACCTGCGGGGGAACGCTCATTGAGAGAGGCTGGGTCATGACCGCTGCTCACTGCGTGGACAGGTATCGGGATGACTTCATTTGATTGTTTGTATTCTTTGATGGATCCATTTTTCTGAATTGCCCATTTGGCGTGTGCGTTTACTGCATTGTTGACTTCCTCCCTGTATTTGTCTTTAGTCAAAGGACGTGGCGCGTGGTTCTTGGCGAGCACGACCTGAACAGCAACAGCGGCAGGGAGCAGGTCATGAGCGTCAGCCGTGTTTACGTCCATCCCAGATGGAATTCCAACAACGTGGTTGGCGGGTGAGGACACTTTTACACCACGTGTCGATTTGATTCCATCACCGTCAGAACCCGAAAAGTCTTCCAGGCAGAGAAACGCACCTGTCACAACGTTAGGTAGACCTGGACTTCATACAGTTTCACGTCAAAGTTGGAACACAAAGTGTTCTTGCGATTCTTTCAAAAGTGAAATGCAACGGAACTATATCTTTTCACGTAGCACTTCAGAAATGATTTAAAAAGTGAAATACTAACATCACATCATTAATATAGTATATGATATGATTCATAGATGTGATATCTTTTCTTCACATAGCACTTGAGATAGCCCACTTTGAGAAGGACCTTCTGATGTAAGCCTCTAGTCTAGCACTAAAGAAATGTATCCGTTCCGATCCTGACACAGCTACGACATCGCCCTGCTGCGCCTGTCTGGCGAGGCCTCCCTCAACTCCTACGTGCAGCTGGGCTCCCTGCCCCCTTCCCAACAGATCCTGCCCCACAACAACCGTTGCTACATCACCGGATGGGGCCGCACCTCCAGTGAGTTGCTGCTTCATTGGCCTACTTCTTGGCGCTTTTGTGGCCACGCTCGTTGATTTCGTTCCCAGCCGGCGGCAGCCTGTCCCCGCAACTGAAACAAGCCTACCTTCCCCTGGTGGGCCGCGAGACCTGTACAAGCTCCAGCTGGTGGGGCAGCAGCATCAAGACCACCATGGTGTGTGCCGGTGGTGCTTCTGAGTCCGGATGCAACGTGAGTGAAAGTTACAAAGACTAAGGGGACTAGAACTAAGGTGAGAAAAACAAACGTCATTGTGACTTCACTTCAGGGCGACTCCGGCGGCCCTCTCAACTGCCTGGTGAGTGGAAAATACTACGTCCACGGTATCGCCAGCTTTGTGTCCGGCTATGGATGCAACGCTCTCAGGAAGCCCACCGTCTTCACTCGCGTTTCCGCCTACATCGAATGGATGGACTCAGTGGGTGACGTCGCTTACTTCCGTCATTCACTTGACATCATCTTCATTTCCCTGCAATATTTCTCCTTTTTTTTGTTGTTGTTCTTCACAGATCATGATGTAAACAAAAGCAGAAGTCCAAGAAGCAGAGCATCGACTGTTGTTGTTCAAAATAAAGGTCATTCAAATCACTTTGAGTGATGGCTTCTTTCTTGTTAGGCTTCAAAAGTAGAGAATTTATTCCCAAGGAGGAATGTCTCCAACGTTTCCTCTTCATATTCCAAACCTCAACGAGTACAAAGCTCTACACTCCAATAAAGCAGTTCGCAATCCAATCTTAAACAAGTCAATGTCACAAAGATGCGAAAGCAGAGGCTTCCACTCATGCATAACTACTCTGAAAGTGTGCACACAAACAAAATCAGAATCCAAACACACGACTCAGCAGTGATGCGGTCAGGCCTAGCCTCATTATGTCCAGTTTTTTTTTCAAACGTGCACCTTGAAAGTGAATTGTCAATCACGGTCCGACATCGTCCTCTATCAGAAATAAAGCCGTGATGCGCATAGAGCTCAACTCATTAGAAAGTCAACTTTGCTGAACCGTTTCGAGGACTGAGAAAGCCACCGCAAAAAGGCGTTCATCAGTCAATCTGAAATCAGATTGGCTAAATGAAGAATGCCTGCCTGGCTGGCTGCGTGGCTGCCTGCCTGCGTGGCTGCCCGCCTGCGTGGCTGCCCGCCCGCCTGCCTGCGATTTGGGTTATGTGAAGGCCTTGGGTGAAATAATGTGAGCATGGCCAATGACTGGAAGCTGTGCGGCCAAGACACACGCTATAAAATTCAAGACAAAAGACTGTTGGAAATAAATGAAAAGCCATTTCATTTAGGTAGTAAATGTAGGTCTGTGTTTGGGCCTGCAGAGGCTTTGAAGGTCCTGATGGCACGCCGCTGCTATTATGTAACACTGTTTCTGGAACGTCAGGCAGAAGTTTTGCCTCAACTTGGCCAGGCAATAATCATTTCAGTCATCTCGCCAGTGCTCAGAAAAACGATACGAGACGGAAACTACAGAAAAACAACTGGAGATACTGCATTGAAAAAAACAAAAGACAAATGGGATGGAATATTGGATTAGCACTCACTCCATGTTACATGGACAACATATTGTATTGATCATACATTCATCTTTTGAATGGCAGACGTTTTCTTCTATTTAATTGAGCAGATGTACCTGCTTAACCGTCTGATCCATGTGACCCTGTTCAGTTAAGAGCCGTTAAAAAAAAACACACACACACAAGTGTAAAAGCAGGAGTTACACAGGAATCTTCATGGAAACAGAAACTGGATTGTTCGCCAAGTCAGCATTTCTACAAACGATAGTTCCGGCCGTATGGTGATAAGTGTGTGTGTGATCTGCACAGGTGGCATGTCACGTTGACGTCCAGTGGATATAAAAGGCCCCAAAAAAGCAAGTGCAGCACCTTTATTTGGGCAACCGCAGACATGTTGAGGTTTGTGTTGCTGACCACTCTGGCCGCACTGGGTAAGACGTGTCTGCTTTTTCTCCCCCATTTGACGCCTCACCCTGACATGACTGACCGCTCGATGAATCCTCAGCGCTGGCCGAGCTGGAGCCCCAGCCCAGGTTCTTGGAGGATGACGAAGCCCAAGAGAGAGTCGTAGGAGGCGAGGTGGCCAGAGCCAATTCTTGGCCCTGGCAGGTGATTGACTCTTTGTATTTGATCCTGCCATCCTTTGATTTGATGTGTAGGTACTGCTACGCAACGCAGATCAAATGAATGACAACAATTTGCTTTGCTTTGCTGCGCCGTGCAACACAGGGTTCAATGGCAGCTCTCCTATTTGGATGTCTTCTTTTTATAGCGGCTACTTTTGGCTCACCATTCAAATTTTACAATCGAAAGCCAAAATAGATAACTCCAAAATCAACGAGACAACAAGAGATGAAGCATAACAACTGCTTGAACAAATGTATACAAAGAAAAAGAAAAAACATGTCGATGTTCAGTGACTAAAAATGTCATCACAAATCTTTGGATATAACAACGTCGGAATGTAACATCGTGTGTGCGCTTGCAAGCAACTTCAATGCAACAATAAAAGCAAATCAAAATGTTTTTGAAATTTGACAACTGGAAAACTGAGAGGCAAATGAACGGCATGACTAAAATAGGTCTCAATATTATTTGGCATGGATTGACAGCAATTATAAAAACCTAAAGGTCACAGTCAAATGAAATCCAAAAGAATCCCATGTATGGAGTTTAGAAATGAAATGTGTGTTGATTCGTGATTTTTGTCGAGAACATTTTGTAACATTTCACGTGTACCGTTTGCGTTGCGTTCTGTAGATCTCTCTTCAGTACAAATCTGGCAGCAACTTCTACCACACGTGTGGAGGAACTCTGATTAAGAGAGGCTGGGTGATGACCGCCGCTCACTGCGTTGACCGGTGGGTGCCAAAGCAAAAATGCCTGGCTTCCATCTTTTCCAATACCAATCAAATGGATGCACCGCCACAGGTCCAGGACTTGGCGTGTGGTTCTGGGAGACCACAACATCAACAGCCAGGAGGGCAGAGAGCAGTACATGAGCGTGAGTCGCGTCCACCTTCACCCCAGGTGGAACCCCAACAGCGTTGCCGGAGGGTCAGCCATGCTCCTTTTTCTGCACTCCTCCAAAACGGGTCTTGAAGCTTCTCGTGCTACAACATTGCTCTCCTCTCTCTCAATTAGGTTTGACATCGCTCTGCTGCATCTGTCTTCCGAGGCGAGCCTCAATACTTACGTCCAGCTGGGTGCCCTCCCTCCCTCTGGTCACATCCTGCCCCACAACAACGCCTGTTACATCACCGGATGGGGACGCACCCAGAGTGAGTAGCGAGGTTGAGAATAGGACTTCTTACAATAGTACTAGAAGTTCCAAGATGTTTCTGTCAAGATTGCTCCTCAATGGGCCTTAAGCAGTACCGTTTGGGAAATAGTTGACTTGTATTTTCTGATTTGCCACTCAATCCCAGTGACATCACATGACTGAAATGATGTCTTCCCACTGTGCGGTGTAGCTGGAGGTCAGCTGTCTGCCCAGCTGAAGCAAGCCTACCTCCCTGTGGTGGACCACAAGACGTGCTCCAGCTATGGATGGTGGGGCAGCACGGTCAAGAACTCCATGGTCTGTGCCGGTGGAGGCAGCGAATCCGGTTGCCAGGTGACAAGACTCGACATATTTATTATTCACAGAAGCCGAGTAAACACCCACTGTATCAAGCAAAGACATCGAACCTGCGCTTTCTTTCCTTCCAATTCATTTTGACACTGATGACTCAAAAAAGCCATGCGTATTTAAAACAACGGTTGCCTTAAGGTCCACGAGATTCATGTCGAATTTGCAGCATTTTAACAACAGACGTATATTTCAGCCAAAATTGTGGACAAACAAATGATGACATATTCTTACTCAGGACCTGAGTCTGTCTGTGAACAGTATATCCATCCATGCATCCATGCATCCATGCATCAATGCATCCATCCATCCATCCATCCAGCCGTCCATCCATCCATCCATCCATCCATCCATCCATCCATGCATCCATCCATGCATCCATCCATCCATCCATCCATCCATCCATCCATCCATCCATCCATCCATCCATGCATCCATCCATCCATCCATCCATCCATCCATCCATCCATCCATCCATCCATCCATGCATCCATGCATCCATCCATCCATCCATCTTTTTCCAAATTGCTTATCGGCACAAACTGTGAACGGCATTTCACTTGATTTCAGGGGAGGGTGCGTTGAATTGAAATGCAATCCATTTGGTTTTCTTGCAAAGTGTTGTGTTTTTGTATTCAGGGTGACTCGGGCGGCCCTCTGAACTGCAGCGTGAACGGCAGGTGGGTGGTGCACGGCGTGACCAGCTTCGTGTCGTCGTCCGGCTGCAACGCTTACAGGAGGCCCACTGTCTTCACCCGCGTGTCCGACTACATCGGCTGGATGAACGGCGTCAGTATTCCATTCCTCAATCTGTTGTGTCTGTCAATGAACCCTGATGAACTCCTTATCGTGCCGTCATGCCAAGTGGTCTTTAAGCATCACTTTAGGTTTTGGTTGACCGTAATGATGATTCTTTTTGGGGTTTTTTTTCTTTCAGATCATGGGTTGAAAAGAGAAACTGAAGAACTCTCATGGACCTCCTAACACGTCCATTGGAATAAAATGTTCTAGCCTAGCAGTTTCCCTTGGTCTCATTCTTTGGGCCAATGGCGGCAGCCGGAACAATAAGAGATGGTGCCCTATTCCAACACACCTGATTCAAATGATCAGGTCAGCAAGCTCTCGAAAAGCCTGAAAAAAATCCGGATGATTTGCAAAAGGGTGTATTGCTGGGGGGATGCACAGGAAACAGGCTGGACAGGGCCCTGCCCTCCATCACTGGACTCATTTAATAACTAAAGACGGCAATTGATCTTGTAAAAGCAAAACGAGCTCACACTAGTAAGTTTTGGGAGCCATTCTAGCATTATTACCAAACAACTACCATTAACCAAAGAATGCCTCACAGTAGCTCCTTTGTTTCTGAAGGAAGTTTGGTAAAGAAAGCTTAAAATACATCCATCCATCCATCCATCCATCCATCTTCTTCCGCTTATCCGGGGTCGGGTCGCGGGGGCAGCAGCTTCAGGAGGGACTCCCAGACTTCCCTCTCTCCAGCCACTTCATCTAGCTCATCCCGGAGGATCCCAAGGCGTTCCCAGGCCAGCTGAGAGACATAGTCTCTCAATTATTTTTCCATTTCATCTTCTATTTTTCTTCAAATGTGATTTCAATCTTTTTTTTAGTCGCAGTCATTATCCTTTTGATAGACGTACAGCGCCATCTGGCTGATGTCGAGAGGACATGTAGAAAAATATATATATATACAAAAAGTCATGAAAAAGAAAGACATATTTAAAAATGGAGAAAAAAATGTCAGTGTGAAGTCAAGAGTGGAAAACCTGAGGTTGCAAGAAATGACATTAAAACCAAATAACCAATTTGGATCATTTTGCAAACAGAAAATAATAATACTAAGGATGATAATCCTATAAATGAAATGTTAATCTAATATAATGTATCTCACGTTATTTGAGTACAGTTTGGATTAAGAAAACGAGTTCATTTTCTTTTCCCCAAAAAAGAAAAGGTGTCCAATATCCGACAGTCCTTCTCTCTCGTGGAGTATCGAATGGCAAAAATTCTGCCTGTTTTCTTTTTCTGACTGAAACCTGAGCAGGCGGCACAAGAGGTCATCACGATACAGCAATCAATAATGCAACACAGGCACAGGATGACAATTTGCTCACTCAAAAACATCATGACATCATCCTGTGGAAAAGTAAAACAATGCAGAACTTTCAAGCGTTGGTTGCATCCTTCATGATGCTATCACACAGCGTCAAGTAGCACAAACGCTTTTGACGTGACATGATACTGCTGCTTGCTCTTTTCTTCATTTCTCTCAGTAAAAAAAGAAAATGGAAAGAAAATAGCCGTACGTCACGTTCATTATTACTAATAGTACGATGCAGTAGCTTGGAGCTCTCCATGTCGTTGTTGTTACTTCATACTAGTACGTCATATAAGGAAAGAAATAAGGTGATATGGTAAGTACTTCTTTGTTTATATACAAATAGTAGTGTGTCTACCGACCCAGCAAGAGTGAAATGAAACAACCAAGCAGATTTCTGACACTGGCTAGTTGAAGATCCGGCACTTTGATTGAAAAACGCTCTTTATTGAACTGTATCCTTTTGTTGTTCACATCAAGAAGCCATATTTGATGGCAAAAGGCACATTTGATGACTAAGTTCTATTCGGGACATGATGCCCCTTTGTAATTATAGAGCAGGTGATTCTGGACAACGATCCATTTTTTCACAGGGAGAATGACTCACGCTATTAGCTGTCCAGTCACACGCTCTTAGACGGACGGGGCAGAACAAGCTTGAGTCCAATATCCACCACGCAGGACGGCATGTAGGATAGCGGGATCCACAGAAGCTTGGCGTCCCACCCGGCGCTGTAGCGGCTCCGAGGGTACACGGCGGTCAGCGCGTGCTCCATGCAGCTCGTCACCTTGGTCAAATCCGAGTCGCAGATGGCGTTCATGATGAAGCGCTGGATCCTAATGTCTGCAATGTCAGTGAGTCAGTCGGATTCGACTTGTAAGTGACATCCCAACGGGTAAGAACTATTGCTTCATCTGTGACCTTTGCCTACTCACACTTGTCCAGGTATTTGTCCCCATAGCTGGCTTGCACTTCAGGGCTGAGCTGGTTCCACAAGCGGTGCAGTTCCCTTTCGATGGGCTCCAAGCTGGTCACGGCCGTCTTGAAGAAACCTGGCTCAATGATGCACACCTTCACCCCGAAGTAGTTGATGTCTCTCCTGTGCGGTGTAGAAAGACATCAATCAATCAATCAATCAATTCAAGGCGTAGTAGATCCAAAAGAAAATGTGGGCTTCACAAACTCATTTGATAATACCATATTTGATTGGTCAGGTTTATGGCATGCAGAGTATTAGAAAAGATATGGCCTAATAATAATCCATTGTTGATTGAAAATGGAAAGAGCTCTCAGAGAATGAAAGAGTGCATCAGATGGCTGGCTCCACGATGGTAGCGGAACCTCGGTGAAGCCGAGGCACGCAGCAATCGGGCCTTCTCACCTCAGGCAATCAGAGAAGGACTCCACAGCAAACTTGGAGATGCAGTAGCCGCCGCCGTTTGCCGCCACCCGGCCCAGCACGGATGCCACGTTGACGATGCGCCCAGCAGCTTTCTTGACCAGAGGCAGGAAGGTGACGGTCATGCCGATGGTGCCGTTCATGTTGACCTTGAGCGTGCTGTGGAAGTCCTCCACTTTCATCCACTCGCTGGGGCCCATGGGCAGAGAACGCCCGGCATTGTTCACCATACCCCAAAGGCCTGGTGCACGGGGGAAATGCCATCGTACGCACGTACGTACGCACGTACGTACGTCAAATGACTCACCACTGTCGCCAACCTCCTTCTCGGTCCACTCCATGGCTTTCTGGATGCTGTCCTGACTGGTCACATCCAGCAGCACCGTCTTCAAGTAGGGCCCCGTCATCTTCTTCAGCTCCTCGGCTCCTTTTTGGGTCAGGCAGCCGGCCAGCACGCGGAAGCCCTTTCGCTCCAGCTTTTTGCACAGCAGGTTTCCGAAGCCCGAGTCGCAGCCGCTCACAAAGACGTATTTGTTGGCGACCTCTTCCATTTCCAGGCTGTCTCTGTACAGCCACGCGGCCATCCACAACACGGCAAAGGTGCCGCTGATGTACAGCCAAGCGTTGTCCCTAGTGAATGGCGGATTTTCATTGCATTAGCTAGTTATTGATTTCATAGAGAAAACGCTTGAGCCAGCCACATTTCAGGATTCCTTACCCTAAAAGCGCATAAACAAACTCCATGTTTGTTCTGCCTCCAGGCGCTCAAGTGGCCTTGGTTGTCACCTGCAATCCAATATTCCGTATGTGACATGAAACGTGGCAAAACTCAATCGTTCAATCGGAAATGGGTCAAAGTCTGACTGCAGCAGCAGCGTTATTTTCGCTGGTAGGATTTCACTGCTTGGGGTCACATGAGCAATCTTTACTGAATACGCTTAGGAAAGGCATTTGCATTGTTTGCACGTAGGAACCGAGCTGCTTACCAGCTGCTGGGAGCCAATTATTTTCCGGCCTTACTGTTGGGCAAACAAATAAGCATCAGTCTATATTCCGACAGCTTAAACGGTGACATTTTCAACAATGTCTTGTTTAAACCGACACGAGCTTCTTGGAACCCCGGGCTCGGCAAACTCTAGCTTGCAGTCCTCATTATTGGCTTATTTGTTTTACACATATACATATTGGCCCATCATTTTCTGATTTCAATGAATGTGTCCAATGAATGTCAGTAATTGCTAACCGACAATATCAAATATTTGAACTAAGTACATTGAATACTAAATGGGAGCAACTACACCTATAAATTCAACATGTATTCATTTGATTTATGAAGTAATCAGTTAATGAGGCAAATTTTAAATGGTTCCATTAAAATTGGAATTCTTACTCTTTATCTTTATTGACAGACTTTTACGTTGAATTTGTTTGTTTTAGCTCATCCAAGAATGACCCACATTTAGATGAACAACAATTCAAAAGGAGAACAATCAAAAATGACAAGTCTAATACGTATATCGACGCATGACAGATAACGCTCTCATAGCCATAACACATGTTTTATAAATCTCATACCTTGACACACCACCAACAATGTCATAAAAAGGAGGCACACAGGATAATTAGGTCCCTTCTGCCAGTTAGCATTGTATTATTTGCCTCGTCACTATGTGTCAGTAGCATCCCTGAGCGAAAGAGAACTAAGTAATTGAAATTGAACTATTTTTTGCAGCCATGGTAATAGCAGAGCTGGGAATCTAAGATTAATAAGGAGAAGAAAAAGTGAAACAATCAAAAACAAAAAAGTTTTCAATGATTCAAATGTCTTTCAACCTACCTTTTCCTGTTTGGGGACGTGCTGGATGTGTACAAGTTATCCTTGTACCTGAGCTCACATGCAACTGAAATCAAGGAGGCCGCTCAAAAAGAGGCTTTCACTCGCGCTGCTGCTAGTTTATCCCTTAAGACAAGTCCACAATTACTAATCCCAAATCCATCCAGGCATTTGCTTTGTGCACGAGTGCCCTTTGAAGAGAAATATAGCAAAATGTGAAGAAAGAAACAAAAGAAAACAAAAGTCATTTGGATAAACCAGCTTCTCATTGCTGTACAGTATTGCATTAGTACTTTCAAATTATTCTGGGATCAGTTAAGTAAGTGTTCTTTTCATATGCACAAATCCAAAAGGGGCTTTTATTTAAGCGCGTTAGTCGTCGCAATCCCATGTGTAAAAAGCCTTTTGTAAGATTCAAACATGTGCCCGATGTTGAGTGGCACGTTTGTTTGCGGAATGTTGAAGCTTAATCGTTGATGAGTAGAAAACAACAGCGCTTTGCTTCATTCATTTGGATCACGGCTAAGGTGGAGTGGAATTGCTTCAATGTGAGAAATTCTGCCACAAGTACAAAGTCATATTAAATTTCATTTCAAAGCAAACAAAACTCTCTGCCCAATTGCATTTCAAAGCAAACAAAACTCTCTGCCAAGAATGGAAACACGTCACTCCTCTGTTGTGTAAGAGCTTCTTATTCTACATCCCGTGTTCCAGTGCTTTAACACATTTGAGAGGCAGCTGGCCTAACTTCCCTTTCAACTCTGTCTGATACATTCCGCAAAGTTTGATCTCCAAGTAAATATTTCTGTTTCGTGTTTTAGACCATGAGCGTGTCGCTATGACATTTTTCCATTGCTGGGTGGAGCTTCTTCCTGCTAGCAATTGTATCTTTTGATTATTGTTGGGAGAAAGACAACAACGCGTTTGATGTCATGATGGTCTTTTCTTTATGAATAAAAAAAATCAAACTTGACCCACATTGTACAGTGTTAATAAAGATTATGACTGACATGTATGGTTCCTGTTTGACATAAGTGGTAGTGCGCACACATCGACTTTACAAATAAGCAAACCTCCGTGTGAGCTGACATATTTTGCACTGCTGCAAAAGTGTAACAAAGCAAGCAGCCGCCAGGCTTCACATTTTGCGCTCCATATCCTCTTTAGTTGTTTTATGGTTCTTCGTAGCATTGCTACCCGTCTGCCGAAGCATCTACGAGGGGGCCGACTGAAGCTGACCCTTGTGCACGTACTCCAGAGCTGTGGCGATGGTCCTCATGTCCATCTCAATGCTGCGGGCCCAGTTCTCCACATCACCAATTTCCTAGTTTCAAATCAAGAGAGTTGATTTCCTCCAACAGTGGCTGCGATTCGCAATCAAATCTTCTGAACTTTTTGTCCACCTCCAGGGACTACAACCTTAACCCACGGACGGGGCTGCCTTTGAACTGCTAACTATTGCCGAGTTACTAGCTAGAGAAGGCTAATTGCTCCTCTTATGATGTCACCTACTATGCCCCCCCAAAAAAAACTTACCGAGGTTAAATGTCTTTGAGACTCAAAGGGTTACAAGACAAATAAAGTCAGTTTGATTCATAATAGTCCCATCTGTTAGGACATGTTATGCAACTTACCTTCAAGGCCTGATTGAAGCCCTCTACCATGCTAATCCACTGCGCAGTCTGCTTGGAAAACTGACCAGCCTGAACTTGGAGAGTTTTCACCTCGTGGTCGAGCTTGCGTTGGTTGACGTACGCCTGGGCCACGCTGAAAACAAGAACAAAAACAAAAAACCTTGATCAAGGTTAGTGTGATGATGGTTGATTTAGTCACATTTACAGTCGTTTTCATGCTTATTGTCTAGGTAAAGTGTAATATTATCAAGGGGGAAACAAATGGTATCTTGCGTTTTTCACCACTTACATGCTGTCGCATTTAGGCTTCTTTTTGACTGTTATTTATAAATATGAACGCTGCAAAAAATGAAGACGTCCTTACCCAACGTTGAGATGGTCCACCAGGGCTTCCGTAAGGCAGGTAGCTGCGTTGATGGCTTCACGTCTACGTCGTTCTGATTGAACGTAAAAACGTTCAAACACATCACTAGAAGTGACAAGGCGTTGTGGATTGTAGTGCTAAACATATTCGCACACAAATATTCGGCGTTGACTTTGTTGTTGTTGTTGTTATTAGCATAGTGGCCAGTCGGCTCAAGAATGCTCTGCTCACCCTGCTGCTCCCTCCGCTCGTTTTGCTTCGCCTGGTGCTCCTTCAGCAAACGAGACAACATCTTCATTCAACTGGAAGTGTCGAAAAGTTGGTTAAAACGAATGATAAACACAGGGAAGCGTTGCAGGATGCTATCAGCTGACATGCAAACCGTGAGGAACCGACCCCTCGAGATGACGTCACACGGGGTACTTCCGCGTTAGCCCTTCGAGAAATGCCACTATATTATGATAGAAATGAAAATAAATCAAAGTGCGATACAATTCAACAGACTGGGAGAGGGTAGAGCATTAAATGCGCGGTTGCCATTTTTGTTTTATTCGGCTTTGCAAGATGACGTCAAACCAAAACAGCCTTCAAATGAAAAGACTTGACATGTCTTTCACGAGTTTGCGATTGTTGAATCTGCTTTTGACGGATAAAAAGTATAAAGTATTCAAATTACTATATTGTTTCAGCCCTTACCAACGGTTCAAACCAAACCTCCAAAGAATTAGTCGCTTTTTATTTTTGTTTTGAAACTCTCGCACCGGAAAAGCTACCGTGGCTATTCTTGCTAGCTATGCGAGCCTCGGGACCGTCTGCAATGATGGCATACAGACCGCAACAATAACGTGACAATAACACCGTCACGACGCTACTAGCCCCGTGTCCCTTTATCGCCTGCCCGTGTCAGGTATGCTGTGGTGCCGGTTAGAGTTCCAAATTTCCTTGACGAAAATCCCGGGGCGCCGGCCGGGTCGACTTTAGCATTAATCCTGCATTTAATGATTGTTTAATAATCTTGAACGGTACATTCAAGGGCGTTGAAACTTTTTTTCAACATGTTGAATCTATTCTTCTTCATATTTAAGCAGCTGTCATAATAATTCAAACATTTATTATTATTATTGACGTCGATATGGCTGTGTGTTAACGATCTGCCAAGTAGGCAGCAGACGTAAGGGGCAAGATATAACACAGTCGTTGTTTGCTCTTAATTAAAATGAGGGAAAAAAGATGAACATTGTAGCTTTAGCTCAAGGTGGGATTTTAAATTCTGCAGAAACGACTCCCACACTCCTCCAAATAGCCAAGCTTAAGCAACCACGCACGTCATTGCATAACCTAATGTAAAGGCAGTGTCATGAGCTGGTCGCATGTTGTTTCGAGGTTCCCTTTCACACACATGACATCCACTGGATCACACATTTTCCCATTTTGCATGTAGTCATTTATTAGCTGAAAAGTTAGGATGCAAAAATAACACCCTCACATCACAATGAGAGTGTTTCTATATTGTTACATCACTGGTGAGTAATGATTTTCTTAGCTGTGTAAGCACCAAATGAACTGTTCCCTTGCCAAATAGTGCTCCTACAGCTTGTGTTGGTTCTCTGTGCTAGCACCTCATCCTTTGCCACATATAGCCAATAAAACTGTCTGTAGGTTTATCTAATGTCATTGGCAACGTTATAAGGGGGTTAGCATCAAAGGCTGTGCAACTATCAATCTTTCACGTGCAAACTATATTGCAACATTTCAAGTGCGAGCGGCGAGCATGCCAATGACTCCTTAAGCAGTTTGCATCGATAACGCTGCATTTCAATCTTATGTTACAGTTCCTGGTTCTTCACCACAGTGTTATGGATGAACTATGAAGGCCCAATTACAAGTCACAGGTATCGTATTGTGGATATATTTTTTTTTTTACATTTGAAAACATTCTCAGGTTTTTAAATGACTAAGCTTTCGTCAACAACATTCCAAGGGTCATGAATTCTTGCTCTCACATAAAGATACAAATTGTGTAGCCACACGTGCAAAAGATGATTTGACATTTGAAGATTGTGAATGCGTCTCTCACGACACCACTCTATGTGCCGCTTATCAGAAACGAATATCAATGTGATGTTTGGTGCCCCTTTTCAGTGCTTTCTGCCAAACTCAAGGAAAACAAAAAGAACTGGTTCGGTCCCAGTCCGTACGTGGAGATAGCCGTGGACGGCCAATCAAAGCGGACAGAAAAGTGCAACAATACGCATAGTCCCAAATGGAAGCAGGCTGTCACCGTGTAAGTAGTAGGTAGTATAGGCGTTTCTTTTAACCCTGCCTATTTAGTCACGTCATGCCTGGACTTTACTGGTCTCTGCTTTGCTGGCAGTATCGTGACACCGGTCAGCAAGCTGATATTCCGCGTGTGGAGCCACCAGACACTGAAGGCGGACATCTTGTTGGGAATGGCTACGCTGGAGATCTGTGACACCCTGAAGGCCAACGAGCTGAAATGTGAGCGCCCGCTATTAATTGGCGCATTGGACTTGCTATTTCCCCACCTAGTTGGTGTGAGGGATGAGCTCAGACTTATCTGAACCGGGATCTACCAAGCGTGCTTTTAGATGTCGACACAGCAGCTTGCGTTCAGAGGATTTGCAAATGGCACCTACTTTGCTTGGTAGAATAATATTTTCGAATGCTTTATAAGTAAATAAATGGTTCCTTTTTCACTAACTAGCCCAGTTGATGTTTTTGTTTTGTTTGTTTTTTTATCAGGAAAATGAGAAAAGTTTGTCTTTTTTATTCTATTCGTTCATTTACAGTTTACACGGTACACAGTTATTGTGTTTTAAAGCAAGGCTTATCATTTTACATGTGCCAAATGTACAAGCAATCCGCACACCACCGGCCCATTCGGGAAGGCGGCATACGTGTACTGTCGACCGAGCGTGTAATAATAATTGGAAGAAAGACGTGTGTTGTGTTTCTGCGGTCCTCAGTGTGCGAGGTGGTCCAGACACTGCAGCTGTGTTCTGACAGAGATTCCCGTGATATCGTCGGCGACCTGTCTGTCTGTCTGGATGGCATGCATGTGGACCCGGAAGCCTTTTCCGCAGCAGAGAGAGACCATGGTGAAAGGATTCTTCGAGTGCATTTTCCCTTCATGAAAATGGCTCCACTGCTTTGTATAGAGATTGGAGTGGAGTATAACATTTGATGATTGGGCTTGCAGTATTGCGAAGCTAAATTGACTGATCAAAATGATTAGAAAAAGCTATCGGTGTGATGGAATTCAGTTTTAAATCATGTCTCCTTTCTTTTCATTCCAGCTTCTATCCTAAAAGATGGCGCCAGACCAAATGGCAACAGGTGGGGGTCGACTTTTGCTTGGAAGATATGGTTGTTTGATTTGACACTTATCGGACCCAACTACACAAGCAATGGGAAAGATGTATTTGACATCACGAAACAAATCATCGACCCTCATCGAAACGTGACATCCAAATTTTGCAGGGCGAGCAGAGACGCGTCGCCCTCCAGTGACTTGGATGAGTGGGTCATCGTGCCCGATGCTCGCACTGTCAATGGCGCAAACTCCCCTTGCCGTTCTCCCGGCGGGTCTTTTCGCTCTCGATTGGCCCGACCTTCTTCTGCACCCGGTAGACCTGCCATCTCACCAAGTAGTACGAGAACTCCATCGAGCTTCTTTGTTCATTTCAATTTTTTTGAAGCGGCTCTGAGTGTTTACTGCCGACCTTTCCAGCTTCCTCCAGCAGCTCCTCTCCTAGCGAGATGAGCGAGGGTCCGGCAACCGACGCCTCCTCCCAGGCATCCACCAGTGGGGGTTTAGATCAGCAGGTGGATTCTGGGTCAGCCGCAGCCGGAGCTATAGCCAGGCCCCCAGCGGAGAGTGGCCCCAAGCCAGCGGCCCTGGCGGCACCTTCCGCAGCCGCTCCGAGAGTCTCGCCTATGAGCAGCGGCCCCTTGCCGCAAGGGTACAGCCGTCTCACATCTACCACTCGCAAAATAGGAGGACGTTTCACAATTCGGCTTGACATACTGACATGTCTCATTTTGTTCAGTACAGTTGGGAGCAGCGAATGACCCAGAATGGACGCATGTACTTTGTAGATCACATTGAGAAGAGAACAACCTGGGAACGGCCAGAGTCGCTGCCTTCAGGGTAAGGCTGTACTCCTGCTCCTGCTCCTGCTCATGATTCAAACAAACACATTTGCCATACTCAAATAACAGAAGAGGATTTGTCCCGCAGCAGCTCACTCAATTCACCAGGATGCAAGAGAGTAGTGATCCGAGTACTCATTTGCAAACGATGCAGTCGACTCCATTTCAACTTGTCACATGTTGAAAAAAGCACACTTATGAACACTGCATGGAAAACGTGAAGTTGAAGAGATAGCTTACACTGCTCAATGAAGATGCCAGTCTATTTGACTTGTAGCACTTTGATTCAAGCAATGTCATTCAAGCAAACGTGCGCACAGGTGGGAGCGCAGGGTGGATCCCATGGGCCGCGTCTACTTTGTCGACCACATCACCAGGACCACCACTTGGCAGCGCCCCACGCAGGAGTCCGTACGCAACTACGAGGAGTGGCAGCATCAGCGCAGTCAGCTGCAGGGAGCCATGCAGCAGTTCAACCAGAGGTTCATCTACGGGGTGAGAAGGAGAGCCTCTGCCCTTTACCATCAAAAGCCCGATTTGAAGGAGTTGTGATATTCAAGGTGCCCAGTTTCAGATTCAGGACCAGTTGGCGGCCACCTCTAACAAAGAGTTTGATCCACTGGGTCCTCTGCCACGTGGCTGGGGTAAATACCACCCATTTCTTAGAGCGCTGGTTTGGTGAGAAGATCACTTGGAATACATGTTCCCCTTCTTGTGATCACAGAAAAGAGAACGGACACAAACGGCAGGGTGTATTTTGTCCATCACCCGACCCGAACGACCCAATGGGAAGACCCCAGGACACAAGGGTGGGTGTGCATGATTTGGGCGTAGGGCACATGTGGGCAAACTGTGGGCAGGGATTGGGAGATACTTTGAATGAGTGGCGGCTGACTGTCGGCTCACCAGTTTTGCTGCGATGCAATATTGGAACCGCCGGTAAATGCTATGGCATCATGGCAAAAGTTGCAGCCAAAGAAAAGTCCAAAGTCACTTTCACTGAAAAAAAATCCTTAGTAGCATAATATTTATAGTATATTCCGTTATACAATCCTTCTTACCTATATGTATGGATGTGGCGTCCTCACTTCCATCAATACAGTGGCGACATAACAGGAATTGGCACATGAAATCTTCTCTAGCACTTGAGTTGCTGGGTCGTTGCTGTTGTATCGGTCTATTCTTACCTACAAGGGGCGCTATTGTCATACTTTGCTCTTATATTTCCTTTCAAAGGTAGGAAAGATTTTTGTTTTTGCATTTTACAGATACATTTGGATTTTTGATTGGCCAATAAGAAATCATTGAAAGTACAGAATCCTATTCATTGATATTTGAAATGTTGTTGTGATGCTTTTTCAGGCTGCTGAATGACAAGCCTTTACCCGAGGGCTGGGAGATGAGGTTCACCGTGGACGGCATCCCTTACTTTGTGGATCACAACAGGCGAACCACCACCTACATTGACCCTCGCACGGGCAAATCCTCGCTGTGAGTTGTCGCTTAACGAGTCCTAGATGCCTTCCTCGGGCTCAAAGAGTTGCTGTTGTTTTTGAACAGTGAAAACGGACCGCAGATTACCTACGTCAGGGATTTCAAGGCCAAAGTGCAATACTTCAGGTTCTGGTGTCAGGTAAGAGAGGCAGATTTTATTTGCATTGGAATTGAAACCCATTTGGCAAGGCAGCTTTATTTATGGAAAGGGCAGCGTGATATTCTTCTCTAAAAAGAAAAAGACGCAGCATCTCAAGCCAGAAAGCTTATTTGCTGAGTTGATGGAAAAAAAAAAAAAACGAATTCAAAAACTCCTTTTTTTCATGATGAGTGAACTATCCCCGGGTGATTTGAAGTTATGTATCCTTTTTATTTTTGTCTTCTTATTCCCACACAGCAACTGTCAATGCCTCAGTACATTAAGATTTCTGTGTCCAGGAAAACCTTGTTTGAGGACTCATTCCAACAGGTAATGAAACCAAACCAAACCTCCATGACTTCTTGTCATCACGATTGAACTGTTTCTTCCAAAGATCATGAGCTTCCACCCTCAAGATCTGAGACGGAGACTGTATATCATTTTCCCTGGGGAGGAAGGTTTGGACTACGGCGGTGTAGCCAGGTAATGATAATGTTTTTTTCGTCTTGGTGTAGCGCATTGCTTACTTTCTGTTGTATGGATTCTTGCCTTGCAGGGAATGGTTTTTCTTGCTCTCTCACGAAGTCCTCAACCCTATGTACTGCCTTTTCGAGTATGCCGGCAAGGATAACTACTGTCTGCAGATCAACCCCGCCTCCTACATCAACCCGGACCACCTCAAGTACTTCAAGTTCATCGGGCGCTTGATCGCCATGGTAACTGCAGCTCAGTGTCCTGTTACTCTGAAGCAGGGACAGGCAGCAATTGACGACAAACAAAAAACAGCAATTTGTGATATATTGGGACAGATCGCCTGATTATCGATCGTAAATAAACGACCGTTTGTTTTTCACTCCTGTGGTAACTTTGTCGTCGTCAATGGACCTATCACACATGTTTTTGAATCTTGGAGAACTCGGTCCAAACTGAAGGTGCTTTTTTGAAGTCCAAATGATTTCTAAAGTCACTTTCCTCCTACGCCTTTTCCTTCATCTTAGGCTTTGTTCCATGGCAAGTTCATCGACACGGGTTTCTCGTTGCCCTTCTACAAGCGCATCCTGAACAAGCCTCTGGCCCTCAAAGACTTGGAGTCTGTGGATCCCGAGTTTTACAACTCTCTCATATGGATCAAGTAGGTTGGAGTCTTTGACTTTGAATACTTGACAGCTGACCCTTTGTTTAGTTTACATTTTGCATGGTTGGATTGTGTTCGAATATGCGAGCTAACGTTAGGAACTGTGGCCTTTCTCAGGGATAACAACATAGAAGAGTGCGGTCTGGAGATGTTCTTCTCCGTCGACAAAGAGATTCTGGGAGAGGTGACCACGCACGAGCTCAAACCGGATGGTGGCAACCTTCAAGTGACTGAGGAAAACAAGGAGGAGTACATCAGGTGCCATTTTCTCACTCCAAAGACACTGATTGGCGGGCAGCACACCCGCTCTTACTTCATGCGCTGATGTCAGGTTGGTGGCCGAGTGGAGGCTGTCCAGAGGTGTGGAGGAGCAGACCCAGGCCTTCTTCGAGGGCTTCAACGAAGTTCTGCCACAGCAGTACCTTCAATACTTTGACGCAAAGGAACTAGAGGTACTTGTGAATCTCGCCGCAGTTGAGGGCGAACGAAATCCCACACGGTCTTGCTCACTTGCTTGCTATCTTTAGGTGATGCTGTGTGGCATGCAGGAGATTGACCTGGTGGACTGGCAGAGGAACACCATCTACAAGAATTACGCTCGGACAAGCAAGCAAATATGTTGGTTCTGGCAGGTCGGTCGTGTGCTCAGCTCAAATTTGTTTGTATCGGCAGACAAACACACGACAGCGTGTCTGTTTGCAGTTTGCAAAGGAGATGGACAATGAGAAGAGGATGCGACTGCTGCAGTTTGTAACGGGAACATGCCGCCTTCCCCTCGGCGGCTTTGCTGACCTCATGGGTACTTGGTCGCAATTTCCTTGGTAATCGCGCCGGAATTTGCGTCGCTTCATTGACTTTTTCTTTTTTTTTTTCAATGAATGAATAAATGAAGGAAGCAACGGCCCGCAGAAGTTCTGCATTGAAAAGGTGGGAAAAGAGAACTGGCTTCCGCGAAGCCACACATGGTACGTCCAGTTTACTTCTAACTTGTTACCCCTCTCCCCCGGCCGGCCATCTCACATTAAAAAAAACAAAACACTTTGATTGTTAAAAATCCTAATGTACATAGCTTGTTTTAGCTGGGTTTCAATACTAAAGTAGTAGTACCAAAAAGTAGTAATAGGCCATTCTTCGTCCTTCTTACTTAAAAGTACATAATGAGTCCTCACGAATTACAGCCAGTGGGGGACTTTTTTTTTTTTTTTCTTCCTCCTCCTCATGGCCTCATTCCAACGACCATTTCAGTTATTTTTGTCTCTCTATTGTTGTGCCAAGCTTTAATCGTCTGGACCTGCCTCCGTACAAGAGCTACGAGCAACTTAAGGAGAAGCTCATGCTCGCCATCGAAGAGACTGAAGGTTTCGGGCAGGAGTAACCACAGCACGCTGCACCTTTCTCCTTGCGTGTCTACAGCCCGCACCTGCTTTTATCCCCACGTCACATCGACCGTATGCAATCGCAGCTGCTGTTTGAGACCTTCTCCATCTCTCTGCATCCAATCTGAAATCACAACCTGTGCACGTGTGAAATAGACTATGCACTCAGATTTGAAATCCAGATGATATTTGGTTTCTTCTATAATCTCTACAAAAGTGTCGTGACTGGACTGACTGAGATGTAGCACGCACACTTCCTTTCTTCACCATTTTCCTAAAGTGTCACTTTTAAGTTGCTCACTTTCTTGAACGTAGTTTGCACGTGAAGTGCGAGTGGCAAAGGCCGTGTGATTGTCCCAGAGAGATCTTGTATTTTTTTAAAGTGCAGTAGTTTTGTAACTCTACCAACAATTGTTTCTGATCACTTTACGGGATATGTTTCCACTTACTTAGTGCGCACTTCACTCTCCAATATGTTGCATATATTTGTACTTTTAATTTCATAGGACCAAACGTCCCTCAAATAAGGGACACTTCCAACGTGATGTAAATACGTTGGCCCTTCCTTTTGTAATCTGTGGATGAATAACAAATAATTGGTTGAAAAAATATATATATGTTACTGATGAAGTGGGAACAATCCTGTGTGTTGCAATGTGTAAGATAATGTTCTATTCCCACTGAGTGGTAGCAAAGTCTTGTGTCTACAAAATGATCTTCGGTAGATAAGAAGCGGAACCATGAGTATTTAATGTGTTAAGTGACTAATGGAATTGAAATACACTCGTTTAAATACACACAAATAGTGATTTCTCTTTGTGATTGGTGCCTGGAAGTAAAACAGATGGCCCTAGTTTTATAGGGCGTCAGATATGATCATTATTGAGGTTTTATTTCCCCTTTGAGGATCAATCTGACACGCTGTTTGCAAGTCTTATTTAGAATAAGGAAGGGGGGGGGGGGGGGGTGTCATTACAATTTACCTATACATTCCCAAAACTTTAACTTTACAAATGGTCACTGTGCGTGATACTTGATGTTGTCATTAGGCAGGCTTGTGCGGCTTTTATGAGCTATTTTGCCGACCATCAGGTCAATGATATGACTTTAGTATGGTGGGATGTATTTCTACAGTACACCACTTCAAACACTGTTCCACTCATCAATCAAAAGTTGTTTTTTTTAAATAGCCATTTGAAACGGATGTGTACTTTGTTGTGGCTGATAAGTTTGAACTCATTAAAATCATTTGACAAAACCTCTAAATTGCTATGATTAGCTGTGATCACTCAAACTGTTGCATCTCAAGCAAATGATTTTATAATCCACTTCATATTTATCCACGCATTGTATAACGACGATGGAACGACTTTAGGCTGTAACTCCGAATGATGTAACTATATATTATTAAAGAAAAGCATTTTCGTTTCACAGTCACATCTGACATGACTACGATGAAATCCGATTATGACCGCGTCAGCATGTTACGGGATTTTTGTTTTGTTTTCATTTGTTTCACGACGGCATCATTTGAGAGTGACGCCCTTCATTGTACGTGTGCAACCTGAATTGATGTCCCCCCAACAAGACTTGTCAATAAAGAGTCATGGCGGTGTCAGAGATGCTTCAAACTTTACTTTATACCGTCAATCACCTTTTGCAACAAGAAAAATACAAAGCAGCTCTGGCTATTCTCAAAGGCTTCCGAAATGGTGCCGTGTGAGTTTGTACCTCAAACTACTTGTGTACTGGTCGCTCGAGTGATGTCATAGTTGTGCTTCATATTATTTGTCTCCAATTTGTGTGTCCCAGATATGGAGCTAAAATCAGAGCGCCACATGCATTTGTCATGACTTTTTTATTCCGGAGTGGAAGGTAAGCAGTTATTTGTAATCCAGCCAGTTGTGCATCATCAAACTGTACACTGAATGAATGATCATTTATTACCACAGCTATTGCTTTGCATAAATGCACCTATAAAATGATCATTATGAAATGTATCATTGAATTCAAGTGTTTGCTACAGAATCAAAAGGCATCCCATGAAATATGAATCTTATCTAAGGAAAGTGGATCATTAGCTTCAGCGGCAAGCAAAGTCACTTGATGAACTGAAAACAGTGTGGCTGTTCAATGTTGCCAATTGCAGCTACATATTCCCAAAGTGTTACAATGGAGTTAATTGAGTTGAACATTGAAACGGGGCGCTACATTGATATTGAATCCCCATGTCAGGCATGCAGCTATGCATATCTGTTGTTGTTTTTCTTGCTTTTCTCTCTTTTTTCCCCCCTGTAAGTCCAAGTGATTGTTTTTCCGTTGCTTTCTCTCCTCTAACAGTTTGGCGGAGAAATTCCGAGCCATTTTGAAGGCCACCTACACGCACTCGCGCAACCTGGCCTACTTTGTGTTCACGTACAAGGGACTGCAGGCCCTGCAGCGGAAATTCCAGGGCCGCACTTTGCAGTCTCACTCCTTCCTGGCCGCCTGCGTCGGAGGATGCTTGGTGTTTGGTGACAACAACAACATCAACAGTCAGGTATGACTGGCCTTTTGTCATTCCTCTTGATTTCTTCTCAAAGTATTGTATGACAGAAGGATTTGGACACAATCTGTCCCCGTAGGAGATTATATCAAGTTTGTTCCAGCCATCGAAACGCCTTTATTAACTCTTCTTATCAGGTGATGTTTGAACTAAGTAAACTACCCACACTTGACTTTATAATTCTAGAATACCTAGCCACGCTTAAGCCTGTCATAAATCAAAAACGATGTGAAACTCGACTATTGAGGCTTGGCCCAGAAGATCCCGGGGAAAATAAGCCAACTCATGCAGACACCAAGAGATTTGCTCCATCCGGTCGCTCTGCTGTGGTTCCAGATCAACATGTACTTGCTGTCCCGAATCCTGTTGGCCCTTTGGCGTCTGGCCGTGGAAAAAGGAGTGATCCCGCAGCCTAAACGAGACCCCTTCCCGCTTTTTGCCACCCTGGTGTGGGGGGTGGTCTTGTGGCTTTTCGAGTACCACCCGCACACCTTGCAGCCGTCGCTGCAGTCGTCTATGAACTACCTCTACCGCGACAGCAACGTGTGGCACGACATCTCGGATTTTTTGATCTACAACAAGTCCAGGACAGCTGTTCCAAAGTGAACATTTTACGTGACTTGTCTTGAAGAAGAAGACGCAGGACATGATGCGGTGCCATTTATGAATTGAAGGTGTATAGAATTGATGTGATACGTATGAATGCCACGCAATCAATAAAAGCACTAAGCCTTTGGTTGTCTGTTGGCTTTCTCGAAAGCACCACTTCTGCGTATCACCTAAACATAAAACGTAGTGAGATGACTGTTTTGTCCAGTTCAGTAGCTTGAGTCAAACTTCTACAGTGCTTTACACATGAATTTCCATTTTTGGTAAGCTGCAGAAACAAGACATAATAAAGTCAAAAAGGGATTGTCATATAAAAAAAAAAAATACATACAATACACTTCCCACCACATGCAAATGATATGCTATGTGGGTTCAACACAACTACAGTATGTATTCCAAAATCTCAAAGCAAAATTGTATTTCCGAACAAAAATAGGACAAAATGTGTTTCAAAGTTGAGACATTTCTTTCCAATCCAAAACAAAAAAACTGCATAGCCAGTACAAAAAAGAAGTCATATATGAACGTTTGTAAAAAGCAAGTGATTGCGCAAAAGAAAAGGGTGTGGGTCAGAAACGTTGTGATGCATTGGCGGCAATGCTTGAGAAAGAGCGTGGGACGCAAAAGCAGCTGGAAAATCTTGTTTGTTGTCGTCATAAATTATTGGCTGGAAATGTGGCAAAGTTGGGGGAGTAAGATTAGTCACACTTGCCAGTGAGTAGTGGTTGATGTTGCCCTCCGGGAATTTAGAGGCGTGTGCCCCACGGAAACGACAGGTACACACAATTTGGACTGAATGGAATGCGGTCTGTGGGTGTGACAAAGGCATTTATAGCGCACGTCAAGTGTTTGGCGTCGAGACTAACGTCAGATTATCTCTTAGTCTGTCTTCTGTAAACGCGGATATACTCAATTGCCTGTGTCTACCTGCAGATTTGGACATGAAACAAGTTGACTTGGAAATTGAGGAGAACCTGGAACGCCACCGGACGTCCGGCTTCTGCCACTCCAAAGCTCTGGTACTCCGAAGGGGCTCGCCGTTCAGAGTCAGCCTGCCTATGAATGATTGCCCTTTCAACTCCCGCACCGACACGCTGAGGATCAAGGTCATGCTTGGTAGGTCTGTCTGTCGGTCTGCCCATCCGTCACCTTCAGCGTGATATTTGAATGAGGCAAAGATAAAAAGCGTCTCATGTTGCATGGCACTTAAATATATGCGCGTGCATTGAAGTATTTGTGTGTAGAAAAACACGATGCAATCTATTGTTATTTTTGAAACCAATATTGATTTTCTCTCCTCAGGCCGCCTGTATGTGACCATGTCCGTCACACTGTCTAAAAACATTTCTTCATCTCGTTGGGTGGCCTTTCTGGACCCCGAGAGCCTGGACGTGAGCAAGCCATCGGTGTTCATCTGCGCCCCGGCCTCGGCCTCGGTGGGCTGCTACACTTTTAAAGTGTTGGGGTTTGCCCAAAAAAAGGTGAAATTTCGCGCTTTGGGCAAATTCATTCTGCTCTGCAACCCCTGGTGTCGTGGTGAGTCACACTTGAGCTTTCATTTGCCTCATAGTAGTATGATGGTCAATAAACAAATAGGGTAGCTACATTACTGTCAGGTTCAAAATCAGCAAAAGGATCAGCAGACAAGGGGGGAATTGTTGGCAAGACAGTTGTTTCAACTGTATTTTGACCTTCGGCCAGTCATAAGGGAGGTCTACTCCCACCCTTGTGATTATCTGGGCAGTTTCTTGCTATATGGCCTGTTTTCCCACATGACCAGCAAACGGGAGGTCCAGCATTGTACCGTCTTGACTGACCTGAAGCGGGCTGGTCATTTGTTCCATAATTGGGAGAATCACGACTGTACCCCCCTCTACCCTTGCCACGGAATTTGTTACGACCACGCCCCTCCAGGCGTGGTTCGAAGGTCTTATTTTGATAAAACATCTCAGACTGCTCTCCTTTAACAAAAAACACGGTGCCCATTTTCCCCTTCTCTTTCGCTCTTTTCGCATTGACAACCTTTTCGGCGTGTATAGCATGATCAATGAACTGTGGCAAGGTAGATGTCGGGAAAGTGATCATATGTTTAGTGATCCAGCTCTGGATTGCTGGTCGCGAATTTGCATGTAGAGCGTTTTTGAGTTGTTGGTCATAAACATCAGATCCATGCTCCAAGCCACTATTGGCCTTGAACACTCTCTCGAGTCTGTGCCTAAAGTCTTCAAACAACTCATCTTCTTTTTGTTTGGTTCGGCCAATGTCTGTGTAATTTGCTCTACGTTCAAATTTTATTTTGATCCTGCCCAATAGTTGGTCAATTTCTCTTTGTAATGGCACCCCGTTACATTCCAATGGACGGCCCCGGGAATCAAAGGGATCCCAGGTGCCTTTAACGCTTGCCCAATGTTTGGTTAAAGATGCCATAAAAACCTGTTGTACTTCATCGCCTCTCAAATTGTATGAAGCAATGAGTTGTCTCATGTCGGTACAATATTGATCAACATCTTCAGTGGGCAACGCTATACCCTCAATTGCTGATTCTATATCAGCGTGGGTCCATGTTCTGTATACTAAAATTGTGGGTCCTCCCTCATCATGAGGATTTGCCACTTCAATCATCGGGTATGCGTCTGCGTCAGCCGAAGGAACCAACTTAGCACGGCCCCGCGTCAACACACCACGAGCACGGCTCCGCGTCAACATACCACGAGCAGAAGCACCATTCTCAGGAGGATGATTTGTGCTTGGTAATTTGGGGTACAGAGACGGGAAAATTGGTTCACTTTGGCGTGCTGCAATCTCCGTCTTTATAGATTGATCATTCTTTTCATCCTCATTCATCGCATCGTCAGCTTTGGCCTTCAAGCGAGCCCGCGCTGACACTGTCTCATCATCCTCCTGCCTGTGCAACAACAAGTTCTTTTTTATCTTTCCTCCGTCTCCCTTATCTCGCAGCCTTTCTCCTATCTGCCCACATTTTCTCTTCTCAGCCTCCAATTCCCATTTTACTATTAGATGATATCCGTCGTTATTCCTCTTTACACCACATTTAGCATCAATTGATTGCTTTAGGTTATTCAACGAATTTGTTTTCAGCTGACCGTCAAATTTGTAATCGGTTATCCATTTGTCAAGATATTTTACATTTTCGGGGTCAACTTCTTCCATCAATGTCCAATCTTTGCATTTCAATTCATGTCGGGGCAGCGGCTTTTGCTTGCTATTTGCTGTCCCCATGATTTATTTGTTTAGTTTACGGATTTGGCAATTTGAATGGCACCCGCAGTGTCCTAAAGCCAATTTAGTTCACAGGACAGTGGATAAATGTTCGATGTGTGGTGGGTCTCCGGAGGAAACGGAGAATCCTTGCTTTCGTCCACACAAAGCCACTGTTTACACTCCTGCGTGTTTATACAGAGGACTCAAACCTCAAATCAGAGCTCAAATGAGGTCACTCTCAGTCAAACCATACACACGCACACACACACACAATGCGCATTCCTATCGTCTCACAGGCAAGCAGGGGAGCCCGCCCTCCAGTGGATTTTAACAACTCTTTAACCTTCCTATTGTGTAAGGAAAACTTATCTTTACCTTTTTCCCAAAGTAAATATAAAACCTATCTTTTCACGGAGAAAGAAGCCAAACCAGCTAAACAAGGGATAAGGAAAACCCACCACAGATGGCAGCAGAAAACTAACACAGTAGGAAGGTTAGTGAGGAGGCCCCACCACACCTCAGCGGGATTTAACTGCTCCAACTACCTGTACTTCTTTATTTCTTCAGAAAACAGAGGAGTCTGCCCTCCTGTGGAATTTAACTGACGTTTACGTCAGGGGACTCCAGCATCCCATACAGAATTTAACTGTCTCTAAATATGCACTTGATAGGGTCTAGAATTGTCAAGGTTTCAAGTGACCTCTTGCCACTACACTTCCATTCCTTTCAACAGAATCAACATTCATACTCACAGTCCGCTGGGCCTTTCCCTCGGACGATCTCGTCAACCACTCCGGCGTCCAGCTGACTGATCGAGGCAGCCCCGTGAAAAGGGTTTCCTTTATATGCCTTGGCCAAGGACTTGTCCTGCGTCGAAAAGTCAGCCGGAACCCGAAGTAGGTCTATTGAGATCCCGGACGAGCCCCCAAAAATCTGTCAGGTTCAAAATCAGCAAAAGGATCAGCAGACAAAACCAGTGAGGCAGAATGTTGAGTCTTTTCTCGCGAGGAGTGCATCCAGACTTACAGCAGTCCAAAATACACTAAAGATCTGTCACACCCCTCGCTCTTTTTATTTTGGGATGCCCTACCTACAATGTGAGACTAGCCCCTAACAGGTGGGGGGGGGAAAGCATGGCCTAGTCTCATGAGAAACAAAAAGAGCGCAAGGACAAAATGCTATGTAAAACAAGTGCTCACAAGACGTCATGAGAAAATAAAGGAGCGCAAGGACATAAACAAGTAGTCACAGACAAGACGTCATGACAAAATTCTATGTGAAACAAGTAGTTACAGACAGGACGCCATGGGAAAGGAATGCAAGGACAGAATGTCATGTGCAGACATCAACAGAGTAGATTGAGCTATCAGCAACTTTCTTGGATTCCCAGAGGTGTAGAAGGTCAGGAAGCCCCAGACAGCATCGTATGACTTGTTGTGGACTGGTGGACGTCTGCAAGGCGAAACAGCAAGCATTCTGCGCAATAACTTATTAATAAGTACTCATTAGGGAACGCATGATAACATATACATACAATTTATCTAACAATTACACAGACCAAAGCTGTCGTTGTAACATAAGTTTGGGCATTTCATCCGTTGTCTATTTGACATAATGTACCATTTTTACAAGCAGCTCGAACATTTGAAAATGTGCTACTAATCGATATGATCAGAATAAGTATCGACCAATCTCCCTCATCTATGATCGGTATCAGAATCGGCAAACCCCTACTGTTAATTTGCACGAGTAAGATAAAATCTTGGACACACCATTATCATGATGCTAAAACATGCTAATTGTTGAATTATTTATTTTTATATTATACAGTTGTATCTTTTTTCAATAAATAGCAGTTATTTTTTAATTGTAATGTACAGGATCGTCTCAGAAAACTTGATTATTGTGATAGAGTTCTTTATTTTCTGTAATGATTAAAAAAACAAAAACGTCATACATTCTGGATTCATTACAAATCAACTGAAATATTGCTAGCCTTATTTTAATATTGCAGATTATGGCTTAAGCATCTTAAACTTAAAAGAACTTTATCACAATATTCTATTTTTCCATTACAGTCCTGCTTGTATGGATATATATGGATCGTCTTTTACATATTGTTTTCCACAAAGCACATCAAATAAATGACTAATTTGATATAAATCAATGAATCAATAATGTTTCCCCATCTTCCCAGCCGACAGCGTGTACATTCCCTTCGAGGACCAGAGGGAGGAATACGTCCAGAATGACACAAGTTTGCTCTTCATGGGGACGGCTAGCAACGTGGTGTCCAGACCCTGGTCCATGGACCTGGTATGAAGACAGCAAAGTGCACTCGTGACATCACGCGTGAATGGGGCAAATGTCAGTCTTTGTCTTTCTTTGCGCAGTTTGAGCCAGATGTCCTGGAAGCGTGTCTCAACTTGCTCAATATCAGCCCTCAGCACCAACGCAAGAAGAGGACGGATTACCTGCACCGCAACAACCCAGTCTACATCAGCCGAGTCGTTTCAGCCATGGTGAGCAAACAATGAGTCATCCAGCGACACCCCCGCCGACCGGCTATGCCCTTTCACTCACTCACCTAGAGTGACGACACCGCCGTAGCCCATTAAGCGGGAACGGCGTGCCGTCTGCTTGAGATCATCAACGTGTGCTGGAGAAACCTGCTGAGCAAAAAAAACCAAACAATTCAACTCATTTCAATGCAAGCCGGCAAGTGAAGCAAGCGGCAGGCACAAAGCCAAAAGAAATAGATGCACAATGTCTTTCAGAATAGTCACTCCTGAAAATAAGCTTAAGCGTTCAGAACAAACTTAAGGGGGAAAGGAGAAAACATCATCAGACCTGTGCACTTCAGCAATGTTAGATACATATCGAGCAAATGAAGGGAATAGAGCCAGGCCACCAAATGCAGCTTGGACCAGCTTGGCTCATTGAGGGAACTCAAAAGACAAACTATTAGAAGCCCCGCTAGGGACGAGAATAACTCAACAGACAGACAGGCTAAAGACAAGAACGCCGACGACAGACTAGACCAGACCAGACGAGAGATCAGAACAACCCGACGGAGTGCCGCCTAGCGCAGACAGAACTTAAATACATGACAGGGAACGAGAGGCACATGACGGCGATTACATAGATTGTGAGCAGACACGGGAGGGGAGGGGAGGGGAGGGGAGGGGAGGGGAGGGGAGGGGAGGGGAAGGGAGGGGAGGGGAGGGGAGGGGAGGAGAGGAGAGGAGAGGAGAGGAGAGGAGAGGAGAGGAGAGGAGAGGAGAGGAGAGGAGAGGAGAGGAGAGGAGAGGAGAGGAGAGGAGAGGAGAGGAGAGGAGAGGAGAGGAGGGAAGGGAAGGGAAGGGAAGGGAAGGGAAGGGAAGGGAAGGGGAGGGGAGGGGAGGGGAGGGGAGGGGAGGGGCGAGGCGAGGAGAGGCGAGGCGAGGCGAGGCGAGACCAACAGAAACCATGGCAACAAGGGACCCAACGGAGACAGACCGTGACAAAACCACCATACAGAGGGTAGAAATAACGTGTGAAAATAAAGTCAACTCAGTAAAACCAATGATTGAAAATGTCACCTTAGGGTAGGTGCAGCAGGTAGAAAAAAAAATTCTCTTTTTAATGTATCATGAGTTCATCGATGATGAATGACTGGATGAATGAATGAATGGACGGATGGATGGATTTCGGAGAAGCAGAACAAAAATCCAGAAGAAAAGATGTGACAAATCAAGGGAAAGTCATCCTGTTTCAATACTAGCAGCAGCTATGGGAAAAGAAAGAACATGTTTCAACCTGCTCACCTAACGTCAGCCATCTTAAAAAGAAAAACCAGTGTATTTTAGAAAAGTCGTGGCAATAAGAAGGAGAAGGAATGACAAAGGATATTTAGGGTAGACTCAGCAGCTCGAATAAAAGCAAATCAAATGGACTTCCCACAAGCGTCATTTGCTCGCCGCTTCTCCCCGACCTTCCTCAAGTGTCTTTGACCTTTCGTCGACTCAGATCAACTGCGAGGATGACCGCGGTGTGCTGAAAGGCAACTGGTCAGGCGACTTCAGCGGCGGGGTCCACGCGTCCAAGTGGACAGGTAGCGGAGACATCCTGAGGACCTGGGCTCAGTCCGGCTACCGACCCGTCAAGTACGGCCAGTGCTGGGTGTTCGCCGCCGTCATGTGCACAGGTGATGATTTACTCACGCCGTCCATGATGCAACTTTCTTCATGGCCACGTTATCCTTTCAGTCATGCGCGTCCTTGGAATCCCGTGCCGCGTCGTCACCAACTTCAACTCGGCTCATGATACCAACGGCAACCTGGTGATCGAGGAGTTCTACAGCGAGACGGGAAAGAAGCTGAAGAGCACCAAAGACTCAATATGGTCGGTAACATTTGCAGCACCATTGATGAGCGAGCCTTTTCCTTCTGCGTTTGTCGCCATCATTCAAGTCGAAACTAAATCGTGCAAACCATCCCGCAGAGCAAAGCATAGAAAGCAGCACCGAATCATTTCCTGCTTTACTTGAATTCTCTTTTCATTGCTTTGTTTTGATAAAGTCCAATCCCAAAGAGTGTGTTTGACTACGACAAATCAATGGTGTCCGTTTGTAGCTATGATGATCGATCACTTTATTGGCGGATGGTTTCATTCGAGGCAAAAAATCATTTCCACAATTGGTCAGACATATATATGCATGGCAGTCCTGAAACAAAGGACTTGCTAACCTTTGTCGAGCGATCCTCAAACAGGAACTTTCACGTGTGGGTGGAGTGCTGGATGAGTCGACGGGATTTGGGCGGCGGAGACATGGACGGCTGGCAGGCTCTGGATCCCACCCCGCAGCACAGGAGCAGAGGTGAGCAAAATAGACTCGCAGACTCCGAGCCCTAACCGAGCCTAAAGACGAGCGTGTCTTTTTCTCTTTGGATCAGGTGTGTTCTGCTGCGGGCCGGCTCCCGTCAAGGCCATCAAGGAGCGCCGCGTGGACCTCTTCTACGACATCCCTTTCGTTTACGCCGAGGTGAACGCCGACGTCCACACGTGCGTGGTGAGCCAGGGTCGCGTGCTGAGCCGCAGCGTGGACACGGAGAGAGTGGGGCCGCTCATCTGCACCAAAGCCGTGGGTTACCCCAGGCTGCACAACATCACCCCGGAATATAAAAACGTCAAAAGTAAGATCCAGGTCTTCAGCCTTGATCTGCCAATCATTCGTCTTCATTGAAGCCATATATACTCCTGATTGTTCTCTTTTGTGGATCTCAAGACCTTGATTGCATATGAAAGCCCTTTTTTCCTCCTCCCAAAACAGGCCCCTATTCAACACTCTCCTCAAACGGTTCCTGCCGCTCAGAGAGCTCCACGCTGAGACGAGGCACAGGTAAGAAGAACCCTCACCCAAATCAAGTCTCCAACTTAGCTTCATCTTCCTTCTAACAGGCAAGCTGGTTGGCATCCTGACCCTGGACAAAACTCCCGTGGCTGGTGCCGTCATCCACATTACCCTGAAGGTCATCAACAGGCAGCCCGTGGCCAAAATGCTCAAGGTCCACATCAACGCGCAGATCAAAGAATACAACAACAGCCCTGCAGACACTTTCTGGGAAAACCACAGTGTGCTACACTTGGGACCCCTGGAAGGTAGGCCAGAACACTTGTTGAATCATTTCAACGCTGGCTTGATCATTCACGGTGAACGTCTGCGCGCGCGTGTGTCCAGTGAAGGTCCTTAAGCAGCAAATTCTTCCGGACCAATACGAGGACGCGGTGGGGGACGACCTGGTCAACCTGGCGGCCGTGCTGGAGGACATGGCCACTCACGAGCGCCTGCTGGCCTTCGAGGAGTTCAATGTGGCCACTCCGGAGCTCGTCATTCAGGTACACACACGCACACACACACACACACACACACACACTCTATTTGTATTTAATAAATGATCTTTAATGCTGCTTCTTGTTTCAGGTTGAGGATGAAGACAAGTTGGTGCTGCACCAGGAGCAGATTGCCAACGTGACCTTCACTAACCCGTTCTCCCATCCCGTAAGCGGAGTGCTGAGTGTGTCCGGCGCCAGCCTCCTCCAAGGCCACAGCCACTTCAGGTGATTTGACATTTTCACGTCCAATGACACTTTCCTTTATTATTATGGCCGCGAGTTTCAATACAATTTCAAGTCAACACTCCATGATTGATATATTTCAAGAGATCTTTTTATCTTGTTTTTCAGAATGTTTGCGCTGCGTCCCGGCCAAAGTGGAAAGCAACGCATCGCCTTTGTCCCCAGCATGACGGGAACTAAGATGCTTCAGGCTTTGCTGAGCCTCTCCAACAAGTCCACCGTCAGAGGATTCAAGATGATCTCCATCCGCCCTCTTTAAATCAACATGCTTTCTGATTTACCGTCAAATGTGAATGCGGCCGTCGTACGCTCGCAAAATGACAACGTAGGCTTTTTTAAACTGACAAGCTGTGACATCAAGAAATGTGTACAACGTATACGTATGTACACTATTTTGTGCATTTAATCATTTATAGCACGGTACGGAAGTCCAATTCATTTTGTACATTTCTATTATTTATTCTGTCTCCAAACCATGAATCCAATTGAATTAGCTGCATACTACTCATATTTACAACACGTAGAAGAAATCAGGAATGTTTCCTTTACTGATATTTGTGTTATAAACAGTAATTAAAAGGCATCCTCATTTTGAAAATGGATGATCAATATTATTCAAGGGCAAATTCAACGAGTATATTATTTCAAGTAGGTTCGACATGTTTCAATGCAGCTTTCACAGGTTCATATTTCGGCCAGTCCACGGTTGCCTCTGTGTTGAGGTGCGAAATGAAGAGTGTCCTCCCTCATACGGCGCAATTAACTTATTTTTTAATGTGTCAAAACGAGCACAAGGAGCACAAAAGCATTATATACACATCATCATAGCTAAGCTGACAGGCACATGCGGCAGTCTGTGGAATTGACACAAGAGGCCATTAAGGAGGGTTGAAAACATTCACATCCCAGAAGAAGGAAGCCGAAGAAATACCATCTCCTCTCTTCACTTTTCTTTGTAGGCAATTTCATGACGGACAATAAATAGCTCACATTTAATCAACCGCTTGTATTTTTCATAGCCTCTAGGTATGCTGCCCTGCCCCAAGCCAAACTCTATCTATCTATCTGTCTATCTGTCTATCTATCTGTCTTTGAATGAAAAATCCAATCCAGAGACATGATCCCAAATGAATTGAATTAAAGAGACACAGACGAAGGAGAAAAAAAGGCATTTGCAGAAGTTCCCTGGGGTTAGCGCTAAGCTTTGGTCCTCTAGCCACGTCTTTTGGTCACTACCAACCGTCAACTCGACTCAGCGACACTGACTGGGAATCATCAGTCATATTTGGTTCAAGAGTTCCTGGTGTCGCTTGTAGCGGAGGTTTGACGCCGCCTACAGGTAGTCCAGCTCCAGCGCGTGGCTCAGAGCCTCCAGGTCGGCCCGGCAAGACACCCTCCAGAATGGCATGTTCTTCTAAGGACGCACAAAGGAAGCGTTCTCACGCATCCACTCCGTTCCATGTCATCCAATTGTATTTTTATCATTTCTACAATTCCTTCCCGTGCCACATTTGAACGAGCCTCACCTTCTTGGCCACCGTCTCCTCTTCGCTTCCGTCTCCGACCACCACGTAGACGGCTCTCCTGCCAAACCTCTGAGAAATACGGTCGAAGCAGCTCTCCTTGCCTGCCAAAATAAGACGTCAGCACTTGAAGAAAAGAGAACAACGAGGATGCATTTGTTGGACTCACCGATCTTGGTGGCGCTGTAGATGTTCTCGATGGGAAAGGCGGCCCCCAAACCGTACAGTAGCACTTTGGACAGGGCTGGGACCAGTTGGGTGGTGGTCACCAAGACATTCACGCAGTTGGGCCTGAGAGCACATTGACTCTATTTAATTCACAGTCTGCATTAGAAATAAAGATTGAATAAGAGAAATACTTCATCATTGATGTGACCTTTAACCTATACATAGGCTTAGGCTTAGGGTTACTGCTACTAGGGTTGGGCTTTCAAACACTCAATAAAAGCTCGGTGAAGACAACGTCGGTGAAGTGACCTGGTGCTGATGAGGGCCAGAGCTTTGAGCGCTTGAGTGAGCCACAGGTCGGTGAGGACCTCCATCTCCCGCCGCAGCTGGAGCCACTCCTCCCGCTTGGGACTGCCTAGCAAACCTGACCACCATGGGGCGATACAAGCATCAATATGAGAAGGGGCAGTGGACATTGGTCATCATTGCCTTTCCAAGCCGTAGTGGACGGAAAGGATTCCAAAGTCCTTACCGCCAACATTATTCTTGTAGGCGTTGTAAATCTCCTTGACGCGCCGGTATCGGAAGGCCAGCTTTCTCATCCAGTCCACCCCTCCGTGGACGCCCGAGCCCAGGCACAGGGAGCCGGCCCCCGCCGGGCTCTGGAAGCCGTCCGTCGTGAAATTGTATGTGCTGCAATGCAAACGGGCCACTTCATAGAAATAGCACTCATTCAAAATTGCTGCTGCTGCTGCTTCACTACATTGTTTAACACAGACTGATATGTGTGCAAGTTCCTCATATTTCCATACGGGGACGCAAATGAAGAGCTCATTTCATGCTCAACGGCAATAAGTGGAGAGAAATAAAGCAAACGTCCATACCTCAGGTCCTGACCGTTGTCGTCCGACGCCACGTCATCAATATGAACCTGGTCACATTCCTAACAAAAGGCACAAATGTGGAAAGACAAAAGATTATTCTTACTATTATCTCAATAAAAGCACATTGCAACTCCAAGGAGACAAACAGACAAAACCTATTTTTCCGGTTGTCTTGTTCGCCAGCTCATTTTCCTTGGCAGTGAAAATACAATCCATTTTGTGAATGTGATGTGCAGGTGAAGCCCTTCTTGACAGCCATATTATCAGGCTGCGAGCGCTGACAAGGCCGAGAGCAGCTAATTGCACCTTAAAAGCAGTCGCTGATTAAGAGATTTAAGTCAAGCCTGAAAACAATGAGAAAAGCGAAGAACGGGTTCGCAAATGGCTTAGTTGGCTCCTTTCCCGTCCGTGCCTTCAGTCACTTCTCCGCTAATGTTCCTGTCACTCCTACACTTCATTCATGACCTGAATGTGCATGAATTGTAATTCATTGTTTTACAGGTAGAAGCTTAGCGGCTAATACTAAACATAACAAAACTTGCTGCAGTTTTCATTGACAGTGATATCCAATGAGCAATGTTGAGGAGAAAAAAAAAATGTGGATTTGCATAAATCAAATCCAAAAGGAGTAATAAAATAATAAATAGTGACTTGTTTTCCTCTCACGTTTTCTAATCTTGTCAAATAGAAATTTAAAATAAACTCAGTAGACGTAGATAAAAAGACACACAATGAAGGAAAATGTAAAGCTTGTAAACTATGAAGTCTATTTATTTCAGTGCAGTTTTGTACCACTAGAGGGGGCCAACCTTCCACACTTACGTGAAATGCACTTTTCTTTAACTGTGCTTTTGTTATCTTTATATTTCATATTCATTATTGTACATGCCGCTTTAATTCATTTTGTTACTATTATTAAATGAACATTTTATTAACATGAACTATGCAACATGATCAATAAAGTTTGCATTGATGATCATTTGAAAAAGACTTTTCTGGAGGTATTTATTTCAGGTGATTCTTTAGAAAAGAATCCCAACTTGCCTCCAAATCGTTGAAGAAGAGTCGCGAGTCGGCCAGATTGAAGATCATCTCCTCCATCCACAATCCCAGTGAAACCGCTTTGGAAGAATCCTGCAACCAGATCAGAAGCTAAATGAAGGGGAGGATTCACTTCTGCAAAAAAGAAAAAAAACACAACCACCTGCACTCTTTAATGACAAATAAATCTGCAGCAGACCGACAGCCTTGGAATTATTCCGACGCTCGTGGTCTCAATCTGATTGGATGAGCAATCGTTCATCTTGACAAATGTTCCCGGCCGGCCGGTGCAGGCTGCCAAATTGTGTCGGGTCTGTTGTCCATTGGCTGAATGTCACCTGGCAAGTGTGAATCTGCTTCAACGCTTCTCTGATTCTTAGCGTTATCTCGACGCGCCAGGATGAATTCATTTACACCTTCACACATTGCCCATTTATCAATTTATGTTTTACACACTATTCCCAATGACGTGCACTTGACTCCATTTTTGTCAATTTGCAGGAAGCGTTATTGGACAAATGAACTGAAATCGCATCATATATTCTGTGCAGCGATCGATCGATCGAAAACGATCTACAACAAATTGACAGTTTGCCAAGCGTAGTGAAATATGGCCATGTTCTTTGTACAACAGCAAAATCGATTCAAGAAAGCTGCGTGGGCGCGTCGCCACCCGAGATGACAAAAGCAGTTGTGAGCGCAGATGTGCGGCGCACTTGCAGGGTGGGGCGGGGCGGGGCGGGCGGGGGCAAAAGGTGAACGCCAGATTAGCACATTCACAAGCCAAGTCTCAGAAAGAATGACCCAATTAGAAAATAAACCCTTCTGTATGTACAAATGAAGAGGCAATGATGGAAATAATGTTAAGGGAGGAGGGCACATCACAATGCAGAAGAAGAAGAAGAAGAGATGAATGCCCTTAAGGATGAAGGAGGCGGAGCTGAAGGATTAACAAGGGATTGCTCCTCTCCTCTAATCATTGGAATGATTATCCGTAATCACCCTGTCACACATATAAAAGCCTTTCTTTGATAATCCCGAAGAAGAAAGATTTGAAAAGACTCACACACAGGGAGGGGGTTGTGGCCAAAAGATGAAATGGCATTCAGAGAAAAACAAGGTAGTATGTTTATTTCTTTTTCCATTTGTAAGAACTTTTGTTTCTATTTACTGAAAAAAACACCTCTTTGTACTTTTAGACATTGGAAAAGTTGATTTGTTTTCAATTTGATCATATTTATTTATTTACAATCAACTTTTTTCCAGCTGTCATTGGTTTTGAAATTGTGTTGAGTGGAGTGATTTCTTATCATACCTCCTGCTTCATGGAGACTAACTAACAAATGTCTGACAAGTACATGGATGCATTTGGGGGGGGGGGGGGGGCCTTGGCTCAACCGAGTGACATTGCCGTTAAAGGTTTGACTTGAGTCCAAGTAAGCGTTGGTGCAGGTTCCAGTGGAGACGGGTTTGGGCTCTAGGAACTAATCAGGAATTTTTGGAATACGAGTCACATTTCAACACTCTGCAGGCCATTTTTTGTTCTTCTGCTGCTCTACCGAAGGTTCGGTGAGGTGGAAAAAAAAAACAACCAAAAAAACGGAAGAGGAAAAGAGAAGGATAATAATAACAGCATGCAGCATGAGGCCATTACCGACCGAGCCGGCTGTCAAACCCCCGTCAGCCTTGCGTCGAGCTGCAGGGGGACCGTGAGAATTCAAAACACCACATTTGGGGCCAATAGCAAGAAACGCACCACTCTCCGCACCCCCTCGGTCGCTCCCGTGTTATGTAAAACGTCCTGCTGGCTGTCAATCATACTGCAGGAAGCCGGCGTAGCTAAACAAGCTGCGTTATGAAAAGAAACAACGCAAAGCAGGCAGCCAGCCAGCCAGCCAGCCAGCCAGCCAGCCAGCCAGCCAGCGTGTGAAACGCTTCACAAATGTCCACTGCAGGATATGCATATAGCCAACATTCGCTACTCATATGTATTGATTGATTGATATGTATGATTCTATTTATGGGTACATTTTCCATTTTATGAAACCCATTAGTTGTACAATTGTTTTTGCCAGTTCAACAACTAACCGTCGCTGAAATATTTCACACGTGAATGTCAGTGAAGGAAAGTTTGAAAAGGGAGCGGGTGGGTTGGTTTTAAAAGAGGTGCGTGTTGTGATGGTACCTTGCCAAATCTTGAGGAGAAGGTCCCCGTGAGGAGCGAGTGGAAAATAATGATGGTTTCATCCAGGTCCCAGATAAACACCCGCTGCAGTGAAATAACACACGTTGTAGCATTAACCTCAGAAGAACAGAGTGCGCTGTGTGGGGAAAGGCAAAAACAAAAGCACCCTCGTGTTCCTCAAACATCTCTTTTGACAGATTATTCCAAATCGACAAGGCTTATTACGCATGAACGGATGGACGGATGGCAGGTCGGTCACTTGGTTAGTTGGTTGGTTGCAAGATGTTTACCTCAATGTCAGCATCCAAAGGTGGCGCCGGGTCAGTGACTTTTTTCCTCCCCCTCAACTTGGCGTCGGAGCCCCTCCGCATGGACACGGTGCCCCTCTCGCTCTCCTCTTTACCTGGAGTGGGGGGGCTAGGCGGTGGCTGGTATTCTCCTAGGGGGGGGACACAAAACACACTGACATGCAATACCTCCTAAAAGTTCGGGAAATCCAATCGGGCTTGTCTAAGCTTCACTTGATACACCATTGAGGCACTTCATGTCATTGCATATCCATGTATCGCGGCACACCTACGTACGTACCCGTGTGAGACTCTGGGCTGTGATTGGGGAACATGACACTGTGCTCCAGATGCTGATAGGCTAACGGGGTGCTGATGGAGGCGGGGCTGATGTTGCTGCTGCTCAGGTACGGGCTGTTGTAGTGATGCGAGTTGTAATACGGCGAGTATTGACTCTGACTGTAGTTGGAATAGGCTGAAAACTCCTGCCATACAAGCATGAACACACACAAACAAAGTGGGGGATAAAATTACAAAATACGTATTTTGATATCATTCCGCTTTTTTTTTCCATTCGAGGAAGACCATTTGTCAACTGCAAAATGATTCGTACCTCTGAAAATGACATTTGAGGACATATGGAGGACACACTCACTTGCTGCGTGGGGTTGAATGGCGTAGAGGTGGAGATGGCGTGGCCGCCTTGGAAAATGCCCGGGGAAATGCCTCCACCTGAGAAAGCACCCAAGTTTCAAATGAAGATTGTGATCAGTCATCATTTATAACATTGATGGTGGGGGGGGGAATTTATGTTTGACACGCAACAATAACCACGCAGGTGCTTCTCTAATCAAGTCAGGGCAGGCAGCTCATTTTCTCTCCCGCTTCTCAGATGGATTGTATCTCTTGCAATCTTCTCACCTCCGCACATGGAAAGAATTGCCACATTTGTTTGTGTTTGTGATGGGAGGTGTGTAGATTCACACGGTGAGAGAGCACTTTGGAGGATTTATGACAGCAGCTGCCTTTGCTTTGCAAGCTCAAAGGCAGGCCGGGCCGGGCCGGGCCGGGCCGGGCCTGGAAATGGGCCCAGAGTGTCGGCATCTTTGTTAGAAATAATCTCAACTTGGTCTTCCCTCATAGCAATCCATTTCGGATGCAATACTAACAACACCATCGCTCGTTCAAATCCTGACTCTCGCTTTAATAATTGGCAAATGACTACCAAACAATGAGTCACTGGAAGTCCCTCAACGATCTTCCAAAAAGATTTGGAGCAAAAAAAGCGTAAACACATAAAAGAAATGAGTCCCACAAGGACAACTTCAGACACCCCGCAAACATCTGAGACATTTTATGACCGTGTTGTTCATTAACACAATCAAATATTCACACACATCATTTTTGTTGCTTTGGAAGGCAACGTGCTTGCATTGCAGGCTTTGTGCCGTCCGTCCGTCCGTCCGTCTGTGTGTTTAGAGAAATATTTACATTCCTGCATAATGTCTGACATGTGTCTCCTCCACAAAAGAAAAGAGACGTGGAAAAGGACAAATGTGGCAGTATGACATTTCAGTCATGCCAATTCATCAAATGGCCGTAACATCTGCAACGTTGCCAAACCATGGATTCGCATTTGGAGTCGCGGCAAAGCAAATTGCCGGTGGTTGGCTGGCCACTCGTAAAAGAAACAAAAGAAAAGAAAAGAAAAGACGAACTGACCAACGGAAGGAAATGTCCCTTGTCGCACATCAGGTCAATTTCACACTGCTTTCAAAGTCTCGGGGTTCAGGGTGTGTGCGAGCGACATTTTGATGGGAGCCTCTTGAAGCTCTTTTGTTTTCCTCACTCCATCCAGTCCTTTCCCTCTCTGTCTGTTTTCTCACTTTCCCTCCCTCCCTCCGTCCTCGCCATGCCTGTTGTGCTGTTGGCCTGAGCGGGACCACGGGGGCGTGGACTGACCCTGAGAAAGGAGGAGGTGGGCTCAGTATGGCCGGGAGGGGGGGGGGGGGGGGACATGGAGATGTTTGACGCCAAGAGTCCAGACCGCAGCTAATGGGGAACAGGTGTGGGAGGCCGGCCGGCCGGCCGGCCGGCCGCCGGGAGGTCACGCGAACCGGGACAAGAGGTGAGGAGGGAGACGGAGGCTGTTTCCAAAGCAAAGCAAAGCAAAGCCGCTCATGGCGACCACTTCCAGCTCGGACGGTGGCTCGATGCAGCCAGCGTGGAAGCGTGCATGCTCACCGTGCGCGTGCGAGTAGCCGTAGATGCTCTGAGCGGCGGGGGCGCTGCTGAAGTTGGAGTAGCCCAAAAGCCCCGTCTGGCCTGGCGACTGGCTCAGGCCCTCCTCTGTCTTGATGTCTGTGCGCGCACAAGAAAAGAGACAACTTGATGACTTTCAATTCAGAACTGAATGTGACTTTGGTTCGGTGCACACTCACTGTAGGATGGCACCGTGTAGCCTTGCGTGTGATGCGTGTAAGGGCTGTAGGCTCCGGCGGCTTGGAGGCCGGGGCTGTACTGGCTTTGTCCGTACGCCGCCATCGTGCCGTCCGCCATAAAAGTCAAGCTGGAGAAATCGGAAGTCAAACCTCAAGATTGGGATGGAGACCATCGACAAACTTTGCCGCCGTGCTATGGTAAAGAGGTTGGAGACAGAAATGAACTTGATCCAAATCTCACCACTTGAGGCTTTGAAGGAGCTTCCACTCAACAATGAGAAGCCCTGCAAAAAACACCAGGATTAAGTACAGGTTCACACGATCAATGCAAAAACAAACGGAATAAACAAATGGATCAATATTCCATCCGTCCATTTGCGACAACAGGGTAGTCACGCGCTGCCCGCACACAAGTCAAGCAAGTGCACTCTTAGAGCATCAGCAACTCTAATTAAAGATGGGTAACTCAAATCATCAAGTTTGTAAAAATAAAATAGTTCTGCTACATTGGGAGGCACAAATGAACTGCTACTGTAGCCTCCCACTTGTCAAGCAAGGTCTCACCTGTTGTCGAAAGAGAGAGCCCGGTCCACTTTTGCCTCCTGTTAGCACGGCTCCTGTTGAAAGAGCACAAAAAGTTAATCTGTCAATCTCTGAGAAACAACCAGGACCCCTTGCACATGTCAAAGTGCAAGGGAGGTCTGCTCAGAAACCTCTTGACATCAGCTGCACCGCTTTGTAACACACGCCCACACCCACACACACTCTACATTGACAAAGGCGTGTGTGTGATCCCAAAGACATTTCCTGCTTAAGGGCGAGTCCTGCGAGAAACCATGGGAACGGCGGAAGACCGGAGGGAGGACAAGTGGAAGCTCAGCTGAGACGTGGCAGGCAGAAGGATGAAACTCAAGCTAAAACAAACTCAGCAGGCCTGTGGCCAGGTCATAGAGGAAGGAGGGGGGCACAAGGTCAAGTCCCACAATAGTTCACCTGAGTCTCACGCTCACCGCGATAGGGATTTTTCTCGCCTTGTTCCATTTGGACGGACGGATGGATTTGACTTGGGTAAGTATGCTATTAGGTTAAAGATGAAGGACTACGTGGGCATGGAGAGCCACAGGCACTGATGCACTGTGTGGATGGAAGAAGGTCAAAAAGTGAAAGACAAAATGAAAACACGTAAAGAGCATGGAACATGAGTCCAAGCTTCCATTTAGCTTTTACCATGTCGCTACTATTTTTCGTTATTAAAACATGTAAGGAGAAGAAGAAAAAAAGTCTCCTGCAATGGATCATTGCGTCCAGGATAATTGATTTGATATGTGGTGACATTTCAAGACCACCTGCTTGGGAAGAACTTGCTCATTGCCATCTAAACGTCAACTTTATTTGAAATGAGTGAATTTATGATATGTTCCCAGCTGACTGACGAATCACGTACTTACTTTTTTCACTGCTCAGCTGCGGCCCTTAAAAGCTCATCATTTTAGTCGGCCAAGTCTCTTGTGCCGACTCATTCTTCATTCATCTTTTATTGTGTTTACTTGCTTTGTGCATGTGTGAGCGTGCGTGCGTGCGTGCGTGCTGAGTCAGCTCTCCAAACGGCTATACGCCTCAGTGACCCCATCGATACTTTGACCTTTTTTATTGAAAAGTCTCCATCAGCGGCCTGACAAGGTGAACCCGCCGGGCCGTGCTTGTGCCATATGGAAGCCCACCTGGAAGCCTCCATTTGGACACACCGCCCTACGGGTGGGCTGCATTGGGGAGCTGTGTGTGCGCACCCCCGTGTGTGTGTGTGTGTGTGTGTGTGTGTGTGTGTGTGTGTGTGTGTGTGTGTGTGTTCCCCAGCATGCACAGAGCCTCTTTATTTGCCTGATAAAAGAAAGACAAAGAACAAGGGGTAACACAAGTGTGCTAGTCCCTCGTGGAACAGCTGCTGCTGCTGCTGCTGCTGCTGCTGCTGCTGCTGCTGCTGCTGCTGCTGCTGCTGCTGCTGCTGCTGCTGCTGCTGCTGCTGCTGCTGCTGCTGCTGCTGCTGCTGCTGCTGCTGCTGCTGCTGCTGCTGCTGCCCACTGTTTTCTTTGTGCATCCAGCACCCAACAACTAAGTGGTTTTTCAAGGTCCGAGTTGTTGCTGGCATTGTATATTCTTGTATCGTGAATCGATCTCGTAAAATGATCAGTTGGTCAGATATCATGGAAAAGCACAGTGTTGTCTGGATTTGCAGACTTTTACAACACAGCCATTAACCTTCGAAAAACAGCTGTAACTTGTTCCTCTTGCGTTTAACGGCGTAATTGTATTTTTGTTCGAAATCCTACTAAATGATGGAGTTCCATCATTCTTTGTTCCGTCGACACTTGAGGTCCATTGCAGCATTTTTCATGCAATGCAACAGCCAGAAAGTTTATTGACATCAACCCTCAATGAGGGAAAACTTGAGCAACCGGCTGAAGCGGCGACAAATCCCTCGACTCGCAAATTTTTCCTCGAGCTATCCAAGCGGGGAGAGGGGGGGCTCGCTAATGCCTTTCACCGCGGCGACAGATGCTTTCGGAAAGATGGCCCAACTTGGACTGGTTTCAATAAATCTTCGGAGAGCGCTGAACCTGCTACAAACCCGGTGTAAATCTATCTCACACCGTTTCTACTTAGGCCTGCTTTGTCTCCTTCTAACTGAAGTCATCAAATCGCTAACTGGCACTACAGGCAACCTTTATACGCAAGAAGGCAAATCAGCATTGCTTTACATATGTACGTAATAACAAGTCAAATCACAAAGGGATGAAAAATCAAGATCAAATCCTGTTGAAGCAAGATAAACAAGTCCAGCGTGAAAACCCCACCCCGATAAAAAGGCTCATAACAGGCAGGCAGGCAGGCAGGCAGGCAGGCAGGCACTACTTTTGTGGAGATGAAGATTCTCAACTCATTCCAATATCGTTCCTTGGCAAAACACTACGTCCAAACAAAGCCCTTCAAGTGATTTCCAGGTTTCATTCATGACAAGGATCCCTGAAATAGGGGCTAAGTGATAATGGTACCAGACCAGCTGGCAGCCCCGGCGCACCCTCCCTCCCACCCGTCCAGTCCAGTCCAGTCAGATGGTGGTCCCACTCACAGGTGAGCAACATCTGGTGCACTCAGATGGAGAGAGACGGAGGTCGCACGCACACTTGCACGCTTTCCTGAATTCACTTAGCCGCACGCACTCACCCACAGACGCACACACACACACACACACACACACATACACACACACGTGCACACGGCATTAGATGTTCTAAATACACAGCGCAGAATAATACTCCAAAAGTTATTGATGAATCGATTTTCCTGATCAGAAAAATGCGATAACATTTTCAAAATGTGTCTGTAATCAAGAACATTTCTTTTTCAAAACTTCTAATTGACGCTCGTTCATTCATTAAAGAGAGAGAGTAAGTTGTAAGCCAAATTGGAATGACTTTTATACAAGCAGCTCGTGTACTAACAATTTATGATCAGAGAAAACACACTGGTGGAGCAAAATGCAATAAGTACATGCATATATGCGCGAGTCTATAAAATCCAAGAAGGAAAAACGGTTGAGGGAAAAAAAAAAAAACGCTGAAGCAAAATTCAGACACCTAAAAAAAATAATCCCCCAGCCACAGCCTCTTATTACGTTTCAGTGGAAAGTAAAGATTATTATCTGTGCATGCGGGTGGGGAAGGGGGGGGGTTAATGTTTGTATGCAAAGGAGGTGCTGCAATGTGGATCAGAGGGGGCGGGGCGCTTGTCAAACAAATTGATTAACAAAAAGTGGCTCAATACAACCCTTTTTTTTACTTGTTCACTAAAGAGTTCACCATAACAAAATTCCTATGAAAGTGTTTAGACGATAGCCATTGAGACCGCCGACATCTTATCATTGGCCAATGAATAGCACAAATAAATCAAAGCAAATTTGCAAGTGCATGGTAGCGTCATCCATCCAGGTAAATGAGAAACGGCTAAAGAATGGAAAAAGCAGCCGCAGCCGCCGCCGCCATGCTTTTCCCAAATATTATCTTAACTGCAATTGCTGTGTATCGTTTACCCCTTTTATAGAATCAGCCCTGCTTACCTAAATACAAGACATGAATCAGCGTGCTCTGCGGCTGACATGTAATCTCTTTACGACACCTTTCACACATTTAGAGCCGGAGCTGACGGAGCAGAGCGACTGTGAAGTGTTCCCTGGCTAACACCAGGGCTGTGTTGGGAATGGCTCTCAATGCGCTCGATAGAAGACAAGTGTTCCAAAAGCACACTCTTTTTGAGTTGACTTATTACTCTGACTGAACTGTACAGGGAATTCTCACTTCTCTCCCTATACAGTGATTAGTGACTTGTGTATGTACATACTACATGCGTATCTTCATTCCATTACCATGCTGATAACAAAATGAATTTAGGCCATTGATCATTCAAGGTGGCGTATGATTGGAGGGAGAGGGAACGAGGAGCCAGCGTATGATGCGCAGCAATGAATCACGCAGCGAGTCATATTTGCAAAGTGAGATGTAAAAGAAATGAGGAAGCACGAACTCCCTGTGAAAATATTTATCATTCCACAAAGGCTTGGCTTACAGAGGGCTTTGGAATTAATTTGTGTTTTCTTGAGGGGGGAGGCAGGGGGGTGGGGCGCTAAAGCTGCTGGGGTGACGGACGGGATGTCTTACAGGATGGGGAATTCTCAGAGCAGCAGAGCTTTTCGGGGCTTATTCACAATTTATTAGAGACAGTAATAAGAACCATGAAGGCTTATGGAGGGTTTCGGGGCGCAAGGTGAGCTGGTGTGTGCATGTGTGTGTGCGTGTGGCTCGGAGCTGGCTGATTGCTGGGAGGTCGGTGGAGGGAGGGAGGGAGGTAGGTCCCACTACAGACTCCATAAACTTGAGGCCTGACGATGTTATTAGGAGACAAACCACAGCATTAAATCAAACAGCAGCCAGTGGGTAGACTAACACCTTTGGTATTTGCACACCTTACACACACCACGATGCAGCTGTCTGTGAAGGGGGTATACAAGGAGATTTCAGGTTTGAGCATGTGTCACAGCGAGATGAACGTGATCTTATAAACGCTTATGGAAAGCCATTTGAGCATTTACCTAGCGTGGTATATATTAGTTGAAGGTCCATGCACTAGTACACTCGCATTCACAAAAATGAGCACTATATGATGAATACGACATTTTTAGCACTTCACTACTAATAAAGGAAGTGCACGAGTGCACAGTGTTGCCTCATTAGTATAGTAGTTGGATGACAAAGTTGAGTGTGCAGAAATACAAGAAGTAGTGGGGCAAAAGCGTCGCCTTGTCTTGTCATTCTTCTAGTGCATGAGAGCGTGTGAAACTCGGCGATATCCGATAAGGTAAATGCTCAACTGCCGTTCTATAATTGCTTCCTTTTCAAACTTGGAAAAAGTCCCCTAGATTTGCTAGATAAACAACATCATTATAGCTTCACGTTTTGCATGTTGTTGTTTGGTTTTTTTTTGTGCGCGGCTATGAAATATATTTTGCTTTTTAAGAATCGAGATACATCGTTTTTGTTGGGCAACGATTAACATGGGAGTTTAAAATCAGGGGATGTTTGAGAATATTTGCCATGTTCCACATCACGTCCTGAGTGTTGTTAGTCACCTAAATGTTGAACAGAGGCTGTGATTTACCCAAGTCAATTTCCTTGTTTGGCATGCTCAAACATGGCCAATCAAAAACTCTTGAATCTTGAATAAATGCAGCATCTGCATTCAAAAATAGCTTTTAACACCCAATTTTCTATCACACTCGAAAAATCCAAAATTCCCATCAACCAAAGTTCCTAGTAACACAATGTCTCCCTTGTGCAGTAAAATAAGGCAAATGGAGTACTAATAGAAACAAGCCGGCCTACTGAAAAAGGTTAAACACATTATGAAATAAATGTTATTACATCAGTCAGTCAGTACTCAGTATTATTCTCATGATAAGATACATCTCCTACGTGTAGGTTGCTTTTAAAACATTTCTGTGCAGACGACAAAAACCTTTCAAGCCACAATCTTAATCAATGTAATATTAATACTTATAATGACACGATATAGATGACACTTATGAGTGAATGCATATCGATAAATTGTAAAGTGCATAAAGATAAAGAGCAAGTGAGCTACTGCGGACTTGAGATACAAAAACGCTTAGTGACGCTCTGCTGATTAAATAAAGATCGGTGCATGGAAGCGGACGGCTGTCAAGTAGGAGTCTGAGTGCAATTTTCTGTGTGGCCAAATGTTGGTCAGTCCACAAATTCAACACGTGAACACACACACACACACACACACTCCTCCAAAAACGAATGTATGTGTTTGGGTTGTGTTTTGTATTCTTCTGAGGTTTATTGCGCTCAGAGCAAATACTCTGGTGGCTCATATGGGCCTTAAATGAACCGCCCTTCATACGGACTGGATTATTACAAGGAGTCTGTATCAGCACTTTGGCCAAACACGTAGTCATTAAATAAAAATTAATTGGGGGTGGGAGAGGGCAAAAACAGGGTCAAAACATTCATTCATATAAATTGATATAGTGCCTTTTAACCGATACCTAGATTCAAATGGTTACATAAATGTATGCTTACACAAAAGTTTTACACACACACACACACACAAGTTTAGAAAACAAAAATAACAAAAATAAAAATCTAAATATCTAGAAAGAAAGCTTTCTTTTACAACGTTTTTCATTAAAAAGTCGCTTGTATGATTTTTGCCCCAGAAAAAAAAACGCATCATTTCCACCTTTGAACACAATCAGTTTTTCTATTTTGTTATTTGTGCTCATTGTTCTGAATTGTAATATTGTGTCTTTTTTAACATTCTGATTTATAACGATAAAAGGCGTCTATATAAATGATGCCATTGATGTTTCATTATGATGCCATTACAGTAACCTAAACATTTGTAAGCATTTATATATATATATACACTACCGTTCAAAAGTTTGGGGTCACAAAATTGTTTGGGTGACCCCAAACCTTTGAACGGTAGTGTATATATTTATTTAGATAATTATTTATAGATTATATATATAATCTTCCGTGTAAAAAAAATCTTATAATATATATGTATACTTATATTCATAGGTTATATATAATCTTATACAAATATAAAATTGAATTTATAATATTTAATTCATATTATTTTATTATAATAATATTTACACTACCGTTCAAAAGTTTGGGGTCACAAAATTGTTTGGGTGACCCCAAACTTTTGAACGGTAGTGTATATAATCATTGTTATTATTATTATTATTATTATTATTATTATTATTATTATTATTATTATTATTGTTAATTTGATAGTTTAGATGGAAATGAATAACATCCACAATTAAATGTCGCTCGAAGGTAAGATGATGTAGTAATTGTGGAAATATGATGTCGCCTTTACATTTGGTGGATGACACACTGCAACACTAGAAAAAGTCAATATAGGAGGATGAAGGGCTCTTTACTCTTTACATTGTCTGTCGTCAACACTTAAAGATGAATAAGCACTCATGAATGGGTTGGCCGCTTGCTTACCATCATTTTGCGCGAGGAGGTCGTGGGGAGCAAATCCGAATATCCATGTGCAAAAATCAGCGTTAACAAACGACAAGAACAAGAACAACAACCGTCCGTCCGTCCGTCCGCCCGGCTGCAATTTGTGGCAGTCTTGCGCGCACTCCTCAGCCGAGTGTTCCTCGTTCCGCAGCTTGCTTGCGTGCGTTGATGCGTGCGTGCACGAAGCGTATTTGCTTTGGCAGAGACAGGGAAGTCTCGTTAAGTAAATGCACGCACGCACTTATCTCGCTGCTCCTCCCTCCCACTCTCAGTGCGCGCGCGCGCACCATCCTCCTCCTCCTCCTCCTCCTCCTCCTCCTCCTCGCCACACTTTTTCTCTTCTTCTCCAATCTTTGTTTGGGATCTTTGTTTGGTTAAGAGCTCTTCAGCTGCTTGTTTACACAAACAAAAAGCTCTCCGTCCACACGCCAGATGGAATGATTTGTTAGTTTGTGATAAATAACTGTGAGCAATGTGTGCGCGCGTGCGTGCGTGTGCTGGCAATGGAATGGAAGTGTAAACTACACTATCAAAAGGTCTCTTATGTGTGTGTGTGTGTGTTTATTTAATCCATTGATAATGATTAAAAGCGTTCTCTTGTTTTAAATACTCTTGAATGTCTTTGATGAAAATCGTTTTCTATCAAAGTGCTGTCATTTCTTTCAAATGAAAGTCATTCTATTTTTTCGTTTAATAAAGGTTATGTAGTTTGCACTCGGTCGGAATGTCGTGTTTTTCTAAAAAAGTGTTGTTGCCTCTGTGATTGGATATCAACTGTTCTTGTTACTGTTACTGCCGGATCGTTTGTTTGCTCTGAAATACCGCTATTGTTGTCGTCATGAAAACGTCCTAATCCGATAAAGCACCAGAATCTGTGAAATGGCACATTTGGCTTGAACCTGCTGTCATTTCTGTTGTCGTCATGGTCGTCTAATTGCATTTCGGATCAAATTGCCATTGGAGAGGATTTGCTTCAATCTTGTCAACAAAGTTGCTATCAAAGTGCTCTATTGTCTTCATTTTGGGATTTGACATATATCAGATATCTTCGTCTTTCTTTATACCTTAGTTTCAACCTCCGAAAGTTTCTCCTCACCAAATATTGACGTTGAAATAATTGGACATTGATGTGACTGCTTCATCAATTTGCATTTAATTGAAAGGGAGAGCCTGGAGCTCATCACCTGCGCACGTGTGAGGAGATGTCAAACACGCCTGGAGGTTACCAAAGCGGGTCGCGCACACACACACACACACTGCTCATCAAGCAGAGATCTAAAAAGCTCGTCCACTACTGTCTGTCATGATTGTGAGGAGGCGTGACACGGACCCTCGGCCCCTCGGCCCCTCGGCCCCTCGGCCCCTCGGCCCCTCGGCCCCTCGGCCCCTCGGCCCCTCGGCCCCTCGGCCCCTCGGCCCCTCGGCCCCTCGGCCCCTCGGCCTTGTTTGTCCAGTAGCGCGGATGTGCCGTATTGTGTAACACGAGCACCGGTGTGTTGGACCTGCTAGCACTCAGCAGGAAGCAGAAGAGGCTGGCTAACATCCCTGCACCCTTCCACGCTGCGGCCCATCTTGGGCGGGATATCGCATTCGGCTGAAAATAAAGAGGAAAGGGGAGCAAATGAGTGGTAAGGAAATGCTCGTGAAATGTCATCCGTGTCTTTTAGTAAGAGTCAGCACAAAATAGCAATTGGCACTTTTGATCCTTGGTGCTTTTCCTTCATCTGTAGTTGTAGCAGCTGCCAATGAGAAAAGATAGATACAAATAAAATACGTACAATAAGAAAATCAAAGATGAAATCTAGATGATGGCAAAGTACAAATAGGACAATACTGACGGATGAATGGCAAGCATTTGGCTTTTGAGAATTGCATTCACCCATTTGAATTTGATTGGCTTTGGCCCTCCACTATGTGAAGAAAGGCTTGTACAAGGGAGACGGGACATTGACACTCAAAAGGTCACTTGAAAATACTACCATTGGAAACATGCCATGGCCCTCACAATAGCACCTTTGAAGAGATGCTCAAGAGGAAATCTCTCGACTTGCGCACGACATGTTTTCCAGAAGTCGTGCGCAAAATGACGCCAAACCGGGGGAAGTACCGCCGCCCGGACACCGAGGCAGTCGGTGCAGAGCACGGCGGAATGCGCGCAGGAGAAATAAAAGCCGCTATTGTCTCGCTCTTCCTCCCGTCGGCCATCTGTCCATCATCCTGGCAGCTGGCAGCCACACTCCCTTTTCCTTTCCAAACACACACACACACACACGCTCTCTTTACATTTATCGTGTGTTAAGATGCCACAAGTTAAGCACGTTGCGCCGAGCTCACCTAATCGTTACGAGGCCGAGTGACACGGCAGCGCTCGCTCGGCAAAGGGAGGGCCGGAGCATAGAAACAAACGCATGGGCAAGTTATATGCCACGAGACAAATAAAGGCACAAGTACAAGGCAGTCAGACATGTCGGCTCATGGTATCGCTTGTACAAGTCTCCAGTCCAAACATGAGCAAAAGAAAGAAATATATAGGACATGCATATTGGCTATGGAACATCAATAGATCAGTGAGGTCGAGTTGCAGACCAGAGCCTACTCTGCGTTACACTCTGTGCCCACCCCCCGCCGCGTGTCTCTGGAATGTGGAAATGATTGCCTTCATTTCATAAAGCGCACGGCTTCCTTTGCTTCAATTTTCACCCGGGCCGTAAAAAAAAAAGAAGTAGTTGTAAGGTCAGCAAGAAGCCATCTGGTTTCGCCATCGCCGCCACCGCAGCAGCTTTAATGACCAGCTAATAAAAGTTCAATTTGAGAGAAATGACAACAGATGTTCAGGGCGGGTGAAAGCTCAGCAGCCTCCCGCCCGCCCGCTCTGATACACAGCCTAATATTACCAATCTTTCTCCATTTGACGCTCTATTAAAGGGACGCGACACGGTGCATCCCAACCACGCCTGTTAAATATGAGACTGGAAAAGACACGACGGAAAACAATTCTCTCGTCTCACTTGTTTGTGCGATTGGTCGCTCAACCTCACCATCAACTTCTTAGTCTTGCCGAATACAAGCTCAAAAGTTGACTTACTACCTGTCCGACAGCGCTTGGGCAATAGTTAGTGTCCGAGATCAAGTTATTATCAGCGATCAGAAGGGCTGAGAAATGAGCCGGAAAGTGAGTTTGAAGTGTGAAGCGTGAGAAAGTCTTTGGACGGCCCGCTTGACACCTTGCTCGGCCCGTGCAGGAAGTGTAATACGGGGGCAATAAACATTTCAAGGAATGTTTGGCGGACGCGGAAATATCCAATTGAACATCCTCGGGGCAGGTATTAACGTTTCTCTGTGCCTTTTCTCATGCCGTCCGTCTGCCGGTGCGCGCAGTGGCTGTGTGAACCTCGGCAAGCATTCCTGCTTGGTGTGTAACTCACTTTGCAACTTACTTGGGAAGGGAAGGGACTAAAGAGCGGCTGCGGATTCCCATGAAGCTGCCTTTACGGAGAAAAATGACTTGACCCAGATCTGATGGACTGGAAGATTTTTCTTCCTCCCCGTATTTGTCGTTTTTGAACATCCTGATTGTGTAAAGCTCAGGTTAGCAACTATCCTGCATGTTGAAAGGACAGAATGGAAGTCAAACGTTGGATGCGACCCTGAAGATGCTCCTCGGCCTGGAGATGGTGCTGTGCAGTTGATGCTGTGCAGTCTGCAAGCGGGGTGAATTGCCAGAGGTGGCTGACTGAATAAAGAAGTACCTTTGTGAGTAGATGGAGACATTAGTGTGTAATCTAGGGATACTTTTGGTTTGGTCGTGTGCTGTGAAGATTCTTCCGGTTGAAGATTAGAGCTTTGGCCCTGTGATTGATCGTCCCTCTTTTGAATGCAAGCAAGCAAGCAAAAAAAAAAAAAGAACAACCCAACTCAGCCAGGCTGCCTCGCTCGTATGATGGATGAGCTCCTGGGAGAATTTCTTTCGGCCTCTTGAAAGGGGGGCGGCGCTCCAAAACCGACACGGCAAAACACACTCGGCGGCCCTTTGGCTCCCCGAGGTGAGAGATAAGTTCACTCGTGGGCTTTTTAGCGCGTTCCCACGGCAGGCTGGAATACGAGGGGACGTACAACACGGGCACGTTCTCTGCCGCTGACAAAGACGAGGCGTGTCGAGAGTATTGGGTTGCTCTGACTCACGGGCAGGGGTGAAATAGCTTGACAACAACAAGCGCTATTGTATTGTTCACAATGCGGCGTGTTTTCTCGGTGGGGGCCCGTCATCATCATCATCAGTGGTGGCTGATGCTGATACTCCCTCGCCGTGGGTAGGTTGTTTTCTACAACGTACATCTACTATCTCCCACACAAAGTCGAAAAGGTTTGTTATTTCCTGCAGGAAAAATACTTTCAAATTGAAATCGCGACCGAGATATGGAAGATGCAGTCACTGATTAAAGTTAAGATCCAAATTGAGGGATTAGTGTGTCAGTCAGCGCAAAACGTTTTCGCCGCACATCAATCATCGCCTGTCGACTGACAAACAAGAACGCTGAGGACTTCCCCTGTGAGAAGAATTAATTACCCCTAATTATATTTTCACACGTTGACCTTTCAGTCAACTCGGCTGGCGCTTTTTTCCCATTGCTAAAAGACAGACGGACGAGGAAGAGCGTGAGTCCAAATGACGGCTGTCAAGCTTTAAAAATATGTCGGCAATTACGCTAATAGTTGTAAAATGTGTTTTCTCTCCATCTTTTCCTTTCTAATGTGCAGATTGTGTGGCTGGTTTAGTGCTGAAGGTCTGCTGGGAAGTGTCAAATGAGTGCGAGCGGCGTGCCAAATTGAAAGATGATTCATTTGTGAGGTGTGGAACAGGAAGCAGCTTGATGAAGGACAAAAGTTCATTCACCCTGTTGACCTTTGTGACTTATTGAAAAGACAAAAAAAAAGAAAGTTCTTCCTGCGTGATGTTGAACATGGCGTCATATAAACACATCTTGTTTGCCCTCGCAGGAAAAGCCATTTTCAAAGTTCAACTTGGTTTCATGTCTGAGTCATTTGGAGTCCCTTAAGGGCAGGCGCGGGCGGACATGTGCCTTCTTGAGCAGGGAAAGCTTGCGGCCATCAAAACATTTGAATCCATTTCATGCAGTGTGTTGTTCCCATCACCACCTGTCTGTCTGTCTGTCTTGCTAAAGGCGGATGTCCCAATTCCTGGCTGCATTTGCTTTTGCCTGAACTGCTCCGTTCCCCTTGTCACCCCGCACGGCAAGCTTTTGCTTTGGATGTCAGATCATTCAATGTTTGGAAAAATGAAAGTAAATGTTTCCTGTGTACTTCATGCATTTTTTTTTCTACCTCATGTTGGGCACCCAATCACACTCCCTATATTTTAGGTCCGTTTCGAAATAAAAGTAAATGCGAGGCAGCTCCCTTCCCTTTTACATCACCCCATTTTGCCTGGACGTCCAAAGTGCTGTTGATGATACTTTGTGAAGGAGGGGAACAAAACAAAACAAAGTAAGTGCCTGCATGCATCTCATCATGGCATCTCCATGATCTTATTTTTTTCCCCTTGAATTGCCATTCCATCATCTTTGCCGTGACGTGCTTTGAAATCCAAAGTATTGTCAAACGCGCCAATCACACCAGTGTAGCGTAGCGTAGCGGGGAAAGGAGAGACGCTGCGAGCCGCTGTTGCGACTGGGGCTAACGCAAGCGAGCAAAGCAATCAGACGAGGGGGATTCCCGCTTTTTTGAAGCGCCAGCCCAACCGCCCGCCAGCGACCGACGTTTAATGACAAACATCTCATGAGCACATACGCTGCTGCACTTTCACCGTAAATATACACATTTAGTGACATTACACTTGTGCGTCATTAAAGTCTATTCAAGCCTGTTTTGTCAGCTTCAGAGCACATGAGGTCATTGCTGCATAATGCCGAGCTGCGCTCCCATGACCGAGAGAGAGAGGGGCTTCAAAAGTTCACTGTGTGGCCTCAAAATCCAACTTTCGTCTTTTGTCTTATTTTTTTCAAGGAGAAGGCAACAGGTGCCTGACTGAACAATGAATTCCAATGTATATACATACGTATATACCTGCACATCGATATACGAGTGGGTGTATTTGGGAAATATGAGTTGCACATGTACATGTAGACAGACACGCCATACGTATTATTTAAGAAAAATGTACCCTATAAAGTATGCAACTGTACATAAAGATGTCTTAATTGTCATTAGTAAGCGCCAATACGACGAATGGCCCATCTGCTCGGCGGCGCATATCGATCGTGCCCGCAATGAAATAGGCTGGGCGACCTGCCCTTGACCTTTGAACTCCCAGGCCTCCCACACAAAACTGGAGCGGTGAGCTGTGGAAATCAATTATTTCAACGGAAAGGGCGTAAGCCGATAGCCAGAGAGGACGGCAAATGGATGACTTGGCTGCTGAGTTAAAAGCTGCTTTTAGAGTTCAACTCGTCCAGTTCACAGATTGGGTTTCAAAAGAGAACCGCTACTCGTCTTCATTTGTCGAAAGAACACAAATCAAACAACCCACTGGATGGATGGATGGATGGATGGATGAATCCATTATGCACCCAGCGTCGAATGAGCTGGAGAATTCATCCCAGAGGGCTGAAATCAGAAAAGAAAAGTCTTTTAAGAACCAAGACACTTCAAACTGCTGTCCAACATTTGCAAGCCTCAAAGAACCCTGAAGAGAAATCAACGTTCATTACCTTGGCAAACACACCAACCAATATGTTTGTCCTTCACCAGAACACAGGCTTATGCTTTGCAGTCGATGCCGCTTCACCACTTGCGAAGACGTTTTTATTTGCTCACATAATGTCCCAGCACAGTGTGTTCTGGGAGATTTCTCAGACAGCAATTATATTCAATGTTCACATGAATGAATCGCCTTTGGGGGACCTCAACACGCCGAATGTTTTGCAAGCATCGGGGATTTTGGTGCAAACAATTTTAGGGCTCTCAAACAGCGAGGGATTGATTCACTTACTAGAACGTAAAGGTTATGTTGGAAAAAAATAACGATCCAGACAATTTTAAAAACATATATATATATATTGCTAGCAAAAATCAGGTGAATGAAGAAAGGAAAGTCCCTATTTACCTCCCACACTTTATTAGCCAGCCTGTGTGTACATGAGTGAAACTTCCCCGGGGCTTTGCTTCTCATTTTCTTGCGTTTTTTTCCTCAACAAAAAAAATAGAAGGGAGGGGTGAGAGAAGGGAGGCCATGGGTGACCTTTTGGGATTATCCACCTGATGCCTGGGGTGGCTGAGTGAGCGAGTAAATGAGTGAGAAAAGACAGGGGGGGGAGGGGGTTGCAGGCGTGGAAGTGTGCTACAGGTGAAGGTTTGCGTGGGGGGGGGGGACAGCAAAAAGAAAAAGCAGCAGAAGCAGCAGCGTGTTCATTTCCTCTCTGGCTTTGCTTCGTGGCTCCAGGCGTTGGATTTTCACGGTGGCCTCACCTTGTTGCAGAAAAGTGTGTGAAAACTCCTCCCACCCTGTCCAAGGGAGCCTCTATCACCGTCTTGAGAACTAATGTCACCACTTTGTGTCTGATCGCTTTTCACCTTGGATCATATAATACTCACCGAGCATAACACACTAGGGCCAGGTTGTCTCGGGCATATTTTGGAAAATGTCCTTTCCAATGACAAGTAGTTGAGTGTGAAATGAAACAACCTGAAAATGTGTGTGAGTGAGCCTGGCACACAGCACTTTCTAATCTCCATTGGCTAGACTTTGATCACATACTAAGATGGCTAGCGCTTGAGAGACACTTTCAAGCAATGGCCACATGCAGCAGCATCATCATCATCATCTGGGCTGAGTTGTTCAAAACTCACCAAATACGTTGAATCAACTTACTGAGCTCCTCGTGCACATTTGTTCTCTCTTTTCTCTTTGTTTCGGAGAGAGGGGGGGAAAAAAACAACGGTGGATAGACCAGTGCTGGAACAACACAGACAGACGCACAAGCGCATCGAATTGGAACAAGACCTTGTTTTTGCACAGACAAAGGACAATAAACACAAGTGGGAAAAAGAGCAAAACATTTTGAGGATAAAGCCGAGCGCACCCGTGAACTTTTGCTCACAGCCACTGACGCAATGCTTTGCCTCCCTCCATTAGAGGCATTGGCAAAAGAGAAAAGCAATTTGGTGGCGGCGCCCACGTTGCATCTCGTACACGTGCTGATTTGATCCGAATCCCTGGAAACGCCCGCTTCAAATCAACGTTGACAAATTGCACGGCTCCTTGAGGCTTTGTCATCCCCCAAAAATAACCACGAAAGCTTCGCCGCTGAGTTCTGTCATCAAATCCGACAAAGTAGAAAAAAGCCCCGTAACTAGGCCAAAATGCAACTTTTGGCCATTGCTCTGAGATTTAGTTTTGTGCAGCCTTCTATTTATGACACTGACTCAGGGCTCTTGTCAAAAATGGAGTTTTGGAGAGGGTCCAGATGGGAAACGTATCGATTCTGAATCAACTCCCAATCCTTATCAATAATTCATAGGTGTGATGGGGAAACACATTGCCTACTTCATTATCTGACAAGTAAAGAAGCTTTTAAGAGATGCTGTCCTTTCAATTAGCCGTATCGACGAAAGACGAGCGAGCCAGCAGCCCATGGAGGGCGCTGAGTGTTTTTAACAAGTGGCAACCAAATGCAGCCATGTGCTGCTTTGTTGGCCCCATTGTCATCTGGCTGAACACCACCATCCATCCATCCAGCGTAGCCCGTGCTGAGCCGCACTGTGATTTGGACAAATAGGAGCAGTTTTCCCAATGACGCTTGGAGAAGGCTGCGGAGAATGTGCGGCTCTTTTGGGCTCGGTTGACCGTAATGGGCCTTGAGGGATGGCCAAACGCAGACGGCTGCGTGTCTTAGTGCGTGAATCATGTTTTCTGCTTCTGAACGCAGCTTGAGGTGTATGGTTTGAATTTGGGAGAAAGATTTTTCGCTAGTCCCCGTCTTGATGTGGGAGACGAGACGCCACATTGTGCGCCGCCGCCGCCGGTGTGGCTGGAATGGTTTACGGGCAAGAAGATAACTCGAAACCGGCGGAGCTTTTGTACGAATGTTATGAATTCTGGAGGAAAGGGGAAATGCTGTTTACCATTTGCAGTGTGCGTTCTAGAAATGATATTTTGTGACAGCGGTCTCAGAGGTTTTCTGACAAACCTTGCACAAGCCATTTTCCATATAAGTTGAATGTCACGTAAAACTTGACCTCAAAAGGTTGACAGTCGAATTATCAATATTTCTAAGATTGGCCAAATCAACATTTTGGCTTGATTTCAATGTCATGGCTTTATCTATCTCAAAATCATGCACAGAAACATGTTTTTCCTCTGTCACACTCATTCATTGCCAAGATGATCAAATGCTCTCTCCAAAGGAAAAAAAAAGACTTTGTAACCCATGTGTGAAATCTCCCAATGCAACTGTGAAGTCTTTTTTTGACTTCCAAACAGCTGCTGCTGCTGCTGCTGCTGCTTCTGCTGCTGCTGCTTCTGCTGCTGCTTCTGCTGCTGCTGCACTTATGTAGCCGAGAAACTTGAGTCGTACAATCGATCAGGCTTCTACTAGCAGGTTATTAGCAACCCCTCCACATTCTTCTTGCTTGGGGTGGGGGATTGTGTGTGCGTGTGATGAATGATCGACCAAAATACAGCGCGTAAATCTTCTCGGTAGAATTCAAGCACCGGGAGGAAGTCGTATCTATTTCAAATATGTTTTTGATCCTAACCAGTAATTCCTTCAGCCCACTATTGGTGTGACCGATCAGTTCCTCTTCCACATGCATATTCAATCATAATTACATATTACAAGTGATGGCTGCTCAAATGTGAAAGATTACACTCATTTATGGCTGTGTAGCATAGTTGAAACACACTTAAGTATTCGCTGTCTTGTCTGGATTCATTAGAACTTGAGCAGTCTGTCATCAAACTGTGTTCTCGTGGGAATTGAATGGAAAACTGGGAAAAAAAAAAAAAAAACGTGACCATTTGTGAGGATTCGAATTTTACTGCCAAAACATATATATATAAAATAAAATATATATATATACACATATTCATATACATGTGCACGCACGCACACGCGCACACACACACACACACACACACACACACACACACATATTCTATAGTTAGTTGTAGAAGGGTCCTTGGGGAGGAATGGCATTGTGCAAAAGCACCTCTTAAGAAAAGCAAAACACAGTTTTGAGTTGAGGAGAAACAGCTGTGTGCACTGAAGCTTGACATGCCGTGGGGGGGGGGGGGGGTGGACGAAAACATGTGTGTTTTATAATAATAATAATAATGATAGCGATACATAAATATGCCTGTGTTCCTAATAAAAAGACTTGGAGTCAGGCAAAGGGCTCACTTGAATCCCAGAAATGTCAACGCATCAGCTTGGCCAGAAGAAAAAAGATAAAGAAAGGGATGATGGCCACTGGCCAGCATCGTGTTTATATTGGTGCCGACTGATTTGTGCGGTGTGCATGCAATTCGCGGCGAGTTTGTTTTGCGAGCGCACTCGCAATGATTCCGATTGTTTTTCTCACCCTACGGAGACATTTTACCGAGGCTGTGTGTGTCTGCATGTTGTGAAAGCTGCAGCTAGGCTTGCCTCTGCAAACCGCTTTCAGAAAGTTGCTTCGATGTCTGTCCACCACGTCCTTTCCACTCTCGGGTGGAGCATCCAACTCAAGCAGAATTAACACTTCAAAATCATCGCAAGATAAAAAGAAGTTGTCCACTCTATCATTTGACTTTATCATAGGATTATTGAAAACAGAAAGATTGTATTTAAACATTGTGCATTGTATTCATAATTTGCTCGGGAACATTTTCAATGCTCAAATTCCCTGTACTGATTTGTTTTTCTTTCCCTCAGGTCAAGTTGGTTTGATTCAACGCGTGTCGACTCAACTCGTACTGTACGACATGAAGGCGTCGTCGTTGAGGGGCGTGGCTGCCGCAAATTGATTTATGAGAAGAAATAAAGCGTAGTAGCACATAAATCATCATTGTCAACTCAAGCGTCATAAAACTGGAGCCAAACATTCAGACGAAAAAGCAGCAGCACAGAAAAAGGAGACATGTGAGAAAAGCGGAAAGGCCGCAAAGACCCGATATGGAGCGTAAATGAATCCTGCCACCATTAGTCATGCCGTCCGTCCGTCCGTCCGTCCATGGCTGCCCTTTGAAAATGACCTCTTCACTGCTATTGTTAAACATTCCTCCCTTTAGCAACGCACAAACGTGCCCATGTTGACTCCCGGCCCCCGTTCTACTGTTGACGTTTGTCCATACACACACACACACACACACACACACAAGTTGGAAAGTCACTCAACTGGCACCTTGCGACAACTCCCAGAGAACAAAGGGGCCGTGTGCTATTTAGGCATCCTTGGGCCAAGTCAAGTGGTCCAGAACATGGGGGAAATTGTCGCACGCCATTTGAAGTCCGCAGAAAACATACGTACATCCCGACAGCTCCATTTCGTCCCTGATTTGGATGCCAAATGTTTTCAAAGTAAATCAAATCATTCTGTCACAGCGTGAAGTCAATTCAAAGTGGTTTACTGAATTGCAAAAATACAAACTAATTGACATGCTCCCTAAAAAGATGTCGAATTGCCCACGGCGGTAGTTTAAACGGTCAATATAAGTGAAACGATGCTCAAAGTCAAACTTCAAACCTGATCCACCTAATTTGGGGGAGAAAATAATCTGAAGTGAATTGCAGCTTTTGCAAAATGTAAATACTGTGACCTCCAAAAAATGGGGGAAAGCCAAAAGGATCCACGGCCTCGTCGTGACCTCATCGTGACCTGCTCGCTCTTGCGTTTCAGCGCCGAGTTGGTCAGCTCTACCTTGATATGACAAAGACAAATGAACGTCTGTGGTAGCAAAAGCCCGTCTGTCTGCTTTATAACTTTTTCGACACCAGGAGGCTTTTAGGACAAACTAAAACATACGCATCTCTGGTTACTGTGGACTCGGAAGCATTGGAAAAACTCCCAAAGACAAGCCGGACATGTCTGCGCTCTCACTTAGAAGGTAGGGTAAGGAAGTTTAAGGGCAAATTTAAAACAAACAAATGAAGGATTGTATTTACAGCCATGACATGAACGTATCACGTGATGGCTATTCTATTAAGGAGCTGAGCTGAGCTGAGCTGAGCTGAGCTGAGCTGAGCTGAGCTGAGCTGAGCTGCTGCGCAATGGAGGGCTTCAAATCAAATGTTGAAGACTTTTCGCAGGCAGGCAGGACTGGATTGATTTTCAGCTAGGGCCATTCATATGTACCCCTGAATCATTGGCATCAGTTTGACCAAAGTCAGGTGACATGCAGTTGCAGAGGTTGCAGAGCATAACAACACACTCCAATGTCAGTGTTTGCAAAGCTTACATTGGGCCCCCACTGCCATCACTTTCATCCCCTTTTCCACTTCCCATGTGTTGGTGATTATCCTCAAGCCCGTGTCTGCATCCAAAGCTTCATCTGCTTTGAAGCAGCCCAGGTAGCTCGGCCACTTTGGTGGGCGGGCGGGCGGCCCTACTCTCCGCAACGCAACCATAACTGCACGTGGACTCACATGCGCAGTGTCCTTCCCTGAGGTCCTTTTGATTGACAGTGCCCACTCCTGCAAGAGATTACGCTTGAGGACGGGGGGGTTGTCAGGGTTTGAGGCCGGGGTGAAGGAAGAGTGAGAAAGAGGCTTGAGGATTAGGCCCACTGAGCTTCATTAACCTGAATGTTTACACAAGCTGATCCCTTGCAATGAGAGTCTTTTCCTTCCCACAACTGCCCCCCCCCCCCCCTCCAAGACACCGACACACACACACACACACAAAGCCCTTTTTGAAGAATCCTCTTGCCTTGCCCCTTCCTCCATCTCTGCATGCAGTCATGGTGAGGCAGTAAAGCAGCATTCACTCGCGGCCGCCCAAAAGGTCAAGCATCCAAGTCTGGCTTCTTCTCCTCATAGGTCCTGAAATATTTTCCTCCACTCCACTCCACTCCCTTTCATTCAATCATCCTCCTTGAATGGGACGCCAGCCAATCGCAGGGCACGTACGGACAACCATTTGCGCTCAATCGGGCTAGCGTGCACGGGCGGGTCTTTAGGTCGAGGTTGAAAAATGGTGTGTTGAACTTACCCGTCTTTTGTCAAGTGATTGCACAAAATAAAATCATCTGAATCCAGATCCATATACTTCAAATGTATTTGGATCTCGATGATTTTATTTCAAAATAAAAATAAATAAAATTGAGTTGTTTTTTTCGCTTTTTTAGCGTCTGCGTCATATCCTTTTTCCTTTTATATTTATGCATGAAAATCAATCAGTGAAAAGGGCTGGTACAGCACACAGATCAGCTACGTACTCTATGAGATAGCAAACTATAGTGATTGATTCTAAATGATGCAAATCTGCAATGATGTTTCAGGGGGAAACATTTCACGCATCCGCACAGTACATAAATTTCACTTGTTAAACTTTCAAACTTTCTATTAAATCAACTGGCAGCTAATTCTATAATACCACACATGGGCCATATCAGTACAAATGGGCCAAGGAGGCAGCAAATTAGTGCCAGTCACGAGTCCCGCTTCAAACACACGTGAAGCCACGTGAACTTGGATTGTTGCTCTCCAAGGAGCCATTTAGCCATGGAGAGGGAGAGAGAGAGATGTGCGCCTAAGCTGCAGCAACAACCCTGGGGGCTATTTACGGCTCACATTCAAATAGGCCAAAAGTGGAGGCCATGCAGTCTCTGCTGGGCTTGGGTTGTTTTGCATCTCAAGCAAGTGTTTTCTCTCAGCCTCAAGATGGAAAAGCAAATTGGCATTGGCCCTCGCTCGCTCGCTCGCTCGCTCGCTCACTCGGCCCGACTCGGCCAAAAACCCCCAGAGTGGCCCGATGACAGCTGCCAGATTGCCTTCTCCGGAGAGTGGAACTGAGGCGACACGGCTTGTGCTAAAGTAAACAGAGAGTTAGTCCGCTTAACTTGACATAGCAGGCGGAGGAGTGTTCTTTTTTTTCCTTTTCTTTTCTTTTCACCAAATAAGCTAGACATCAAACGAGTGGCCGAGTGCAAGTGGTTCCGCAAGAGGCACTACTATGCTGAGGAGGTGTAATGTTTCACCATCAGCGATTGGGAGTCAGCGCAGGTTGACAGGAAGCTGATTGTGGAGATGCAAAAGATCCATTGGTAGGTACTCTTTGGCTTCTTGATCATTTGACAAACTAAAATCATTTTTGGTGTCCAGTAGGGGAAGTTACAAGTCATATGGTTTGATGTGGGACATTTTGGTGGGATTCCAAAAAAGGTCAACCATAGAGGACCAGGTCATGTGATTTAGGACAGAAAAAAGGTTCGACTCAAGTTTCCGATCTACTCTCCACAGTAGCATTTGTTTTCTAAAGAGCCTATTTTGCGTTGGTCTTGTCCACGCAACCATCTATTTTCAAGGGAGCCGCCAGGTAAACCGGGCCTTTCACAGCTGACCTTGGATGAGAGGCAAAACCAGGATCACATCACATCACATGCTTCTTTGCATCTTTGCATCATGCCAGACTTGAGTGTGCTTAACGCAATGAAAACTAGGAGACTGGAAACAATCTCAGCAGCAGCAGCAAAGTGCTTAAGAGGGAGAGGTGCTCTGGAATGATGAAGAAGAAAAAAAGCAGGACATCTAGCAGAGCAGAGCAGACAAGAGAGCCAAATCACCAGCGCCCAACACCGGCCGGCCGTCTCAGACAGGAAAGGGGAGGGAGCTGGGGGAGAAGAGAAGTAGGGAGGCAGCCATTGCAGAAATAGGGGGACGGGGCTACACAAATAGTTTTCCAGCTAGACATCTGGCTTTGATTAGCAGGAGCGGAGCGGAGCGGAGTGGGACAAGCCGGCCTTTGCCGCTTGTTTTGACTGGACCTTTCAGGAGAAGCTGATGTTGTTTGTTTTTTAATAAGTGCCTCGTTAATTGATGAACATGCGCTGCGGACACAAGATTGGGAGCGTCTGTGCACGGCAAGGGCGCTTTTTGCACACCCGCAAATCAACACACCTCCGTTGAAATCATGTACTTGGCTTGAATTAGCCATCCATCCATCCATCCATCCATCTGACATGTCATCATTAGTGCCAGGCTGATGCTTGGCTATAGAGGCAGGGTTAGCCCTGGACCGGACAAAAATCCGTCCATCCATTTCACACAGCTCCTTGTCCGAATTCAGCGTCGGGCTCGCGCTGAAGACGATCCGAGCCGACAACGGGCGAGAGAAAGGTGCTATTGCGTAAGGGCGATCGTCACCAGCTAATCCGAGGACAAAGACAAATGAGCCTCGACGCCCAATTTAGAGTCTGACGAATCGAACATATATCTTTTTGGAATGCGGAGAAAAACCCACGCCACGCCACTCCAGTCCACTCCATGAAGGAAGGCCTGTGCAGATCTTCTCAACTGAGGCCGACATGCTAACCACCACTCTACTGTGTTGCCTGGTATTGTAATTAACTTGAAAAATGCTTTAGTAGACAAGAAAATTCCAAGACAGTAATGGGTGCGAGTGAAGGAAAAAAAAGACTGGAAAATTGATGACACGTCGAAATGAAAAGTAGAAGCCAATTAAAACAAACTCTGTTAGCGCCTTTTTCGGGGAGCGGCTTTATTTCTTTTTCGTTTTCTCAAACTGCGGTGTTGGCCCGCTTTGAAAAGGGCCTCCTTTCCAATCTCAAGACATGGAGCGAAAGAAACACTTGGAAAAGCGGGACTGGGAACCTCTTTGCTGTCACTACCGCGCAGACATATTGAGTGCGAGAGGAACCTCATGGCACATCATCCGCCACCGCTTAATATGCATCAAGCCAAGCCAAACTCTGTGTGCAGGGCAGGCATCGTAGAAGATGAGAGCAACACAAGCGGGCCCGGGAGCTCTTACTGACTCCCCTTGTGTTCCCAAAGTCAATTGCCCATCAAAAACAAGACCGAGACAAAAAACAACAACATGATCCTCGGCCCTTGCCTGCTCTTGCCTGCTCTTGCCTGCCCTTGCCTGCCCATGCCTGCCCTTCCCTGGCCTTGGCTGCCCTTGCCTGCCCTTGGCTGCCCTTGCCTGCCCTTGCCTGCCCTCGCCTGCCCTTCCCTGCCCTTGCCTGCCCTCGCCTTCCGATTTGAGCAGTTGCAAGGGTAGGAAGCCTTTGCATTCCAGCAGAAGGAGAAGAGCAAAACACACGAGTTAATGAGAATCAGAGGGAGCTCCACCAAGAGGTGAAACCGGAGAGTGGGACGTGACGATGATTGGAAGCGACCGATGCCTGGTAGCCGCCGACTGCGCTCGCCGCCAATGTCAGAGGGTTGGGAATCCTCGACGGGCCACCTTAGCGTCGCTCCCCACGTCGACTTTTCTGGGACCCGAGAGAGAGTGAGCGAATGAACCAAGGGTGATTGAGGTTTACGAACCGCTGGCATCCCGGCGCATTGAATAATGCAATAGATTGATTTGAACAAGCCACGGAAAGAAAAAGCAGAAGCCATTTTTTTTCTGCTAATGGACGATATTTTGTCTGAACTCACTAGTTGCAACACTAACTACTAGCATTGTTTGCAAATGAGCGTCCATTTTCTATGCACGGCGCCAATTGATATGTTAGTATGTGAAAATACAGAATGTGCCATTTGGAAGCGGCGTTATCAGAGCCATGTGAAATGATCATTACCACCCTTCAGACTGGCAGGGTGACAAGGTCCCATCTTGGACAATCATCCAATCATAGGTGCTGACTGCAGCTAAGACCCATGGCTGTGTGTGTGTGTGTGTCATTACCTCATCAAAGCATCATCACTGACACTCGGCGCGACGCCCCCAGGGGAGGCTTTGCCAATGGACGCGCAGGTGAAGAAGCCTTAAATCAGCTTGAATTGGGCTGGCTGCTGAGTATGAAGGAAGGTGTGGGAAAGGCAGCCCAGTGCGAGCCGACACACCGCAGCGGCATTGCTCGTCATTTTGGCTTGTTCGCAACAAATACTTTGGACTTGCTCCATTTGAGTTCCCAGAAGGAACGCTGCTGAACATTTGATGCAAGGCCAGGCGCAACCAGCCTGATTACAAACACGTGTCTCTTCCAAAGGGCCCTCGGAGAGACGTCGCCGAGCCGCTGGATAAATGCGCTGCCGACCGATGCCTAATTTTCCGTGCGTCGTTTCGAAAAGATGTTCTTGAAGATAAACCAACGAGGGACTGTGAGCTCTACGACGTTCAAATAGTGACATCTACAAAGAAAACTGGGAAAATATTGCTGGAATCCAAAGAAACTTCATGATGACAATTTTGAGCACCATGTTGAACATCAACGCTAATGAATTCATTCATCGTGAATGAAGGGTTCTCAAAGTCCGGCGGCTCAGTGATTGATTGGCACGTCTAATTCAACCATTTGTAAGTGCTGCCACTGCCGGCAAAAATGGAATCGTTGCTTTTATTCTCTTTATGGGGACTCCATTGTTTAGTTGCAGCGGCTCATCTGCATGAGCCTCTAGTAGAATTCCTGATCCTTCCAGATACAGTACACCTTGTGAGCTGAGTCGTCAAATACATTGCGAGTGTTCTCTTATTGGGGACGACATGTTGGGTGAGTCAGCAGCTGGCAAGCGACAAGCGCAAGCCGCCTCTTCCAGGCTTCAGCTGCTTCTGCTGCTGCTGCTGCCGTGTTTGCTTAATGGTCACCACGTGCCCCGCAGAGTACACAAGGCAGCCACAGGTATGTCGCCGTCACCCGGGCCCACAGCAGCGGATGCCAACATGCTGTCAGAACCTCTCCGCCGTCCAATCACGCTAACAAAATGCGAGCCGGTCTGCAACTGCCAGCCAATAAACATTTGTTCCGTGCATATAGCATGCGCTCATGTATGGCGACTGTACCTCCATTTATCTGTCAGTGGCTTTGAGGCTGCGGGCTGCGCCTGCTTCGCCGCAGTGGAAAAGAGCATCGCAAACTGGCTGATGCTTGGGGGAAAGAAAAAGAGAAGAAAAAAAAGTCCACCTGGACACATCTCACCAGTCTGTGTGTAAAACAAAAAGTTGTAAAGTCCTGTGCGGCTCTGCAGTAAATTAATAAATGTTGTATACATTTCGCTGAGCAGCTGCTGACAAGGTTGTGGAACAAATGAAGAAAAAAAAAAAAGTCTTCAACTTAAGTCTGGGGGATGGAGTCCAACCAATTAGTCGACTTCTTGACTTTACTACTATGAATAGTTTTGACCGTCTCGTGACTTCCAATCGGCCAATTTAATTTACGGGGGGGTTGACTCACCCGACTGCTGCCGTTGCCAGACATACTATGTATAATGATCAGTGGAGCAGCTACATCTCCATACGTGTACGCAGGTCTGAGAATATAAAAAGCAGTTGGATGAGAAAAAGGCTCAGTCATGGCGGTTTTTGGAGAAGGCTTTTGGTACGCCACCGCAGATGGCTACCGATGAAAATAGAAATCATTCCTTGTCCTCGTTTAGTTTTCTGGTGGCAAAGTTATGTGTGAAAATGTGCCTAACAACAGAGCTCCTCGGGACAGAACAATTGACGGCACCCGCCGGTTCCAACTGACACAATTGGGCGTAAGCATACAACGGGAGAAGGAATGAGAAGAGAAAACAATTACTGCCCGTCTGTGTGTGTGTGTGTCTTTTCGATGTGCTGTAATTTTTCCATGGTTTTGGATTTTGTGTGATGCAAGAGGTGCACAGTGCAGGGGGGAGAGGTACGCTCGCAACAACTGAGCAAGTTTACCTCTTGAACGCTTTTGACACGTCACATGAATTGACGCTTAAAGCTGCAGGGAAGGCCAGTGGAGGTTTTCCATCTCAATGCTAAAAACAATGAGCGGCTTTTTCTTGTTTTCCTCCCGGCCGGCTGTGGCTGGCTCAAAGGACTCCAGCTTGGGTTTCTTCCTCCATGGTGCTTGAGTGTGACTGTCTGGAGGGGTCCATCTCTGGCAACCAGCGCCAACATAAACACAGAAATTCCGCCCCAATTAGAAACGCTAAATGCATTGGACTCGGTACACTACAGGGCCCGGGCGGCCGGCCGGCCGGGCGTATGCAATTAACGCAGCAGCCTGCGTTCCCTCCCTCCCGCTGGCTTCCTCGCATGGTTAAAATGGATACGGTTTCAGTTCAAGGCCAGTCGGTGCTCTGATTGGACAGGTTGGACTCATCATGGAAATATCAACACAAGGGGGAGGGGGAGGTGGGCGAACGCTTGCGGTTCCGAGGTTGAGGTCTCCTTTCGGCCGGCCGGTCCTGCGGACTTTGAGCCGGAGGAGAGATTTGCGAGGTGAGGAACAACAAGCACATTCGACAACACCAGGGAGGGAGTGAGGGAGGGAGGGAGGGAGGGAGGTCGGACGTGAGGACGTGCGGTCTGAAAAGTCAAGCCACGCTAGAGGGCAGGGGAGTCAAACTTGTTTTCATCGCTGGCCACATTGTTGTTATGCTTGCCCTCAGGGGGTTGCTTAAAACAGTCGAAGCACATAAAGGCACAAGTGCTAAGGGAGGAGGTACCGGCCAGGAGGCCAAAAATCACACTTATTTGGTGCCGAGCAAAATAAACAAGACACTACAACAGATGACGCTATGCTGCAAAAAGAAAAGGGAATTTCTTCTTTCACCGAAGCTTGCCTGTTGGCCGCATCAGGGATTTGATGGAAAGAATACACACATAAAACTCGTGTGCTTTAAAGGAGGAGGAAAAAGAATTGAAGGAAGGCCTGGCCATTGTCCTCTTGTACACTGGTGCATTGTTTCTTCCTCACTCTCAGCCCTTGGGTTCTTCTTCATCCCTCAGAAAGTTTGCTAACAAAAGCTCTCACTGCAGCGCCTCGGATGAAAATCCATACAAAACATTTAGCGTCGTGTGAGAAAGCGGGGGAATTCAATAAGATGCTTAACGTGATTAAGGAATGACAGGAAGAGCCAATCGAACCTGGATGCAAAAAAAAAAAAGTTGTTGTTTTTTAAATGCCTAAACGTATTCATTTGGCTCAACTCTGCTGAGCAGGCCTATGGGCCAAAGTACAGTATTTTCCTCTTCCCACCCGCACAGATGATCCGTCAACAGAGCAAACTAATGCTTTGTGTTGGACGTCGATAGTAAAGCAATCTGCAGGTCGCGAGCGAGCGAGCGAGCGAGACACAGGAAGCCCATCACATTAGCGCTCTTTGGACTGTCTTCCGAGGAAACTTTCTTCTTGAGACAGCGGGCCTGAAAGCCGTCCTAATGCCACTTACTTGCTCCGGCTTTAATGGTCCACTACCAAATGTCGAACAGAAGAATGAGCCGTGAAAGAGCGAGCGAGCGAGCGAGCGAGCGATGTTGTTCTTTCAACACGGCTGCATGCATGCCACTTTCTGTCCTCGTGACCTTGTTAATTATGGCATCATTTGAATCAGCATTCATCCAGACCCCGTTGCTCACAAACAATACAAAAAAACGAATTAGATTGCGCAGCTCCAGGGCGGGTTGTCCTGACCCGTTTCTTTGGCTCGCTAGGCTACCATTGATAAATAACCCGACTTAGGTCGAGCAATACACTGTACATCTGTACTTTGGTTATTCACCCACTGAGCCTAGGCCTCAGGTATCAATGGTTGTCTTTTGCCAAACAGTGCCACCTTGTGGTGTGTTAAAGCTTGACCTGAGCAAATTCAAAGCTCTTCAATGACTGAGGTGTTTTGTAACAGCAATGAGTGACAGTGAAAGTGGTAAAGGCAATTAAGGTATAAGTTTAATCATTTTAAGAATGCATCATACAAAGAATAAAGACCTTTGACAAAAGCATTTGGTTGGTTTTTCACCAAAACAACAGGTTATAGTAATGATACTGACATGGGCTGGGCTGGGCTGGGCTGTATGTGTATTTCAACCCAACTCGAAGCCACCAACCTAATCAAACAGTCTCTCTGCCCGAAAAAGTGTTACTGGGCAAAACCAAGCCGTGTTTTCTTGCTTATGGAATGGCAGGTATCATGTTTATATTACTTAGAAGTGAAGCAATAGGGAGGGAGGGGATGGATGGGAGACAAAATGTGTGCTATTAACAAAAGTGGTGAAAAGATCGGGCTAAAAATGCAACGCCTGCCATCTCACCGCCACTTTCGAGGGTTGAGCATCATCCATTTTGCGTGAAGCTCATCCGACTCCGGACTGACTACATGCCACTATTCACACGCGCATTCATTCATTCATCTTGCCAATTTAGAGTCTTCAATTCAATTCACATGTTGGTGTTTTGGAATGTTGGAGACAAAATAGCAAACGCCGAGCCAGAAGGAAGGTAAGTGAGCTAACATCGGAAGCGGACACTCGGCAAGCCGCATCTCAAAGGCTGGAGTTGGCGGAAAGAACCTCTCGTTTTTGTTCGGCCTGTGTACGTGAGGGAGGGAGGGGGGGGAGGATTGGATTTCAAGTGTGAGGTGACAGTTACAGCGCCCGGCCCGCCATGGGCGAAAGCTCTCTGTCGCTGCACTCTAAAATGCATGAGGTGCACGTTTCATAACACTGTTCAAGTTCCCTGCATTTAAGGGCAAATTCATGTGGCAATATTTCATATTTCGTCTCCTCGCCGTAAACAACTCAAGATAAATAAAGTGAATAATGTGAGATAACATCGTTGAATTCAACTTCGGAGCGGACTACTGACTGCATTGCCGACAGTTCCCTTAGTGGTTAAATGTGTGGAACGAGTAATAAATATTAGTCAAACTATCAATGGGGGGGCAAACAAAACCAAAACAACCAGTAACCGCAAAGGGAATACCAAGGAGAGCCTTTTTTTCTGGTGGTGCCGAGACAATTAGGAAGGGCTGGCTGGGGGCGGGACTCCACCGTGGCTGAAGACAACTACCGGAACGCGCTTGGGCAGGGCATTTAATAGCGAGTGAGAGAGAGAGAGAGAGATCAGGCCACAAGACTGGTTGCATCTGGACAAATCTACTGAAAAGCTTAATCATTCTACACGTACATAAGCTGGCTATCTGAATCCCCATCAGTCTGTGCAAAGCCTGCATAAGCTGCGACCCCCAAATCAGACCACTTCGGGGGTGAAGCTCTTTATCGCAAAGACAGTTCAACTTGGGTCGGCTGGAATCGTTCTAGTGGCGCCTTGGGAGGTCGGTCTATCAGCCTTAGCAGAGTCGTGGAAATGTGGTTGGGCGGGGTGGGGGGTGGGCAATATGTATTATGCAAAAGTACGTGTTAGACATGGAGGCTTTGAAAAAGACGGGCTTTTCATAGCAGCACACATTTGCGCTTCTTCTTGGGCTCTGGGGGCTCCAATGCAGCCAATATCGCCTCATCAAACACATTCTTTAGGCCTTTCTGTGAACAAAAACAAATACACAGGCTAAATAAGGGGGAAGTGCAAACATGCAGAGGACAAACAAAGGAAAATGAAGTGGGCTAAAACATCCTGGCATCTCAAAAACATTGGAAGAAAGGTGACAACAGACAGTGAGCAATGTTGGATTTGTTGAGCCAACTTTTCTTTTCGTGACTGTGACAGCACAAACAGGGCAAATCAAATTGAACACAAGAAAGTGGAGGGAGGGGGGAAAAAAAACCAACCCATACGTATATTTTAGACAAGTAACGCGATCACAGACCGTCCAAGCATCTTCCGCTTGTTGATTAGCCATGTATGGAATCCAAGTTCCATTCCATAAACAGATACTTGACACCATTCGACGCGCCACGAGAAGATTTGATTTATTATGTTTTGGTCAAGTCCAGAAAAAGATGGGCGCAGAGAAAGTGTCGATCATTTGTATTTTATTACATGTTGGGTTGTTGTTGTTTTTTTCGTTCCACACAACTGTAACAACATCTTTACGTTACAACAAAAAGCAATGCAAAGGTTTGCAGAATAGTTGCATATGGTCCTGGTCAAACGTTGACATACATTCACCATGGCATGGGCATAGTGTCACTGTTTTGGACTGTCAATGCTTTCTTCCGCTTTTCGGTCTGGGCCATAACAATAAAACAAAGTCCTTTTGAGGTTTCTACCAATTTGTTTGATTCGCTGTATTTGTCCGAGTTTCCAGAAGATGAGAAGAAAAATATTAAGAATGATAACAATCATAATGTAAAGTGACATGTGAATTAGATAGGATATCATAAATACAAGTAGGGGAAAGGATGCATCCCAAATTCCTGCTATAGGTTCACTTTAATAAGGGCCGGCCGGCCGGACTTTTTAATCGTTCTGACGATTAAACGGGCCGATTATAGCTCTTGTCAAAACTAATCACCGGCTGGTCAATTTTGGCTGCTAACATATATTCTGCTCGTCTCTCCCTCATAAAACCAACGGTAGGTAATTCATGCCGAGTGTTGCAGAATGGTGTGCTTCCACAAGTGGCGCTGTGACTTGATTTAGCCCTCAGTACTAGCAGAAACTACAGCCAGGCCCGTTTACAAGAGCGGTCTGAGCCAGCCAGCGAGCGAGCAATCCGACGAGTACGTTTGGGATTTGACATGTCTCCCGTTTTAGTTCCATTTCAAGTGGTCAAGCTGCCGCTAACAGGGGTTCGTTCACTCGTCCCGTTGCTACTGCGAATGAAGCGGCCGTCCGTATTCAACTTTTGTAACATAAACCAGTGAAAGACAGAAAGAATGACCATTAGCAGTGAAGCATTGTCAATACAGCCTTTGAACTGGGTAGTAAATAGGAATATGCAAATGGGTTTCAAGAAGTTTCTAGAGGAGAGATTCCTACAATTAGCAGTCAACATAAGTCGTAGCACTGTTTAAAATATGCAGCATTTTCTTTGTCTCTGCAGCTCAGGAGGTTCTAGGGCGGCTAGGATAGCTTCATCAAATACATTCTTCAGCCCTCGCTACAGTGGCAAGAGAGGGAAGACAACAATATCTCAGTTAGCACACAAAGGTGTGGAAAGAGAGGACAGGCAGGAGGAACATGACAAAAGAAGCAAATGGAGGCAACGTTTGACTTAGGTACATGCACAGACCAAAAGACTTGAACTTTACTACGACGACTCAAAGATGAGGACTACAGGAAAAAGGAACTTTGCAAAAGGTGAGAGGGAGGGAGGGAGGGAGGGAGGGAGGGAGGGAGGGAGGGAGGGAAGCAAGGAAGCAAGGAAGCAAGGAAGGAAGCAAGGAAGGAAGCAAGGAAGGAAGCAAGGAAGGAAGCAAGGAAGGAAGGAAGGAAGGAAGGAAGGAAGGAAGGAAGGAAGGAAGGAAGGAAGGAAGGAAGGAAGGAAGGAAGGAAGGAAGGAAGGAAGGAAGGAAGGAAGGAAGGAAGGAAGGAAGGAGTGCTGCAGGGCCAAAATGCATGCCGCTGTATTGTGAGGTTGTTGGAAATCCCAATAGCACTGGGGGCCTTTCCTTCTTAAACTATACCGCCAGAAGATGTGTGAGTAGAAGAAGAGTCCTTCTCAAATTGGGGGGAGCGGCAGGCACCATGCTTTCACCCCATGGAACATGCTCATTAGGATACTATGCTATGCAGATGTGTACTTAGCACAGTGCTTCTCAATTATTTTCTGTTACGCCCCCCCCTAGAAAGAAGAAATCTATTCGCGCCCCCCCTCCCCACCGTGACTATCCTAACTTGTCTTGTAAGTCGTAAAATGTTGCACTGTCGCAAACGTGACAGAAGTAACAATGAGAGCGCCACTGCCCCCTGCTGTAGTAAACCCGCAATTACACTTTATTCTAGTACTGCCAAAAAAAAGCCTGTTCCCCAGGGTCACACGCGCCCCCCCCCCCAGGAATAGCACCGAGCCCCCCAAGGGGGGCGCGTGTCCCACTATTTGAGAAGCACTGACTTAGCACAACTGATCCATCCAATTTAGAGTCACGGAGCAGAGTTTGTCAAATATTGGTTTTCTTCCTTGAAGGAGGCCAGGACACAAACCTAAAGCTAAACCTAAGAAAGCGCCAACAAGGATTCAGTAGTCCAGTAGCGAAGTCGTTTCCATCAATCAATTTCGGGAATAACTTCAAACCAAATATTGACAATATCCATGTACATTTCCACAAATACTCTGTGTTTAAAATGCAGTAAAGAGGCATCCTGGCAAAGGTCGTGCCGATCGAGAGTTCGTGCTCAACACTGGATTTCTTTTTCCTTTGTGGAGCACTTTTGCAAATCAAAGGCTTCATTTGAGCAGCAACATTTGAACAGTGTTGCCAATCGTTTTTTTCTGTTTCCAAAGACCCAAAGTTAGGATCACTCAGGAGTTTCCTCACTCTCTGCTGCTCAATTACCATGTTTGAATGCATATCTCACCACTTGTAATGTAAAAGTTGGATTTTTCCAGGCCTTCTCCGTTGTTTTGTTAGCAGCTAAGTTGAAGTTTGCATTTTCCTATCCTCCAGTGCCCATGAAGCATTGCAATATCTTGATTTGATGCACTCGCATTTTGATTGAAGAACATATTTCCTCATCTTTTTTTGTTGTTGTCAATCAAATTTGGCAAAACCTCAAGAGAGGAGGACTCGTTCTATTTCAATAAATACGGCGAGGGGAATGCAAGGAAAAGCGATCCAGGCATTGTGTGCAAACGCTGAGCTGGGATTTACTAGACATGCACTTTTTTTCCCCCCTCCATTTTCTTGCTAAGTGTGGATTCTGAATGTTCAAAGGTGTACGTAGCTATCAAGAATACATTACCTGTGTGAGGGCTGAGCACTCCACATATTTCACAGCCTTGAGGTCTCTCGCAAGCTTCTCTGCTGTCTCCGGAGTAATAGGTTTTTGCTTGTTCTTTGCCAGCTTCTCTATAGTTGAGGGGTCATCTCGTAAATCAATCTGGGTGCCGACTAGCAGGAAGGGGGTCTTTGGACAATGGTGGGTGATCTCTGGAACCCACTGCATACACAAAGGCAATTGTTTATCTAGCTGGCAACACAACATGTCATTTTGATCCCATCCAGCTTTTTTTTATTGTATGAACAAGATATTGTTAGCTAATTAAGGTTGACGCACGATCAATATCATGATCCCTCCCTCTCGGAAGGAACTTACCTTTTCTTTGACGTTTTCAAATGATGAGGGGGACACAACGGAGAAACACACAAGGAACACATCTGTCTGGGGATAACTCAGAGGTCTTAACCTGTCATAGTCTTCCTGACCTGGGAAAAAGCACATCAAATATGTATAGATCTATTTTTAGAGGTTGCTATGGAGACTTGCGGGACCCAATATTGGACTACATTTGTGTGAAGCGGTTTGAGTGAACCACACACAGGAAACAGGCAAATGGTACTCGTAATGTTTGTGTTCATTGATGTACTGTACTGGTTGCATCACTTTCCAGCCCTTTGCTACCGAGCTAACAACACAGCTGACTGAGCGGCTGCCATCATAATAATATGAGACTTTTGCAACACATTGCTGACTAGACTGTTTCCAAATACAAATGAAAGAAATCAACGTCAATTCTCTGGATGAACAAATATGATTTCAATGCATACCTGCGGTATCAAATAAGCCCAGTGTGTAGGGCTCGCCTCCAATCATTACAGTCACAGCATAATTATCAAACACCTACAAAAGAAAAATGGGGGGGGGGGGGGGAGAAAATGACCCATTTGTTTCCCACATCCTAAAGTATATGCATATTTTATAAGCACAGATTCATTCCATATTCCCAAATACTTACTGTAGGGACATATTCGGAGGGAAATTTGTTTGTGGTGTACGAGATGAGCAGGCAGGTTTTACCCACTGCACCATCCCCAACTACAACGCACTTGATGGTCTGCATTCTTCACAAATCATTCAATACCTAGAAGAGCAAAACCCAAAAATGAATGTGCACTTGTAATAGCAACAAACTGAAGGCAGTGCGTAATGTGCATCAGCCCATGCCAGAGCAAACACCATTCGGGAAGAGCACCGAGCCCCAGTACTAAGACTGGACTCATTTGACATTTTTATCGAGCTATTCTATGCGGGGGGAAGGAAATGCAAGCAAGTACCCTGAAAGCAGAGCATTCTAAGGTTTGGAGTTCTCAATGTTGTGCTACTAAATAATCAAAGAATAGAAACGTGCACCGCAGGCAGATTGCAAACGCAATCTGTGGCGGACTCGGGGAAGAAACAGTATGTCCCATGTTTACGACGAAACGACAAGCGAAGGATCACAGAGAACGGTTAGCTTAGCTTAGCCTCAGAAGCTTGTGTGGCCTCAATCTGCTGCCCCCACCCCCACTTCACTTCCCCATCGGCTGATAAGACATACAATCGATTTAGCATCGCACTGATTAACCGATGATTTATCATTTTCAACGCCCTTTTCCGATGAAATCTTTCTAACGTTTTGCAATGACGACATCCTAGGCTAGCGTCGGCTGATAAAACGGCTTCTGTGCAAATGGCCGCTTTTCTGTCAACATTTAGAAAAGAATTGACACTACATATTCAAGCACATGTAAAATCGCGTACGGTCGTTCTAATGCTGTTGCAGTAGTTGAAAGGCAAAACGGATGCGTCTTACTTGGCTAGCGAGTGGTCACGCAAATTAGCTCGCTAGCAGAAGCAAGGGGCTAATCTCCAAGCGATCCAACTGATATTTCCCACCGTTTAATCATTTAACGTAAACACAATCATTCAAACGATATCAAGTTAATCCAAGGAAAGAGTCAAATATGTCTACATTGGTGACTTTTTCCTTACCGTAGCTCCCAATGGTGTTTTTGCGTCGGGCGTTGGCAGCTCCACTCCGTACTAGGGGCTTCCCAGGCAACCGAACAGGGACACACACACACACACACACTGCGCTGCACTAGTGCGAACGAAATCCGTATTCCGTTTTGGGGTACTCCACTTTGGACATTCTACTTATATTGTAAATAATAATAATAATGAATAAGACAGGTCAGATCATTTGACCTATTATCTGCCAGATCAGCAACATTGAAGAAGAAAAAAGAAAATCCCCGGAGTTGTAGAAAAAGGTGTGTATAAATTCAAGTCCAAATAGCACCTTTATGACCACAACCGCCCCTCCCTTTAATATATTAAATCATCCATTTTAGAGCAGCAACAAAATAATCACAATGCAATTCATACACATTTGTTTGGACTAGATGAGCTGCTCATCTAGTGGGTTGACCTACATACTCGACGCATTGCGGTTGTCTGCCACAAGATGGCAATCTAACCCAATGATTTAAATGATTAGGGTACATCTAGAAATTCCAAGATAATTATGACAAAGAAAAACTTTATTTTCAAAATGAACATTTGTGGTAGAAATGGGCAATTCCCATTAACATGTCACAATAAAGGTTTAAAACAAACTAAACAAAAACATTGGTTATTCATCATGAATGGTTGGGGTTTGCTGATGTCACTTGGACACACTCTGCAGCAAGGTAATGTTATCTCCTTTCAACATGATCCTTCCTGGAAGAGGCAGAAAGAAAGATAGATGTGGATCAGAAAAGTCAAGCGAGGTGATATGTGCAATACTTTTCACCCGTTTCAGTGGAACACAGCATTGTGAACTAAATGGACGATGACACTGCACTGCTGAGCAGGAACACATGATGAAATGATTGACCGAACACACATTGCAACGATTACATCATCTGGTTCAAATCGTGGCAGTATTGTATTTCGGATATGGTTAATACTTCCCTACCCTGATAGTGAAGAAAAGAATCCATCCAAGAAACATTTATATACGTTAAAAAATATATAGATATCTCACTGAGCTGTGAAGGTTTGCAAGTGCATACATATGCAAACCTCCATCCCTTAATGAGCTACCCCTTAAGACAATACAGTAACCTCTTACCCAGTGGCTTTCTGTTCCTTGTCTTCATATGGACCTCCTCAGAATCCTCAAGAACCAAGTTCATGTACTCATCAAAACCCTAAACATATCAAACAGAACATTCAAAAACTGCAGACAAAAAATAGAATCTTTTGTTGGCAACTGTTGCATTTCTTCCACATTTTAAATAAAACCCAATGTACATTGGTACTTTATAAGAACGGAAATATTGGCCATTACAAATACAGTTGAAGCTTGATTTCACGCCCATTTTTGTCCCATTGGAAATACACTTTCAAATAGCATTTCGATGATGAAAAATAAATATGATTTTAACTCTATGACTCAAAATCATTTCCCTTCCAGATAAGAAACACAATATCTTTTTAATATTGCAGCAGTATGTAAAGTTGGAAGGGGCACTTACAATGATACAGCCCTCTATTCTGATGTTGACCTGCTCATACAACCACACCTGGATCCTTGAGCGCTGTGAATGAATGAAAACAAATTGTAATCTCACACAAAGCATCAACAGACGAGCAAGAAAACGGTTAAATACTTACATTTTGGAGATATCGGAAGATTAAGTTCTGATTGTTGTGGTCAAAGAATTGATTGACTACTAGAGTGATACAAATTAATCACAGAGAGCAGAACAATCGAATCTATTCAAAACATGTATTCAATTTTGTGAACAATCTATCTACTCGCTGAAGTTCAAGTTAACACGTACCGATTGGCATTCTTGCACATTAAATTTGGATACATAAAACTAGACGAATTGATTTGAGCATACAATTTTAGTTATCAGCAATCCGAAATTCTACAAGACGCTAATGTATACCAAATACATTACAAAAGCTGAATGTTTTAACAACAATAAAGGTTCTGAGGCCATCCACCTTAAAATATGCAGCAAAATAATAGAATGGCTAACGTCGGCTATCTCCCACCAAAGCGTTAGCTTAATTGCTAAAGCTAAAAAAAAAAAAAAGAGGGAGTTCCGTGTGATTCACCCAAAAAGAAGGGGAAAGGATACAATGGGCTGAACCATAACCTTCTGAATCTTCTGTCCTTGGCCTCGGTACGCCATTCTTCCACAGCGTTTCCAACAGTAGTTAGACGAAGATTACTGCCCTTGTTCCTTGTTCGAATCACACGCGTTGTGGTCAATGGCGGTCTTGAACTTCCGTTGCTTATCGAAAGACAGCTCAGTTTCACAACAGCGCCACTCCTTGTAGGAGGTCAGTACTACATTTAACCCAATAAAGAAAGCTGCATGAGAAAGTTCCGTCCGTCCTAGTTTTAACGAGCAGGACCCCCGGGTTTTGAATTAAAATCGTTACTTAGTTTCTTTTCTATGCACACATAGTATGTTTCAGTCAATACTCTCAATAATGACCAACATCAGATTCTGAAATAGCAACAGATCTTTCCAAAATGTATAAAAAGCCTGCCTGGCATTGATGAATGGGTGATAGTAGCCTATCATTTAGGAGGAAATGGGAAGTTTGTTTTCAATTTGTACATTGATTGTACAAGCCCAATTCCAATGAAGTTGGGATCTTGTGTTCAATGTAAATAAGAACCGAATGCAATGATTTTCAAACTATATTCAATAGAACACACTACAAGGACAGGGTATTTAATGTTCAAACTGATCAACTTGGTTGGTTTTCAGCAAAACCCCATGAGCAGAATTTTTGGGCTGCAACACGTTCCAAAAAAGTTGGAACGATTGTTGAAGCTTTAAAAGTGAATTATTTCCCATTCTTGCTTTACAGCGACAGCTGTTGTGAAAGTGCTATATAAACAATGATGTATTGTATTGTATTGTATTGTATTGTATTGTATTGTATTGTATTGTATTGTATTGTATTGTATTGTATTGTATTGTATTGTATTGTATTGTATTGTATTGTATTGTATTGTATTGTATTGTATTGTATTGTATTGTATTGTATTGTATTGTCGTTGGAATTGTTGCAATGACGTTATCATTTAAAGACATGCTTGCAGTTTGCAATTCTGGACAAAAATATCAGCAGAGCCACGGCAGCATCATCAAGTTAAGTTGTCACTGTTCTTGTTTTTCCAGATGCACATCTCACATTTGGGTGAACTGTGTCAGGGAGGTCATCCATGAGTGTTGTTGATTAATAACTTACAACACAGGCCTAAACACACACACACAGACAGACACACACACACGGTTCTCAAAAGCAACACTGTGATAGAAATAAGCTAGCGAGGACAGACAAGAGTCTGTAAGTGGGAAGAAAGAAAAGAAGCAAGGAGCCTCAGTGGCAGAGGCCATGGTGTCTCCTTTCAGGCTTTCTGCAGCAGCAGCAGCAGCAGCAGCAGCAGCAGCAGCAGCAGCAGCAGCAGCAGCTTATGGAAGCTCGCGTCCCTCATTGGGCATGGTTGTCAAGCGCCAGATGCTTGGCTTTGTGCTACGAGGGCTGCTATGGATGGCTGACTGACTCTCAATGCCACACAACAAGCTCACATTCTTAAAGAAGACTCGTAAAAGGTGACACTAGCCCTGGAGCCAAAAAACAAGGAAGCAGGTTTGAACATGCACAGGGTGGTGCCTTCACAGCCATCGTGGCAGGTAATCATCGTCATTATGGGCACAATTGTCCATTATGTCATCAAAGAGAACCGTGCTATTCAAGATTCAAGAGTTTTGATTGGCCTTGTTTGAGCGTGCCGAACAAGGAATTTGACTTGGGTAAATCACAGCCTCTGTTCGACATTTAGGTGACTAACAACACTCAGGACGTGATGTGAAAAATGGCACATATTCTCAAACATCCCCTGATCTGTAACTCCCAAAAGGGCAAGGAAAAACTCCAAACTCCAGCTAGGGGAAATGAGAAACTTTGAGAAGAGACCACAGATGGGAAGGTCCCTCTTCCAGGATGACCAGGCTGCAATAGATGCAGAGAGGACACATAGTACAAACAGTGTAGACAAATTCAAAAAAGGTGTGGAGAGCAGGAGGTTATTGCACACTAATGACTCTGACACTCTAAGAGTGGTGTGAGTGCCCCACCTGAAGCAGGACGAAATCGGAAGATTCAAAAGTTAGGAACCGACCCTTGCCGCCGAGTTGGTGTGTCCGTGTTTTCTATAAGCAAACCCGCAATTGAATGGGATCATGTCATAATTACATGAGTTGATTCTTGCCAAATGTTTGGAAAAACTTAGGAGAGCAAAACTTGACCGACATCGGGTACTCAGGTTGCCCTTGGGAGCGATGCTGCTCGGTATAGATTGATGTTATTCTTTTTCACACATTATAAAACAAGACCAGTATCCCTTTTATGATCAGTATCCCTTTTAGAATCGAATACAATATTATTTAAATAGTAGATATACGTAAATATTTGACCAGCACCATCATAATACATCTTGTTTTCAGTCTAATGGCCACACCTGTCTTTCCCACCTTTACTTGGCTCACGGACCCGTCCGTCCGTCCGTCCGTCCGTCCAAAGGAATTGTGCCCGAGTTAGCTGAACCTCCTTTCTGCATCACTTCCCGTTCCTGTTCCTGTTGGTGATTGTTCAGTGAAATGGGGAAGGCAGACGGGATGGGGAAGGGGGCAGGCTGTGTGTGTGTGTGTGTGTGTGTGTGCGCGCGCGTGTTCTAAACTCTTTGTTCCCTTGTGTGTCTCACCTGCTTGACCTTCACCTGACAAACCTGACCCGTGGCCCTGGCAGAGGCAGGCAGACAACGAAGGCAGGCAGTGACTGTCTGTTTCCTGTCCCGTTGGCGGACAGGATATGATCTTCATTGCGTGCTTGAAAGAGTCAGTAACATGCCCTATGGCAATATTCTTCCACTTTCTAAAAGGTTGGAGCTAAAATGGACAAAATCAAAGTGGCCAAGAGCAGAAAGACAAATGGTTATTTCACTGCTCCTGTTGTGGTTGATAGCAGAAGCTGGTTTATAAATCTTGAGCGTGTGTTAGCATTGTAACATGCTCTTATTGCACCGTTAGTGTGGGTGGGCTGTGGAGAGGCTTCCCCTTAGTGAGTGAGGTTTTGTACCAAAGTTGCTTGGAACATTGTGTCCATAATGACTTGTCGTTGTCTCTAAAAGTCAAGGTTTGAATGATTGAAAAAAAATGGCTTCCAAGCAACCGTCATGGTGCCCTTGAATAAGGCAACACACGCACACACGCACGCACGCACACTCTCTTTGTCTGGCATCAATTCAACAAGTTGAAATATTATATTTCTCATATTGCAGAGTCTCATTTGCAAAAGCTACCAAATGTGTGTATCAATGGGGTGTCGGGCATTAGATTCACTGAATCACATTGCTTTTGTATAGTAAGTAGTATGATGTGATTTATTTTTTGCGGTGTTGCTGGCTGAGTTGACAGCAGGCATTAAAAGCACCACAAAGAATGAAACAAACGTACTTGGTCATTTGATTCAAAGTAGACAGTCTGACTTGCCGCAGTGTGTCTCCTTATTTTCTTAACCTTTGCTGGAGAAAACAAGGCAACATCATACTAGTTATACTGTTTCTGTCACCACTTTGTCAAAAAAAAGGACATTATTTACATGACTCATAGATTGTATTTCTTTGAAAATGTTTTTTCAATTCTTTGTCTATTGCTATTCGTGTACACAGAAGGTGCAAAATCAAATTGGTGCCAGTCGTACAGAAGGTGTAGGGTGTACAATCCAATCCAATCCAATCCAGAAGGTGTAAAGTGTACAATCCCATCCAATCCCATCCAATCCAATCCAATCCAATCCATTGTAATGCAATGCAACGTTATTTATAAAGCGCATTTCACAACAATAATAACACATTTGCTGGAATGACTTTTGTTCTTAGTGATTAATGATATACACAGACAAATATGCGACAATTGATTCCAAGCCTATATGGCAAGTTACGGAATCAGGCTTATGACACAATAAAATGAGAAAAGGACAAAGCATAAAGGATCAGCAACTTGATGGAGTCACCGACGGGTCACGACACTTTACACAAAGGGATCAAACAAAATGCTCAAGGTGTGACAAACGGCGGAGCTCCGGTTGACGATGGCCGCCAATGGCTACTGCCGTTGCCCTTCAAAAGCACTTCTGAGCGAGCTGGGCTTGTTGCTGTTCTTTGGGTTGGGCCCATTGTTGTCTTTTGTTATTGCTTTTCCTTCCTTTTCTTTCTGTCAAAAGCATGCACTGGATTTTTAGGACTTGTTGCTGCTGCTGCTGCTGTTGAGCTTTTGTTTTCTCTTTGTGCCAGCCCCCCCCCCCCCCCCCTTTTTTTAAAATGCCGTATAGTCCTGCCACTGAAAATGTATTCTGGCTCAATAAGGCATCGAGATCACGACAAAGAAGAGAGAGTGGAAAAAGAGTCTTGATTGATGAATGACACCCACCTCGGTCAGTCAGGTTAGTCATATCAGCAATGGTATGATTTAGCACGAGCAGAAATGGAAAAACACCTTTCTAAACAATTGTTCGGTCCCATTTGCTCACGCAGGTTCTTATCTTGTTTTAACAGCAGCGGCGAGATGCACAATACATGTATTTTTTTGGTGTCCAATTAACACGTTCCATAATCCACAGGTCCGATAAGAGCTTTTTGTTTCAAACAATGTTTGTGAAACGAAGGAAATGTAGAGGCATTTCTCATTGTGAGCTGCACTAACATGACGATCTGATCAACATGTCAGCCAAACCTGTTCCAAAAGGGTCGGCAGGGAGGTCAGTCAGTCAGCTGAGCTGAGCCCAGCTGAGCTGAGCCCAGCTGAGCCGAGCTGAGCTGAGCTGACTTCAGCCTGTGTGAAGAGCAAGACGTAACTGAAAGCTGTCGGTTCACATTACTGTCCTCAGATAGTCATCAGTTATTTTATATTGAAACGATTCCATGAGATGATACGATACGACTCGTGCGCAATGATGTTTGGAAATGTTCAAAGAGATGACCAAAGAGAAATGGACTTCTTTGACTTGAATGAATTCCATGAAATCTGCATTGTTAACAAGCGAGTACGAAAGAATGGTCCTCAGATCACAACTAGTTGGAAAAGTGAATCAGACGCTTGAGCAATTCGATTGATTCCTCTCAACCGATGATTGATCATCTACCTTGTCTTATCAGTAAGGACAGACTGTCATGGTTCCTCCATACATTGATAGTATCCCTTCCTTATCACTTGGGAGATAGATCAATGAAGGAGCTGAGCCCTATTTCCAAAATGAAATGGGCGAGGGCTGTTGGTTCACCTCAGAGAAAGAACCATTTTGCCGTGTTTCCTGTTTGTTTCTACTTTTGAAACCGACACCTGGTCAGACACACTCGAGCGGACACACACATTGGCAGTAGGTCCGAATGAAGTGGTGAACAAAAGCTCTGACGGGGAGTGAAAGGAGAAGCGGAACAAAAAAAAACAAGTAATGAAATTATAACAATACAGCGAGAGGGGCAGATAGAGAGACAAAGCAAGAGAGTGCGGCTGCCACAATGGCAAGGAACAATCATGCCGCGTCAATGGGAAAAAAAGGAGGTGGGGGGGGGAGGCCGGGTGAGGGCTATACGGACAATGGAGCTGGTGACAGGAGCACAATGGCTCCAGTGTTTTCAATTAGACATTATCTGATAGACAGAGTGGCAGGTCTCATTGTGAGAGGGGGCTATTTCAGGGTTGCCTTTGTGTGTGTGTGTGTGTGGGGGGGGGGGGGGGCAGTGCCAGACTTGCCCGCCCCCTCCTCGCTCCTCAACCAACTCTGTGAATCGGAGGCCTCTGTTATTTTGCTTTCCATCAGCCAAGGGCAACGTGAGAGCAACCTGCATGCTGACCACAGCTGCAAAAGTGGGATGCAAAAGATGACAGACAGGCTGGGCGTCGGCGTACGGTGGGTGCTAAGATTGGCCCACACTGATGGCCACAATCTCCACAAGCATCTGAAAGACTTTCCGCACAACACGGTGGAGGTGGCAATCAGCTCAATCAGTTCTTTTTGTGGTCAACGTGTCGCTATGGGGTGATGTTGTTGAAGAGAAATCTTCTCACCTTTGGGCAAACGTGTTTCCGTTGTGGCTCAGAATGGAAGATACTGCAGTGTGCTTGTTTCTGAGAAATAATATCAGCTCTTTTTTTTTTTTTTTTTTATCGTAGATCTGACGCTGACACACAAAACGGCGCACGTGTCGACTCGCCTGTGCGCTGTGTGTCGGCGGGTGGACGCTAACTTTCTGCGTGATGGTAAAGAAATGTTACACCTGATCAGATTGCAAAGATATTGAAGGAGGGCAGCTTTTTCACACTGATGGTGTTTCTGTGCTTCATCCCACAGTTGTTTATGAGCAAGCCACTTGCAAAATGGAGCTGAAATGGTCGTTACTCTAATGCACAGGTGTCAAAGTCAAGGCCCGGGGGCCGGATACGGCCCGCCACATCATTTTATGTGGCCCGCAAAGACAAATTGGGCATCAAATTTGTGTATCATTACTAGAATTGCAAATTGCCTTCACTTTTAATACCTTTTTTTTTTGACCAGTTTTTACTCGTCTGATTTGAAAACGAGTTATTTGTCAGTTTGTTTTGGAGCTTTTACTGTATAGAATATGAGGTGCTCATCCATTCATTGGGGTTGACGGTCATAATGGCCCGCCAAAAGAAGTTATGACTACAATGCGGCCCCCCCAAAAAATGAGTTTGACACCCCTGCTCTAATGTCTCACTACTCACCCCAAAACATTTCAAACTCAATCCACACTACCGGATCATTTGATAGCGGGCCACACTTGGCTTTTATACATATCTGAGTCTGAACCATCTCCAATTTTCAGAAATGGACCGGATTCTCTCCTACGCCTGGGTGACGTGAGCATAACGTAACATCGTTGTTCTGAGGACGCTGCGCTGCGAGTAAACTTGCATACACAATCCCCCCATGGAACAAAGGGTTGAAGGGTGTTCATGCGCTAACGCACTTCCGTTGTTCTTTCTATTCCTCTTTTCACGAGCATGTTCATAAGATTTTTTTTTTTTTTTGCGACACACCTTCTGCGTCTCCTTTTTTCTTCCGGCACCACAGTACCGTTGTTTTTATGCCGGGCGGGCGTTGTATATATTTATCCGCTACACCTAAAAAGCACTTTTGCCATGCTCTATGATTGGTTGGAAGGTCAGTACAGGCCTGAAGACCTTCAAAATGTGAACGACACGGAGAACTTTGGATCAGACAGTAACGTTGGGAAAGTGATGATGCAGCGTAATGCATCTTGAGCAGCATGTGCATAACCACCAGAGAGCAAGAGAAGATAAAGAAAGGAAGGGAGGGAGGGAGGGAGGGGAAAGAAAAACAAGGTGGCCAAGAGGCTTTTGTAATGGCCGTGTGGTGGTGGTGGTGGTGGTGGTGGTGGTGTTGTGCTGTCTCCATGGTGACTGGCACAAAGGCTCATGGTTGGCCATTGATGGCCAATTGTATTCTTCACAGCTCTTTTGTTAATTGTTGTCTGCCCAGCTCCCACTTCCTGCTGGGCCCCAGCACAAAGCAAGAAGCAGGAGGGATCAGGAATGGCACATCAACTATCCCCAAGTGCAACCAGCCGCTCTCTACCTTTTGCAATCTCTCCTTTTTCTTCTCTCTCTCACTGTTCTGCCACCATTGAGCTGCATCCCTTTTTATTTCATCGTCCACGCACGCTCCCGTGACCCAGCCGTCACATGCTTTTTTTCCTGCCGGGTCGTTCTCTTTTAAGTGGGACCCAAAAGACAATTTGGCATGTTTTGAAAATGCAAATGTGGAAAGTGGAAACAAACCGGTTTAAAGTCAGTCCTTCCAAATTGGATGGACATGAAGTGTCTTGTAATTCTTCTAAAACCTCATGAAATGTTCCAGCAAGAGTGTGGCGGTAAACAGGTTGGGCCAGCGCTCGCTCGCTCCTCCAGATTTGAAAAAAATCGTATTCAGATGAAATATAAAAGTTTCACCGACGGCCGGACAGGTAGGTAGGTAGGTAGGTACATAGGTAAGTAGGTAGGTAAGTATTATTACCTGGTAGCAACCTACAATCGCTAGCATTTACAGCTGTTGTTGGTGCAACACAATGATAAGTCAAATTCTACGGAGGCATCTAAACTAAAGCGTAAACGTGAACCGAAGCCACCGATGCTTGATATCGATCCTTCCTCCAATGTCTCCGCCCCCAATTGGGTTATTCTCACAAGCCCCTCAATTTGGAGTCGGACTCACTCTCGCCCTTTAAGTGGGAGGTGAGCTGTGGGCGGTCGCGAACTGACTGGCTGCGAAGCCAGGTTGGCTGGGCTGCGGAGGAGAGCAGAGCAGAGGAGACCAGAGCCGAGCCGAGCAGAGCAGAGGAGAGGAGGACGGCGCCGCCAACATTTACGCACGTTCCTGTCGTGCCGTGCCCGCTGCTCGCTCGCTCGCTCGACACCGACGACAAGAACAACTGCACTGAACAACTTGTATGCACAACCAAGCTGACTTCATCAGCTTGCCACCCAACGAATAAAGACGAAGAGGAGCTCCACGGAACTTTTGCTTGAGTTTGCAACGCGCACGGACTGCCTGCCCGCTGAGGGTGAGTGCGCTCTCTCTCTCTCTCTCTCTCTCTCTCTCTCTCTCTCTCTCTCTCTCTCTCTCTCTCTCTCTCTCTCTCTCTCTCTCTCTCTCTCTCTCCCCCCATTTAAACAGCAGTTAAAACATTAATTAAAATGATCGGCTTAAAATCAGAGTCATAATGTATATCATTTCATCTTTGCACGTTTTTTTTTTCTTTGTTTCCCCGCACGATATTCTCTTTGAGTTTTGCTTGTGAATTTGGCAGAAATATGAGGCTGACAACTTGGCCACCTAGAATTTTGGATGTTGATGATCATCATGATGTTGGCAGACACAAATGAGTGATTTCAAAGTCCACCCAAATCAAGTTGCGTTGAGAAACTTCTGCTTAGTTTCCTTTAGTTTAGTTGAAAAATTATACTTGTCTTATTATACGCATATTGTGTGTGTGTGTTCTTTTTAAATAGTTTTATAAACTTTGTTCAGCTTCATATAATCCGCGTAAATCCCTGGTTCAGGGGCGTATCAACAAATTCTGTGCCCCTCTTCCAGAAATGTATCGCCCCTCCCAACCACCTTTTGGCTTTTTAAAAAGTTTTTTCCCCCTAATTTATCAACAACAGCAATGTCATCAGTAATAACTGATATGCAAAGCATGTTGGAAAATAATTTTGTAATGTTTTTAATAATGTATTCTAATAAATCTAAAATTCAATTCTTTCAATTCAAATAACTACTTTTTATTTAATTGTTGTTGGCATCTGTCCATAAATGTCCCAAATATTGCACAAGTCCGTCTAATATTTCTTCAACAGATGAAGCAGATCAGACTGATTCCAAATAATAAGACTTTTTTTTTAGATATGTTATCCATGGATCCATAATCTGAAGCGCTTCACGGTCTCGGTTGGTGCCTAGACCTAAATTGATTAGCAGCCAATTATAGACATGTTAAATTCCTTCTTTTCTTTTTTCCAATTCCCTTCGGAAGCTGCACCAAAATAAACCTAGGGTGTTTTTGCCCTTGTGATACACCTGTTATTACAGCCAGCTGAGCGCACACAGCTATCTGTTGACTCGTTTCAAAAGTGTATTTCCTAATTTGAACACTCAAAGAACAAGAAGAGCCGCTGTAAAGCTTCCCATTTTCTTCATGTATACCTGGCTAGTGGATGCCTGGAGCGTAGTACCTCCATTTTCTCTCTTCATCATAAATGTCTTGCATTGTGTGTTGCGTGTTTCATCATGTTTGTTGTGTTGCCCAAAGTAGTCATTGTTTTTGCATAAAAATCACAAAATGCATCTAAAAGAGCTCCACATGTCAGTTTATGTTTGTCCATTATGTCTACTTCTGAACCTGAACAACTACGAAGCACTGCCTCGGCGTTTTAGGCATTATGCGTCGATTAAAAAAAAAACTAACCACGTTTAGACAATCCATGAGTACTTTCACTGATAATGCGCTTCATTACCTTGAATGACTGGCTATCAAAAGTATTGACACTTTGCTTTGAAAATTGGAGAGCATGACGCAGTTTTGTCGTAGCTTTTGATATTTCATAATCAATCCGCAAATTGCTGGCGATTGTTTCCTGATGTCTTTCTTTCTTTCTTTCTTTCTTTCTTTCTTTCTTTCTTTCTTTCTTTCTTTCTTTCTTTCTTTCTTTCTTTCTTTCTTTCTTTCTTTCTTTCTTTCTTTCTTTCTTTCTTTCTTTCACACGCAAAATGACCAAAGAAGAGGTCGGTATTTCACCCTTGACCTCTGACACCCCCCCCCCCCCCCCCCCCCCCCGGTGCATTGTGAAGTTTTGTCTCCTCAGGTGGACGGGTTCAAACTGGTTGAAAGGTAATGGACTAATAGCCCCCTCCCTTTACCACCCATACGCGCTCATTAATTGCTTGAGTGAAAATATGGGTTGTTTAATTGGCAAAAAAGGACGAGGGAATGAAAGAAGATCTGTTTGGAAAAACTACTTACTCAATTTAGTGATGACAAAATAAAAACGTGGTGACGCAGTGCGTGAATGACGTCATCATTGTGCAAGTGACCAATCCATCATGAAATTGAACAACACTTTGAAATCGCCAGCCCCAATGAATTCATTGTGTTGTGTTAGAATTTATTGACACTCTTTTCCAAAACTTTGAAGTGTGTGTACACACACATATATATATGTATGCGTCGTGTATGTACCATTTGCGATACACTGAACACCGCCATGATGGCAGTAGAGCAGACAAAAGTCTGTTTTTTCCCCCCCTCATCTCTCATCCTGACCTCCTATATCCTTTGGACATTGTTCTCTGAATCCTATTGAACCAGGAGTCCACAGAGAACACCACAATAGAGTATAATTGTGTGTCCGTATGTGCGTGTCTGGCTTAGGCCGGCCGGCCAATCAAACAGAACAATGCCTTTTGCGCGGAAACCGTGTGATCTCTTTAAATAAAAGCCGCTGGCTGGCGGCATTGTCTCTTTGAAAGAATCATAAGGAATGTGGACGTTCCAACTTAAGTGCTTGCTTGACTGAGTGATCAGCACGGTGACATTTGACAAGTTGAGCCAGATTGAGTGAAAAAAACGTCAACCCCCTTATGTTGTTTTTGCAATCCGACTGATTTTGCATAATTGCTTGTGAGCATGACGGTGTGCAAGTGTGCATGGTCAAACTACAAGCTTCTACAGGACTAAGGTGTGTTTCATGAAACGGGATTGAAAAGGAAACTTCTGTTTGGCGGTTGCACTTGTTTCTTAATGACGCTTAACTGCTTTCTCTTCTGACTCACTTCCCAAAATGCTCATCGCTTCTATTATTTCGATCATAGACATGTCTGCGCACGTTCACGCGCTCCAAACACTCGGTGGCCGTAGCATTAGGTACACCTGCATTCCCTTGATGAGCAGAGATGGGCAATAACGAAATACCCAAATATCCATTTGGCTTGAAATATTGACTAGAAATGACATTTCTAGCTCATGCATGAGGCTAGTTTAAAAAACAAAACTAAAATAAAAAACAGTCAACGTGATCGCGTAAACAAGAGCCGCTAATACTGATACATTGGTTCAACGACTGCAGTTTTTGGACATTTAAAAATAGTAACTGCAGAAGACTTCTAGTGCTTTATGTACACCAAATGTTGCCCAAAACATTCAATGATTTCGAATGGATCGAATATTACAAATGTGCTGCCGTAAAGAAGACAAAGAAAGCTCAAATGAACAAGCTCTTCCCACTATTTACTTTGTCTGATGCATACATTTGAATTCTCCATCTCATTGAATTGAAGCACTTAGTCCCTGTTAAAAAGGCTTGCAAAAGAACTGCCGTCAAGTCAAATGTTCATCCTAATCCTAAATGCGCCCAACCTATTTCAGTCCATGTGAGTCTGTGGGCACAGCATGTGTGCAAAGCAAAGCAAAGCAAAGCAAAGCAAAGCAAAGCAAAGCGTGTGCCATTAAGGTGCTCAGTGAGCAACTTCAGGCATGATCTCTGGCTTATTGCCGCTGGTTAACAACTGTGCCACAAACTTGTTTGCAGCATATACTATATATACACGGATATATACGTAGTTATATGAACCCGCGCACAAAGACTAATGGCCTCCTGTCGCTTCTCACCGTGGAGATGAACAGGCCCGCCGCAGTTGAATCACCTGTTGTGCTCAAAGGCGTTTCCATAGCAACAGCCTTGGCTCCTTGCCCCGTAAGACCCTCAACAAACACAGACCCCCACCACACTTATTTGGAATGCCATAAAATGCGCACGGACACACACACACGCACGCACACACACACGCACACACACACGTGGCTGCTCTTCAGAAGAAAGGGTGAATGTAGTGAGGATATAAAGTGTGCCGGGCTAAAGAAGGGAGGACATTGTGAGAGTCAGGCTTTCTTTGTGTGTGCTACCCTCAAGGAGCCCAGCGTGGAAAGGGTGGGTGGGATGGTTGAAGGAGGGGGGGGGGGGGCCTTTTGTAAAGTAAGTTAAAAAAAAGTGGCCTTCATACACATCCTTTCTTCCCTTTCTCTTTATTGGGAGCGTGTTTTGTCTCCTCCCTGCCTCCTTCCCGTCTTCCTCCTCAACCCTTCTTCTACAAATGCCACAGTAATGTCTTGCTAGCTATCACAATAGACGGACGACCTGTTTTATGGACAGTGTGTGTGTGTGTGTGAGTGTGTGTTTGGAGGGGCTTCAGGGAGAGAAAGAACGAACCTATGCCTCGGAAAAAAAGACTGAGTGATGATGCTGATGATGTCTCAATGATGGAGGAAGGGGCCTATTTTGACTGTACCTTTTCAGCGAGACATCCAACTTGGCTCTTTTTAACAAAATGTTCCTCTACCGCATTTGATGGACATATTGACGTAATTAGAATGATTTTTTCGGACGGATGCCCGGAAGCTGGAGGATGAGAAGTTTTGAAAAAAGGACGGGCCAAGCGAAGATGGTAGCGGCTTTTTCTCCGTCTCTGGTGTGGACGGACGGGCGGACGTAAGGACGGAGGGACGGACGGACGGAGGGACGGGGCCCTCGGCCAAAGGCTCTTGCCTTGGCGTGCTCAACCGTGCCAAGATTGAGCTGAATGATAATGATTATTATTTGGGTAGGTAGCACCTGGACCCGATGAGGGAAGTTGCCATCACTAGTTTTTGTTTGATCCAGGCGTATTATCAAGGTTTGATATTTTCTCCACGTACGCAAATTGAAATAGTGAGCATCTGTTCTTGATGACTTGATTCTTTGGATTGTCCTCAATGTTTCAGTACCCTTGACATCAAAAGGCCAGGAGAACAGAGGAAGAGGGGGAATGGAAGGGTGAAGAGTGGGAGGCCTTTGTGTCTCCAGCCTGGAGAGCTCCTTCTCTAATGAGGCCCGGCCACAAACGCAAGAAGACTGGGCGTGCGGGCGAGCGAGCGAGCAAGCTATTTACTCACCATTGTCCAACATCCGTCCGCCCGTCCATCCATCCGTCCATCCATCCATCCATCCATCCATCCATCCATCCATCCATCCATCCATCCATCCATCCATCCATCCATCCATCCATCCATCCATCCATCCATCCATCGTCCGTCCGTCCGTCCGTCCATCCATCCATCCATCCATCCGTTCGTCCATCCATACCTCCCTCCCTCCCAGCTGACTTCGGGCAGTGACTGTGGACGTTTTTGTCGTTTGACTCAAAAGCAAATTGGTCGGTGATGTGGTACGAAAGGCCGTCGCCTGTAATTGTGTTTGTTTCCTACCACGTGCACCTACTACCTAGCTAGCTAGCGCATCAACAGTTAGTTAAATGTGCCACTTGGCTCTCTCTCACTTTCCATTGTGCTTTTCCGCCTCAGGCACTTGAAAACAAGTTGCATGGCTGTGTGCGGAGACGGTCGATGTACAAGAGAAGGAAGGGCAACTGCCGGCCGGGATGACTCCCATTGTTTGACGTGTTCCGACTTGTAACTTGTAAAAGTGTTTCACGAGAGGATGCTTTCAATGCTCAAAGCGATGTCTGGATTTTGCTTTGGCGTATGCCGCTTCCATCCCCAGTTCGTCTGAAGCCCAACAACAAGCTTTTCAAAACTTTCAATCTGATACTGTGTATGTTTCCACACGAAGCTGTTTATTGATATCAGCGTCCCTCCCTCCCTTCCTTGCGGTGCCTTCGACTTAAAGCCTTAATGACTGCGTGTCTTTGTTGTGCTTAGTGGCTGAGTCAGAGTGAGATGAAAAACAAGTGTGAACTCCAGAGGCCATCAGCTCCGCAACCCTGGACCATTTGGTGCGCTGCCACATTGGGATTGGCCTTTTTGGGTAAATGGAAGCACATCCAATGAAAATGTGAGAGGGTCCCCCTTTCAGGACTGCCAGACTGCAATGGGCAACATACTATGTCATATGAAACAGTATGGACAACACACAATGTAATCTGAAATAAAGTAGTGTGGAATTCCAATGAATCAATCGAGGGTGTCCCCCGCCTACTGGCCAAAGTAAATTGCTTTATATTTCTCGTTTTGCACAATACGGCAACTTGATCGGATCCATTCAGCTCATATTGCTCACTGTCCTTTGGCATTTGTGTATTTCTTCTTAAGAAGACAATGCTCAGAGTAGCTTTTAGAAGTCCGCTTTGAAGCTCAACATCTCTTTTGTGTCAGGCTTCTGCAAACAGCAAATGATGTTCAATCCAAATGAAAGGTGGAAGGAAGATAGCAACTCTATTTATAATGGTGCCTAACGCACTGTACACAGATGTCAAGATCAGGTTCCACTCGGGTGTGCTCAGTTGCAGATCTCTCTCTCTCTCTCTGTCTCTCTCTCTCTCTCTCTCTCTCTCTCTCTCTCTCTCTCTCTCTCTCTCTCTCTCTCTCTCTCTCTCTCTCTCTATCGATGCTCAATGTAACCTCGGCTTGCATTGTTGCAATTGTTTTACAAATTCACCTTGACACATTCCTGGCTGTCAACAAGTGAAATTGCGTCGCCGGATGACACAGTGGCTCGCTCGCTCGCTCGCTCTCTCTCTCTCTCTCTCGGGGAGCGTGTGAACACCACGTGTGACACCTCTACTCATCAGACTTTGTGAAGACCCAGGAATAACTAGCATCAGCGTGGGTGCACAAAGCACACTTGTGTGATAGCCCGCCCTTCATTCACCAAATTGCACAATCAATACATCAGCTTAAGCACATAAGGCTGACGTGTATTTCTTGGCTAAACATTGTTTTCATCGTCAACGCTCTTTACTTAGCGACAACAATGCTTCCAACCAGAGTAGACACGCAGGTGCATCTGTAGTTTGCTCAACCTGCGGCTGGCTCTTTTTATTGTTCTGTCAAGCTTTTGTTGCTTGAATGATTTCGTGGTTTAGTTTCACAACTCACACACACACACACACACAGATATGCTACGCATACTGATAGTCAATTTTCACGTTTGGAACAATGACGGTCGGTGAAGCGACTTTTTGAAATAATGCGGCTGCTAACAGGATGACAGACGTATGTTGTAATTGCTGAGAGTCCAGTCCATTCTACAATTTGTACAAACATTCCAGAAAACATTTTTTCCTTCCTTTTGTGTGCTTTCAAGAAATGATAGAATAGACAAGACAGTGGGGCTTTTACACCATTAAAAAGTAAAAGGAACAGCACACGCACCGTCTTTTCTGGACTATAAGGCGCACTTGAATATAAGCCAACCGGATAAAAATGTCAGAAAAGAGATGGCTCTTTGAGGACAGATCCCTTTTACTATCATTTATCATTTGTGTGAAGAAAGATTCATTCTGACGATCTCTTTTTTTCTAATCTCAAACTTATTCTGCTCTTGGCTTTCAGTAATAAACAGCAAACTCATTTTGAAGTTCTCATCAATAAAAGAAAACCACTCAAGAGTAATCGTGCTATATGTGCCACTTTAGTTCATATCATATTGTTGACAAAGAATAGTTAGTGTATATTTATACTAGTCTGAAATGCAGGCAGGCAGGCAGGCAGGCAGGCAGGCAGGCAGGCAGGCAGGCAGGCAGGCAGGCAGGCAGGCAGGCAGGCAGGCAGGCAGGCAGGCAGGCAGGCAGGCAGGCAGGCAGGCAGGCAGCCAGGCAGGCAGGCAGCCAGGCAGCCAGGCAGCCAGGCAGGCAGCCAGGCAGCCAGGCAGCCAGGCAGGCAGGCAGCCATGCAGGCAGCCATGCAGCCATGCAGGCAAGCAGGCAGCCACGCAGGCAGCCATGCAGGCAGGCGGCCACGCAGGCAGCCATGCAGGCAGCCATGCAGGCAAGCAGGCAGCCACGCAGGCAGCCATGCGGGCAGGCGGCCACGCAGGCAGCCATGCAGGCAGGCGGCCACGCAGGCAGCCATGCAGGCAGGCAGCCACGCAGGCAGGCAAGCAGACAGGTGGCTTTGTTCAAATTCACGATGGTGTTTTGGAGAAGGAGGGGCTCCAATCATCATTGTGTTTCCGCAGATCGTTTGCATTTTTTGCCGTGTTCCCGAGTCGGTCGGCACATTCCGCTGGCATTGTTATCCGGCCCGTTTCCTACGGCCGGCGGCTTTTGTCTGACTCTCCCTCATTGTCCTTGCTTCCTTTGTTCCGCAGCTCCAACAATGGCTTTTTTTCTGCCTCTTTATATACTATATGTGCACTTTTTCACTTTCTTTCTTTCTTTCTTTCTTTCTTTCTTTCTTTCTTTCTTTCTTTCTTTCTTTCTTTCTTTCTTTCTTTCTTTCTTTCTTTCTTTCTTTCTTTCTTTCTTTCTTTCTTTCTTTCTTTCTTTCTTTCTTTCTTTCTTTCTTTCTTTCTTTCTTTCTTTCTTTCTTTCTTTCTTTCTTTCTTTCTTTCTTTCTTTCTTTCTTTCTTTCTTTCTTTCTTTCTTTCTTTCTTTCTTTCTTTCTTTCTTTCTTTCTTTCTTTCTTTCTTTCTTTCTTTCTTTCTTTCTTTCTTTCTTTCTTTCTTTCACCCAGTCGGCCATAAATGGACACAGGGGTCGGTTGGTCCAAATGTTCTCCCTCTCACAACGGTTGATTGCAAGCCCTAGCTACACCGAGGCGTGTTCTCTTCTCTTCGGCCTCATATTGTCGCGCCAACAATAGGCTTTGGGTATTTTTGCAACCAAAGCGTCAACGAACCCCCAACCGGGACGTCAACAGCGAGCTGGGCTAAAATAGCGACATACTTCCAAACGCGTGCTCGGAGGAGCCGGTCCGTCACTCGAGGTGAAAGGGATCTGGAAATGAACGCAATGAGCAAAACTTCCCAGATGTCAAATGCATTTGTCAAGATGTGATCAAGGAAAACGATGCGCATCATTGACTCATAAGTGTGACTGTTGTGAATGATAAGTGTGACAGTTAATGATGTGTTCTCGTCTGAAAGGAATGGTTGAGCCCAGCCCTCCAGCGCCAGCGCCAGCGCCGCACCTCCTCTCCGATGTGGACGGCAGCATGACATGTGTCAAAGTGGAACAAGAGGAGATTGCCAGGGAAAGCGGGCTTGCACACACTCAAGCTACTCTCAAGATGTCTCCCTCTCGCGACTGGCCGGGGAATCAGCCTCTGGTGGCCCGTCAGCTTACGCCGCCACTCTCCTGTTCGCCTTTGGTAAGTAAGCAAATACAAACTGGAGTGCATTGCATTGGCAATTTCATTGAGCGATATGTGTAGGCGTAGCAAAATTGGTTGTATGAAAGTTGATTTGGAAGCAACTTGTAGTGTCGCTTTGTGGTCAACAAGTTCATTCATGGAAGACGGCTGAAAAGGTTAAGTGTTGAGCAGGCACAAATTTGCTCCCGTTGTTTGACATTGCGCTTACTGTATACACAGCCACTTGTCGCTAGGCAGAATACGACGTGGAGCGCAATCAGTTGTACGCACGCAGGCAGGCAGGCAGCCATGCAATAGAAATGGCAAATGTCAGTCACGCCCACGAGGGCAAGGCTGGAGCTAAGTTGCCGGGACTAACGCACCAGGCAATTTCTTTCAAAACAGCACCAAAACTTTCTTTATATTGACCTCTGTATTTGTTGAATGAAGATGTGCGCGTGTGGCCTCTCGTCAGGAGGATTCTCCGGGTAAGGAGTTGCCACGCCTCCAAAGCCCGGTGACAGTCAAGATGCAGGATCCGCCAAAAGGACAATCCAAGGAAGGTGGGTCCAAAGTCTTTCAAGGTCTGTGTCCCCACCAAGCAATTTGACCAGACGCAAATCAGTCCACGAGTGATTCGATACAGCTTGTGTCAGTTGTGTGCGGACATGTCTAACCCAGGTCCAGAAAGGTCAAAGAGCTCCCGACCCGACCCGACCTGACCTGTTTTGCTTGAATCGACCAGCAGGAAACCCAGAGTCTCTGGCGGAGAAGGAACTTCAGTTGTTGATGATGATCAACCAGCTGAGTGGACTGAGGGAACAACTCCTGGGGGCCCACTCTGAGCAGAGGAACATGGCTGCCTTGCTTCTGGAAAAGCAGCAGCAGCAAATGGAGCTGGCTCGGCAACAGCAAGAACAGGTAGGGATACTTATTGATAGAATAGAATAGAATAGAAATGTAAATAATCCGGATCCTGATCCTGCATAGCACATACGTACAATGCAATATGTGTGTTTCAATCACACGGATCGTGTCTCAGATTGCTAAACAACAACAGCAGCTGATCCAGCAGCAGCACAAGATCAACCTTCTTCAGCAGCAGATTCAGGTCAGCTGAAGTTTGAAACTTGGCCACTCATTGGCCATTTCAACCAGACTTTCTTTCCATTTGTCGTGATTTTTCTTGCGACATTGTAAGTTGAATTTGTCCTCCCTCCCTCCCTCCCTTCCCCCAGCAGGTCAACATGCCCTACGTGATGATCCCCGCTTTCCACCCCAACGCCCAGAACCTTTCCGTGCCCTCTGAGCCACAGATGAGCTTGCCGCCGTTGCAGCCCATCCCATGCAAGCCAAGTTAGTCGATGCCGTCTTCATGTTACAAAACATTTCAGATGAAATACGTTGTACTCGACCATATTTAGCCATTTGGGGAATCGAGTCGACTGGGAGAGCGCTTCGTGAAAGCGATGTGTTCCAAAACGCAAATACGGAAATATGACATGGCTTCGCGGCCAATGTGTCGCTCGATAGGAATCGGTTTCTTTTTCTTCCCTCCCGTCCGTTTCAAACTGTCCTTTCTTTTTCAGCTGTCGACTATCCCATGCAGTTGCTGTCCGCACCTGGCAAGAGGAGCGCCGGTTCCTTCCGACAGGTACCATCACGTTCAAATTGCTGCTCTTTCTCCTCTTCATTTCAATGATACTTTTATTATTTCTCCATTTCGGCTTTTTTTTCATCAGAAAAGCCAAGGTGGAAATCTCATTGAGGAAGCAATGAATGATTCAAAGTCAGCATTATACGTATATACTGTGCATTCGGATAGTGTGACTCTACAAGCGTAGAAGTTGTCAAAGACACCGCACCCTGTTTTCAAAGGCCGCTGCTGTCTTTTGTTCATTTGCGTCTGTGGGGATGACATGTTCTCAAGTGGATTCCCGGACCTCGTTAAACAAAAGACAAGTACGAGATGCTCCGAAGGGCGTGACAGATACGCTCAGACATGCTTGACGCATAGCTCTCACGCAACACGGGCGCTTTATTTAGGGGAAGGGAAAAGGAGACAAGGAGGAGAGCAGGTGCACAAGGCTCGTCCCTCCCGGTGGCAAAGCAAGCTCCTGCCATGCCACCCTTTGCTTTTGACATACGCACTTTTCTTCCTTTTTAGGAAGCCGGTCAGCCCTTGAACCTGACGTCCAAAGCTGGAAAAGCCCCCAGTCCAAAATGTATGGAGATGGCATATGCGGGGATGCAGAGCACGTACAAACACAGGGATCTGCCAAAGGACGCGTCAAGCAGCCCGCCACGCTCCACCCTCAGTGCGTTGCGCTCAATCGTAGGATTCGTATATTGACGTCTTTGAACGAAAACATTCTCTCTCTCTCATGTGTGGCTCGCTCAGCTTTACTCCGAGACAGTGATGTGGTCACCCAGGCCATTCATGATGCCCAGCAGCTACTGAGGAGTCACAACGCTGGAGGGCACGAGCGAGAGAAAGAAACAGACGCCAGCAGAAAAGTGGTCAGCCAATCTCCAAATATTACAAAGCTCTCTTTTTCTTGACACCGTCATCAGCATCAAACTGCCACTTCTCTTTCTGTCTTTCGGAAACACGAGTTCATCTCTAAGCAGCCCCCTTTGCATCCACCAGCGCCAAGCACTATTCCAAGGTCACATGTAAAACTTCTATTCTAGTCTTGGAGGTGGCTGGCGTGGCTGGCGTGGCTGGCGTGGCTAGCGTGGCGTGTTGGTCCGAGTGTGGCACTAAGGCCACAGCTGTTGCACAATAGCACAAAGGGCTGTGTGTGTGTGTGTGCGTGCGCGCGCCATTGACGTGGCCACCTGCCTCCTCCTTTGTCTACTGCAACATTGTAGATCCAGGTCCACCTTGCCTCTAAATGTCCAAAATCACTGGACTGTTTTTTTTTTTTCTTTTTTTTTACTGTGCAATGGGAATAAAATGTTCATCAATGTGAGCTGCCGGTCACATTCCCAACACCCTGGTCTCCTTCACCTACCCTAACCCTACCTCTCTGCCCTCCCTCCCTCCCTCCCTCTCTGAGACAATAAACACCATTTCTTTGTCCTCCTTCTCTTTCTTCTCCTTCACAGCTCTGGTTTTGTACAGCTGCTGACGTCGTACTCGTCTGCTGTACATTCCGTAGGGCAAAATAGCCGGCTGGCCGCGCTAGGCGTCGAGCACGCCCTTCGAGCGGCTCACCTAGTAGACTACCTAGACTACAATTCCAAGTTTGTGACTTTTCTCCACAGGAGTGCAAATACCCTCCTTGCGGCGAGAGAAGCCTTCACTCCCAGCGAGGCGGCGAGCGCCACGCATTGCTGGCCACTGACGAGCACCTCAGCAGCGACTCTGAGAGTAAGTGGAACCCAAGCGGCACGACAGGACCGGACGGGGACATCGTCCATGTGATGGTTACAGAAATACCAAACATGCCGTCGTGAGAGACCTATTGTATTGTATGAACTTGATTTAGGTGCCGTGCAGGTCCCAGGCAGCTACTCTGAAGCCCGCCCCCTTCCGTCCGCAGGCCACATCAAGAGACCCATGAATGCCTTCATGGTTTGGGCCAAGGATGAGCGCAGGAGAATCTTGCAGGCCTTTCCCGATATGCACAACTCCTCCATTAGCAAGATCCTGGGTGAGTATCCAATGCTCGTTGAAAAGACGAAAGCCGAGCGAGCGAGCGAGCGAGCGAGTTTCTCGAAACGTCACTCCTGCCCACTCTAGGCTCCAGGTGGAAGTCCATGTCCAACCAGGAGAAACAGCCCTACTATGAAGAGCAGGCCAGACTGAGCAGGCAGCACCTGGAGCGCTACCCGGACTACAAGTACAAACCCCGGCCCAAGCGCACCTGTATCGTGGAGGGGAGGAGGCTGCGGGTGGGTGAATACAAAGCCATGATGAAGAGCCGGCGACAGGAACAGAGAACCACCTACGCCAGGAGGTAGAAATGAAGCGCTTCATTTGTGCTACTAAATAGCAGTAGTAGCCGCTTGCCACTGCTATACTGAGGAGAGAGTGAGATGGAAACAATTGAGCTGCTGTGGCGCCCCCTAACGGGAGCAGCCGAAAAAAGAAGGGTACGTCATTCAAACAAAAAACAGTATCTGGTATCAGTCACGTTTTGCATCATTTAGGTTGGCATTTTCAATTTGAGGGACTGCAGCCGTGGATTTGGGTGTGCGCTCGCACAATGCCAAGGAGGAAAGACGTTAGTAATGACCTTAAGAGAAACAATCATTGCCAGACACCAATTTGGTCATGAGTGCAATTTCGACATTGACGTCACAGGAGGAGAAATTGTTCACGTGCAAAACATTTGATTCTTATTTTTGATTTATTTCTTTTCCAAACAAGTGATTTTTTTGGGATGGTCTATTTAGTCCAACAGAACCACAGAGCATCCACTACTCTCACAACGATGCCTTGTACCCGGGCGGCGGTGGCGGCGGCGGCGGAGGCGGCGGCAGCTCTGTCTCCGTGTCGTCCATGTCCTTTCACTCCTCCCTCCTGGATCATTACCTGCCGCAACCTCCGGCGGGATCCCATGGAGTGGAGGACCCGCCCACAGCCGCCCCTCTGAGACAGACGGACAGACAACGGCAGCAGGCACCATACAGCCAAGGAGAGGAAAGTGACGGAGGGGATCTGAGTGAGAGGGAACTTTTGCTCCTGACGGATTGAATTCCAAAGGAACCGGAAATAAAACAAGTCACTGAATTTTAGGAAGCCGCATTAGCTGTATTCCCCAGTGACACACATCCAATGGACAGAAAGGCAAGCTCTTATCTCATGGATGGATGGATGGATGGACGGCCGGCCGGCCGGCCGGTTCTGAAATGCCATTGGAAGTGTCGCTACGGTTGCACCTCAGTGCTCACTTTACAGAGAGACATGAGAAATGATAGCGTTGACTTATGCTGTGGACTTTTTATCGGTATTCATCCCATTTGTCTGTATTCTGTCTTTGCTGTAACCGATAAATAGTTGGTGTGAATGTGATGGAAAACAAACACAGCTGCTCCATTTCCAAACCACGTTGCTGGACACATGCATTCTTTTGCATCTTCTAATTGCCCAACATGGGAATTAGCCCTGGATGGAATTTCCCTTTGGCCAAATTCCACCTTGACTGTGTTGAGGATGCTGCACTGAGAAGAGATCTTATTTATGTACCTTGAGACATATTGATCTTTACCCCTGCTGATGTAAATACAGAAAGATACTTTTATTATAATAATTTTCTTTTATAAAAGGTTGCGTAATTTAAAAGTGTACATTTCGGTTTTGTCAGAAATAAAAAAATGCATTTTGCTCTGTGTGCACTCGTGGAATCTAGTTTGCGCTAGAGGCGGGGTAACTAACGCCTGCCGATCACAAATCATTGTGGAACAATTGTACACTCTTTGCATTCCAGCTGGCAGAGTTCCACATGAAAATATTCCCACAAGAACTTGTCCAACCGGACTCACCTCTAGAGGAGGAATGAGAGAAGGGCACTGCTGGCTGCTTCAACAGAATATATGACACCATCAACCTGCATGTGTTTTTTAATTCGATGCATTTTATTAAGCAACAGCCAATCCGTGTTAAATAGATCTTGCAAGTCCCACCCACCAAGGTGGAAAGAATCACTGGACACAAACATTTGACAGTATTTACACCCTTCATCTTTACATCATCTGTCGCCGTCAATGAATCGGCGCTACGTGTCAAGGTGACGAACCATTTGGAAAAAGAAATCATCCTTCATGTGTATAGTGATCCTTCACATCTGGACCTCAAATGAAGCGTTTGCAAGCACACCAAGCGTTTCAGTAGGATTTCAACACGATAAATAAGACCAATCAAAAGCACACGTTAACAGTCTTTCGCTTTTAGAATTTGCCCCCTGAGTCAGCACTCAAAAGAACAACTCTTTGATTCATTGTCAGTTGCAATGTTAACTTACTTTAGTATGGGTGGGAAACATGTTGAACCCCCAAACTGTATCCGTGCACAAACCTCAACCGCCCTTGCCAACGACCCATCTAAAGGGGGGGAGGGTTTGGGGGGTAAGAGCCGATCTCAGTGTAAAAGAAGAGGGAGGTTGGCGTAAATCGAGAGCCTTCCCTACATTTAGTCATTTGGAACAAACACCGGGTCCCTTGCTCGCTCTTTGTGGTCCATATGGAGGCAGTGCAACATGAATGCCTTTAAAAACGCGGACTTAGCACAGATATTGTGCGTTCAAAAGAAAGTCGATGAAACGGTTTGCATCACAGTTTTCAAGTCACAAGGACTTTTTCTGAGCCGAGGCGGTGGTTTTCCATGGTCTGAAAAGTTCAGAAGGAATGTTCAACCAAGCGGCTGGCTCAGTGTGACCATAAAAGTCAAGATGGTGTAGGGGGGGGGGGGGGGGGGAGCGGTTTAAGGTCAGATCCCATCCAACTTCATACAGCAGCGTCATTGCACAGTCAACGCAGTTGCACGAGTCTTCCAATAAATGAACAGATGTTTTCCCTCCTTGATTGCTCCGAGGCATTGAAAAGCTTTTCCATTTTGCACGTTCACACTCGGTACATCGACAAGCAGCGGCGGCTGCTTAGCGGAATCTTAGCACCAGAGTGGAGGTAACAAAAGGAAGGGATGGTGTCAAATGCACTCTCACTCCACAACCTGACGAATGTTGATTGGTCCACCTAAGTACTTGTTCTTAATGGCTGCTGAGGCACTGATTCAGAGGAATAAAGTTGTCAAAAGATCACGCAAGAGCTCAGCTGCCTGGAAGCAAGAGCTCCAGTGTAAGAGAGACAAATATTGAGCTACATTTGGGGAGGGAGGGAGGGAGGGAGGGAGGAATCAAGTCTTTAGGGCAAAGTGCCACGAGGGAGGACAAATCAGTGGTCCGAATCATCGTTGGCTCCGACTGCCACGACTGCCACGGATGTCGTGGCTGCCTCCGTTTTGGCTCACTCTGGAATGTGCAAGGCCATCACTGTGGGTTTGATCTTAAAGTATTGGTTGAAACGCAACACAGCGTACCTGTGAGAAGCAAATAGCTTGAAGTTGCCTTCCTTTGCATTGTGTACATTTTGGGAAATGCACGCCGAGCGCCACTTACCCCAGGAAGTCAAAGTCGATGGAGGAGTATTTGGCTTGAATGAGGGCCCAGAAACCCCAAAAGAAGTGAGAAGCCTTCAAAGAGACAAGGTAGAGTTCAATGACATCCATCCATCCATCCATCCATCCATCCATCCATCCATCACAGTGCCTTTTCCCAATGTAGATTTGCTTCCTTACCAGAGCAAACTTGTTGACCTGCACATAGAGCGTCTCCAGTTCTTTAGCGCTGACCTCTTCTGTTTTCTTGGTGAAAAGCTTAAAGGCTTGCAGGTAGAATCGGAGCCAGTCCATCTGCATCTCCCGACTCGGGTACAGCCCGTAGTCCAGATCGGCCATGCCTAGTCACAAAATCAAACCAGACTCTTATCACGCTCCATGTCGTTGGCTGTTGGCGTGGTCTATCTTTTGAAAGGCAAAGGCCCGCTTAAACAAGTGGATTTGAATTGGGCCGCCATGTCACCCTCGAGGAAAACATTTCCACCGGCATCATGACGCCTGCCCGGCAACCACGCAGCCGCCCACTCAAATGTCCGTATTGGTGATGAGCCTAGAGATTCAGCCACGCGGACGTGGCCACGGCATCAGACATCTCCCTCTGTGAGATGAAGGAGCATATGCCCGAAAGATTTCCACCCCCTCCTGCCCATTGAACCTGGATGGAAAAGGTCAGCCACCAACCTGCAAATTCGTTAAAGTGGTTGCCAATGTCAAACGCCTGGTAGTTGTAACCGGAGTATTCATAGTCTATGAAGCGAACATGAGCTGAAAGACACAAGAAGAAGAAGAAGGCTGGCTGTCAGTGCATTTTTGCAAAGGCGAGGTAGTTCAGGCTCACTTCAAGTCAAGTTGGTGGCATCATTAATGTACATACTTGAACTACAAGTTGGTGGGTTTATTGCAAAGCACCCGTCCGTCTTAAATAGAAATACATATCAAATGGCTTAAATGTTGACATCCAGTCAAATGACACAAAGTGTACTATGGACCGGACCCTCTTTGCTGTTGTGTATGATGTTCTTGCAGAGCAGGTCATTGTGGCAAAGCACCACAGGCGATCCCAGGGTGGAGAGATGCTCCTTCATCCACACCATCTCCTGCTCCAGCACTTCCTTGCTGGGCACTTCTTTTTGGATTCTAAATCGACGAGAAGAAGAAATTCACATTTGCCACTTGACCTACTATTCCAAACCAGTTGACAAAGTCACGGCAACGGAGGGAGCGACAAAGTCAAAGGAACAAACAAGGCTCGAGTACAGGAGGTCTTTGCTTTACCACGGCGTCCCGGCGCTGACCTAACCGAAAGCTTGAGGCACGGTAAAAGCGCGCTCCTCTAATATTGACCTAGGCTAATGCTTTCGTTGAAATCACAGTCGATGGTTGCATGTCGAAAGCCATAAACGTAAAACAAGCGGGTCGTCGTGTCAATTTCGGGCTTCAGCCGAGCCGATGACATTTGTGTGATGAGCAGTTGATCATGCGAGTCCTCCTTGGAACTTTGCTGCTTCTTTCTTGTCATCTGTGGAAGCTTCCAGACATTTGCTCAAACTGTTAGGCACCAGTTGTTTATTTTGATCTCACTAGTACAACAAAAAACGATCGGTTGAGCAACGACTGCATCGTAACATCCGACAGACTCCGGCACATATTGTCGGAATGAAACTCGAGACCATAGTGGTGCTCAAACAATCTCCAAGCAAAGTGGTCTCGACTAACGAGAGCAGCGACATCTCACCTGATGTTTGAAGCTTGTTCTGTGAACTCCGTCGCCACGAGGGAGAAATATTTCTGCATCTTAATCCACAGGTTGGCTTTGGGGATGCATCCGTTATGCGCATGGATGGCGTGGATATGAGCCATCTCTCTGGCGATCAGTCTGCGGGAGGGAGGGAGGGAGGGAGGGAGGGAGGGAGGGAGGGAGGTAAGGCAAACGTTCACATTCACAGAGCAATCGTGCTGTCAACATTGTGGCTATGGCTAGCTGGTTCCAACCTGAGCAAGGAAGGATCCCTGACATCTCGAGGCCCGAGCGCTTCCCCCTGCATGTATTCGTAACAGATGCCATTTTGAAACGTGCAGTAAAGACGGGGAGCGCAACCGTTAGCGTGCAGCACCTGAAGGAGAAAATGAAAGCATGAAGCCACGCTAACAACATTCAAAGATGACGTGGATGTACCTGAAAGCTTTTAAGCTCATTGTCTCTGTCCACAATTAGCTCCGTCTTGTTCCCATAAACACGCACCAAGACCACATGTTGGGGACTTTCCTCCACATAGCAGCCCACCAGTTTGTTGGTTGTCCCTTCAGTGAAGAACTGAAGAAAGAAACAAAGAAAGCATGGGCTCTTTTTCGAGACGCTCAATTAAAACACGAGTACAACACTATAGGTTTTTTTTTTTTTCTCCATCACACAATCAAGATTGAAGTAAGTGGGCCAATACATTCAACTGCAGCCAACACAATAACACAGACACGGTGGTCACTGACGCATATCTGGCATTCCACGCGTGGTCCATCACAAAGGTCGTGCATGTGACCATCCTTGTTATGACTGCCGACACACTGGCAAAAACACCGTTGTCTACTACTACATGACTGATCCCTTCCATCTGCCACACAATACGCCCGCCGCTAACACCGCTGACCCATACGTCCATAGACAGCAACTTTGGAAGCAGACAGACGTAAACATTGAGCCAAGCTTGGTTGGTTCACGTGGCGGTGGCTGCGTGCCCTGGCGACCAGTTCGCTCGGCCTGCAAATTGCTGCTCAATATTTGTCTTCATGGCATATGGCGGCGCTAAATAGTAGCTGGGTCTTGGACTGTGTTAATCCATGATAGAAATAATGCCGATCCGGTTTGGAAGATAGATGGCTCCAATATAGTACAACGTGAATTCCCTGCATACTGGAGCCAAGCAAGACTCTTGGGTCTCAAGTTTGTCAAGACTCGCCTTTGCATTGAATTGTTCAATTCTTTCAGTAAAATGACTTTTGGCATCAAATGGAATGTGCTCAAATAGATTTGCAACTCCATTTCAGTTGTCTTTAGAGAAGCAACCATCAATTTAGTACATTTTCTGTGGATTGCAACCAAATGTTCAACTACTTTGCAGCCGGACAGAGTCTCCCAGTGTTATTGGTTGGACTTTTGCTGGGTGCCCTTGACAAAAAGGGTCAAGTAAGAAAATAGCGGAATGTCTTTTTTTTTTTTTTTGGTTCCTGTTTGTCCTTTGTGATGCACAAACACATCACAGTCGTGTACTGTCAACATTAGTTGGAGCCTAGCATACAGCCAGGCAGGCAGGCAGGCAGGCGGACGGCCGGCCGGCCGGCCAGCCCATTGCTAGCTTCTCAGTTGACATTTTGTACCTTGGTCTTGACACGGTTCGTGTCCCACGCCGGTCTCAGCTCTTTAATGATCTCCAATGCTCCTTCCGTCACGTTGTGCTCGTCTACAAAAACGTGAATCTTTGCTATAACCGGCGAACCGACAGGCACATGGATCTGCGTTTCCATCCCACCGTCTGATCTCCGTCCCCGAGTTGGTCGTTGTGAGCAATTTGGACGAAGGGAAGCGGAGCATACAAGTGTCGCCAAGTCAACGCGTTGAACGAGATGTGCCGTCCTTCCGTCCGTCCGTCTTCTTTGATGCTGCGGGGTGGGGAGGGGAAGTGTTGTCGCTTTGAGGACGTGGGATGAAAGGCGTCTCTTCACTGCCTTTGGAGAGAAGATATACGACGCCGGCCGGCCGGCGGGTCGCTCGCTCGCTCGCTCGGTCGGTTCCGAGAGGTTGTCGGCGGCAGCAATGTAAACGCTTCCTCCTCCATGTCCCCGCCCATTTGGCATCATCCGATTGTACGGCCATTTGAGACGACAGGGCCGAGCACGCCCATTCTTTTCACGAAGCTGCCCGAAGTTGGACGAATGGAAAGGCACTGCAGTCTATTTTTCTTCCCGTTAGAGGTCGCCACAGCTTCCCTGTTGTACCTCCAACTGGTGAACTGATGGAGGCAGTCAAGTGATATCATAGGCTTTGTTCCTTTCAGGCCTAAATGTATCCCTGTAATTACCAACCTCAAATGAGTGACATGGCAGCAATTTCAAAAGTAGACATTTTGTCAAATGGATATTTCCGTTATGTATAGCAATTTGCTAATCACTTCATATGCGTGGATGCTTTCATGCTCCACACTGTACAATAAAACTTGACTTTTAGTGCAGTCCTATATGCAGATTGTTTTTGTGAACAGCTGTTCAAAAACAAATTGAAAGTGAAGATTTTTATCAAGACAAGTCACGCTAAATGGAGTGCAACAATAGCTGAGTTGCAATTTATTGCTTTGTTTCACTATTTATGGTAGTACTGTAGTATTTCAATTTAATGTATGTGTGGGGATTGCTCAGGGCTCAAGTCTTTGTACTTGAGTTGTTGATTTTGTGATTGTGTGTGAAGACAGACACACACACACGCGCGCACACACACACACGTTGTAAGCCACGTTACTCAGCAGGTTGTCAAGGAGTCAGCTGAAGCTTTTGGGGGCCCAGTGCCCCCCATATTCTTGCTTTCACTGGTTTGCACAGCTTTATTTATACAAGTAGGGTGCCAGATGCTGCTTTGGCCTATAGCAGCCAAAGTCCGACAAACTGTATTCATTGTAGTTACTGTATATTCCTATTTCTTTTCAACCTGAAGATTGTTTTCATTTGCAATGGGACTGCACGATGACGAGGATTGACAATGGTAAACTAGTTGCATAATTGCATAGAGGCATCTTTGCTCTGCGACATACAAATAGGATTGCTATTTTCTCATGAAAAGGTCATTGAGAGACAAAAAAGTGAATGAGAAAAATGTTCACATACTGTTTGTTGAGTGAGTTTTCACTGATGGTAGGCGAAATAGAATCATTCTTTTGGGACTGCAACCACCACATTCTTACGTTGATGACAAGGAATATTATGAAATGAAATCTTTTGAAGTGAACAGATACTGCTATGAAAAACAACTTGGATACTTTTGACCTGGAGAACACAATGTGCCAAGAGAAGCTTGTGGAAGGAGGAACAAACTGACAACCTAAGCTGGAACATCCAAACAATTATATTAGCCCCTGATGCAAGCACTAGAATTGTCCAAAACGGACAAATATGGAAAGACGCAGAGACATATAAGAGTGTTTAGTCACACCCGGCAGGCAGGCAGGCTCAATGTGGGAGCTTGCTACATGTAGCCACATGCCTCATCTGCTCTCCATAAACTTGGTCCAGGCTCTTTGCTCGCTCTAGCGAACTTAATTGCAAGTCTCGTGGAAATATTAGCGAGAGGGCAAATCTTTCAAATGGAATGGCGCTTTTCAGGTACGCATCCCGGACAGCTGAGAGAGAGGTCCACATGTTGATCTGGCTATCTCAGGAATGAGGAAATGAGCATCATCTTTAACCCGCACACACACTCACCGGATCATAAATCGCATCTCTGTTGACCCACTGAACTCTTACTAGCCAACTTCCGTTCGAGCCTAATTCGTCATGTCAAAAGTCCTGTTGACACACTCCTCATCGATCACTGATTGCATGCTGAGGATGGAGGAAGACTCGGGCAACTTAACACATGAAGAGTGATTATTATCACACACGCCTATTTAAGAGGGGGTTGTTCTTTGAAGAGGGGCTGAGAACATAACCTATATGCTGCATTTGCTGGATGTGTGCTTAAGTGGAGCTGCTGGAATTTCTGATGAAGCACAATGTACTGGTGGGGCAATAAGTATAGCCACGCTGCCTGCGCTCGCTTGCTCGCTCGCTCGCTCGCCCCTTTGGCCTCCCACATGTGGTAAGGGTTGCCATTTGGGGCTGTGCTCTGCTGGCTGCAACGGAGCCCCACCTCCAGGTTGGGGGAGGGCGTCGACCTGCGTCCAAGCCAGGCTCATGCTTGTCCTTTGTTTTGACATGTCATAAACTGGTGTTAGCGGACGGGCACAGAATCATGGCAGTCAGTGCATGGCACAGTCTGGAAAGCGGAAGACCTTCAGAAGAGCATACGGCAGCCAACACAAAGCCCGAAAGCCTGCCCGATCCATCATGTCGTGCGGGCGGCGTCGTCACTCCTCCTCCCAAAGGTGAAGAAGCGGCCACTTGGGCACACTCCAAAAGCTCCCCAACCTCCTTTTTATTTATTGCCCCTTCCACGCTCCCATCCTTTCAATTTTAGATAAGGTCCTTTCACCCCATGCAGGCAGCAGATGACAGGTCAGGAGAACAACACAAGGGCCTGCTGCTTACCATTTGGCACATATTCAATCAGGGACTACCTAAGGAAGCATGTCATCCGAATGAAAGGGTGGAAATCCATTCCCTGGCTATTTCATAAGTTACAGCAGAGGCAAGTTCCACCCACCTACTGAAACTTGAAGATCGTAGGATTTCCTTTTCATGTCCAAAGGGGATTCGATTATTCCTGGTGGGTGGATGAGGTTGAGTATATGCATGTGGGCCAGACTGCACGCTTGCAGAATGTCCACTGGGAAATGGCCATCTGTAACCAAGATGGATGTGAAGAATGACTCCAGGCCAGGATACTTGTATTGTTTTCACTTAAAAGTAGCTGAAATAGATGTTTTTGTTGACCTAGTCTTCTTTCATTGCATCTGAAACCTCCTTTCCTTTTTCCGTTGTTTGGAATGTTGGAAAAAAGCTTCCGATTCCAAGTTTTGATCATTTCTGGAACATCTGAGTATTTGCATCATTCTCCTACTTGGAAAGTATCACTTGCTCCCTCCCCCCTTCTTTTAATCGCATTTTTTAGTTACAATGTAATATAGCGGAAGCAAGTGGAATGCACGTGATGCAACATGCATGGCGCGGCCGAGTCATGCCCAGGTGAGTGTCTCAAGGCAATCTTTGCTTTGGCTGTCAAACAAATGACAAGTCACGGTGAGGTCAGGTATTTCCACTAAGAGTTCACACACACGCACACATTGACTTTGAAAGGGAGCCTGCTGATGCCAATCCAAGATTCTCTTCCTCGTCAGCCCCGGACGGAGCAAACTGACAGCCAGTGTTCTATTTTGATTTGTGTGTCATTGCCACAATTGAATCCATCAACGTTCAAAGTTAAAGACACACGTTTCAAAAACGCTGCAGTTGTCCCCCGACTTGGTATATGTTGTGAACTAGTATACTATGTGTGTGTGTCTATCTTAGTGTAATAGAAAGTCAATAGTGAGAAAAACATGGTCAATGCATTCGACTAGTCGTCCTGTTACATACGTACGCATGTTGAGCGCACAACTAGGACTCAGAGGGAGAGCCTGCTCGAAAGTCCCATGCAGGATAGGTTCAAACCAAAATCAATCCAAAAGCCTGAATCCAACAGCCCCCGTCCCGTGCGTGGGGCACCTTAGTGGTGGCTGGCTGGTGGTCAAAGAGAGAGAGGAGAGGAGAGGAGAGGAGAGCATCGCATCGCATGGCAGAGAATTTGCATTTTGGCTGGGCGGAGTCAGGCTTGAATGGGACTTTGTTTTCTCTCCTAGGGAGCACATCGGGATTTGCTCGACTGCATGGGAAAGAACGAAAGAGAAAGAGTGTGTGAAATAGTACAAGTGAACGTGCCGTCATGGAGCGCACAGCTTTCGCTTGGAAGCACGTCCAGCCTTGGCCGAGAGCAGCGCGGAGGAGCGAGTGGCTCCGGAGCGCCTTGGCCCACCATCACTGCCCCGATCCCGGCGTGGAGAACGAGATCGTCGTTCTGGCCACCGGAATAGACCAGTACTTGCAAGAGGTCTTCCACCATCTTGCCTATCCCAACCGCGACGATTGTGTGTCGGCGGAGGACTTCAGCACCCTCTGCGCCGTGCTCGGTGTCACCGGAGCCCAGAAGAGCATTCAAGGAACCGGGGCCAGCGGAGCCCAGAGGAGCACTCAGGGAACCGGGGCCACCGGAGCCCAGAAGAGCATTGAAGGAACCGGAGCCACCGGAGCCCAGAAGAGCATTCAAGGAACCGGGGCTGCTGCTGCTGCTGCTGCTGCTGCCGCCGCTGCCGCCGCCGCTGCAGAAGGCGACGAAGACGAGCAAGAGTTCATCGACGTATGCGCCGGGCTGCCTTGTCAGATGACTTTTAAGGACTTTCATTCGCGTCTGTGCGGCTTCTTTCGCGTGCGCTCTGCGCCAAGAGGCTCGTCCTCCGGGCCCGGGGAATGTGTGTGGCGGCTGCCCGTTACCGAGGAGACGGAGCTGGTGGAGAGACACATCAGGCTTCGGTGGCCTCGTGTGAGAAGGAGAAAATTGGTCACTTTTGATCGAACAAGGAATCACAACAGATCCCCAGCTGGCCGAACTCCTGACGAGACTTCTTCGGGTACGCGGAGTTGGGCATGTTGACCCACCCCCTCTTTGTTCATTTGACATGCTGTTAAATCGACCAAGCCGCAAACGGCATCTTCTACTTCAGGGCCGTCGATCTGAGGGCATGTTGAGAGGGACCGCTGACACCCCACATAGAGCCACCGTTTTTTGGATAGGTCCAATATCTGGTCTCACCCAGTATCGAATGTAATGCTATTCTCTAATCTGTCATTTCATTCCGTACAATATTGGCTCCCGCTATGGATGGCTACCAAACGTAGTGGTTGACGACAAATTGCATGGAAAAGCCCCAAGAGCACGCTTCTTTGTGTTGTCCTGAATGGACGTATCAAGTGGCTCCAGCGAATAGGAAGGTCATTTTCAGCAAGAGCCTATGCTCATCACTTCCCGTGCTCTCTTTTCTCTTCCTTCACTTCCTCAGACGAGTTAGCAGCGTTGAGGGAGTTGGTGGAGGACCTCCGATCGGCGCTGCAAGGTAGCGACGCTCGCTGCTTGGCCCTGGAAGTGGCTCTGAGACGAGAGAGGGCACGCTCACAGTCGGCGGCTCCCGTCGGCGTTTCGTCGCGAGCAGCTTCCGTTTCCCTCATCCCCACACGGCGGATTAAAGGACAGCTCAATGTCGCTGGAGGAAATGCTGGGAGGAGGTTTGGCAGAAAATGGGACATGAGGGAGCCGCTTTTAAGAGAGTTGCAGCTGATCCGCTCCTCACGTGACGGACAGCTGGAGGAGGCCATCAAGTTCAACCAACGTCTGGAGGAGGAGCTGCGATGGGCATACCAGGAAGTGAGCAAGCTTCAAGGGGCGGAGTCTGCGCTCAGGAGGGAGAACATCCACATTAGGTTGGTTGGCTTTGGCCCCTCAATCAAATGCTCAGCTGGTGGATTCAAACGGCATCGTGTTTGTGACCTCCACCAGGCGGCGAGCGGAGGAAGCCAGGGAGGCTTTGAGCTTGGGCCTGGAGCGGGTGCGAAGGATTCAGGAACAAGCCCAGTCTGTGCCGCAACTCCAGTCCAAGATCAGCCAGCTGGAGAATGAACTGCAGCAGTACAGGTACGTTGATACGGCATTTCGAAGGAAGTCAGGAAGGAAGGAAGGAAGGAAGGAAGGAAGGAAGGAAGGAAGGAAGGAAGGAAGGAAGGAAGGAAGGAAGGCGTTTGCTTTGACACGTGACCATTTAGTGGCCAAAGATTAGAGCAGCTCAAAGCGGGTCAAAGTTGTGACACATTTTGGTGGATTGGATGCAGGTGCAGGCCAAGACTCTGCCAGCTTTGTGGCCAGGCTCCATGTCATCATATTCCATTCATAAACAGGAACCCAGTTGACGTCCATCATCAAAGCGACCAGCGGACAACTTTCAGCGTTGCACTTGAGCCTGATCCAAAATATCATCACTGTGTGTGAGAAAAGTCTTTTTCTCTTTTTCCCTTCAGGTCCGGCTGCAGTTGTCTTCCAAAAGGAGACGAATTATGCGCTAAGACAGGTGAGGGACTGATGAAGAAGAAAGAGATCTGACTTTTGTCATCAAATGCACATTTGTCCACGTGCTGCTGTACATCTCAAGCAACCGCTCGGTGCGTTTGCAGATGCCGAGTGTCTGCAGAGAGCAGTGGAGGGAAGAGCCGCCTCTGACGAAGAGGAGGCGGCTGACCAAGGACAACGCTGCCTATCTGAGGCGAAGAAGCACATCAGGCCATGGCACGGATGGCCCAAAGGGTTAGCTCATTCTTTGCGTCCAAAGCAAAACTTCTCATCATTGCTGTGGTTCCAAAAAGGTTCCTCTTCTGCCAGGTCTTCGCCCAGTCACGTGGTCTTGTTGAAGGGCCGCTTGCACGGCAGCGCTGATTCGAAAGGCAACATCGGACGCTGCGCCCGGAAGGGACAAAAGCAAGCGGCAAGCAGCCAAGGCTCTGAGGACAACGTGGGTGAAGTCGAGGGGAAAAACGGCCTCACTATGGCCATTCCACAAGCTGTTATTGTGGAAAGGAAGAAAAAATGGCCGCCTATGCTATGGACTTATCTGCATATTCTTCATCCCAGCCAAAGAATGGCATGTCTTTCTTTTGGATGACATTTGGTTTCACTTTCCTCTGCAATATTGCTTGCTCCTTTTTAGAGGCCGGAGGAAAGGGCAGAGAGAAGGGAGAGCGTGTCTTTGACGGAAGGAAAGTTCAGAGAGGCCCTTATGTCACTTCTGGAGTTACGCAATAAGGTCAATCTCACCGCCCGACCTCCATTTGGTATTATTAGTAGGAAACTTAATCATATGAATATATTTCTCGTCTGTGTAGAATTTAGCCCGCCGGGAGCTGGGAAGCATCGTGATATGTGATCACATGTGCACTGGTGGAGACGGTACACAATATTCTGCCGATATTGTTTTCTTTCTTTTTTGTCATTTTTCTTTTTTCTCCGTCTAGGTCCATCCCAGGTATTGCAGGTCGCTGATGCCCTCTATGTGCAGTTATCTTCCACTGATCATATTAGGGAAGAAGGTGAGGCCAAAGGAGGCGAGAGGGAAGGCAAATCGGCAGGGCATCAAACTAGCAGCAGCAGCAGCAGCAGCAGCAGCAGCAGCAGCCCGCTGGTCATCTCCTGCTAATTAAGCGCAACTCTTTTTTTCTCTTCTGCTTTTGCAGCAACGTAGTAAATGTTATCAAATCTCTATACAATGTTGAGTTTTCTTCCTATGGGCATTTTCTCGAGTTAGAAAGGGGCATTTGCGCCGTTGTGGAAGTGAGCACAGCCAACTTGAGTCCCAACCGATGGAGGCGGCTCCTTTCACTTTCTACTGTACACAAAGTACTTTCCTCAGTACTGCATAAACGTTGCCCGCCGCGCAGTCGGTCGGCACTGGGAGACAATGCCCCCAAGCAAGGTTTTTAATGGCTTTAAACAGCTCATTCCATATCAATCGTGTCAATGTACACAAGTGAATTGTGTGTGTCCATTTTCTAGCAGCATACAGTGGATGAGTCAATGACAGAAAAGTGTTTTTGAACGCTGCTATATTTGTGATACATTCCCAACATAAAATCACTGTGACTAATAAATGTTCAACTTCATTCAAAACACGAGTTGTGGCTAAATTATACAACACTAGGACTTTGGGGCCCAATACAAATTTTCTTATATCATTTAAAAAAAGAAAAAGTGAAGAATTTTTGTAATTCTTACCAGATATTTGCAATCATTTTCCTAGATTTTTTATTTTTTTTTACCTTTCTGAGTGGTTGGGTTGTAAAAGGTAGCTAGCTTGTCTGTGATGAAATCTAAGAAAAGACCAAACAGTTGACACAGTCGACTGGTATGAAACAATACAGTCGTTTATTCCCAGCAAGTCAGGAAAGAAGCCACAGGAAAGCCACAAGCTTTAGCCCTGGTGTGAATATACATGCCACCCCCAAATCTCATATTATTATTATCATCATCATTTCTCTTTTTTACAATTTAGCCTCGTATGCAGCAAAGATGTGGCTAGCAATAGCCCGGGAGCCCATCTGGTTCCTTGTGAGTTCAACAGGGTTGCAGCGCTGAGGTTAAAAAGGCACTACGTGGGTTTTGGTTGGCTCTTTGACATTGCGCAACATTTTTAGGCTTCCTGGACCAAAGGTTTCTTTTGTCCTTCCCAGGCCCTTGACAAAATGCATAGCCAAACTGCTGAGGTGTTTGTGCATGCATGGCATGTAAGCAATGCTTCCAGCCCTCCACTACAGCTAAGTTACCGTATTACATTACAATGCATGTCACAATCAAGGAATTGTAAATCGTTAAGGCGATAAGCTTCTGATTGGTTACTCTTAGTTGAGCTTGGCTCTCATAGAAGTTAAGGCCATTTTGGGTCATTATTAGGCACTAGGCAAACATTTCACCACGACTGTGGCAAGCAGCCAAACAAACAAAACTAATGGCCATTTGCCAAAAAATCTAAACAAAAAAGAAAAGGAACATTTCAAAAAAAAAAAGAAGGGGGGAAAAACAGGTGACACCGGGGTGACAAAGTAACAGAGCCACAATGACAGGACAAAATAAACAATCTTATATATAGAATAAATATAGTATGTACAAATTGCTTTGTGTGCTTCTAATAATAAATAGACAAAACCATTATCTGCCCTCTTATAGAAGTATTCACAACTCTCCATTAACATAGACTAGAAGAATAGGCTGGCCACCTGGTCAGTAAGAAGCATCAGCAAAAAAAAAAAAAGAGAGAACTGAACAGATGTATGAATAAACAAAATGCAGTTAAACCCTCCAAATAATGTTCCTCAAGGTCATTTTGAACGGGGGAGGGGGATCTCTAGCGCTCTCTAGTGTCAAATTGGCAAATTACAGTACTTTGTGTTGTGGCCCGGCTTTTGAGAAATTGCAGCTTTACAAAGGTTTCTTTTCTTCAAAATCTTATTTGTGACACAAATCACCAAGGAGAGTTCAAGTGATAAAGGGAAATTTAAAAAAAAACAAAACCATACACTTTCTCCCCAAACAAAAGATTGCCAGTATGTGCACTGCACATGTATACTTGTGGCCCCTTTGAGATAAGACCAAAGTCTGACAAGTTGCAAATAATCCAAGCATCTCATGTGACCTTTAGCTGGACTTTTTGCAATTGGTCAAAATGCCACTTGACTTTCTCATTATAAACTGCATTTCATTCTTCATGTTCAGTATCACAAAAACAAAGAGATTGAGATGAAAAATGGGGGCAGTTAGGAGTTTGTCGCTCGCTCAATTTGATTGATTTTGGGCCTCCGAATTTTCTCTCCGATTTTGCCAACAGTTGTGGCTGAACATAATTCTTCAAACTGAATGTCCACTAGTTTGAGAAAACCCAAATGTTGCTTTTCAGTGTAGGCAGAGGGAAAAACCAGTATATTGTTCACACTGAACTGACATCCATTTAACGCTTTGCTCTTCTTGAAAAACCTCCTAACTTTATGTACCACAACCTATGTCAAGAACAACATGGATATATCGGAGCTGAAATCAAACTTCCTGGAGGCAGCCGTTTCAAATTGGCTTTATGAGGACTGATGGGAAGTAAGTCTTTGGTGCTGTTTTAGCCAATGGACCAGGCCCCCAGTAATGATGAGGGCTGCTGGCCTGATAAATGAAGCGGGGACCCAAAATTCAAAGGATAATAAGACAAACTTGCCATCATGCATGAGTTCTTACAAGCACAGCCATGGTCATGTGTGAGGAGGACATGAAGGTTTAGTGAGCTGAGCTGAGCTGAGCTGAGCAGGACAGGACAGGACCCTTAAGTGTCTTGTTAATGACTGAAGTGTGACAAGTGGCCTGCTTTAGGGCCCAATTGGCCAAATGTTTTGCCGTTTCTCTTCATAATGCCTGCCGCGTGCGGCTATGTCAAATACGAATGGAAAGAGAATGATGAGCCGCCTTGTTTCGACAACAGCCAACGAACTAACATTGAGATCCTATGGACTGACGTTCCACTTTTTACAAAAGCATATTAAACCGTGATTTATTATGCTGTGGACAGAAATAGGAATGACAATGGCTCATTCCGTCTCAATTTGCTGTCAAAAAAACAAGGTAAAAGAGAAAAAAAGTATAGCTGAAGTAGCCAGCCAGATGCACTCTGCTAAAGCACTACCATACGCACAATTGCATTTCAATGATTTCACAGAATTTCAAGACAAAGCACTTGGTGATTAAGGAATATTGGCTTGTTAGGCTTTTTTATTTTGAGATTTTTTGCTCTTTTTTTTTTCTTTTGCAGATGATCATGTAAAAGTGATTTCTTGGCATGTCCCCCATTGAAAATAATGAGGGAAAGCCTTTCAAAATAGAATGGATATCAAGCTGATTTGTTTCCCCATAATAACAATAATCATCATCATTTACAATCATACAGTAATATCAAGAGTCAGGCGACTGACTCTCTTATCATCAGTCTGTGGGGCTGGCTGAAAGAGACCAAAAGAGCTTCCAACGTGTCCACAGTGCACACAGTCATTATTGCAAACCGGAGCACTATAGCATGGAGTTTTAATCAGAAGCTTCCCTCAAAGGGATTAGCCCTTTTCTAGGAAACATCCAGTTTTCCATCATTAGTGTTGACGTGTGCAAGGAAGGAAGGAGGGAAGGAGGGAAGGAAGGAGGGAAGGTAGGAGGGAAGGAAGGAAGGAAGGAAGGAAGGAAGGAAACGCAATCAGTTTCCCAAATCGGAGTCTCGGTCACCAATGAAAAAGCGCATGTGGAAGCAGAGGGCGAGGAAGCCGGTTCCCAGCAGGTCACCCAGAGCGGTCAGGTAGGGAATAGAGAAGTTGTCGGGGTCCATCCCTCTGCCCCACATCCAGTGGACCATCCAGTCCGCTAGATAGAGCAGGATCATCACCTGCCACAAAACAAACACCAGTCAACACGCAAAGACTTGGCCCTTCCGTACCGTGACGTATGCGCGCTTTCCAATTTCTTTGAGGAACCATAACATCACTAAATGCACGGACAAGGTGTGAACAGCATCTTGTGCCGACTTTATTCAATTCCTTGCGTGAATGTAGTAGCAAATTTCCACCACTAGAAGTTACTAATAGACTGTAAAAGGGGTCACGAGGAGCTCGCGTCACTCCATTACGTATGCATCTACGTCCACCTTTTTTTTCACGTCAACTTATCTGACTGACTCTACTTCTTTGGTTCATTCCTTTGAAGCATCAAATAAAGATCAGCATAGGGCTGACAAGACATTCCATAGCACACTACGGGCGGGCTTCATCCAGGTAGTCCTTATGGATTTGGGCACAGCCAACACTAGTGTCTTCCAGGCAGTCCTTATGGATTTGGGCACAGCCAAGTGAATCCTGCCTAAATCAATCAATAATTCTCGAGTAACACGCGTTTGTTTGTCTTTTACCTGGAGCAGTGCCGCACCCATGTAGAAAGTGATAAAGACGGGGGTTAGCGTGGTGTGTCCCCCCCTCAGCGAGTTGATGGTATAGAGGAAAACCAGGTGACCCGGGGCAACCAGGAGGAAGAGCACACGTGCTGAACGGGAGTTCACAGCTAGGGAGCAACAAGTGGGCCAGTTAGAGTCACTCAGGTCGATTGCAGCATTCACTCCGTGTTTGAACAAACATTCTTTGCACTTGAAATCAATGACTGAGAACCTACTGGAGGTGAAGAAAGTGGCGCAGGGTGTGGGGCACTTCCTGTTCTGTGAAGTAGGGTTAGGATCCCCCATGGGGATCCCATTCATGTGCAGGTAGGTGGAGATTCGACTGGCCTGAACAGCAACCAGATTACCTCCCACACCTGACAGACAAACACACACCAAGCTTGTAAAGACTTATCGAAGGGACCGGGGCAGCGGGGACAAGGTCGCGCAACAGCCAGGTAGCATGTCGGTAGTGCAACAGAACAGGACCGACGCAAAGCGCTAGGTGTGCTGGGTTATAAAGGGCGGCCAACGAGCTGAGAGCAGCCACAGGTGCGGCCATTATGGGAGTGGCTTTGATTGGCCAAGCCTGAAATTGGCCACGCCCACAGCGACGCAGCCCTCCCTCCTGACCTTTGCTCATTTGGAAAGAGGTCATAGTCACTACATTGCTTTTTCAGATCATTTCTGAAGACCTAAAATGCAACAAGCATCGAGTCCTCACCGTTGATGACTGGAGTGAAGACAGCCATGCCAGCAAAATTTGGGTTGGTAACGGTCTTGTCAAGAATAAGACCCCCGACACTAAAACACAGCAAGTCGATAGGATTAACGATCATCGGTTTCGGAAGTAGAACGAACACAGTAACGATGAAATAATACGAGCGAACACAAGAGAAAGCGTAATGAGCTGCGTAATACTGCATTTAGGATTATTTGACATGTATTTACGTAGCGGGCGAGCTGGCACAAAGTAAAGCGGAGAAGGACGTACCTGCTAATGGCCATAGCGATGATGACGGGCTCCCATCCGGAGTAGAGGACTTCCCTAGTAGATGGGATCTTCCTGGCTATCAGCACCCATATCGGACACAAGGCCACAAACACGGCACACACCAGAGGATTGGCGTAGTTGTTGTAGTCTGCATCAGAGGAGCACATTCTGTCATTTACATCCATTTCATTTGCTTTGTGCTTGCGATAAAACCAAAGTCAAACGTTCAAAGAAACGTGAACACTTTGAAACCGGGATGTGTCAAGTTTGATTGATGCAAGTCAGACCGTGTGTAAACACAATAGGTATGAGGTGAGGTGACACCTCGGTCGAGTCACAATGTTTAGGATTGTTCTAAGAGGTGTGCTGTGTTTGTCCTCTCTGCCCGTCTGTCCGTCCGTCCGTCTATCCGATGATGGAAGAGGAGATAACGTCACGAGACCGGCCGGGTGTGGCGACAATGAAGGCAAATGGTTGACACATCTTTTGTCCTGTTCTTTCACGCGTCGTTCAACATTTGAAACATAGCTGTACAATTCAGCTCGGCGCAGTATTGTTTGCAAATAAAAACCTCATCTGGCTTGCCCTTCGCAAACACGTGACACTCTTACACCGTGTCGTGCCATTGAATGCAACAAAATGCAGCCATGGGACACGCAGCGGAAGAGAACAATTGAAGACAACCACCATTACATGTTCTGTTGTCGTGGCTTTTATAAAAAAGTGTTCGGACAGTTATCTATCTGTCAACACAAAAAGTCCTGCCAAATAACATCGAGCTTTCTTTAGTACTCCCAAAGCATTGTATTTTCCAAGCAGCGTTTTCTGCAACGGTGGCGACCAAAACAACATTTATCGGGTGCAGCCCTGACATCATTCAGAGGTTCGAAAAGTGCATCGCCGAACTGACTCCCCGGCCGGCTCGGTGACGCTCAAAGTGGCTGTCTGGTTTCCACACCAACGAGATCTGAGGTAGACCACCTCCTTGCAAGCATCACACAAGCCCAACCGGAGTCAAGTCAAGTTGATTTGTATCGCCCTAAACCACAAGCAGTCTCAAAGGGCTTCACAATTATTCTCAAAGCATCCCCTGATCTTAAGCTCCCTGATTTGAAATTTGACTGGACTTGATGTTTGTAATTGTTGGCGTTTCCAACGTTGTTTGCTCGCCGCTCCCGCTCTTTGTACCTTGTTTGTTCCTGCCTTTGGCTGCTTCAGGCATGAAAACTGACATTGCTTGTGCTTAATTTATTCATTCATTCATCTTCCAAACGGTTTTTCCGCGGGCCTTCTGGAGCCTGTCTCCGCTATCTTACGTAGGCCTGTGGGTAGGTTACACCCCAAACTGGTCACCAGCCAACCAACCGCAGAGCCAAAGGTTTGCATAAACGTCTCGGATAATTCAGAAAATACAGAAAAATGTGTGGGACTGTTCAAACGGTCAACAAAGCCAGCAGTTAGCGATAACAACCAAAATGTCGAATGACGTTGAAATGTCATTGGAGAAAGAGGAGCTCCTCTTCCCCCGTGTAGTTCGATGCAACCCAAAAACATGCGAGAAACGCAAGGGCCACACAATATTTCCTTTTTGGTCTGAACCGAGCATAAAATGGAAGTCAACCCGGATATTCTCAGTCGTATGTTGTCTTTAACGTTTTGCTTTGGTTACCGAGTTCCTTGTACAGCCCCGTGGAGATGCCAGCCAGCAGGGACAGGGTGATCAGGTCTCCGAGGCTGGCGGCAATCGGCGTGGCCACATTATCTGGGTTGATGCCGACCTTTCTGGATGCAATGATCACGCCAATCATGATGAGTCCTGTGGACCAAAGCACGGAGTCACAGTCACTTTGGCTTACTGCCGTGACGTCGACGTTCGCCTCCCTCGAAAAGAAAGGAGACACTTCCAATAAATTTGCATAAACAATCCAAAGTCCTGGTTTGACAGGCTTTTGTCACACCCTCGTTCAGTTCCTGTCGGATTTGGGCTGGGAGGGCAGAAGCCATGAAAACACGCCAAGTGCGTACCTCCCATGCCTTTCAAAGGCAAAAGTAACATCTGAAAGTGAATGTGGACATTCATTGTTGTGGAATAGTTTGGCTCGGATGGAAAATGGCAAGGTGCTATTTTCTAAGCTGCGTCCAAATGTCAATACATACGTAGATACAATGAAGACTTCCACTGTTCTTAGTCTAAAGATAGGGAAGAAAAAAAGAATCCCTTCACATACCTAGTAGCAGAGAGGCAATAAAGGCCGTGGCCACACTGGAGGCACAAAGCAGCACTGCGTGGCCCAGCCTTAAGTGGCCCTCTGGAATCCAACCAAAGATGACAGCAGCAATGGAGGCCAGGAAGCCTACCACTGTGGCCTGGACCTGAGCACATGCACACAATCGGCAAAACATTTGGACATACAAGAGATATTTGATTTGAAATGGGCTAACCCTAACCCCACAATGGTCTCTTTGTGAGAGCAAGCCCTCATCCGAAAATGACACACGTATCATAGCTGCACGGTCCATATTTGTAACAACCCAATTCCATGCGCTACAATGAACGCAGGGGTTGTTAGCTATCTCTGGCCTTGGCCACTTTCGAGAAGAAGCAAGTTAACCGTAACATTTTATACCTGGATGAGAGCCAGGTTCCCCATGATCATGTTCCACATGTCCTTGTTGGTGTCCATCAGACCAATATTTGCCTGAAAGACAAAACCAAACCAAACAAAACACAGCCAGTTAGTTGTGACTCGCACACGTGAATCTGCTTGTGCACGGCGTTGCCGCTCGGCCCCATCGGAACAATAAGAGATCAGTTTTCCAGACAAAGATGCTCTGATCTGGGATCCCCACCCAGGCCCAATCCACTTATCTCATCTCCTCTCTTGCACACAGAAATGGGATCAATGGCTGGTTGGTGGTCACAGTGGTCCACTGTGTGTGCAAGAGCCACACTCAGCCATGACTTTGAAAAAAAAAGTGGATTTCGTGGCTCACCCCGCCTTTAAAAGTTTGCCCCTATCCTTCACCTCCATCCGTCCGTCCGTCACCTCTATGACCCCACTGCTCTGACCTTTTGGTTGTTGTGTCATCCAGCAAATATCATATACACGTATCATATCGCTTCCTTCCTCCTGCTCACATTTGACAAAGTCAAACTACAAAGGAGTTGATGCAGGGTTCTGCACTTTGCCACCAAGTCCAAAGGACACACAGAAATGGAGCGGGTCTATTTTCATGATTTCAAGGTTTTAAGAAACGAAAAGTCTGCATTTCATAAGAGGCAATGCCAGCCTAAATCAGCCCAAGTGATGTAAATACATACTCACAAGAACGGCAGCCACCGAGAAAGGAGCAGAAAGCAACGTAGCGCTATTTGAAAGTCCGTCCAACCAACCTGTAAAAACTTGCATGTTTTTGGTCTGTGGGAGAAAGAGCGAACCCACGCAGGCACATTGAGAACATGTCAACTCCACTCTGAAAGGCCCCAGCGGGCAGGGTTGAACCCAAAACCTTCCTGCTGTGAGCCGACAGTACTAAGCATCGCCCTACGCCAATAGACAGCAGGAGAAAAATGCGGATCGGTTAACTGGCTTTAATACAAGCTCGGGTGCTTGCGTTACGGCAATGCTGCTATGCAACTAAACGTGGAGCGCATGTCTGTTGAGCACACCGACCGGGCTATCAGGGCCACGTGCATAGAGCCCTCCCGCCCCCTCCCGCCCCCTCCCGCTGTAACACTCAGAGAGTTGCTCAAAGAGGGAAAACGGCCAGGGATGTAGGTACGTAGGTACGTAGGTAAGAAAGCTTCGGTGGATGCAACAGATACGAGGCAAATATCGGCCAGAGCCGAGCCGAGCAGAGCACTGGGGACTTTCAACCACGCTCCAAATAGAAAGAGTCAGACCGAACATTTCTTTGTGTAGCCTTTTCCTACTCATACAGTGAACTCGTGCAAAAACGCAAAGCCATTTGCGCACCAAAATGGTCTCAACTGTGGGAGGTTGAGTGAGAAGGAAGGCGAACCAAAAGCTTCATGGAAAGGTCGTCAAGTGCCATATAGAATAACAAGTACGAGAAAAACTGCCTCCATGATGCTTTCGAAACATATCAAGGAAAGTTACAGTCGTTCTAATCTCTTAATCAGCAGTGACGTGGAAAGAAACCGCTGGAGCCAACCGATCAAAAGCCGACACTAATGTATCAAGACAAGCTCCCGATTCTGGCCCAATTTGTGAGGATTGACGCATTGTAGGTTTAAAGAGGTTTTGAAGAGCAGATCTTGGATTCCATGCACCTGATCTCATGTCTGGACTGTTTTTCTTTTGCTGATTAAACAACAACAGCTGTAAATAGGCAGGGGATTCCTTTTTTGCCCATTGTTAACAATTTGCTGGTTTGAGCAAATGTTGTCTCAATCGCTTAACAACCAACAGCTTCTGGAAACCACATGGTTTCGGGGAGGGTTTCGTAAGAAGCTTGGAACCTCAGTCGCTTACAATGTCTGTCACCTTACTCATTTGAGCCATGTCGGTTGCACCCGGAGGTAGGTAATCAGCATTGTCACTTGTTTCCCACACATGAGCGGAAAGGAATGTGAGCACTGCGCTGCTTCGCTGCAATTCTGTTCAGATTCTCTTCAAGGAGGTGGGGGCGCAATAGTGAAAGGCCGCTGAGCTCTCAGCGTGTCAAATGGACAATCACGGCTCAAAACCCTCACTCATTTGATTTATTTATTAGTTATCGTTTGTGCCTTCTTGTTTTTATTTTGTGTTGTCTACTTGTATGTTTATCGTGTACTGTGTCTCGTCACCGTGGGATGGAGGAAACGGAATTTCGCTTTCTTTGTGTGTCTGGACATATGAAGGGATTGACAATAAAGTGACTTTGAACTTTTTTTTTTCTTGGTCATGAGATCCACTGACGAACACACTCCTCAGGCGACTTTTTGGGGTCTACAAAAAGCTTGACTGTCATGTTAACATCGAAAGAACACATTGGAAGTTCCAATTTGGAAGTATTCGCATTGTTGTGAGAAACGACTGTCTGGGTTGCTGCATATTCTGGTCAGGGTGCACGCTGGCGAGTTCATGGAATGTTTTGGAATCATACGTACTTGAAAAGTATTTGAGTCAATAGCAGAGGGAAGCCAGCTGATGAAAAGTCCAGCCCAAAGGCAAGACTTTGGACTTTCATCACCCAAGATGTGACAAACTGACCAATCCGGTTGTAACGTCAGTTGGCTGTCACAACAACAAGCCGTATGAATGGTCCAACAGGTTGAATTGAAACAGACCAACGAGCAAGAGGAATGTTGCTATCTGTAGCTACTCAATAGGACCTGGGACCTCAAATGATTGTCACTTTTGGGATGGCCACAATTAGGTTCTAACTCTTGGGAAACAATAGAATTAAAGAAAGAGGGGAAATAAAGACAAACGTTACTTACTGCTGTGGAAAGTCTGGAGGCTAGCGTCATCTCCAGGTTGCCTTTTAGCCCCAGGAGTGCAGGAACCAGGATGAACACCTCGGAGACCTCCGTAAACACGGTCCAGTGCTGAAACGATCACAATGACATCAGATGTGCAACCCGGGCGCATCGATTTGACCAATTGTTTTCCTCGCTGTGTCTCTTGACTTGACACTGGTGAGGCCCTTGAGGCCATGCTTTGAGACCCCTTCATGTCAAAGCTCTAACGACAAGGTCAAGTGAAGCTTCATATTGGTCATCTTTGAAATGCTTTTTACCTCTGCTTTTTCTCTGTCGTACTATCTACCTATACACCACGCACACATATCACATGCAGTGCATATATACTACACTGTACCTATGTGTAGATAGCAGACCGACGTATGGACGGATAGGTACCGAGATAGGTACGTAGATAGATCCGTCGAAAGATGAGTAGATACCTAGATAGATACCTCGATAGATACCTAGATAGATACGTCGATACGTGGATAGATAGGTGGATAGCTACGTAGATTACGTCGATAGATACTTTTAGGTGTGCCAGTGAAAGACTAGCAGTTCTACAACTCATGACTCTGCTTTTGCCGGCTCCATCCAGTTAAGACTTGGCTTCCGCCTCTGTGAGCACTCCTCTTTCACAGCCACATGCTTTTAGGCCGACTCCATCTCACTCTACTTGTGTCTCACAAGCTGGCTCTCCCGTGGTGATATATGTTGTTGTCTCCATCCAAACCGGGCTCTTTGCCAAAGAAGCTCTCTCGCTCTCTCTCTCTCTCTCTCTCGTTCTCTCTCTCTCTCGCTCTCTCTCTCTCTCGCTCTCTCTCTCTCCTCAGTTCTAGGAACTTGACAGGACAACCCCAGTATATCACTGTGTCCCGACCTATAGGAGTTCTGGAATGCCATCCTTTCAAGGGTCAAGTAGCCCGGTTAAGTAACATGACTGAATTGCACTTGCAATCACTTGCTGTACCAATCGGGCAGCTGAACCTCAAGGCACGCAATGTTGACGCAACTCGGCGCCGTCGTGGGCTCAGTTTCAGTTTGCTCCAGTTGAGATACGACCCCACTGAGGAGTTTTCATTAAGTTCATTATACACTACTTCTACAAATGCACAAAATATCTTCAAACGCTCTTAGCAAAATGAAACATTTAGAGTTGCAACGATGAATCGATTAATAATAAAGGAAATCAAAGATTAATAACAGTGAGAGTCAATTGTCCTCCTGTCAATAGCTAATATTCTCTCATCTCCATGAAAGCGGATTCATGATTATATTTGTCCAAAGACATTTGCATTTAGCTTGGACAACAAAAAGCTGCAGGTTATGAACTAAAACAATAACTGAATCGTAATCATTTCAGATTGTTCGGACAGAAAAAGTAAAACAAGTTTTTGAAATAAAGAGATGAAACGGGAAACATGTTTTTTGATACAATTCCTTGATTCATCGAATTAACCACTGAACATGACTTGTGATTCGTCCACTGCCAAATGACGACATGTATCATGAATCCTTCTAACCGTTGGGATCCACTTCCATTGGCGTCCATTTCGCCAATCCAACAGCTAACGTTGAGTCATTCACATGAAGGTAAACACACGCCTCGTCGTCTTAGGCCAAATATGGATCTTTGATGACAACACGCACATTTTTGTCACTACTTCTATTTGTGGGCTGGCTAATCCCGTAAATAGGGGTAACGTAGGCCGTGAGCGGATGCAAAAACCACCCGCGGGGTTTGACTCCAAAAAGTGTCAACAACTGGCAGCGCCTGTAGAGCTCCGCTCCTACCAAGGCCTCTGTGTGACCAACACCTTCCGGACAAGATCCTGGCCACATCCTCGCTCCAAATGCTGCCACCGTGATCATGTGCTTCTCACACGCACTTGCCACAGCTCAGACTCATTCACCGACCGGTATGCTGCGAGATTCACCTGATACCAAAGCAACTCCAAATATCGACGCTACCAAGATGCACCTTGGCGTTCGTTCCCAGGCCGGCTGAGAGACGTCCTGGGTCGTCCCCGGCGGCCGGGGTCTCCAGCCGGCAACGTCATCAGATGCCCCTGCCACCTCATTTATCTCCTGTCAACGTGGAAGAGAAGCGACTCGACTCCGAGTCCCTCACGGATGAGCTTCCCACCCTATCAAATATAATATCATCCGTTTGACGAAAGGTATTTTGAGCAACATAAAGTCCAATCAAAGTCTTCTGCAATGACTATTTAGCGCAAAATACGCGCAAAAGCCCGGAAATGTCGTTCCCTCACGTCGCCAGAATGCTTTGCATTCAAGTTGCCACAGCTGAAGCAAAAAGAAAGCTTCTAGTAAATGTTGAGGAGGCTTTCAGATTTCCATTCCCACGATTGACACCACACGACCTTTAAAAGCCATATATAACCCTGCATAACCTCAGTCTTGAGATTCTCGCCTTGGCAGTGAGAGACTGACACTTTTAGGCCATTCGACTGCCAAGAGTTACGCAGACAGCTCCAGACCACTCCGGACAGTCTTTCTTTTCTGGGCCAGGCTCATGTGGGAATGATGCCAGAAACTCGGCATGTGTGTGAATGAGTGAGTGTGTGAGTGCTGTAGGAAATCAAAGTGACTTACAGTAAAAGGTCACATTTCTCAAAGGCCTGCTGAAAGGAAAAGTTGCAATGTACCAGGCAGGGAGAGAGAGCTAGTTAGAAAGGACATCGGGGATTAGCTGAGTTAGCAGTTAACAATGTTATGGAGGGAAGAGACTCCACAGACTAGTACTCGTATGACAGTACAGGCAGGCAGGCAGGCAGGCAGGCAGGCAGGCAGGCAGGCAGGCAGGCAGGCAGGCAGGCAGGCAGGCAGGCAGGCAGGCAGGCAGGCAGGCAGGCAGCCAGGCAGGCAGGCAGCCAGGCAGCCAGGCAGCCAGGCAGCCAGGCAGGCAGCCAGGCAGCCACTCAGGCAGAGGGGAAAGGAGCAGCCCTTAAGCAATGGCGGCTGTTTTGGAAAACAGAGACACCACAGCAGCATGGGGCCTAACATGGGACAGCGTGAAAAATGCTTGAGCTCAGAATTCCACAATTGTCGGGATACCCTACTTAAGGTTTTCACACGTGTATGTATTTTTCTTATCTGACTAGGTTTGGAAATGCGGTCTTCTTAAGAGAACATGCACTATAATGATTCCCTATCTTATTTCTTCGAGCCGGACCTTTTACCACATGGTTTCTCTTCTACTCATGAACTAATTCCACGTCGTGTTTAATTTGCAACTACATGTCGTGTTTGCTGCTTGCTCTCTACTCTTCGTAAAAGACACGTCTTTCTTTTGCGTACAACACAAATGAGTGTCCCTGACAATGGCAATATTCGGCCACGCGAATATTTGTGAGCAAATCTTTGTGTCGTAACCAACCCAGGGGAATGAGTGTGGTTTATAAAAGGCAGAATATAAGCCTATTTTACGGGGAACGAATCCGGTTTATCGAAGCCAGAATATAAGCATAGCTTACGGGTGTTTGCTCGAGCAAGCGGAATATTGACAATCTTCTGGTTTTGAGACACTGCATGTCAACAAGAGTCGTTTCCATACTTAAGCCTGGCCTGATCATCATCGCAAGGTAGCAGGCACTCACTCTCCAAACGACGTGCTTAACAGAACCCGTTCCTCCATTCACCAATTTGTTCCATTGGCCTGTGGTCTGCTTGCGCAAGCAGTTGTTCTCCGACCTATGATTATTTTGACGTTTGAGAGGAAGCCACACTTACAAGACATATCAAATCAAGTCGTGCTATCGACCCTACGACTTTGCCGGAGCCTGTGACAGCTATTTCGATGAGAATTCCACAGCATCAAAAATGGCCATATGGCCATATGGCCGGCTACACTGCCACACACAACATTTGCTTTGCTATGAACAAGCGTAAGGTGTCGTCACTCACCTGGACTATGTCGAGCACCATTCCCGCCGCCACTGTCCCAAACCCGGCCAGCAGGAAGGGGAAAACCACTTGCAGCCCGATGGAGAAGGAGGTTTCTTTGAGGGGTGCCGGTGGTTCGGGGCTCTGGTCGTTGCTGGTGTCATCGCTCTCATTCTGGCTGGCGTTCTCCAAGAGAGCATCCTCCTCACGCTGACCTTTGGCGTTAGCCCGACAGTCCATCACTACAATCTCCAGCCGTTCTCCATTCTCCGGGCTTTCGTTGGCCATTTGCGTGACCTCTTTCAGCTCAAACTCACTGCCGCTTTCTGGGTTCCTTTCCTCAGTAGCCTGAGTGAAGATCACCGGGTGGACGGTGGAGTTGGAGTTGAGGAAGGCCGGCGGAAGGGGCCCCCCCTCCTTCTTCGTCTCAACGGCCCCGGAGGACATTTGGTCGGGCACTTTGTCTTGTTCTTTCGACCAAAGTACCATGCGGAAGCCTTAGGAAGACAACGGGCTCACCGAGAAACTACGTCTGCCTCAAGTCGCCGGACCGCCACCTGAGCTGCTTTTGATCCTGATGGCTCCAAGTAATTTAGCCCATTAAAAATGCGGTCTTACGGTTCTCCAAAGCCCAAATGGAAATCGCTCTGTTGGGGAAAATAAATTGGAGCAAAGCACGTGCATCCGTTTGTCTGCACACCCTGTGTTCCTGACGGTGTTTTGGGAGCAGGACCAGTATGTTCTCCATTCAATGCAAGCAGTTCCCTGTGGGCTGGCAAGAAAAACAACAAAGCATACCAGTTCAGTGACTTGGCGGAGGGACTCACCGCAATGACCTCCGCTGGTCAAGAGTCCCGGCTTGAAGTTAAATGTGAAAGGTCAGATGTCTGGAGTGGCGGCTGGTCTGATTGCAATATAACTAAGGGGCTGGCTGCCTGCCAATGTCTCACCTTACACCACGTGGCTGCTGGAAAGGTCTTTTCGCTGAAGATATTTAAAGGTCTGCAGCACCAAGATTGAATTACCAGCCACGGGAAGGGACTCCTCCAAACAGAGTGGACCATAAGCTGAGAGAAGAAATACATCAATTGATTAGACATTGCGCATGAAATTCAAACAGCTGCCAGTCGTCATTTGGAAGAGCCAGAAGGACAATATGTATGTTCGTGGTGACAAAGTGCAGCAATTCCTTCAGAGACATTAGACTGGAATATTGTCAACTGAGTGAAAAAAGAGAGTTCCCAAAACACCTGCTGAGAGGTGCGGAAGTCTCACTGAAAGTTACAAAAATTATTTTAGTTTAGGAGAAGCATTATGTTTTTTTAATCCAGGCCTGTTTCACGAGTTTAATCGTTAAACTAATCCTGTTGAACCATGATTCATAAACAAATACTGATTTTAATAGTTTTTTTTTTCCCAAATCAAATTTGCATTTATTATTATTAGTGGTAGTAGTAATATTTCTTGAAATGCTTTTTTTTCCTTAACAACTATTTCGTCCATGTATTCAAATATCAAAAAGACTTAATAGGTCGATCCATAGACATAATAGAAATGAAGAAAGCTTTTGTTTAAGCCTAAGCAAACCCTGGGACCATTAAAAGATGTCGTTCTTTTAATTAGGTAGAGCGCGAGCGAGCGTGTGAATACTTTTGCCACCACTAAATACTGCACGCACGGCGTCGGCGGCCAATGTGGCAAGTTGCAGGTGCGCATCCATCCCACCTGCCATTGGATTTTGCAAGTTTGGATTTCAGCTTTGCTTTCAGTCTTGACATAACGCAGCTTTTCTCCGCGCGTGCGCGCGCACGCATGTTGCGACATCGCGTTTATCCCTGCTGAAACCATCCTGTTTAGTAGTCACGACCAACACCAGGCGAACCCAACATGGCAAAGGCGTAAATTAGTGCTCCCTGCTCACCACTGAATAGAGTAAGCCTCCCTCTTCTATTCTTTGCCTCATTTGGTCAAGGCCAGGAGGCTTTGTGTTCCAAGGCCGGCTTGCTTGCTTGCTTGCATGGTTGGGAGAGAAAGTCAGTGCTACAATCTAAGCATGTCTATTTAACTGCTTTACGCGGTGGCGTGTACAAACGTGGCACCGCCGTTGGAATAAAACGCTGATAGCGAATGGGTGGGCGAACACACTTTGCAGCCAGCCAGCCAGCCAGCCAGCCAGCCAGCGGGCCAGCCAGCCAGCGGGCCAGCCGGCCACTTGTGACCCATTCCGCCGCCAGAGTGAATGTTGCGCGACTGTCAACGGTTCAAACATAAGAGAAAAAGCGCACGTTGTTTTGCGGCTCACGTCACGTCATGCATGCCACGTCTGTGAAGTGGTTACCTTTGCGTGTCCGTGGCCCGGACACGACCCGGGTTGGAGTCCGGCGAAGTGTCTGGCTGCATGTATATCCTTCTTTCCTTTCTTGCTTGCTTGCTTGCTTCCACGCTCGGGCTGGGCTGGGCTGAGCTGAGCTGAGCTGAGCTGAGGCGCGTGCCGTTGTGCACCCCTTAAGTATGGTGTAGCCGGCGCGTACGGTTACGTGGATGGTTAATAGTTAAACTCTGTCAACTTGGCTCGATCCCGACCTCTCGGCGTACCGCACCCGTCTGTCCGTCCGCCTGTCCCTCAGTCCGTCCACTGGCCCCCGCTACCCGGCTGCTCGGATGCGCATCTGCAATACAGCCGTCCGATGCAGGGGGCCAGGAAGCCACAAGGCGAGCCCTCCCTCCGCACTTTTCGCTGACGGGACGGGCCTAGCAACCCTCCACTCTGCTCTGCTCCTCTCCACAATTGTCCACTCTGCCCTGCTCTGCTCGTCTCCACAAATGTCCACTAAAGCAGCCACGCAGCAGTCAATCTCCAGTGCTGCTATGCGAAAAGAAAGCTGCTTGGGCATTTATTGCACAGCGCTGCTGAAATCCTGCTTAAGGGCTTCTCAAGTGGGTCATTCCAGACTTGGAATCAATATTGGATCATGCAACAGATATATTGTAGGGACATGTAGTCTCTGCCTTCAAATTGACTCCATAAACCAGTAGTTTTTGCAGATATATATATTTTTACTCTAGTTAATATTGGGCTGACTTGCTTTTCTTAAAAGCCTTTATTGAACCAACAGTGCCATCTAGAGGAGTCCAACAATTCAACTGCTTCACAAAGCCAATTTGAAGCTTCATTTTCCCCATTCTGTTTGTCTCACAAGAGTCTAAATCTTACACTAATCTCAGTGGCTCACCAGCAATGAACACCACTGCATGGTTAGGAAATAAATGCTTAAACGGCTTGCCGACTTGCCACGTAACTCAATTAACTGTCAGTGGAAAAGATTGACATTTTCAGAGCAAGTTCAGAGCCTTTTGGAATCTTTGGGTACCTACGTGCACTGGACTGAATGGATCCTTGTTAATAATAAACCAATTTGCAGACTAAATACAAACTTCTTACATAAGTGTGCGTGTGCGGTACAGTTCTTCATGCTCTGGCCTTGAGATCAAGTGCGGGTTTTTTTTTTAGTCTGTTTCCATATACTGTGTGGAAAGTGTCAAAAGAGACATGCAATATATTTGCGTCTCTAACATCCGTTTGTTAAAATGCATGTATTCATTTTTGGATTTATTTCAAATAATAAATACATATTGAAAAGATTCCATTTTTGCAGACATTTTTCCCTTTGTTTTCACCTTGTCAGTATTTGAAAATGTTTTGAAGAGAAAACTAGTATCCATCTTTGGCCACATCAAATTGAATCGTCAATATTTTTGATCACAAGGTGGTGAATGAAGCTCGCCGATCAGAGAGCAAAGGAGTGAGCCACGGGCCAGATGCATCACGAGCACCACAGAGGAGCTGGCAAAGGAAATCATTATAGTTTCTTGGCCAGTAAATTAACTCCGGTTAGTCGCTCTTTACTTCATGTCCCATTACAAGATGATGTGACTTTGCCCCTGTGGCAATTAGTGCGTACTCCGATCCCATTTTTCCGTGGAAAAATGGATGTACTCTAAGAATCGATTAATGTTTGCCTTCAACCGAGCAAAAGTTAAAGTGTGCCACAGAGGTCATGTAATGACATGGCCGGCCGCAGGAAGCTGCTTATTGTAAGGGCTGCTTCTTGGGGTTAATGATCACCCGCAAACCAGGAAGTGAGGTGAGACTAAGGACAAAAAAGCGCTGGGCCTCCTCACCATCTTGCGCTCGGTTCCTGGCAACACAGCGGCAGTCGCTGCCAGCTTTGGGCCACTTCTGTCCTGGCGATTCTTTGAGCCTGCAAGAATGTCGAGGGGGAGAGTTGGAATCCTTCCCTCTGCTCAAGATGAATGGCTGCTGCCCAAAAAAAGAGAGTGGAGAAAAAAACACCCCCCCCCCCCTTCGAGCGATCTCCTCTAACCTTCCTCTTCGATTATGAGAATATGAGCAATCTGTTCTCCCTCTTGGTTGTCCTGAGCGTCATTATTTCAACATTCAAACGCAGTTCTGGAAGAGGAACACACTCTGTCGCCACCTACTGTAGCACTTGTGCAATAATCTTTCCACGGTCTTTGTGAAAAGTGGTTTTCTTTTGGAAGGGTGAAAGTGTTCTGCTCATTTTCCACATGCTGCTGGTCAAGACACGGCTTATTGCCAGTGGGGAAAAAAAGAAAGACGTTGGAAAGTAACGAGTTCAACAAATGAACTCGCTTGTTCAACTTTGGGATGCTGTAAGTGAACGAGTTTGCATTCACGGGTGACTAAAGAGTAACATGGCGCAGCTTGCACACAGCTCATTCGTTGAACAAGCAAAGTCATCGCAGCATGGAGAAAAAGATCATCAAGTCGTTCTTATGGCTCATCCTCTCAAGCCTTAAGCATGGGTGGATAGATAGCAAATGAATAAAGTGCATGAGTCAACATCCATTTGAATGAGCCATGCTCATTGATTCAACAAACATTTTGCCAACAACGACGCAACTCTTTTTGGGCAAATGAAACACTTGGGTTGCTCGTTCTATTTCCAACTTGAAGAAGAAATGGAGCAAGCGAGCGAGATGGCGCGCACTTGCGCGAGAAAGGAAAAACAATGCGTGTAACATTGGACGAGACAAATACAAGTTACTGCAAGTGGTGAAGTGGAAAGCCTTGGTCTAGTTGTTCAAATAAGACTTTGGCAACCTTCAGCAGAGCATGATGCAGCACACTTCATTTTGCGAAAGACACAGCAAGGGAATGATGCAGCACACTCTCAAGCTCCCATACTGCCTGCAAAGCTCTAAGGCTAAATCCATGTCAATGAAATATGAAGCAACGTTGCTTTGCTATTGACAGGCTGGCTAAAGCATGTTCAATGAAAATATAACAAGTTGCTTAATTTGGACCTGGAGGGGCATTCAAGGATCTGTCAGCTACTTGGATGCACGCACCTGATTCAATTCATCAGGATGCCTGTCAGGCTTAATCGAGCTTCAGGTATGTTGGAGCAAAACAGGCCAGAGTTGCAGAGCCCTGATCCAGACACATCATCTCATTCGTGTCCTTTCTTTTTGGCTGAGCCCCAAATCCACAGAGCCAGCAGACAAACATTTGACTTACATCTCATTGACCGCAATCTCTCCAAACCCGGACAGCAAATGGGTGACGGAAGCCGAGAGGATTGCTAATACGGACGCCACGAGTCGACCAACATGCTGCTCCACCAGAAAAGAAATATGCGGCTGTATTGCTTCAGTGCTAAGTGTACATTCACTTGACTCCATATGCCCTTAGCATAGAGAGGTGCATGTGGCAAGAATAGCATATTGAATCAAAAGGTCGACGGAGACAATTTTCAGCTTCAGTGCAAATGCAAAGTTCACGGAACATTTGAAGCAGTCTACTGTAATGTGGCACTCATACTATCCAACTTTAAAATGTGGATTTCGTACAAACGACGTGACATGCTGTATATAAAAAATAGAATGTCCTCTTCTTCCAGGGAAAAATCTCTACCATACAAGGCATAAGCAACAAAACATGTGCACAATACAGAAACCGATTTGAAGATTTCCCCAGAAAGCTAAGTTTGCATATCCAAAGCGTCCGATCCGTCGTCTGCACGACTGTACATAGTTGCAGTATTCCTAAAGCCCAGCAAAGGGCAGTGTTGTCTGCGACAGTGGCTGTGTGATTGCTGCTGAGGTTTTCATTTAGTTTGGATCAGACTACAAATACTCCTCTTCTTTGACATAGAGTATCTCATGGGCTGAACTGGGCACCTAGAAACAACAAATAAAGACAGATCCTAAAAAATTGCATACGCAGCAGGAGTGGACCACGTACTTGCTCCATACACTCCGACCTTATCATTTCATCTCTGCACTGAAGAGGGTTTTTGGTCCAAAATAAATGCTCCATAGATTTTCTTTCTTTTGAAAAGGATGCTGTCTGACAGTTTTTGCTATTCAGATGACCAATCAAGAATCTCAATCTAAATTCATGTCTTTGAGAGCATTACAGAACTCGCTCCATCCGTACTTTACATAGAAGAGCTGGTCTATTAGCGCACCTGGTTGACTCCACCCACGACTAGAAGTCGATCTCTGATGACGATGGAGGAGGCAGAGCAGCGGGGGAACGTCATGGAAGCCAATGGCTCCCACTTTTTCTTCAGAGGATGAAAAGCCTCCACTGTGTCCAGTGCAGAGGGCTCATGACCTAATCACAGTGGCTTCACTTAAAATGCATGGCGGTAGATGATGATGATCATATGAAGGCCAATGTTGGAATTTGAAACGATACAATTGAATTAAAAAAAAAAAAACTTTAACATTATATCCCACAAAACATTTGGAGTGGCTTGAGGCTTACCTAATCCACCCGCTACCACCATGCGTCCACGCAGCAAAGCAGTGACAAAGTCAGCTCTCTTTTTCTTCAAGGACACGGTCTCATCTGACTTCAGCCACATACCTGGCGCGGGGACATACATAGCGCCTAAAGACGGTGGGGAAGACGTTGATTGTAGGTCATGCCTACCTTGTTTACAGTCAAAAATGTGGACATTGTTGGTAAACTTTGACGTCTGATGTCCTGCTCCCTGGCGCAGACCTCCCAGCAAACACAGCCTCCCGCCATTGTCCCACAACACACCCGCATAGGAGCGCTTACACGACAGCATGGGAAGCGCCGTCCACGAGCGCGTCTCCGTGTCGTACATCTCGAAAGCCTTCACGGGCCGCTTACACTGCCGCCCGCCTAAAAAAGACAATATTGGAGACTGAGCATCTCAGTATTTGTGCTCGATCAAGGGCTCTAGAAAGTACGTACCTGCTACATAGAGTTTGTCATCCAATAAACGCGTGTTGGCATCATAGCGCGGGGTGGGCATGGGAGGAAGCAGAGCCCACACATCCTTACGAAAGTCGTACTGTTGAAGGATGTTACGAGGGAGCAGGTCGGCACCCATTCCGCCCACTGCAAGAGCGCGGCCATCTACGTGCACACAGAATTTTGCCTTGGCGAGTCAGCAAAAGAGCGCACAGTGTCCCATGGTTACGTAATGCCACAAGAGCTAGGTCGTTGTTATGCAACATTGAGCCTACATAGAATAGAATAGCTCTTTACCGTCATTGTCACACATGTACAACGAAATTTAAAAAGTGCCAACCGATCATGATTCCTTTTTTTCATGGTGGCTTTCCTCCGGGAGCAATCTCTTCAATCCATCCTACCTTTTAGAGTTACGGACAAGCCCATCAGGGCCTCTCGCAGGGCGCTCCTCTTCCTCCACCTCCCTTCATCTGTGTTATACGTTTCCACCACCTTGACCGGTCTCTGGTGTGGTCCCACTCCCCCCACCACAAGGATCTGTTTCCCAAAGACTGCCACAGCAGCTCCAGCACGTGGGGTGGGCATGGAGGGCAGGCCTATCCAGCGGTCGCCCTAAAAACACCAACGGCAGCATAAAGAATACCCGGAGTCAAGTTTGGGTTGTGTTTTGTTTTGTACCTCTGGGGAGTAGAGTTCCAAGGTGGCGCATGGGCTCCCTGCAGCGTCGCAGCCCCCCAGCATGTACATCTGCCCTCCCACCTCGGAGAGAGAGTGGTAGACGCGGCCGCTGGGCAGTCGGGCCAGGCTCTGCCAATGAAACTCGCGAGCTGAAGGCACCGCCATGGCTTCAGCAGTGTACCATTAATGGCGTCGGCCGGCCGGCAGGAAGAAGAAGGCTGCTCGGACGGTGATGGGGAAACAAAAGTCAGGAGACTGACTGACTGCCTGCCGGGAGTGGGAGGGGAGCGTTGGCTTGAGACAAGACTCCCAGCCCCACCGTGACGTCTCTCACCTTTCAACCGGGCGGGCCCTGCAAAATATAGACGGAGAAAAATGAATGAAGTAGGACGATCTACAAACATCAATCGAACGTTTCGGTCATATCGGTTCGGACTTTGCGGCTTGGATTTGTGTGGTGTGTCGGTAATATTCTCAAGCTTGCTTCTTTTTGATTTTGTGAATTCAAAGGTTGCTTCATTATTTGTGGTTGGGCAGGGTGCTTTCTGGAGTGGAGCACTTGGAGGCTCGCAGCTAAATAGCAATTAACTCCGGAGTCCTCTCTCTACTGCTTTGCGAGCGGGCGGCAGATTAAAAAAACGACGAGGCCTTTGGGCGGCAGTCCAAAGGGAACACACAGTATCACTGAATGGTATTGAACGGAAAATCCACATGGTGATTTGTCATTGGGCTAGCCAGCTGGGCTCACTGCCCTCCACCGGGCACGAGCCGGCACCGGCTGGTGAGCGAGCCCCCAGCCGGCCGGGCCTTTCCATAGTGCCTGCCCCCACAATATCAGGAGCGAGCTACTGTGTGTTTTTTTTTTCCGAGTGAGGACTCAACTCTTCAGTGCTCACAAATACTTTTGAGACATAACAATTCCATTTAGTGCCAAATAATAAGACCTTGAACCGTTAACTCTCCTGGAGTTTGAGTTCAAAGTGAAACATTGCAGCAAAGACTCGTTTGAAACTTTGAACTGCGATCTGAATGTGAAAAGGAAAGTAGCAGGTTGAGGAACAGACGGCGCTCCGGAGCCTCTTTCTCGTGAGCCTCTCGACGCTCCTGCGTGGCGGCGCTGAGGGTGGGCTATTTTCCAGCTAACTTGGCCGGAGAGCAATTTCATTTGGACTTTTCTTCAGCCCAGTAGATGAATGAGCGGATAGGCATCACACTGGTGTGGACTTTCTGCAAGCAGCCAGCCGTCCGTCATGGGAGCGCCTCGGTGAGGATGACGCAGGGCCGTTTGCTTTTTCAGACAACTTGGTGGGGGCGGCAGCGGCGGCAGCGGCGGCAGCGGCGGGCTGCTTCATCAGCAGGTGGCTTCTCCTCACTTGCCTATTAGAGATGCAAATAATTGCAGAGGAAGCAAAAAAAGGATGAGCAGGAAATTCCAAGCACAGAGCGGAAAAATAAACAGTGGCATTCTCTTACCGGTGCTTGGTCCTAAACACGTGTTTTGTGCAGCTCCTGCACAAGCTGTGCTATTATCTGTGAAATTGCAAGACAAACAAATGATTGTCCCCACACTTTGATTACTTGCGTTGATTTATTGACAATAATGCAGACTTTGACTTTGGCACATCCACATTGGGGATTAAAGCTTTACTGTTCTTCAGGACACTTTGAAGAGTAGTTCATGCAAAATATACTATTATTTAACGCTTACTTGACTAGTCTACTTAACACTTTCATTGAATTCCAACTATTTATAACGTTTGAATTTGTTAGCTAGAAACTAGCGACTTACCTTGGATGGAACTTCTGCTGCAAAGTGAGTTTCTCTCCATGCTGACGCCTGGATGCCGGCCGCTTTCCTCCTCCCAAGCACGCAGCGACATGTTTTCCATAGATCCAAGTCCACGAGCCTCCTTATTGTCTTTGTCTCTGAATCTGCCGGGTTAGCTCTTGAAAATCTTGAAGGCCTTCTTCAATAAACTCCAGCATCCATCTCTGTCTCTCTCTCTCTCTCTCTCTCTCTCTCTCTCTCTCTCTCTCTCTCTCTCTCTCTCTCTCTCTCTCTCTCTCTCTCTCTCTCTCTCTCTCTGGGGAAACTCGTTTTCTGTACAAGAGCTTGCGTTGTTCAACTTTTGTTCCCTTTTTTTCATATGATCCTTAAGGCAGGCTTCAGTGAGAAGTCCCAGTGTCACCATAACAATGAAGCATAGCAATGATCCGCTTCTCTCTCTCTCATGCCGCTGGATGCCTTAACATTGATGTTGTTGTCATTGAAATATTTACAAGAGATCCAATTGCTCCAGCACAGCTGTTTTTGGCCCTGTGCAAAGTGAGCTGAGACCAAATCAGTTGGCCTAAGCTTTCAAGGTGTGTTTTTTTGCACCGCTTCATTGGAACGAGCTGCTCGTCCAACTTTGGCTAAAATTTCGATTGGTTTGAAATGGCCACACAAATGTTTCTAGAAGAGAAGATAGGGTTTGCTGCTTTTGCCAATGTGATTTTAAAGCCATTGATTAAAAACGTCATGAGCTCCTGCATAGTGCCAACTGAGCAAGTCATATCACCCACCACATCATGTGACATGCTGTGTTTCATTGTCTTCTGCTCTATTTGGGTGTATAGATAAAAGAAAAGCAGATGGCATTGTCAAGCACGACAATATTTTAGATAGCACGCCAAAGCATCAAGCAATATCAATTGTAATCTACGATCCATTGCCGCGCGTAATTGAAGAGCGCTTCTGCAATTTCTGGAATGAGGCATGCCGTTGCATTCCAAATGCGATTAATCAAGTGGCTTCACCAAGTTGACTCATTAACTTTCTCTTTTTATGGTGCAGAAGAGCAACTTAATAACCCGCCCCGGCGGCCAGAAGCATATGCCGCGTTTGCTGTCAGACGCTACTCACACTTGGCGTCCGCCCGTCGGTCCGTTTGCGGCGCCTCTCCGTCGGTCCGTTTGCGGCGCCTCTCCGTCGGTGTGTGCTGCCGCCGCCGCCGCCGCTGCCTCCGCCGCCGCTCCCGGTTGCGCTCTCATTCGATGGCGCCCAATAAATGGAGATGGGAAAAGGAAGCTGCTTGAGGCGGAGGAAGATGGTTTAACAGATCCAGACTGTGACAAGATGCAGAGCTCCCTCCCTCCCTCCCTCCCTCCCTCCCTCCGTCCGCTTGGAATAATGTGGGTCATACATAAAATATTTATCTAGGCTTGCAAATTGAAATCCATCCCTTTTATGGACTGAACAGGCGCAGTCGCAGTCGCAGTCGCAGGCGCAGGCGCAGGCGCAGGCGCAGGCGCAGGCGCAGGCGCAGGCGCAGGCGCAGGCGCAGGCGCAGGCGCAGGCGCTTTCTGTTGGGGATGATTAGTAGGGTGCGCTACAACCAATAGACGTTTGAAACATTTCCTTTTGATTCTAATCTGCTATTTGAAATATACTCCGCTCTTTTCATATTTCACCAAGACTTTGTTGAAAAGGTCACGCCGACTGATGACCTTTTCTAAACAAAGAATTGATTATGTGTTCTCTTTGTATTCATGGTTCAAAAGTGTTGTATTTGTGAAGAATTGCCCGAAAGCGCATAAGACTATGGTCACTAATCTTCGGAAATATCTTATGCTAAGGTTATAGTTCAATGATCAAAACCAATGGGCTATACATTTACCACACTTGTTTTCAACAATCATCCACCTATATTAATACTTCCTATCATGTTGGGGAGATGGCCATGTCTGAATCTCCCATCTGATTCAGACAAACCTGACGCTTATCTGTTATAATCTGCAGAAGCAGGGTGAACCTAAACCAAAAAAAACAACAAAAAACAAACCTTTGATAATGCCGTGGAGGAATTGTACAGGACGGAGTGAAAAACAAATATAGCCGCCAGGAACAGCAAAAGAAAACAATGAGTTTATTTTTCTCGCTCCGTTCCTATCCAACATTTTACACCAAAAGCAGTAGTACTGCAGCATTATGAAGAATCGAGCAAATTGACTTATGTGTGGTTCTTTGGCGTACCACTAGGGAGAGCCTGCATATCACAAATGAGAATCACTTGTCCAGCGCTCTACAGTAGATTGTCCTCCACACAAAAACAGCATCACCCTCTCACTATTTACAGCCGAGTAGAAAATGCAAGGTGCCCATGTTTGCATGTGCTGCGATTAGCTTGATCAAATGTCGTGAGTCCCAGCAGGAGGTACAAAATTCAGCAGATGACACATGCTTCGGGCATTGACAAGGTGCCTCCTGCTCGTTCCGTCCTAAAAATGCCCCCAGGCCCAGGACAGGATTATAGTGAGCCTAGCTCATTTACAGTGGAGTTGTGGAGCTATATACACTAAAGCCAAGATGAGTGTGTTATTTCAAAGCAGACAGTGCGACTATGCTCCAGAAATCCTTGCTCGAAAAAGGGAGTACTCACTTGCTGTCAGCACTGCTTTGTCCTCCGGGGACCTAGCCTGGTTAGAGCGTCATCATTCTCCCTCCTATGCAGCTCAACGCAACTACACACAGAAAGGCGCAGTGTCTCTTGACGCACGATGCAAGACCAAGTGGAAAGATGTTATTTGGAGCCTCAAATCTCCCGCAACCTCAATGACAGGCTCTCTTTGCCTGAGATGTGTGGGATGGAATGGCCACGCCAGCAGGGTCAGCTGGCCGTTCGAGTCGTTGGACTCATTGGCCAAAAACACGGGAGCACTTTTGTCAACATTCAACGCCACAGTATAATACCTATGTAGTATTTGTCACCTGAATTATCCATCAATTATCCAATGGCCTCAAGACATCTCATTGTATTATAGAAATGTTGTGAAATGCTCTTAAAGGTCATCAAATAATATTGGATGCCAAAAATTCAGGTCATATTTGTTGATGTGCCTTGACTTGCCACACTTGACTCTTTGAGTAGTCACCACCACCACCAAGAAATGCTCAACTGGAGTCATTTCTCCTGTGCAGTAATAGCTGATGTCTTGACACCTACAAGAGTCATTTGTGAAGGAGACTTGCTCGTCCTTGAAGTCTGTAGGTACAAGGACGATCGAGGTCAGAATATACGCAGCGTAATGCTGATGTCCCAGGAAGGCAACAAATGAATGCATTGGTGGGATGAGCTTCAAGACAGTATAACCATTGATCACTTATTACAAATAGTAGCTTACACGGGTACATTTATCTTATACGAGTCATATCATGGACTCTGCAAAAACCTTTATCACTTAAGCCCAAAAAAAAAAAGAAGATCTTTCACTGGTGAATATTTGCCTGCCTGCCTGGCTGCCTGGCTGCCTGGCTGCCTGGCTGCCTGGCTGCCTGGCTGCCTGGCTGCCTGGCTGCCTGGCTGCCTCGCTGCCTGCCTGCCTGGCTGCCTGGCTGCCTGGCTGCCTGCCGGCATTTCTTGCTAAGTGGCCACTGGGAATGAGCCCACGATACGTTTGAACATCTTAGCAGCCGCTGAGATTTGAAGGTAGCGTCGCAACAATTCACAGCATCTTTTATTACTTTTGTCGGCACTCTAGTTCCCATAGCAACCTTTCTGAGCCGATAAATAAGAAGCTGGGGGAGTCAGCCTCCCACATTGTTTGGAAAACACGTACACATTAAAACAAAAGGCACATCAACACGTAATTGTGTCTGGGGAGGCCACCTTGTTTCAAATGATCCATGGTAGGTGAAGTGCTGCTGCAAGATTGCTGCTGCTGCTGCTGCTGCTGCAAGATTGCTGCACACAAACAGGCCATAATAGAAAATGGGACTTTCGTATGAAAAGCGTCTCGAGTCCCACGTCTGTCACTTGTGTGGGCAGGTGGAGTGTGCTGCTCAGATACTCACCATCAGAGCAAACGGAAGAATGGGGTACACGCAATTATCACCGAGGCAAAGCTGAAAGACAAGAAGATGGAAACCACCAGAGAATGAAAACAACTCGTCTATAATAAGTGCAAAACAGAAGCAGCACCATTTTCTTTGATGGCACAATCTAGCACAAATGGAGTACAAACGTAACAGATGACTTCCCCCAAATTTTCCATGGGACAGTTTCTTTTCCGAAATATTCCAAATGCATTCATGCACACGTACCTGGCCTTCTACTTCTTCATCTTCGCATTGATCTCTTGGCTTACCCACAAAGGAAATGTGGAATTTGAATCATATTAACCCAAAGTACTTATCTCTGTGACAATAAAACATCAATCACTATTTCCTGACATTTGTTGCCTGCCTTTAGTGACCTAAATTGGTTACTAATTGGCGCGGTACTGCTATTTCCCCATAGGTGTCGCTGCAACACCAGTAGCTAAGAATGCATAGAGTTGCAGTTTGTCCTGAGAACCAACAAAGCTCTCCCAACCGAGCTTTACAGATCAAATGACTTATTTCACAAAGTAGTTCATATTCATGTGTTATCGTAAATATTAGACTACAAGGGGGAAAAAAAAAAAAATGAAAAAAAATCATATTCAGGGATTAGCGGAATGTGTAAATACCACAGATCCTTAATCCTTAAATCGGCTTTACGTTATGATAATATGCTAAAGCCCTCGAGTGACCAAAGCTTCATGTCATTAATTGTGTTGTGATCAATATCGACTTTTGGGAGCAATGGCAGAACATCCAGCAGCAGTTCACCTTGGTTGGTCCCAGCTGTGAAGGGGCAACATGATTCCAAACAAATTCAAATGAACATAACTCAATGAATTTGAAACAAATCACAGGTGAGCCACAGTGAAGGTGAATCATTTGGACGGAATCCTACTGTGGATTCCAACAAAACTGCTTGTGGAGCTCCTAAACAAGATCAGCAACTGTCTTTTCTCTCCAGTTTTCTTTGACGGGAAGAGTAACCTCTTTTTGAAACCTTGAAATAAATTCTTTTCTTCTGCTGGGATGGCAAGTTTGCATCTTATTGAAAAGGTTGTAAGACAGGCTGTCAGCTACAGACTTACCACTATGTGGCCACACAATCACAAAGCTGCAGCTTTTTCACAGCAAACATAAGTACGTCCATACTTTTTCATCCATGCATCCATCCATCCATCCGTCCATCCATCCGTCCATCCATCCATCCATCCATCCATCCATCCATCCATCCATCCATCCATCCATCCATCCATCCATCCATCCATCCATCCATCCATCCATCCATCCATCCATCCATCCATCCATCCATCCATCCATCCATCCATCCATCCATCCACCCATCTATCTTTCACAGAGACAGTTTTTTCAGCATGACCCATTTCTATATTTCTATATTATATTGAGCATTTCCATGATTTCATTGGCATTTCATTATTTGAGTTCATCTTATGGAGATGAATTGTTTTCATTCTTTCGAATTTTTAGTTTGCATCCAGGTCCTAGATGAGCTCATCGACTATTGCTAGATGCTAGTATGTTTGCCAGCAGAAGCTACTTTGTGATTGGTTGATGTTTTAATCTGATCTTTTTGTGGATCCATTAGGTCACATACAGTTGCAATTGATTCTGAAAAAAAAAACGTGAGTATGCCGTCTTTGTACCTGTTCACAAGGCCGTTCGAAGCAAGTTGAAAGATTTTCTTCTTCTTTTTTTTCTACTCCCAGAAGCTTGTGTATTGCGCAACAAGGAAGACTATCTCTGAATAGGGGAATTGAATTCTACAGCCACAAAGCTGACCCCCCAGAGTCTTTTTGGAAAAAGGCCCGGCTTTGTGCATGCGAAGCCTTTCTAAAGCTCCACACTTTGCATGGCTAGCTATCCTTTTTTCTTCTACCTTTGTGGGCAAATGAATGTACAAGAAAAAAGGATGGATACGCTGCGTCTTTGGGGGGTGCACTTCCCAAACGCCTTCCCATAACCGTCCGTAACGTTGCAACCATTTTCTCACTTTTGCCATGGACGGATCAGAAAGGTGTTTATTCTCTTTGAACAGAGGATTATTCACTTGGTCTTCTCTAATAATAGAAGCAATTTTGGTCAGTGCCCACTGAACACAAACACCCACTCACTGCCATACTCGAAAATGCTTCATGCATTTAAATGTAGAAGAGTCTTGCTTGACTTTGCTGCTCAGCTACCATCGTGTGCAGGCAGGCGTCTTTCTGGAGGAATGAAGACACATAGGGACTCGTGCATTTGGGTTCCCCAGTCCATCATCAGGTGATTGAGGCGATGGCGAGTGGAAAGCGCAGAATCCTGCTTGCAGTCTGATTCGAGGGCATTTATGCCTTTGCTGTTCTTACCTCTTACCCTAACCCTCTTCAACATTTCATCTCGTCATGATCAAAGTTGTAGCAGGCACGTTTCTCATGTTGCTTGGAGGGATTGTGCTTTGAATTGCTGATTTCCGCTGTCCACTTTTCGATGAATAATGAACTTGCATCGTGTCGTAATCGCACTAGCAAGGCTTCTGCAGCTGGCAAAGTGTCAGCAAAAGTTGCACTCGCAGCAATAAAGTCAGTCATCCGCTAAGAGGATGTCTCGATATGGTTGGCATGGAGACAAGTGCCCCCTCCCGTATACACGTGCTGACCTCACCCATCGGGGCACACTTGCCACACGGTCGATGCTCGCCACTCTCACGTACACAACCAATGGATTGCAATACGCATGCCCGGGCTTATAATGACTTTCTTGACAATAATATACGTACGTTGCAGTCGAAAAAAGACTGCATTCTCTTCACGTTAGCTGCAATAAACGTATTAAAAAGGCAACACATTCTGAATTGCGCAACAAATCTTGATTGGACTGGTTTAGGATGCACATGGTCACGCCTGTCACATCTTAAAATGAAGTCAAGGACACTGGCTTTGTGCCCCCAGTTGCCATAATTGAGCATCCAGCCATGGTTGCCTGGGTTACTGTATCCCATCGGATGGCCAGCTCTGTGTTCATATGCTAATGAGAACATAGCAAAGCCACATGATGCTAATAAAGCATTTACTGTGGATTTAGGGGTGTGAGATGACCGACACCAAGGTTCAGTGCGTGGATAGGTCACAATAATTAGTGGAATGAGTGATATTAAAGATGCCATAGAGACGCTGATGTTCTATTTCTGTGCTGTGCCTGGTCTCCTATCTCCATCTCACCTCTCCCACAGACTTTCAGCTTAGCACTCTCCTATTACATTATTTACATCTCCTTCTCCCCCTCATTTTGGTGCAGTTTATCAGTTTAATCAGCCCGTGCTGGCTGGCCGGGTGGGTGAGGAGTGGGAGGAAGGGAAGGGAAGAGAAGAGAAGGGAAGGGAATGGAAGGGAAGGGAGTGGAGTTGTGATCTGCATCACACCTCTTGGTGATGCTTCTTTTTTAGACATCTGCAGCAGCCTGTGAGATGCATTCCCTGCCAATTAGGGGGAAAGTCACTTGAGGAAAATGACATTCATCTCTACATCGCCCGCCGTCTTCAAACAAGCCCACGGCCACACAAATGCATAGAAAGAGACTTTATTCAAATATGCACGGCAGTAGAAAAATGTACAAGGAATGTCATCAGGCAATATAAGGTGCAGCAGCAGCAGCAGCAGAGCTGGTGATTTCATTTCAAAAGGGAAAATGGAGTGGGCACAATTTCATTCAAAAGTGGGACAGATATTACATTCTCATTTCATCATGGCTTTCTGGCTATATGGCTTTCTCAATCATTGCTGCTGACATTATTTATTCATCAATGCATTTGAAGAAGCCCGCGAGATACAGCAACGACAACCAAAACGGCAGAAATGACAAAAAAAGTCACAGAGTCTGGTTGCTTGCTTGGTTGCTTGGTTAGTGGTTTGGAGAAACAATGCATCAAATGGGAATTGCATCAAAAGGGAATTTCTGTGGAGGCAATTTAGTCACTCTCTGAGCTAAATTTGTCTAATGTTGCCTCTACATGAGCATCGGCTTTAGCTTGCTCCGATGAATGCGACTTTTTGCATGCGTGTGGTCTGGTAGCACATCCTTGCTTTAAGGCAAGTGTCTCTTTAATGAGGCTTTGCAGCAAAAGGCCTTTCTTATGACTCTTGGTGTACAATGCATTTTAAACACATTCCTCTTTGGACACACACGCGCACACACACGCACACACACACACGCACGCCCCCCCCCCCCCCCCCCCCCCCCCACACACACACCCTGACACGCTGATTGGAGCTTGTCAACGAAGTGACCTGATTGCCGGACGTTCTGAACAGAGTAAAACCTTATCGATAGTATTTGTATTTTCTTCCCCTTTCAATGTCTCACTGTGACACTCTCTGACCTCATGTTTATGTATCTCGTTAGGCCGCGTTGTTTTGGCTCTGTCAAACACCTTTTCAATGAATCTCAATTCACTTCTATTGAGCTACAAGATAGTCAAATTATGAAGTAGGAGATGAGTAATACACACAATTCTGTGTATTCATGGGCTATATTATATTGAAAAGTGGTTCCCATCTTCAGGTTCCATTCTATCAATTCTAGACTGTTCATTGACTGAATGCATGTCAGGAAGCTTGACATATCCCAAAAATAAATATACAAATTGACAGAAACTTGAACCCAAGTCATGTTGTGCTCGAATGATAGCTTTGCTTTTCCATGAGAAGATCAACTCATTAGCGGCTTCTTATTGAACGCTGTTGGCCTTGTATTGTTCTTGGACACAACAAAATCAAATGGTGTTTAAAGCTTGCGCTACATCAATGAATGATTGGTGAAGTGCTCTCTGGGGAGTGAGTAGACGCTCGGCTTTACGGGGGGAATAAAAAACCAGCAGAGGAATCAAAGTCTCATTCAGACCACAGCCACTGCTCAATAGCTGCTCTGGTATCGACCACATTTAGCGGCTGTTTGTGTGGAGGTGGGAGGCCCATGCATTGTCTTGGCATTGGAAAGAGGTAAAAGGGTCAGAGACTTCAGATCCATTGGTGGTGGTGGTGGTGGTGGTGGTGATCTGACATGAACAAAGATCTGTTTGTAGCCGATGTCAAACTCATAGCCCCGCTCAGGCTATTGCATATTAAATGCGTTGAGTCAATGTTTCTTGTTAAAATACCAAAATTACAAGCTGTCTTCATTTTTAAGAACATTGAAATATCGCAAGCGTCTCGTTACTTGTCTGTAATTTTGATGCAAATCTTGCAAACTGTGAAAATCATTCATGGCTTTAGACCGTAAAGAAGACGTTTGTGTGGGTGGGACAGTCAGTCGCCTTCGTATATCCAAAGCAACTTAGAGCGGAGCGTGGACCTCCACTCCCGATAATTATTTTTACTGAGTATCTTTTGGATAGATTCATCAAAGTATTATGATAGTGCTAGCAATTTGGTGCAGGCTTGATGACCAATCAATTCTCCAGAAAAAAATAATGTTGCCCTTCCAGACAAAACGAATCCATACGAGCTCTGGTTATTCTTCGATTCGTCTTCATCTGCCCTCTTGCTTTCTTCACTGCTGCTGCTTGTGGAAACTAAGCCATGTTGTGACTCTCTTCGGAGTCTATCGGTGCTCTAACGCCTATTCATTGGCCAGAGAGACCATCATCTTCATTAGCTAAAAAGGACTGATGGGAAGAGTTTGTGCAGTGCAGCAAGCACACAGGAAGGAAGGAGGGAGGGAAGGAAGGAAGGAAGGAAGGAAGGAAGGGAGGAAAGGAGGGAAGGAGGGAAGGAAGGAAGGAAGGAAGGAAGGAAGGAAGGAAGGAAGGAAGGAAGGAAGGAAGGAAGGAAGGAAGGAAGGAAGGAAGGAAGGAAGGAAGGAAGGAAGGAAGGAAGGAAGGAAGGAAGGCTAAACTCAGTGAGCTATTGTTATTTTTATGACTGTTGGAAAATCTACTATAGCAAATATGTCTATGTGCTATATCGCCCAGCACTAGCATTAATGAGGATGGGCTGAAGCTTCCTTGAGGAAAAGCGCTCCAAGTTTCACAGCATGCACACACGACTTTGAAGTTAAACACACACATAATCATTTGTGCTCTCGTCGAACTGGAATTCAAATTCTCTCATTATACAGCAAAAAGCCAGGGATGGAATTGCATCCATAAATATAATAGCTAAGCTGACCTTTGGCCTGCCTTTCTCCCCCATCCTATATTCTCTCTTCTGCTTTTCCTTCCCTGCTGCTGGTTCTTCTGTGTTTACAGCCTTTTTTTTCTTCCCCCTAATACCTCATCCTCTTCTTGTGGTGCATGTGAGTATGTGTGAAGAAGAAAAAAAAAAAGTGATCAAGTCCCATGGGAGAGACGGCGGGTGAATCTCCCTCCCTCCATCCCCCCCCCAGCAGCTTCTACAATAGTGGCCTCCTCGTCTGGTTCATCTCCCACATTCTTGACCCAAATCGAATGCGACAGGACTCATTTTCACTGTAACCTCCCTCTCACACATATCCGCGCCTCCTGCTGTCCCGTGCCGTGCCGTGCCGTGCCGTCCCGTCCCACGACTGCACAAGTCGTGCACCACCCTTCTATTTTTATCTTTTTGTCCTTGAATTACAATCACTGAGCATCGCTGTGATCCATGAAGGAGGAGGGGGAAAATCTCCCCCATACATACATGTGTGCGCTCGTGTGTGTGTGTGCGCGGTTATCAATTTCAAGTCAGTCACCATGACTGAAGCCAACATTTCTCTCATTAATGAGGTGAAATGGAGTGAGCGTTAAACCAATGTAATTCTGATAGCTCAGGCTGTTCCTTCCAGTATCTCCCCCCCCCCCCCCCCCACTTTGAAAAGTTATCCACTGTAGCCAATTAACATGACTGCTTGGTCTACAATTGGACTGACTCCTTCTTCCGTCTTCATTCCTCCCTCGCATCTTTTCTGTCTTTCAACAATACTTCCTTATTGGCATTGGCGTTCTTTCTCGGTGGGTGTTGGCGCCTTGTGAATCATAATACTTTGTTGAATTTCAAAGCGTGCAGTGAGAGTAATAGTAAACAATCTGCAATTATTAGCATCCCATTTTAATAGGCTACAAGAAATAGAAGAGGCCGAGTGGAGACAGCAGCGCTGAGCCCGAATGTAATATGCAAGGGGAGAGTGCCAGGCTCTGCTTTTTGGGACTTTGTTTCCGTGACACCGTGACGTCGGCTTTGTTTCCCTGACAGCGGCCGTGTGTGTGTGCGTGTGTGCGTCATTGTGTGCGTCTATGTGTGTGCGACACCCAGGCATCTGTTTCCTGCTGGAAAAGGTTAATTACACCTCCAATGCCTGACTGGACGTGTGATGCATAATCACAAACACTAATGAGACCGAGGAATATGCGGCGGGTGTGTGTGTGTGTGTGTGTGTGCATCGTTGTCTTTGGGTTTCCATGCAGATTTTGAAAAGGCATTGTTATAGTGGCTAAAGGCATATCTTATCCACTTGTTTCAGTCTGGAGCATGTATTGTGGCAGCCGCCGCCGCCGCCGCCGCCACCGCTGCCGGCCGGCATGGACACGTAAAGATTCAAGTGACGCATTCCAACAGGTGATAGCCGTGCTGGTATTTACGGGTGGGCTGACACTCCTCCCACCGGAGGACCGGCCGGCACTTTTTGTAATGACTCGTCTCTCTCTTAACGAGAGCGAGATGTGGAGGGAATTGTCAAAGCCTGTTGCTCATTGTGACCCCTGACTCCTATCTTTCCACTCCAGCGACGCCGCTGATTGGACAGCTGCTCACTTTTCGATCGTGCCCAGCTCAGTGTGAAAATCGAGATGAGCTCCGGCGCACCGCGGGTGACTTTGGAAAACGGCTGCCGAGTTGGGATTCTCACTAAGTTGAACTGACGTCGACGGGAGAGGCCGGATGTGCGGCGGCGGCGGCGGCGGCGGCGCTTTGCACGGCGGCTTTGGCTCCAGTTCAGCGTGGAGTGGAGATTAAGGATGGGAAAAGAGCAAAGGGGTATCGCCGAGAGGTGTGACCAGAGCAACAATGGATCTCTGGAGCCCACTGACTTCATGTCACCAAATAGTACGCTGGTAAATACGAGAAAGGAATGGTGGAAAATTGGAAAAGCAATAGTAAGAGAAAGCAAAGAATGGCAAAAATTCGTCACACCTTTGGGCTTGCTGCTTAAACCTAGCAAGTCGGAACCGAGCCAGGAAGTCTATCAAAAAAAAGTCTCATGTTTGACATTCTTTTTAACACTATAATGCTTGTTACACATGTGTCTCCCGATCCTTCCATTCCTCTACCTTCTGGCCTCCCTCTTCTTGTAACTGTTGCTTTTTCTTCAACTTGAGTCTGTTGCAGAGGCTGTTTAGGCCACAAAAGCAGAGACAGGTGAAGGGCATCTCCAAACTCATTTGCCGCCGCTGTCCCGTAGACCTGTTCGCAAGAGGGAAGGAAGGAAGAAGAAAATATCATATTAAAACATTCCAGCTTTGACATAAAGTGAACATCATAAAAAAAAAAAGTCCACAGATGAGCCGCACTGGACGATAAGCCGCAGGGTTCAAAGCTAGCGTCCGGAAAATAGGTTGGATTCTATTTTTTCCCGGAAACAACGGCTGATCTCAAATGAATGGAGAGAAAATAGGTTGTCAATGCTTTTGGACCTCACGCAAGCAAGGGGTGGATGTCCTCGCAAAAAATAAAGCACAGTTTGGCACGTAATGAAGTAATTATCCAATCATTTCTTGTTTTGATTTCCTTAGTCTGATAAAAAGCTTTATTTACTTCAACACTTTCCCTACTTTGACATACAGACGCGGTCAACGGAAGAATTGCGGTCGATTCAAATTCTTTATTTTCTGTTACTTCACATTTTTCGCATCCAGTTGTCCATTTATTGCATGCTTTGTTTCTCTCTCTCTCTCCCTCTCTCTCTCTCTCTCTCTCTCTCTCTCTCTCACACACACATGCACACAAGCAGCCCCGGGCGGGGAGTGTTAAGGCTCACTAAACTCACTTTTTATGAGTGTGCGACCGGAAAAATCCCAAACGAGCAGCGAGATTAGAAGACACAAGGTGAAATTGAGAGCTTCATTAAATACAAACCTGAGTCAGCAGGACCGGCAACCTGAGCTGGGGAAGGGAATGTGCCCGATGTGTGTGGAGGAGAGCGACAAAACACGACATGTGTGCATGCGTGTGACTTTAGGGAGAGAAAAAAAAGGATCTTTCTGTTTGGATGGAGGCAATTAGCTGACACGGGCTTTGGCCAGCCCATGAGCAGTGACAAAAAAGTCCCAGGCCGTGCATGTTCTACGACACATCCGGCTCACGCGCGCTCTCTGATTGGCCCTCACGGAGCCCATCAACAAAACGTTTTTTATTGTGAAACTTGTGATTTTAGTTCATGTATGCAAGTGTGTACTCTAGTGAGCCGAGGTAGTAAACAAGAGGACGTAGTATGTACGTATAGATCCTATACACACTCACGCACACGTATAGAGCTCTTCCTGCTCTCGTTTTACCCGGTGTAGTCATTTGTGTGAAGCGTTCCCACTCCGTAGCCAATGGCTTTAGACCCTATGTGACATGCCAGAGTCAATCACATAGGAATAGAAAGCCATAAAACACAGCAGCGAGACAGGCAGTGCAGTGCAGTGCAGTGCAGTGCAGTGCAGTGCAGTGCAGAAGTCAACTTTTGCATGCGGTTTCAAGAGTGGCGAGCGCTGGGCTTTTAACAGAGCCAGCTTGTCTGACAGTTTACAAGGCCCCGTCCGCAGAGGATTTCCAAAACATCCAACTCTGCTGTGCCTCTTTTCTCCCGTGTATCTTCCAAGTCCCTAAACACCAGATGGAGAGGCTCACTTCACTTGTGCTGTGCTGTGCTGTGCTGTGTTTTTGCTTGCTTCATGCAGTTACAGCAAATGAAAACAACAGCCTGCAGACCTTCTGTATTATTAATTGGGTGAAAATTGACGAGTCAACATTAACACACAGAGGCAACGAGAGGCAGGCAGGCAGGCAAAGCAGCAACAAATGAGTGGAAGGCATGCTACCTGCAAAACATTGCATGCTGAGCTACATTTTAAGACCATGGAAGAAATGTAATATGGCAAATGTTGTAATTAGAACATTTCAGTCGATATGAAAGAAATAACCTTTTTTTTTTAGATGAGCAAAAGTATCGTTGTATGGGAGTAAAATTGTGTCAAACAAAGTCGTAGAACAACACGGATATACTCGTTAAAAGTTCCATACGCACGCTCAGTCCTTCCGTGTGTAATCAAAATGTTTTGGGCACGGTGGAGTGCTAAATAATTTCCCCGCCGTTTTTGTGGGAGGGCGAACGCGTGGCCAGGAGTCTTGCGCCTCTTCTGACCCTAACACTGTTGTTTTCTGCTATGGATCAATTTGAAATCTTTGCTTGTGTGTGAGGCCCCAGAGAATTGGCGTATTGTCGTGTGACTGCCCGGTTCGGTTTTTAGGGTGAGATGCAGTCATTTGCGCTGACGTTGGCTTGCTGAACAAATGTCATGTGACGGCCCTCAACACGGATGTCTTTCTTTACACCATCAATAATACTTTGCCACGTGAACACTTGAAATCCAGGAACACTTTCCATATGAATAATAATAATAATAATTCCGAAGGCGTGGAGAGATACCTGCAGATTTTTTTTTTGCTTTTTCAGCACGAATCTTATCTCAGTCTCAATATGAGGCCAGTTACTCATCAAGGAAAGGTATCATCTCCTCTTCTTCTTGTCTTTTTTCGACATCCACAGCTCCATAACGCTATTCTAATCTTCAGAGCTGGTTTCAGGTACCTGCACAAAAGCTGAAACATTCTTATCTGGGCCCCCTTCAGCCCTTCCGATCCTCTTCTACTCCCTTGTTAAAAACAAAACGTCCTTTGTCGTGCTTTCAAATGAAACAAACTCCAGCCTCCTCCCTCCAGCTCAGAGATCCTCACAAACGAGATAAGGCTCAAGAAAAGCCAGAGCTATAGCCAAACGTAAAGAATGAAAAAGATGAGCTTGGCCGACAGTGACGGCTTGCTAATTGATGTGTGCCGGGACAGGAGACAAAGGTGATCTCGGGGTTCAGGTGTACCTTGGCGTCTGATGGACTCGCAGTCTGTGTGGCAAAATACCCTCCATGCAGGGGGAACAAAGAACCTATTGACTTAACAAACAGGAGCATTCTGTCTTCTCCACAGGCTCAGGCTTTGTGCTAGCCACTCTCCCAAACAAAGATAACCCCCACCATCTCTCTTACACACAAGCATAGAAAACGTACACCTGTGCCGGCTGGCACAAAACATACGCAGTACTATCCGACAAGCCGAGGATTATTGGCACGTATGAAATCCGCAAACGGACATGAAATATTGTGCCATTAAGTCGAATAAATGTGACACTGGACGCTGCTGCGTGCTGATGGTATCTGTCAAAACTTTAGTTCTTTCATTGTAACTCAAACATCTTGGGGTGAGGAGCATCACCGCCGCAGAAAGGCAGAGATGCAAAGCTGGAATCGAGTTTGGAAGCCACTTTAGGGACTGAGGTTATACAAGGGCCAGACCGGGAGCAGAGGGATTACTGTGGCCGCACTGTGGAGCTCTGAATTTGCCGACTGATCATCATTCCAGGAGGCAAGGAACTGGCAACCATGAGAGCCACACAGATAAAGCTCTAGCGAAGCTGAGACACCAACTGAAGACGTGACCTGATATCTTCTGATTAAAATGGATCAGTCAAACATTTTCTTGTCTACAGAGAATAGGTGTGGGGTAGCAAATGCTAAACAACCATTTAAAACCATAAACAATGGGAGGAAACAGGGTGCTTTGGTATCGGCAGCCTTTGCTGTCAATCAGAATGGAAACACACTGTGATTCGTCCCCCTTGCAGCGAGACAAAGAAGCTGTCTCCAAACTATATCAAATGTGTCATTCTCCATCCGGCTCGGTGACAGCTCATGTGTAGACGAAGAGATACTCAAAATACTAATTAAGCCATCCAACAGCAACAGCAACAGCAACAACAACAACATAGCATCTTGCGAAAATTCCTGTTTTCCAGAGGGGTGCAAGCTGAAAAATACAAAAACATTGTCGGGGGAAGGAAGGGATCGGGTATGTCGTGCAGTGATGATGATGATGATGATGATGATGTGGAGACTTGAAGGACTCGCGTCTAATCAGGGAATACTCCTCGGCATTCTCAGTGTGAATGCATATCATTTACAAAAATACAAACGCACGCACGCACGCACACACACACACGCATCTCCTCTTGATCTCTAATAGCCAATTTCACCCCATTGTGTTCGATTCCATAGCGTCCCACTCACTGACTTGATTGGCCGATGATGTTATCTATCGTTATGCAGCACACACACACACACACACACACACACACACACACACACACACACACTCACACACACACGTCTGTAAAGCTTGCACATGGGGATTGCTGTAATCGAGAGGCAGGAGGCGAGGAGAGGATAGTGAAAGCCTGAAGCATGGGGAGAACAATCAATGGGAGGGAGGCAATGAGAAAGGAGCAGAAAGAAAAAGATGACACACAATACAAGGGAAACAACACCATCACAGGAGTGCAAACTAAGAAAGTAAGTAAGTACACACAACCCATATAGTATGTATATATGGCCAACATTTAACATTATATCTGCAGTCTGACAGGTGCAAAGAGGAAAAATACGCAATTTAGCATTTCTGCCTCATCAATAAAATAATGCCATTCCATTGACAAGGGTCCAGTCCAAATATTCCTGTTGAATACACACCGAGCCTTAAATCCACCAAACGCTATTATTTGCTGCGACAAACTACCAATTTCCATCAGATGCACATTTGTGATCGTTTCAGTCAGCATGCACAGATTAGCCACGCAAGATACCAAAGCAAAGGCCAGGGCTTCGATGTTGACTTGATCCGCCAAACAAAGGTCACGAGGTCCATGTCAGCCAATCAACAGCACTCTCCCCTCCTCCTAAAGAGTCATAGAGCAGCACTGGGGTTCTGATGCTTCCACGCCCTTCCAAGCCGAGACGGCTGGCGAAATAAGTATGCCCCCCCCACACCTGCTCAGCGCTTCCATAGAAGAGGTTCCAAGCACTGGAGGGGAACGGTCTCCGCGAGGAGCCAAAGCCACGTCTGGAGGCCAGAAGACTATATCTAGTCGCAATTGTTTTGCCTCGCGCACCAGCTCGCTCGCTCGCTCGGGGTCCTTCCCTTCTAGAGAAGTGACATTCCATGTCCCAAGAGATGCTTTGGTTTCTCAACCTTTTTGGCCCCTCCCTCCCACAGGCCTGGCTCCAATGTTTGATTTTGGGATGGATGGCTGGCGTGGTTAATAGACTACTTCTTCAAGATGTGGTTGAACAAAACAGGTGAGCTAGTTGCCATGTGATGTCATCAAATGTGATGAACGGCTTTTTGAATTTGGCATTTGAATAGGATGCTCGGATATCTGCTCCTACCTTCGAGCACGCCACCGTAAAAGTCATTGTTGAAACAACTCCTGTCTTTTTTCTCTTCTCCGTTTTCTCGACTTGTCTTCGACTTCCCAGCCTCCCTAATTGACCCTCACACACAGTATGAGAGCGGATGGCCCATTCCTCTGTCCCCCCCCCCCCCTCTCTCTCTGTGAGCCACTTTTGCATCTATTTGGGCGGCTGTTCGAGGCAGCTGGTGAGCCATCGTGTGTTTTATCACCACTTTTGATTTCTTGGGTACCACCATGCTTTATAATACTATTCTTATCATTGGAAGGATCCAAATTGTCATCAGTTACAGGCAGCTGTAGTGAGTAGAACATGACGGCACTAAGACAAACATGTAGAGAGAAAAGGTTTCACCATCGTCTCACCGGGATTCCTTTTGCCCCCATTTTTCGATGTGGATGAACACAAATGAAGCTTTTCATTCAAATCCTTTTGATGGACTGGAATTGTGGCGGCTTCCGCCTGTAAAGGTAGGGAAGGTGGTGAGCCAATTTGAGTTGAGCTTGGGGTCCTGATTTAGAATGAGATCTATTTCGGCTCACTCTTAAACCCCACTGGGAAATATTTAAATCCGCTATGGAATGTGTATATGGGAGCGCGCCAGGGAGAGAGAACACGTAAAAGAGTTTAAGCAGGAGAGAAGGTTTGACAACAGAAACAGTACAGGAGTACCTGTAATAATAATAAAAAAACGAAACTAATCTTTCAGGATAGAGAATACAAACGTACAAGAGCCTTTGTATGAACTAGCTCAGGATAAGCGCTATAGTTAGTCATTCTGAAGCAGAGCACGTAGCGAGCAATTCAAGCACACCCTCTGGCTACACGCACACATGCATACACACGTTGGACAAAGCACAATTGTGTCACTAATTCAACATCCAGAAAATAGCCACTTTTAAGCCCTGTGACCTTTGTTTTTGCAATGTCATCAACACAGTGTTGAAGAAAAAATAAAGTTGACACTGTGTCTAGAATAAAAGAGGCAACATGGACACTTGAAGTCAAACTTAAATGAAAGCAAAATGGTGAAAAAAGTTGAATCCAGAAGGAAATCACTCACCTCGGAAGCGAGCGTGGCGCTCCCTCCGCAAGATGGACGTGGTGAAAAGGACGCCCGTCCTCACACAGACACATGCACAAAGGGTAGCGATGCACTTGTGTGAGGAAGGACCATGACTGGAATGGACTGGAAGGAGGTGAGCGGCTGGAGGAGGAGAAAAGGAGCGCAGGAGGAAAGGGAGGGGAGGGCAGGAGAGGAGAGGAGAGGAGAGGAGAGGAGAGGAGAGGAGAGGAGAGGAGAGGAGAGGAGAGGAGAGGAGAGGAGAGGAGAGGAGAGGAGAGGAGAGGAGAGGAGAGGAGAGGAGAGGAGAGGAGAGGAGAGGAGAGGAGAGGAGAGGAGAGGAGAGGAGCAGAATGAGAAAGAATAATGAGGCACAGGAGTGGCACAACATAAAATAAGAGCACAAAAGCCTGAGAGGGCGGGCGGGCATGCATCCCTTTATAGATACATACTATGTGTGTGCGTGCGAGCCTTTTATTTTGTCACCTACTGCACTACCAGAAAGAGCATCTGTTCAACTCTTCTTGCCTCGGAGTTCTCTATTCATCACTTTTTTTCTTACGCTCCCAAATGATCGCACATTTCTATGTTCTCTGGTAGTTCTGCATCTCTCTCGCTTGCTCTCTGTCTGTCTCTCGCTCTCGCTCTCTCTCTCTCTCTCTCTCTCTCTCTCTCTCTCTCTCTCTCTCTCTCTCTCTCTCTCTCTCTCTCTCTCTCTCTCTCTCTCTCTCTCTCTCTCTCTCTCTCTCTCTCTCTCTCTCTCTCTCTCTCTCTCTCTCTCTCTCTCTCTCTCTCTCTCTCTCTCATCTGCGGAATACAACATTTTCGAGTTCCGAATGTGAAGTAGTTTGCACAGATGTGCAAGACCATGCCAAGAATACAAAGTGCTAATCATTTGAATAGTTGCTGTAACTTTGACTTGACGTGCATTAGCAGATCCATCCAAATGTCACTAGCATGTGGAAAACATGCAAACTAAACACTGGAAAACGGAAGCAGAGATTTGAAATCTGGATCTCAGAATTGGGAAGCAGATTTGCTCGCTCAAACTCTAAAACTCAACTTCTTTCGTTCTTTGTCCAATGCTGTGTGTCGATAATTTAAAACAATGGATTCGAGAGTATATTAGATTGCTTGACACTTTTCACTTGAGCTCTTTCTTGTGGATAAAGAGGTCTCTCTCTCTCTCTCTCTCTCTCTCTCTCTCTCTCTCTCTCTCTCTCTCTCTCTCTCTCTCTCTCTCTCTCTCTCTCTCTCTCTCTCTCGGGCAGGCGCACACACACAGCATGAGTTCCAGGTGTGTGTGTTTCCATGTGTGATGACAAGCGGCTTCTTTGCTGGAGCATAGAGCAGCCAATCTCCACATCCAATTATTTGCTTCTCAAAGGAAGACAGATGGGGAGAGTGGAAAACATGTATGGGACCCAGATAGACGGACGGAGCCAGCGAGGGAAAGACAAGCTCTTTGAGAATCTGCACTGGGGGGAATTAATTAGAATGAAGAAGAAAAAAAAAAGAAGAAAATGGAGAGAAAAGAAAGCCGCTCTTACTTGAGTCCAGAAAAGACGTGAGCCTGCAGTCACGAGCGCGCAGCATGAGTGAATAAGAAGCAGCTCAAGATCAAAAACAAAAGCAGGAGAACCACATGCACACCATTTTATTGCAGTTCATGTTCTTTGGAGTTTTTAATGCGTACCCTCTTCAGGCATCTTCGACTTTTGAATCCTTCTCCATCTTCTCCCTCTTGCTTAGCTTCATCTTCTGGGATATTCCACAAAAGATTCGACTGGTGGGCTTTAGAAGTACAATTCCCTCCAGCTTTGGGTCTCCTTTCGGAGTCGTTTACGCTGCTCCTTTCCTCTTATTATCTGCCGTAACATTTTTCTTTCGAAATTGTGTTGATGACACAGCGTGCGTGCGTGCAGAGGGGGAGGAGAAGAAAAAGTGGAGAGAAAGAATGAAGACAAAAAAAGGGATGGGGAGGCAAGTGTAGGTAGGTAGGTAGGTAGGTAGGTAGGTAGGGAGCAGGCGGGGTATGATGGAAGCACAGTGACACATCATGGAGGCAGGCGCATGTGTCAGATGATCTACGTTGCTACAGATTGCTAGAGAAAGGTGGGCGGTGATTCAACAAGCATGACGCCACCTCCTCCACCCACACATGCACAAACTTTTTGGGTTGCTTATCATTCATGAATTTGGTTTCCCCACACATGGCTAACCGACTCATGCAAATGGGAAAGTGCCCTGAACAGAATCCTAATGGAAGGGAGTGATGTGAGTGTGTGTGTGGTGTCCGGAATTTGGACGTGTGTGTGTGTGTGTGCATTTCTTTATGTTCTCTGGGAAAAAAGGAGGAGGCTTCCTTGGGACCCGGGTAAAAGGGAAAGAGGGTTGAAAGGCAGCTTTTCTGTGACGAGGCTGGAGTTTATTGCTGAAGAGAGGCGCTATTGGCTACCTGTGATCAAGTACAAGGATCCACACATTGAGCAGGCAGGCAGGCAGGCAGGCAGGCAGGCAGGCAGGCAGGCAGGCAGGCAGGCAGGCAGGCAGGCAGGCAGGCAGGCAGGCAGGCAGGCAGGCAGGCAGGCAGGCAGGCAGGCAGGCAGGCAGGCAGGCAGGCAGGCAGGCAGGCAGGCAGGCAGGCAGGCAGGCAGGCAGGCAGGCAGGCAGGCAGGCAGGCAGGCAGGCAGGCAGGCAGGCAGGCAGGCAGGCAGGCAGGCAGCCACGCAGGCAGGCAGGCAGGCAGGCAGGCAGGCAGGCAGGCAGGCAGGCAGGCAGGCAGGCAGGCAGGCAGGCAGCATCCAGACACAAAAACTAAAATGGTGTCTCATTACTGGGATTGTTTGTCCTATGAATCTTCTATAACATGTCATGCTGACATTCTTTTCGATACAATCCCTGCTTGCCACTGAACAATTTCTTCATCATCATCATCATCATTGTGTACCCGGCACGAGTAGATGACCCATACCGATTGTCAGGTTCATCATCAGTTAGTTGACTCGGCATAGTCCTCACAGACAAATCCCAACTGTTCATATTATTTTGGATTACCAACCATACATATTTCAATTCTTGGATGGTTAGTGTTTGGGCTCTTCACAGGAACTGTTGAACATAGTTCCATCTCTCCAAAGCCATAATCAGTTAGGGCTTGCTCTTAATGAGGAATCTCATTTTAGTTCAATAGTGTACCAGGCCCTGAATTTAGTTTACTGTGTGTCAGGGTTTTCCAAAACTATCTTGATCATATGATTATGTTGGAATGTATGTAACCAGTAATGAATAACCTTGGTAGATTAGTTTTATGCTTATGTTGGTGTGTAACCAGTAATAAATAACCTAGCTTGTTCCATCCTGCACAATGTCGTAAAACATCCCCTGCCCTGCTAATCTAGAGGTCAAGGGCCTTTTTTTACTTGTCTATTCAGTCTACGGTCACCCCCACCCTTTTTCTCTTAATAAAGATGGTCTTGTGGAAAGCGAGAGTCAGACGTCATTCGATCATTGCTGTACGCACAGTGACGAATGGACTCTCCGCCGGCAGGTGCCCAAAACGACTAACTTGTCTCCGAGTGGTTCTTGCAAAATAAGTAAGAGTCAAAACCACTCTAACACTGTGCACTGAGCAAAACCAGCTTCTGTGAGGATATTCTGTCGATAGTCCAGGTCCACAGTGGGATACTTAAGAGAACGTGACAGTGTGTTGTGGAGAAATGACCAACGGCAGTAAATGATTCAGCAGCAGCTTCTCGAGAGGAAAAAATAAAGAAAGAAAGAATAACTGGTGACATGTCCCAGTTTGCCTCTCACCTGCCTGAGTCAGCACTACGGATAACCAATGGATGCATGGATGGATGTTGTGACGCCATTGTTGTTAGTGTTGAACTTGAATTCAGTGTATGCGTGTGTGTGCGTGTGTGCGCTAGAGACCTCACACACAAGGGTCACGTACCAAGTTTAATTGCGGCTATGCTTGTGTATACAGTACACATGTTTCTAGCATGCTTGAGATCCTGATTGATGGGTCCCTCGACAGATAGAAGGAGGTAGCCTCTGCCCTGCCTGCTTTCCATGGCAGCTGCTGGCTTTATTACTCCCACTTTCAGCCCTCACACACACACACACACGCACACACGCACACACACGCACACACACACCTTATTGTATACTGTCAGGGCTTCGTTGGCATCTCACCCTGAGGCTTGTTTTGGAGCAGTTCAGAAACTTGTCAAGAAGGAGAGATGGCTTATGTGTGACTAAATGAAGTGCAATGGACAAACCATCACACAATTTCACACTTGAGTCGCCTCTGGCTCTTCTACTGCCTCACACACACACACATTTGGGCATACACGCAAGCACAAACAAACAAACAAACAAACAAACAAACAAACAAACAAACAAACAAACAAACAAACAAACAAACAAACAAACAAACAAACAAACAAACAAACTAACTAACTAACTAACTAACTAACTAACTAACTAACTAACTAACTAACTAACTAACTAACTAACTAACTAACTAACTAACTAACAAACAAAGGAGCATGTTGAAATGAGAACCCCCCAGTCAACCTTCCATCCGCGTAGATCAAAATGATGCAGGCCAAAATGGAAGTCGGGAAGTCATTTTCAACGCCCTCGCTGAATTCCCCCGCACGCCTAATATGACCTCGGATAATATTGCAATATTGGATGATTGAATTGTGTGCTAGGAACCTTTTACTCGATATTGTACTGCAGTGTTGTGAATTAGCGCAACTGGTGACTGGAGTTGAGAATTAACACTAGCACTATAAAAAAAATCCATATGCTTCCCATTAGCTGCAAGTAGTTATTTTATTGTCTCTGTAAAGAATTAAAGAGATAAATGAAATTCACTGACACGGCAGTTTATCGGAAGAATTTGCTTTTTGTAATACTTTATTTCAATGATTTAATTCAGAAAATGGATGGATGGATGGATGGATGGATGGATGGATGGATGGATGGATGGATGGATGGATGGATGGATAACACATACTGTAATATTCATTTCCTCTACTGCAAAGCAGCACATTGCAATGAACTGCCAATGCAACGCCGATCAAAGAATTCAGCCGTTCTGGACATTACCGTACTAAATAATCCAAGTTGATGTTAATGCATCTGTTTATTCAAAGCCCTTCTCACACCATTAAACATTTGTATTCTCATCTGAAATAGGAGAATAGAGGGGAAAAGAACAGAGGATGAAAGAGATGCAAGGACACACGGTGGAAAGAATACTAAATACCGATGGGTGCTTAAAACAATAAAGACACTATAAAGGCTCGCTCGCTCGCTGGCTGGCTGGCTGGCTGGCTGGATGGATGGCCGGCCCGCACAGGCACCAATGCACACACATGCACACTCTGAAACGCACAACCACCGTGTTGTGCTTTAGTGGCCCCTCTGGAGCACCTTGAATAGAATATATTTGTACCCCAGGCCCAAAGAGTGAGCATTATGGGGCTACGAGGGGAATGTTAAAGCCTGGAGGGAGGCCATTAACCTTGAAGGAAGACTTTAAGAGTTGCCACATCACTCAAAAGTTTGGCCGGGGAATTACGATTAAGCTATTACTTGGAATCAAATTAGGACTGTTGTCATTTTACAATTAGAAGTCATGTTTTCATAATTAATGAAGATGTATGAGTCACAGTGGTTGTGTGACAGATGTGTGCGTGTGTGTGTGTGTGTGTGTGTGTGTGTGTGTGTGAGACATGTCATCACTGTCTAGCACACATGGGCGCTGTTGTCTGCATGGTGTTTGATTGGTTGGAGCAGTCGGCAAATGACAGTTGAAGCACGCACGCACGCACGCACGCTCACACCAAGTGCTTTTAGTAATAAAACATCTTGATGGATAGCCAGTAAGGTGGGGGTGCACTCAAATGTCAAGCAAGCAACTATCAGCAGAGCAGAGCAGAGCGGAGCCTTTTCAATCATTATTCATTCATCATAGTGCTAGACATAATGCCTCGAGTTTGCCACTTGTTATTCTTCCCGACGTTTGTCATTTGAAGTCTTCTTGAGACAAAACCCATTCCAGGGCTCAAAAGAGGACGAAATGTCATGCCTTGATTATTTTTGCCTGGATGAAATTGCACGGACACCAAGTGGTCCCATCGTGAAAGGCCAAATGTATCGCTCACCTGGAAAATGTCACTGCCAACAGAGAATGACAAGAGGAAGCAGATAACGATTTTCACAGCTACATTACAAAGTCCCATCCCCACAGAGCCCCATTCCTTTTGGATATTGCCACCAAACAAATGGAGTAACGGCCCTGTCAACAAAGTCCGAATCGGATCAATATTTCTAGTCTATCCGATCAGAAGCCCTTGTGCTTTGGCTACGTTGCCGTGGACAACCTTTTGAAAAAAGCGATGTTGACGGCAGATATGTATTTAAGATCTCTTTCATTTTGATACTCTTCTTTGATACTGCTTTTGACATGTCCTGCACCTGCTGTGTTTGCTTTGCAAATGGACTCAAATGTCTCAGTCGAGTCGGCAGCGTTGCCGTAAGAATTCTCTAAAGTGCTGCCATGAAACGTATTGCACAATCCCAGTCATTATTTCACTCGTTAAAAAATGGTGTGTTTGTGTGGATGAGCTGTAATGATGACAAAAAATATGAATTTGTTCTTTTTCACTTCCACAAAACTATCAGATGTGATTTGTATCTCTTTTAGGAACACTCAATTTCTATTGATGACATCATTACAAGGACTTCTGTAATTACAATCAAGCCGGCTCCATGTTGCCCAGGCGCAACTTTAACAATAGCCTTGAAGAAATGTGAAAAGTGGTTTTGTCGCTTGTAATCTGCCGCACACTGACAAGTGAATATTTTCAACATAGAATCTTGCAGATAAAATGTGGACAATGCAAGTGTGCAGAAAATGAAAATGGTGCTCCAGCCTGAAATGACAAACCTCTGTGGTGTTTTTATGAAATCAGAGAGACCTGTTAGAAATTCCGCCATCAAACAGACATGACACAAGTGGAAAAACAAACAGACTCGAAAATAGTTTCTTTATAAATGCCATCTCTGCATTCAACTCAGATCCCAATCAAGAATTTGAGCCTTTAATGGCTTTATTGGATGCTTTTACAAACAGATTGACCTCTGTGGGCTTAACCAAAAGGATTCCTTTGTTATCCACTGTAAGAAACACTGTCCATTTTGTTACAATTGAAATCAATGCCTTCAATTCCATTCAGGCCGATTCTCCAAATCAAGGCCCAACGAATACTTCATACAGTGTCAATTTCGACACGTGATCATTGACCGAAGCAGTCAAGCGCTCGCTCGCTCGCTCACCTTCGCTTTCTTTTGGCTATATCATGACTGCTCTCTAGTGGAATTCCAGCATTATCACACCAGCCTCCGCCCACTTTTTATTGTCGTTGATACTGCTAGGTTTCTTTTAGCGGCTTTATTGAGATAGTCGCTCGTGTTGGCATTTGTTGAGTAGAACCATAGATGTGTTTTTTTGTCCTCACTGTGTTTATCATCATGTCTCATAGCTGTCTGGGGGGTTGGAGTTGGAATGGCTCCATTTTGCCATCTTTCTGGACCCCTCAGACACCAGGCAGCTAGAAGAGGCCCTGGACAAACTGCACTTATCTCAAGCACAAAACCTCAACTAGTAAAGTTGTTTGGAAAACAACAAAGGGGACTTTCAAATCAAGTCACAGTGGTCAAACTGCACCTATCTGAAGCACACAACCTCAACGAGCAAAGTTGTTTTGAAAACAACAAAGGGGACTTTCAAATCCAGTCACAGTGGTCACTACTCAATTCAAATTGGCCAAGGAAATGCATTTTTCACTTTCCGACAGCTTTGTACATCCAGTATAGGCCAGAAATAAAAACAAAACAAACAAAAATATATAAATAAAGCAGTTCACTGTAGTAGCCACACAAAGGCTGCCATTGCAACAAGTTGCTTCACTTTTCTTCTTTCAAAACTGCTTTCTTAATTTGCTGAACGTGGCTCATTTCTCCCGGCTGTTTCTGTCAAAAGAAGTGTGAAACTGAGGTTAAAAAGAATACTTTTGAGAACCAAAACAAATTGAAAGTTCATCGAGTGGCGATGAGTTCAGGCCAAGGAAGTAAGTAAAAGCCATCCAAGAGTCATTTCTCTTCAAGCAAAGTAGCGGAGTAGCAGAGTCTTATGCAAGGGTCAAGTCAATCATTTGGCCTGAACATGCAATCATTTTGCTGCTGGTGTTTTGTTTTGTTTTTTATATGCTGCAGAATTCAAGCATGCATTGAATCCATACCTTTCGCGTGATCATTAGTGATCCCTTCTGCCATTTGCAGTGGCCGTTGACTTGTAGCCTGGTTGCCACTGGTCATATCAGTCTCCATGGCAAAGGGATCAGAATGGTTTCCAAAAAGACCGCCTTGCCTCTGTTTTGCCAAGGAATTGTCATATTGATTTACAGTCAGTCAGTCACAAATGCCACAAATAGCTCTTTGGAAAAACAGCTAATTATTTGACATTGAAATAAAAACATTCATATTTACAATTATTGAATCAGATTGTGCATTGCATAGAATTTGTAAAAGACTTACACATACACACACACACACACACACGCACACACACACACACACACGCACACACACCCGAACACTTACCCTGAAGATTTCTTCTACAGCTTCATCAGTAACTCTGTCCATCTCATCTTCATTTAGTAGATCACCAGAGATGGTTCGATGGAGCTCCGGAGCAGCCTCCTCCTCAATGTTTCGAAGTCCTGCCTGAAGGATATAGTATCTGGAGTTATGGCATCAGTATAAGAAATAGTCATGGTTGTCCTTGTTTCTTTCTGACATATACGTACAATGAACTATACTTGCCTGTATCTCATTTGTGGCGCTTTTCTTTGTTGGCCTGTAACCATAATATTCCTCCTGTCTTTTTTTCATTTTCCTGAAATAATCCTGAATTAAAAATGTCGCATAGAATTTTCCCACAGTCACTTCATCATCTGACAGTAAACAGAAGAGAAAGCAAGAAATGAGTTATTAACAATTGCTTCCTAGTACCGTAGTCAAGTCAAAGGTGATACCAATAACTCCAAATGTCTTTTCAAAAATGCATAACAGTGACCATCTCTATTTGTCAGTATTATCATTCCACCTCGTTTTTCTCTGTAATAATTTGAAATGTACTGTCATACATGAAGCGTCGGTCTTCACGCTAACCTCCTATCGGTGGAATGACCTGGTCCAGCAGTTTCATACTAGTACGCTTCCAGATCTTCTTAATAATTGCTCTCAGCTCCTCGTTGGCTTGTTCAAAATTACCTGGAAAATGAGTCAATATGTATAAGTTGTATCAAAAAAAAAAAAGAAAAGGAATGAAAGAAAGAATAGAAATGAAAAACCTTCCGTCTTTATTTTCAGTGCAGTTCTAACCAGGGCAAAGAGCGTTGCGTTGAAGGTGACTGTTCCATCACTGTTGAGCGGCATGTTCATGGAGACGAGCCTCTGCATCATAAGGAAAAAGAAAAAAATACATCTGTCATACTTTGGATTCATTTTTCTTTGTCTTTCATTTTGACATTTAGATTCAAAAGTAGATCATGCTTGTCTTTACTTTGATTTCTTTTTTTATTGATGTGTATTTATCTGTTGTGTCACAACCAGAGCTGGCAAATCCAAGTCACTCTCAGCCACGCCCCTGCAATCACGCTATTCACCGTCACTTGTTCCCAGCCAGTCAACTTCCCTATTTAAAGCCTGCTTGACTCGGTCCGTCAAGCGCCGCATGTGCAAAGTGTGCTGCTCGTAGTACCCCGACTCCCTCTACTTGTACTCAAAAGAAGCGGCCGGTGGCCAGGTACACACTCATTGGTACGACCGCTCCACTTGTATCATGAGTGCCTTTTTGCAAGAAAGATGCGTTCCTTCTTTTCCGGGACTGTTGTCACCAATATCCGTATTTGTTGGCGTGGCGGTTGAGTAGGACAAAGCTTCCTTGTCAGTGGTACAACACAAGCATTATTTGCAAGGAGTTCCTGTGACTGTAGTTGCTATACAGCTCTTGGCAACCATCTGACCACTTTTCCTTATCTTCATTTTGAGGTTTCATCAAGTTGTTTACCAAAATTGTATTCGCCATTTAACGTTCGGTATGCCTGTCAAAAACGTGATTGGTTTTGCATTTCAACTCAATGAAAAAGTGCAAAGTGCTCTTTCAGTGGATATATCCCAAAACCAAAACCTTTTTCATCCATCTTGCTCTCTTTGGGCCAATGTTTGTGCGTGCCTCTTCGATGTGTGCGTACCTTGCAGGCAATACGATGGGGACAAAACTTGCCAAAACCCAAAGGTGGGGGGATTCTCCGTAGAAGGGTCACTACATCCAGATGCTTGATACGCCCCCTAGGGGGGAACACAAAAATACAAGGACGAGTTGAAACAGGAATCAATGGACCGATGCATTTGTGACGTCACTTACCACAGCCCATGCACAGCAAGGCACGTGTACACAATCAAGCATTAAAGTGTTGCATGTTTTGGAATGTGTGAGGGCGCCTGCTTTAACAGATCAAACACGCAAACTTCATACCCAATTCAGTAAAATGGCCATATGTGTCAGCCCACGTGTCTGACAGAACGCAATGACATCAAGTCAAGTTCACCAGTTCAGCCAGCGTTTTTCCAAAGCTCTCTTTTGACCACATACGTGCGTACCTATGTCGTACGTATAGCATCAGTTAGCAATGACACTTACGTGGCCTCTGGGTCATATTCTGCCCATATTTTCTTGAACTCATCCAAGTGCTGGGGCCCCAGAATGGACCAATCACGGGTCAGATAGTCAAAGTTATCCATAATGACAGCCACAAACAGGTTTATAATCTGTTAATGAGATGAGCAACATTGCCATTAGAGGTGACAAAAGATCAAAACGACGGTTCCAGTGAGCGTTAAGCGCCGTTAAGCTACCTAATACACAGACTATGTGGACAGATTTTTTTTTCATGGCTGAATAATGTGTGGCTGATCCAACGGATTTTTCCTCCATCTCACCAGAAAAGCGCAAAGCATGTAGAAACTCAAGAAGTAGATGATGGCAAAGTTGGATCCACAGGTGAACTCTTCTCCAGGTAGGTAATCTGATTTGGCGTCGCATTTCTTGCCATACATACTTGCGAGCATCACTTCATGCCAGGCTTCACCTGTGGCACATCTGCAAAGCAACAAATGTGACCAGCGGACCTGCTGGCAACGCCACTTGATTGGATCATTTCATTCATCGTAGGTCAGCGTCTGAATGATGTCCAAATCAAACTAAATCTGAATTCATCTGGATTGCTAGTGTGGCAGTCTTGGAGCTACCAAGTGAAGCTGTATGCTGCTAGCATGCCGTGTGCCTTCTTCGTGTAGTCTCCATTTCCATCCATCATGTAATTGTTTGTAAACGCTAAAGGGGTCATGGCCGGGTTCCATCCTTTGATCTTCTACTGCTATCACACAGCAGAAAGGCCGACATTCTCCTCTCCAGCTAAATGGCCAGCTCTTTCTGGTGCATGTCTTATTGTTACTTGATAAAAGAAGAATAGCGCTTTTTGTCTCGCCACTTTGAATTCTAGCACCGACCTGAATAAGAGCAGCACAGCCTGTGGAAAGGTCTGGAAGTTATTGTTCCTGTTGATGTACGTGCCATCAACCAAAGCGATTTTACCAAATATCTGGAGAGAAATTGCCATCAAAGTCAGTTCAATCTTGTCAAAGCGAGATTTGGCAAGCGCACGTACCTGCATTCCAACAACAGCATATATGAAGAACAGCATTAGAATCAGCAGGGCCACGTAGGGAAGAGCCTAGAAGAAAAAGAGCAATCAAGCCAAACAGCAACAGCCTTATCGATTCAATTCAACATCCGTTGTCTAACATGGCTGGTATACCTACTGGCACACCACTTTTCGGGGATTAGTCGGGTTGTTTCACCCGACTTCATCCAAATAGTAGATACTGAGCCAAGTCCATTCCAGCTCTGGTCAATTCGAAAAGAATTTGCTGCATTGCTTTTGCCATAATTGTGCAGAGGATTCCCACGCTCTTGTGGAATCGTACACCGCCACTGGTTTTCCTCTCCTATGAGGTTTTTGATTAGCCTCTCTCCACAAAAGCTTAAGAGTGCTTTTCAAGATGTCACCCAGATGACCTTTTGATCTTGTCACTTTCTCATCTCAAGATGGATATTTGGAGGGCTTAGTACAATAGAAGACAACAATGGAACTAACCTGAAGGGATTTGATGAAGGTCCATAGGAGATTCCTTATTCCTTCAGAGCGATTCAAAAGTTTCACGAGACGCATAACACGAAACAGTCTGAAGAACGTGATTGACACGCTCATATTCTCCGAAGACTAAAAAGAGAGAAATAGTAAGAGCAGTCCGCAACACTCCTGGGCGACCACTCCATTGGATTCCGACTCACCGCAATTGCTTGCATCGGATCCACTGCCTGCAAAGGAAATGTTTGTTTTCTTTCTTGTTGCCAAAATGTACAGTGCACTATAGGATCTACAATGTATGCATTTGACAGTCTACGTGCAATCACAATGCATTGCTATAGTTACATCACAGCCATGGAGACAGTAGAGCCCTCCAGAGGACACCAGTGCTGCCTGTAGGGCAAAAATCAAGTCAAAAGAAATTGGACTTTGGTCTTCATACGGTTTGTCCCACAACACAAAAACACAACAAATTGATGACCAACAAAACAGAGCACAGACGCGAGTAGAAATTCAGCTAAATAAGGTGAAATACTCACATCGATTTCACTCAGAATCACATCCACGACACTTCCAATGACGATGACAAAGTCAAAAACATTCCAGGGGTCTCCAAAGTAGCCCTAAGGCAAAACCAGAATGTGGGATTATTAGCATTCATTTGTATTGTTCAAAAGGTCAATCAAGTAGTGCCTCCTTCTAAATCATTACGAGGCCATGTGTTGATGGCATGTGCAATGTCACCAATTTCGACTAACCTTAGCTTTGAAGGCCATCAGTTTCAGGATCATCTCCACAGTGAAGAGCACAGTAAAAATGACATTTAGCATGTCGGATAGGTGGGAAACATGGTCGGACTGATTACAGTGCTGTGGGTCAAAGGCCAAACACAAATCTGTAAGGTAAGGTCCATTTTGTAAAAAAGATTTGAGCTCATCATATCACGAGGGAATGGAAGCAATCACTTGGATACTTTTCAAATGAGCTATCATAGTTTGTTACTCAAGACAAATGAACGAATCGAATGAATTGAGTCGAAATGATAGTCTTGTATCGTAATAGTTGCCTTGGATGGAATTAGGCAAAAGGAGCAATGCAGAGATATCACAAGAACTTGTATAATGTGTACATACCTGCATTCCCAGGCACATGGTGTTGAGCATTATAAGAAGGAACATAAGGTATTCAAAGTAGCAGGAAGTGACAATGTACCACACTTGATATTGGTATGGGTTCTTGGGAATATAACACCGCAGCGGTCGGGCCTTGAGAGCGTACTGCACGCACTGGCGCTGGAGAAATCATTCAAGTCATGTCATTGAACTCTTTGAAGCGGGCATCCATGGAGAGGTGAAAAAGAAATGGGCTATGTCGTTTTGGGACACGCGAGTGTGCTGCTGAACATACCTGGTTTTTGTCAAGCTCACAGTTTTTATACTCTTGCTCTCCTTGCTCCTGGAAGGTGACGATGACGAAACCAACAAATATGTTCATCATGAAAAAGGCAATAAGGATGAGGTAGATGATAAAGAAGATTGAGATGGCGACTCGGTTGTTGTACACTGGCCCTTGATCCTCCGTGTTTGAATCGATGGCTTTGTGAAGGATCCTGAAGGAAGGAAGGAAGGAAGGAAGGAAGAAAAGAAGGAAAGAAGGAAAGAAGGAAAGAAGGAAAGAAGGAAAGAAGGAAAGAAGGAAAGAAAGACAGACAGACAGACAGACAGAAGGTATTTCAGTGGTCATTATGTGCATTTGTCCATCTTATGATGGTGACTTACTTGGGCCATCCTTCAAATGTGGAAATGGTGAAGAGCGCCAGCATCCCGTTGAAGATGTTATCAAAGTTGAGCTCTGAGTTGGTCCATTCCCTCTTGCGGACCTCCATCTCGTAAAGTGCTCCTTCCTGATACTTTATATACCAACCTCTGAGTAACAAAGGTAAAGGACTTTGGAACACCGATATTGCGCTCTGCTTGCTTCTGAGTTATGCTTGGGTTTCATTGTCTGCGCTATTATCCCATATCCATCAGCAGCGCAAGCCAATCTCATTTCACCATGCTTTATATTTACAGCAATGTGCTTGCTTACTTGCATTCTTCTTCAGTCATTTTGTCTGGGTCTGTGCAGGAATAGAACTTTCCCTGATAAAGTGTTGCACAAAAGATTTTCAGCAATCGAAGGTGTCGACCGACGTACAGCGTATCAAGTGAAACAACGGTAAAAGAATGCTATCCTTCATTGCCGTAGGATTACCTTGAAAAGCTGAACTCCAATGCAGGCAAACATGAAGTCGAGCAGCATGGTCACCAGAACAATGTTCCCGATGGTCTTGACGGCAACAAACACACACTGGACCACATGCTGGACATCCAATGAAATGAAAAACACTTGAATACCCGATGAACCCAAAGCTTGCCATCCCATCATTTCCAGCCCCATACCTTGAGACCCTTGGCTCGATTAATAGCTCTCAGCGGTCGAAGTACCCTCAACACCCTCAGGATCTTAACCACGGAGATGGCACTGGATCTAGGTTGAGAATGACAGAATTACAGAAGTTTGAACTGGAAGAATTGAGGCGTTTTTGGAATCCACCTACTCCATTCCCATGGAGAGTAATGATACGCTGACGACCAGTAGATCCAAAATGTTGAATGAGTTCCGGCAGAAAGAGCCTTTGTGCAGAAATGCGCCATACGTTGTCATCTGAAAAGCGGTGAACGCAAGAACTGAGCGTTTTGGTTTGGTCACTATATTGAATTTGGATGTTTTTACTACCTTGAGTACAATCTCTGCTGTAAACACTGACGTGAAGACGATATCAGCATACGCCAACACCTGTTTCACGTCAATTGCAATTGTGTGAATGAAACGTTTGCGAGTTGCGCAGCCGACACATGCGTACTGTTCATCACCTGGTTTCTGAAGGACATGGGGTCTATGGGATCCTCAGCCGCTAAGGAAACGGATGACAGAAGGATGAAAAGGAGGATGATGTTGGTGAATGTGGTTGCATTTATGATGCGATGGCACAGTTTGCGGAACCTAAAAAAGAACAGGGTTTGGAAATACAGAAAGGTTCAGCAATTGTCAGAGTCAACATTATGGAATTCAATTTGACTTCAACCACATATAGGTAGGTAGCAATTACAGTGAAAATAATCAATAGGAGTGCTGGAAGCGCAGCTGAGAGGGAGCAAGCTTTATTGCCTCTCGTCTAGGATCATCATTCATTTGTATTTCTTTGCTGACATTTTGTGAATGTCAGCAATCGACAAGATCGTACTTGTTTTGTGGCCCAAAGATGAAAAACGAACTGGCTTCTGGCATCGGTACCGCTTCTTCCTTTAACTGAAGATCAGCCATCGGACGGGGTCTCGGACTTTCCGGGATCTCAGGGTCCTCTTCTTCATCGTCACCTAAGTAACACGGGAAGGGGGATTAGCATGTCTTTTTTTCCATGCAAATATTGAAGCATTGTTTACCAGGAAAGTCAGCTGGAGGGAAAGGGTCTTTGATTTCATTCACGTTTGACTCAAACTCATCGACTTTGAGCTGAAAGTTAAGAATTGGATGAATACACAAAGCAGTGAAACACATTTTCGGTTTGCCTAAAACTCTCTTACTCGAGCAGTCGTGGGGAAGCCCTCAACACCCTTGGCTTTCTGCTCGGCTAATTTCTTTGCAAGATTTGCTTTTTCCTCAGAAGTCTTGTTGGGCAAGTTGGTCCTATGGAGCAGGAGATTCAGAGGATCGCTTCGTTTTTTATATCAGCGATGGAAAGTCGGTCGGTCGGTCGATCGGTCGGTCAGTCCGTCACAGAACATTGCATGCATGCATGCATCAAGGTAGATTAACCTGAGTACTTTCTTTTTCTTCTTATCCTCTGCTTTCTCCTTCTGTGCCAAAGTCAAAGACTCGGCCTCCGCCAAATTATCGACCGCAATGGCCAGGAAGACGTTTAAAAGAATGACTGAAGCATTTTCTGGTCAAAGAATACCATTTCACATTTGGGTGATGATGAGCATGCAGGCAAACGCAAAGGATACAATTTCCACAAACAAACAGGATGACAAAGTAAATGCTGACGAGGATTCCAGGCATGCTGGGTCCCCCGTGCGCCATGATGCCGTCATACATGACGGCGTTCCAATCCTCACCTGTAAGAATCTGAAACACATCATTTACCAGCTGCTAGCAATGATCAGCAATAGAGCCCTCGAAGCAAAACCGTCATTCCTTCTTCTTCCCGTACCTGGAAAACAGTAATGAGGGCTTGAGGGAAGCTATCAAAAGTGCTGCGGGGTTTCGGTTGGTCCGAAAAGTTGAACTTTCCTCCAAACACCTGCATACCCAGCAGGGAGAAGATGACGATGAAGAGGAAAAGCAGGAGCAGCAAGCAGGCGATGGAGCGGACTGAGTTCAAGAGGGAAGCTACCAAATTACTCAGAGATGTCCAGTATCTAAAAAGTATAGCAACCATATACATGAGGTCGTTGTTCTACTGGAATGTGTTCTACGTCGTACTTCAGCTCATTTACCTGGTGACTTTGAGCAAGCGTAGCAGGCGGATGCAGCGCAGCACGGAGATACCCATGACCGACATGATGTTCATTTGGACCAGGATGAGCTCCGTAATGCCGGTGGTCACCACAAAGCAGTCAAAACGATTGAAGAGGGACATGAAGTACGACGGCAAGCCAAGCGCGTACATCTTCATAAACATCTCCAGGGAAAACATGGCCAGCAGTAGAGTATTGGTGTTGTCTGCGCGGCCCGCAATGTCAAGGAATGCCCGGGGCATGACAAGAGCAGAATTTCAAGAGTTTTAGAATTAGACATTAAAAAAAGATATGCTTTCCATTATTTGGATCCAAATCAACAATGACATCATCACATTTTGGAATGAATCACATTGTCTGCTTATTCTTTTACACTTGATCCCTAGGAAATAGAAAATGCCAAATGAAAATGAATGATAATAATAGAAATCATATATTGATTGATCTCGTCAGGCAAATATTGAAAGGGCTTAAGAACAGATACAGAATATACCTAGTTTGAAGTCAGTGAGTAACTGGATACAAGCCCAAAGTTGGAAAAAAACAAAACAAAACAAAGCTATTCAAAGGCAACCCATCTGCAAGTGATTGTGGTTTTGGAGCAAAAGTGATGACCAAGAGTGTGTGTTAAATGGCCCAAATGGATTCATGCAAAAGTGTCAGGGAAGCGTTGCTCTGACCTTGCCAGTTGGTGAGCCCTTCAGACTGCTTGTGGTGTTCTGTCGCAATAGCAAGTGTATTGAAGAAGACCAGCGTAATCACCCACCAGTAGAAAAGTTTGGACTTAACATACGCTAGGCATTTACGGCGTAACCAACGGTTCCACTTGCGAGCCTGTTTACTGTGCAAATGTGAAGAAGAAGAAAGGGAATGCATCTATACAGGAAGGAAAAAAAACAGCTGTGGACAGTGGCAGCTGGTCAGTAAAGAGTGCTTCCGTTTAGCTTAGCTTAGCTTAGCTTAGTTTAGCTGAGTGAATAAGACCAAGTCGTCAATATGTGAGCAAAATAGCAGTGGCTTTTAAATCCTCATCAAGACCTTGTTGCAAGACTTTTCCAAAATTTGTTTTATTGTCTTTTTTTTTCCTTTAATGTAATTAAGAACAGATTTGCATTTACAGATTTGCATTCATTCATTTGCATACTACATATTTGATTATATTTCACAAGTATATAATGTCCGCCGTGGAGAAAATTCCACCAGCCGCCACTGATAGGAACCTTACTTACTAGTAATAGATGATCAACTGCATTGTGTCCATTTTACCGCCACTTCCTGCCTCTGATCCTCCATTTTCAGTGGGGAGCAAACCTGAATAGAATAATACATTTCCATACAGTTAGCCCTGGCATTGTGACCACCAAATATGGCCTCCGTTTAGTGCTATTGCTTCCTTTCCTGCGTTGTCAACAGTATTGATTTCTACAGCTTAATTGTGTAGGCCTTACTCTGGCCTTCATTGTCATTATCCATGACTTCAGCTTGGGTGATCCATTCCATATAACCCTTCAAGTCCTCATCCAGCTGCTGGGTCTCCCTCAGCTTCTGAAACTCACCCCGGGACTTGGCTTTCTCTCGTTCTTTGGTGAACTCACTAGCGAGCGAGAAAGAAGACAAGACAAAGATCAGGAGTGGGTGAATGGGAAAATCATCATTCATAAGGTTCCAAGGCTTCAAAAGTCCTTACCCACTAAGCACACCGAGAACCAGGTTGAGCACAAAGTAAGAACCGACCAGGATGAGTGTGGTGAAAAAGATCCAGGGCCATTCCATTCCAATGGCATCATTCACCTGTTAAATGCTTCGGGTCATATTTGAGCCCAAAATGTTTCGACAGCGCACATCGTACCCAGTAGAGAACATCCGTCCACCCTTGTGTAGTAATACATTGGTACACAGTCAGCATGGAAAATCCCAAGTTGTCAAAGTGAGTGATGCCATGGTTTGGGCCAGGCCAGCCGGCTCGACACTCTGTGCCGTTGATGGAGCACCGACGGCCGTTGCCTGCTTGGGCGCATGGGGCGGGCTTCTCGTTCTCCACTGTTGCAACGATGTCTGAGTAAGGACAACATTGCGAGAAGGTCACTTCCTTAAGTAGGTACACCTTCTACATATGCAGGAACTACAACTACATCGCCTCGGCCGAGCCTACAATACATGTGTGGTATATGGAAAAACAAGTACAGCATACCAGTGCCTGTATAGTAGCAGGTCTTGTGCATTTTACATTTGAATAGCTCAAGAGCCATTATAGAGTAGATGGTGACCATGAAAAAGACCAGGAGGGTTATGTGAAACAAGGGCAGCAGGGACTTCAGGATGGAGTTCATGACCACTTGCAGGCCTAAGGAGGAACACACTTCATTTTAGACAAAAGCCATCCATCTTTCAGTCTTTTTCTCGTCTCAAGGTGATCAACTGTTGTGTGTTGTGGATGACATGACTGCGGTGGACTTACTTGGGACTCCAGACACCAGTCTGAGTGGTCGAAGGACTCTGAAAGCCCTCAGAGCTTTCATATCAAAACCCCCACCTTTTTCGCCAACCACAGGCTCAACTCCACTGATATGATGAATAGCATCAACCGCCACAGTAAAGAGTCTGAAATAGCACATGAAGTACGGCTTTAACAAATGCAACATCGACGGGTACTTTTGATTTGCAAACGCGCTGAAAGCTAGCAAAGAATGTGCATGTATTGAATCCCCATTTTCAAATGAGGGAAACGATCAACAAACAAATAAAAAGTAACAATTCTAAAGGATAGTTTTCACAGTTCTATAAATGGAACCAGCAAAACTTACCCAACGGACACACAAACAAAGTCTAAAATATTCCAGCAGTTTCTTAAGTAAGCATCGGCGTGAAAAAGAAATCCATAGGCAATTATCTTCAGGAAACATTCTACAGAGAAGATGATGAGGAAAATGTATTCCAGGCTTTCCTGTAAGACAACAAGCATGACATACTTGCTAAGTGATGCTACTGAGAACAACCACAACCTCAACCTTATTTACAAATGATGATGTGATTTCATTCACAAAGGATTAGTTGACATCTGTTAAAGACCACGCGCCATCACAACGCTGCACAAAAGGTACGCTAACTACAACATTAAAAAAACTACACACACACACACACGCAAAAATCAACAACATTTTCTTAGGCCTCCAGACTAGTAGTTGTTATACAATCAGCTTGTTTGTACCTTGCATTTCCTGCCCTGTCATCACCTGACTTGCCAAAATGGGAAAGGGGTTGAAGCCATTTCACTCCTATAACTATATTGGCGTGATTAAATCCATCTCTACCTACCTGTTACTCTCACTCTACCTGTTGCTCATCTGCCTTGGACCTGGCACTGGGGTGCCCTATGCCTAACTTGTAGTCCATCCTGTGTATGCATGTCACTTATACAAGGCCGCGGTGTATGGCAATGTTTTTTATGGCCTCTCCCATTTCGGCGCAAGGCATGCGCTCTGCTTTTACGCAGCGAGCATGGTAGCAGTCTATTTTCGATACATAACACGCTGACGCACTTATCCCGCTGCCCTTCATGGGGATAAAGCAGTTACATGAGCCCATCCGTGCCCTTGTAGACTTGTCCTCGCAACTTGCAAGTGATCATGCATTCCATTTGAAAATGTGTCAGTAGTTCTGATTCTGTTTGAATTCAACTTTGTGTATTGCTAGTGTTTTCTATGATTTATTTATTATCGCGCCACCCTAAGGCGAGCGAGTGGATCTGGAGTGTTGGATGGATTTTTTGTTGCTTTATTTTGCTGACACCATTTTTTGGAGCATTGTGCATTTATACAATAAAAGTTTGATTCTGTTGCATGTCGGCATCAGTAAGAGTTGCGACTAGGGCTGGCTATTAAATCTGATTTCCAAAATTCCAATTCAATTAATTAAGGATTCTCTGCAGTTCCAAACCCTTTCTTTTTCATCTGGAAGACATTGGCAATACTGCAGAGCAGTGCGCCGCCACCGGTTAGCACAGTTGGGGTGCGGCTTCCATTCCACCTCCGGCCCTCCCTGTGTGGAGTTTGCATGTTCTCCGCCTGCCTGTGTGGATTTCCCCCAGGTCCTCCAAAGACATGCGCGGTAGGCCATACCAACTTGTCCGCCGTGCATGTGCCCCGATATTGGTTGCCAACCGGTTCAGGGTACGGACCGATGGAATAGGCTCCTGCACGCCCTCTACCCTCGTAAGGTTAAGCGGTTTAGAAAATGAATGTTGAAATGTGACCAAATCATTTGCATAAGAAATGCGTGGTATGCTAGGCTTCCCATTTTGCCTGTCTCCTGCCTCAGCAGCATCTTAGACGCCACTGAAGATATTTCTGCAGTCACATTCTTTTTGTGCACCGCTCCTTCTTTTCTCATCTGCTTCCTTTACAACCTTCTCCCCCTTGCTGTCTTACTATCTTTGCGAGTTGCTCAAGCATGAAAACGAGCAAAGCCTGCACCGATAACATCTCAGCAAAACAAGTGGCGGTGGCTTGTTACTCTGCCGCTCTGCTGGTGGCACAACAACAGGCGACGGACAGTCCAATTAAACATAACCAGTGGTGTGTTGCTCTTTCCGGGTGACCGACGTGTGACAACAGCACAGTAGCCATTTTATTATTTTCTCAAGGGACAATTTGAAATGACAGCAACTCAGTGCTTACAATTCCGTTCTGTACTGAGTGTAGCGAGATTTGATCCAATTCGTCCTTTTCTCCTCGTACTATTCAGGGTCACGGGGAAGCCGAGGCCTGTGCCAGCTGACGTAGCGCAAGGGGCAGAGTAGACGTTGGAATGATCAGCAGCCACAGGGCACATTCCACCAACAATCATTTCATATCTCTAGGCCAATATGAGCACAGGATGAACAGTGGTGGGCACCACTGGCATTTAGTCCATGGTTCTTCATAAAAACATGTTGGTCACGCGATGACAATGGCGTCACGCAAATGGAGGAAAAATAAACCAGTCTGATGTTTTTGCAGACTTCACCCATTGGTTTTCTGTTTTATCTTTCTTGTTCAGAGCAGCGCCAAGTGTGGCATTTGGACTCCTTTTCACTGACGCTCGCGTCCCTGATCCTACATTTAGTAGCTACTGCAAACCAAAGATTGTAGTTGTTTGAAAAAGAGTAAACAGACAACGACGAGAACAACAATACACACAATCATGCACCAGACGCACCAGATTGCTGTTGGTGATGTTGCTGTCTTCCTCAGGCATGGGTAAGTACACAGCGAGGGCTACGCAGTTGGCAAAAATGGCCAGGAGGATGATAATTTCAAATGGCCTGAATGTCATTTATAGGAGCACGCACGCATACTTTGATTGAACCCGAATCCGTTCAAATTCCGTATTATATGAGAAACATTGCTTTGGTGTCGGCAGGAAAAAGACATTTTTCAAAATGAGCCCCTCTTTCAAACTCAAATTCACACTCCAAAATCAATGAGTCAAGTTTAAAACGAACAAAGTGTACTCATCCAAATAGATCCATGTTTGATCCATTTGCCTTGAAATGAGGATACTTCCACTCCACGATACTGATGCAAGCCCGACGGAAGGGATTCTTGAGTGTCAAGAAGAGGAGAGAACGAGCAGGCCTCGGATTGCCACCGGTAGCCATCAGTTTCTTTAACTTCTCCTTCTGTTTTCTCTTCAGCGTTTCTTCATCCATGATGAAGGACGACAACGGGGGACTGCAACTGTCTGCCATCGCAACGATTGACTTTTGACCGAAAACCAATAGTGCTCAGGCTGCGCTCCCGCTCATCTTTATGCGTCTGGGGAATAGCTGTCCCCTTGGCTTGTAGACGACTGCTTGACTGAACAGCTGCTTGCTCCAGAGAATAAATATAGACAATGAACTTGGCAGTGGTAGCGTGAGGTGGCTGACATGACGTATGGCCACAGATATTCTGGATTGCCAGGGAGGGAGCGACCGAGGAAGCTAGGGAGGTTATTGTCTACGACGGAGGTGAAAGTGTGGACAGATAGACGTAGATAGATTAGATACATTAGATAGATAGAGAGATAGATAGATAGATAGAGAGCGAGAGAAAGAGAGAAAGAGAGAAAGAGAAAGAGAGAGATTGAAACTTTTGAGGTTATTCAAGCACAATTCTTTTTGGTATGCTCCCTTCGCTTCCCTTAGGTGTGTGAAAGCATAGGTAGGACGGGGCTGGGTAGGAGGCAACAAATCATGGGCAGTGTGCCAATCAGACAAAATGGAGCAGACACAAGGCTGACTATTTAGCTGAGCCATCAACACACAAAATTACGCCTGTCTCTTTGGCTCTGACGGATGCTTGCACCAGAGGTGTTAGTCTTTAGACAGCTGCAGCTCAGTAATGTGACACTCAAACTCCTGTAGCTCGGGAGCTCCGCACTTGTAGTTGAAATAGATTTGAAGTACAACTGCATTCTCAAGAAACTCCATATGTGTCGTTTGCACCATGACAAACTGAATGTCGACACGTTCATTTCAAACAACAAAATGTTGCTACGGATCGGCGACTTAGGCAGCGTCAATATGCCTGGCTTAGTGTAAGCTATTTTATTTCTTCTTTTTGATCTAGAAATTGCTGTACTTTTATTTCAAACAAATAATGAGGCTTAGGTATCCATCTACATGCATTTATATACAGTACCCTTTCTCTATGCATATACGAATGTCATGAACAGGTCAATGTGCTATACAAAGCGATGGAAGTGAATTGTGAAAGGGCTTTGCTCATGTCTATGAAGCGAGCTATAGTGTTCTAAAAGCCTATTTCCTCATGCCTGGGGACTTGACTCACATGGTACAATGTTACACAGCTGCAAAAGACAGGAAGGTTTCCAGCAACATCTTGGGCCGTCAATAACCGACTGTACCCACAGCCAAGTGTATAAACAAAGAAGTGTTCTGACACAAAAGTAATCATTATTTTTCTTTTTAACAGTAACTACGTATTAACGACTCCCCACAGGCAGGCGCGGCAGACATGCATAGGCACGGGGAAACCAATTCATGTTCAAAGGATTGTCGTCCAGGCGGATGTCCTCTAGGTTGCGCCGAATGAAGTAACGGTCATGGCTGTCACAGAAGGTGTCTTCATGCAGCGACTGGATGTTGTTGCCCTAATTGCAAATGACAAAAAAAAAGTTCTTATTGTTTGCACACATTTCAAAGTCAAGTTGAAACGGTGCCATCTCTTTGCTGGAGCTCTCCGTGTCCTTGTATTGATGACATTTTGAATGCACAGCGATACCATATCGAGAGCCTCAGGCCCATTGTTGTGCCATCCAATCAAAAGCATCACCCCGTGTTGCGGCTTGTCAATGCATGGCCCCATGTTGCAAGAGTCCACAATTGGTGGAAGTTGAAGACACCCCAGTTCTTGCACGGCCAACATGGATATGGATTGGATGGCGCGGATTTAGACCAAGTTTTGAACAAGATTTGAGCGTAAAGCCCTTTTGTGCATGGAGGAAATGTTTGAGATCCTTGAGTGCAGCTTGTGAAAAATGGCAAGTCAAATTCATCAGATGGCCACCAAATGAAACCAAAAGCGTCGTGCTTCTTCCTTCTCTCTGTGTCCTTACTTGCAAGTGTAATACTCGGAGACTCAATGGCAGCGGTGTTGGAATGTAATCCAAGTTATTATTTGATAGGTAGAGGAACTCCAGCTGACTCATATCCTATGTGAAAGAGAAATACACGTCGATAGCAACAATACAACAAACAGTAACCATTTGAATACGGTACCCAAATGGATTCCACCCCTATTTGACTTGTTTCGACCTTGAAGGACTCGGAATGGATCCCTTGGCTGTCGAGTCTGTTGTTTCGCAGATCAATGTGCGTCAAGGTAACTGGTAGTTCTGGCAAGGCCTGGAGGTTGTTCTCAGCTAATAACAAGTCACGCAGCTGCTCCAGTGAGCCAAATACGTCTTCATCCATTTCAGAAATCTGGTTTCCAGTAAGGTCAATAGATTGAAGCTTACCTGTAAATTAATGCAAGGCAAATGTCACGTGTCATTCATTGTAATAGCTCTCTCTGCTTGTGCTGAAACTGCTTTCCCACCCAGGTTTCTAAAGTCAGTGTTCTTAATGTGTCGTATGCTGTTGAAGCGTCCGTAAAAATGCCTGGTGTCCTTGGGCAGGGGAGGAATCTCTTTCAAGCCTGTGTCATCACAGTACACGCTCCCTCCAATGCAGACGCACAGAAGGCAGGTAGGCATTCCTGCACACATACCAATGCATCGACTCACTCTCACGGCTGAGTGCAAACAAATAAGCACAATGAGGGTGTTTACAAACCCAGTCCAGTCTCAAGTCCAAATAGGCCGGATCCTTTGAAATCCAGAGTAGGCAGAGTCACTTTTTCATCATGCTGGTTAACTTTTGCTCTGCTGCCTAAGCGTTCGACGCTTGCTGCTTCAGTCTCGACTTCAATCTGTCAATCGAGTGTAAAGGAGTTTAGTGATCTGTTGGTAAGGGTTGGTTAAAATACCCCAATAAGAGGTCATATAATAAGGGTACCCTACTTTGTCCACCCCTGGTCAAAAGTATCGGAATCGACAACGCCCACTTACCTCTTGGTCCAAGTCCTCATAATCGTAAGTGTCACCGTAAAGGTTGGCTTCCGGGTTGTCCCAGTCCGTTACGCTGTTCAGGTCATAGTTGTCCAGGTCAAAACTATCATCATCTGATTGGTGGAGGGGGGCCGTCAAGCAAGGGTAGGGCCCCGAGAAGACCAGGGCCATCAAAATTGCAGAGGTGATGAGGGTGTTCATCACCTGCACACATAACAAAGAGGTTTGTTTCCATAGTTAGCAGCGGTGGCTGGGAGAGCCACCAAGGGCAGGCCCCTCAGCTGTCAACCTTACTGTTGGCGGCTACGAGTCCATCAACAGTATAGCAATCATTTCAAAATGGGATTATAAATGCTCCAGTCTACAAGGGGAAGTACAATACTGTATGGTGTCTTTGTAGTCTTTTCAATTGCTAAATATATTGAGATATTCATTTTCAAACGGTGTCTTCTGTTTTCCTGTTGAACACAAAGTCCCAATTATATATCGGTCTAGATAGCGTGGCGTCATTTCCATTTGAATCAATTAGTGGGCTATTTCTGATGTTTGCCCATTGAGCCGAGTCAAAGGGGTATTTTTAACGGTTTGGTCAGAATGCCGAAAGAATGTTTACTTTGAAAGTGACATGAGCCTGTGAATGTGGTTGGACTGCAGGAGCTAATCTTCTCCTGTCAGGCAGGACCCATGACCGATAGCCTGACTGGACATCACAAACGACACATCCCATTGGATGAGATCCATGACAAGAGCTAGTATATCAAACAATATTTTCCTGCATATGCTCAGCATACACCAATTACAACGAACTTGAGATGTTGTGTCGTGTACATAAAAACAATCCCTTTGAAAACCTATTTTATTTGAAATAATCTGTACAATGATTTGTCAAAGTAATTCTTGTGGAGAAATACGTACATCCAAAGTTGTCCAGGATTGATTGCTCGCCGGAAGATGATGAACATGCCAACACATTATATACGGCAAGTGGGGAAAAGATATACTACATTCAACACCAATATCTGTATGGCGTATAAACATGACTATATCTTTCTTTCTTTAAGTTGAATGGACTAATGGTGAAGTAAGAAACTTACGTTTTTTGTTCTCCTCTTTGTGATCTTGACGAGTCCAAGACCTTCAGTTCAACTCGTATTTCCTTTTGGGATTCCCAGACTGGTCCCAGAATTCGGACGTGCCCTGTTCTCCCCTTGGCCTCAGCTGTGTTCCTGAACAATGCTTCATTATGAAGGCAGCGGGCTGTTGTTTTGATGACTTAGCAAAATGAAAAGGGGGCTGGCTGGCCAGCTCGTTGCAGTAAATGTGTACTGAGCAATCAACATGCTCCTGACAACCGACATGGAACAAGATGTAAGGACAATTCGTGAAATTCGACTGAGATATTTAAAACACGATGCACTCTGCCATATCAGCAATGGAAAATGTTTGACCATTGTTATTTACATACATAGGAGGGTTCTAAATGAAGCTTATGTTGGGTCCGTTTCTTGACCAATTTCTGGTTTGATCTATTGTGTTTCAAGCTTGATTTAATGTTGAGAAAAGTTGAACATCAACGAGTGACGTGCAAACCATGATGCTGTTGATGCATGACAGGAAATTGCTTTCCATGATATGGTTTCTTTGAAACACAAAATGTATGTTCTTTTGGAACATAGAGAGGAGTTTTAAGTGCAGGAAGATGCCCTCAGTTGTCGTGCGAGGGGGTAATCTGCGGCCTCAGATAGCCATTTTCAATTTGGATGTCACCTAACCCCCCCTGCCCATCCGGACAAAATGGTCCAAAGTTGGTCAAAAGCCAAGTTTTAGGAATGGACAGAGAGGGAGGGGGCTAGCCGAACTCACATTTAAGGGGAGGCCTTCCCAGAGGGAAGGACCGGCAGCACTCGGAAAATGTATCGGGAGCCAGCAAAGGGAGGCCAGAATTGGGCTTATGTGCTCCCTCTTACAAGCACCGACCGTCGGCATGTTGGACCGACTGGAGACGCTTGAGGGAGGACTGGTGCATTACAGTGGTCCAACCGAGACAGAATGAAGCAAGGCATCAATCATTGTTTCCAAGTGCTGTTGACAAAAAGAAAGGCAGCAGCTGGATTCAACAACACAACTGATTTAGCGCTCCAATTTAAAATCACTGACAAGTCTAAAAGTCAAGTTTGAGACTGGAGGCTCGAGATAATGATCGATGTCGAGCTAAGAGAGCTGTTTGTTGACACTTTGAAGATACAATGCAGTAGGTGTGGATGCAAAAGCAAATTGAAAGATTTCTTATCATGTGATAACGTGAAAAGAAAAGCCACTTTATAATGTTGCCTATCCTGAGGCCTTTTGCTGCCATGAGACTGTACGATAAGATTGAACAATCTTTGGAGATATCATGTGCTCAATCCAATTCAAAAACAAGGTGGCCATGTTTGTAGGGCAATAATGCAAGAATTCAAGAAATGTCTGAGCATGCCATGCATAGCTTCATACAATGCTTGGGAAGATTTGAGCCATATATTGATACACAAGTTGCCACTCCATTAAAAAGGGTAGACCTCTTCAATACGACATCATTAAGTTTGAGAGCAATACAATTTGACGCAATACAATAAATTAAAAAAAAAAAACGTCAGCTACATCATTGAATATTTAAATAGACCACAACATAGAGTTGGACTAAAATATGCAAATCAATAACACCCCAAAAAGAAAAAGGTATTTTTTTTCAATCTAGAAATCACAATAAATAGGAGGTAGTCAGAACATTTGTTAACCTGCCTCATCTGTGAGTAAGTGGGAGGAGGTTCTACAAAGGCAGAAGCAAGCGGTGAAGACTTGTGATCCAGCCTCCCACCCATGTCGTCTATATGCATGGATCGATGTGGCTCAGTGAGTCTTCAGATCTCCGCAAGCACCTAGGGTGAGATTCTACAGGGCTGTACAACATCCCAGGCTCCATTTTTGGGCAAATGACGCCCAAACTTGTTTGGCTTTTCATCTCATCCAGATGAACATACACGTGCTAGACTTCATAACTAAGGTAAGAGTCATGTCAAAATGTTCCCTCAGTAGACTATCGTGGCTCAAATCATTTGCTTCTTGCTCTACGGTGTTCTTTAAAGCAATATGACTTTGCTACAGATCAGGATCTTGTAAGTATCTCACCTCACCTAACAAGGGAAAGAAATGAATCAAATTAGAGACTTCCTTCTATTATTATTTGCTATTTCGAATGAATGTCAAACATACTTTTTTGAACTTGGTGTTCAAGAGGACGACTTGCAAAGTATCCAGTCGAGCAGTTTACTCCCAGTTCTTTCTCAGATTTCTCTCATCTGTGACCTGCTTTGGTGAGTTCTTTGGCCTCACATGTTCATTGCGTGCTACTTGACAGGTGCTTTAAGAAAAAATAAAGCCTGGCAGTTGGTTGGTGCCGCAAAATTTGATGCATGTATATTCTTAAGGTTGACTTGAGACAAATATCCACTTTCTACTTTCATGTTGTTTACGAGAGATTCATCATTTTACCATTCTGTATTGTGGTCACTGGAGAATTGTTTGTTGGGTGCCTCTCTTAACTTATTACTGCACCGACCTGGCAACAGCAAGTGCAACAGAATTGTGGCATTGCCATAGTGAGACAGATGTATATATGTATGTATGTAAGTATGTATGTATTTACAATCATTTGGAATAGACAAACTGTGATGGATGGGTCGTCGGGCCATGGGCAGATTTCTCATCTAAAATGGCACCAGTCATTCCGTTATTCCATCCAAACGGATGGATAGAAACAAAGAAAACAAAGAAGACAAAGTGTGCTTGTCAGTGAAAAATGCACCATGGATGATCCCTTTAATGTGTGAACTTTGTGCAATTCATTGTTGTCAGCAAAGCGCAGAGCACACTGCTCGTGTGTTGAGTGGAGTTGCGCATCATGGCACACTCACTGCACGGCTCAGCGCAGTGGCTCTTCCTCATCTGCGGGCTCGCCTAGGTTCCTTGTGCTCTTGATAGATTTCTTTTCAAACTTTACTCTTGGGTTAAAGTGACCTATTACCCACCACTATGTGCAATTCATTTGCCAGCAAATGTTTGGAATTGGAAGCAGAATTGCAAGACTGCGGCTTTCTTTGTTGACTGTTCTCTTCCGTGCTTTGTGGTGTATTATGACTTCCTTATGCATGTTTGGCACTGAAGTTGCTGTTCGCTATTTATCTACGCCTCGGATTAGGCCTGGGTCTTAACAAAGACTCCTACTATGTGCAGGCACCCCTTTGCTCAGCGTCCCTCACCTGATTCTTCTAATAGCTGCTCTGATGCTGGTACGATCATGACCCGCTCTTCCAGGCTTTGTCTAACCACTAACACACGGAGTGAGTATCTGTCTTTATTGATAGGCATGGTATGCTTTCTAGGAATCTTGATTTCTAGGGGTGGCTCTGTATACTATCATTCATCAGCTTGCCTTGGTCACAGCATTTTCAGTAGCTGATCTAAAACCACGCTCGCGACAGAAAGTCATCTGTGTGGACGAATGGACGCATACTACATACTGTGTAAGACTCCCGAGCCGGAGGTCTGACTTCAATGGGCTTTCACTTCCATAGCGCTTTTCTACCTTTGGTACTGTCACACCATTTCCTAATTCAGCGAGTGGTGACATAGCATCAGGAGCAGCTTGGAGTTCAGTACCTTGCTCGACGATACTTCAACATGGTCACAGTGGCATGGAACTGCCAACCTCTGCGTTGGGAGATGACCATGCTACCCTAATAGATGCCCTTTCATTTCTTGACTTATCATCTGCCCTTTCCTTTAGGCTTGGCATCCGCGCTTGTTTCTCATCGTCTGCTTTCACCTGGTATTGGGTGGTGTTCCCGGTCCATGCCGACACTCAATAACGCAGGAGCACCTGCGGAGCCTCAATCGCCTGGTGAGACTCATCCATCCATCCATCCATCCATGCCAGAGCTTCAATAGGCCATTGAGAAACATCGTGTTGTCTTAAAATAGTACATGGAGCCATTTCTTGAAAATTGATCAACGCCGCCGGCTATGTTTACACGGACACTTTATTCAGACGAAACGCTTGATTGAAATGTAACTTTGTCACATATCAGGTTGCTTTTGTGTGAGTCTTTAAAAGAAACCTAATGCTCTTTTGTCCCTTTGTAGATTGACAATCAATTGGACCATGGCTGTTTAATAATCTATCAGTTTACTGAACATTTGAATTTGGTAAGTGGATATTAACACATGACATTTCTGCCTTTTGGGGAATTCCTATTCAATTGGATGCGATTTTTGACAATTCGTCATAAATATTGTCATCTTTTTAGAACCATGACATAAAATGCATTGTTGGGTTTGGATCGACCTGAATTGCAGTCTAAAAAAAAAAAATCCAAATTGTTAGCTTTGGGGGTTTTCTTCATGAGAATTTTGTTACAGCACTGCACACACAAAATGAGTATACAGTGGGAGAATTGGAACTGGCAAGTGTGTGCCATTTGCTTTGCATTGCATCTAAATATTCAAACTGGGAGGGGACAGCACCGACTGTCATAGGGCGCAGAAAAGACCCAGACGAAATGAGATACAGTGTTGTCACAAGTGCTATCACATGCCTGCCTCCCTTTTATGAGTAGCTCCAATTCAGAAGCTGCAAAATTGCTTTGTGGTGATTTGTGTCTGATTTGTTATCATTATCTGCAGAACAAAGACCCTGCTCAAGGTGGTACATACTTGGAGTTCAGACCAAAGTGATCATCAAATTTTGTTGCTGTTAGTTCAGCAGATGTTTTACTCCCATCTTAACAGCAAAGCTAACGACATCTTGATTCATGATTATTTCCAAAAAAAAGAAAGAAAAAAAGCCTCATCACATTTAGAGAGAGCCAACCAGTCCCAGCCACATGCACACCACTGCCACCGAGTGGGAATCAATCCCGTGTTCCCGGCACACGAGTCAAGTCAGGCGAGTGACTCTGTTTAGAAATAGGACAAGAAGAATTTTAGAAAATTCCCCTACAGTGGTGACGTAAATCACATTCTTAGAAATTGTTGAGCCCATGAGAACAGAATTAGAACACTTGATCAATATTTACCATTAAAGAATGTGACTGGTGGCAGAACATATCCTCTGGGCCAGTCTGCCTGATTTGCACCATTATATCTGGTAGTTTACTCTCGTTAAATGTGCGCAGAAGAAGAGCAGCAATGTGAAGCGTATGCCTCGCTTGGCTGAGGCAGACTAGTGTATGCCTCATCTAGAGCCTATGATGCAATCAGCAAATAGACATGAGTTGGAAAATGAAAGTACATCCTCCTAAATGCTTTCCAAGAACGTGCCTTGCTCTTTTCGTATTTTGCTGTCCTGTTTGATTGATTGATTGATTGATTGTGTTTTACAGAGTAAAATCTGTTATGTCAAAGCAGCGCTCCCACAAGTACCTGAGCTTCTGAGAACGCATTTCCATTACAGTAGGAATTCAGACAATGGAAGATATGTCAACAGTGTGGAAAAGGCCATCTACCACCTTTACTCCCAAGGATGTATATCTGAAATAAATGAAGAGATTGAGGTAAGATTTTCATTAGCACAATCAGCAAACACGATGGATGGTTGCTGGAAATGGGCTTCTATAGAGAGAAGATTGCAATAGTCAATAGTCATTCTTCCTGATTAGTCTCATTGGGGAGGAAAATAAACCTTTTAAAAAAAAAAAAAGGCCATTTCTGTGTGTGTTTAGGACAGTCCCTCAAGGTTATTGAAGATGGTAGAAAGCTCACCAAGGGAGGCGCTGAAAAAAGCCCAACATGTGATCCGGATGTATGTGAAATTGATGACATTAAGCACTTGTCCTGTGGACTGGAATTGTCAATCGGAATATTCTGCTGGAGAAGATTTAAATGCCACTCAATTTACACCTACCAACACCTCAGGTAAAGAAAAAAACCCTCACAGGTAAATCGAGTGCTATACAGTGGTACCTCAACATTTTTCCGTGAACCGTTCCATCACGTTCTCAAAACACACAGACATAAAAAGTAATGACAACTTTTGCCACTCTCAGGTACCTACCGCTGTATAATTTACCTGCTGCTGTAGATTTAACCATTATTTTGTCGTTTTGTTTTACTGTGAACCCAGATGCCTTAAGAAATGCATGAAATTTGTTGCAATCTTCATTTCAGGTGAAGCAGAAGGAGGCCACAAAGAAAGCCCGTCTCCTCCAATAGCCGGTACGTACGTACGTACGTACGTATATGTATGTGCGAGACTGCCGGCTAAGGTTTTACAACATCTTGCTTGCAAGCTCAACAACTTCAATTAAGAGGCATTTTCCTTTCTTCCTTTTTTTGCAGGTCAATACTAGGGAACCGAAGCAATGAACAATAAACGCTATTAAATTCACATTGTGTATAACAGTAAAGTTTATTTTCACAAAGCAAAGCTGTCTGATTTTGAAAAATCTCTGCTGTCATTTTATAAAGTAAAAATGATTCAAATGTTTTTAAAAATGATTCCTTGACGTTTGTTTAATGACTCTACGAAGAGCTACAAAAAAAGTTCATAGTACAAAAACCCTGAAAACAACCACACACGTACACACGTGCTGCGTTTGTGCATACAACCCGTCAGGAAAGCATATGGTCATGTCGAATGGAAATCTTAAGTAAGTTGAATTTTGCAAAACTGTGCGCAAAATGAGTTTTTGCATTGAATGTTGGTTTCCGCCTTCTTTGAATGTCAATTATGATTCTTTTGCACGGGCTAACCATTTGCACGTTCCTTCCCCGGTAGCAGGATGAGGACGGCTGCCCGGAAACGATGAGCTCATTTTCAGATCGTGAGAATGATACGCATATTCCTATCATCGAAGCCACTCAAAGTCCAGCGGCAAAGACAAATGCAAACCACACTCGACTGCGGTAATGAAATCCAACTACACCAGTTAGACCATGTACTGCACGTAGTAGTTCACATGGAGTAAATACACTGTCATTTTGGAATACTGTGGTGAAAGGTACTAAGAATGAAGTGGTTGAGAGTCTCTCCCTCCAGTATCTGACCAACGTTTGATCCATCCCTTCAGTGTTCAGTGAAAGGTTCTCTTAGACCATGCTGGAACCACTCTGCAAAAACTATGAAGGAAAGAGAAGCATGTGATGGCCAATCTTAGGGAGAGTAAAAAAGAAAAGGAATAGGAAATGAAGCCAATTGTGTGTTGAGCTACTGGGAAAATATTCTTACAGCATTGAGGAATGGGATGTTGACCACTGACAGCACAAATGCCAAGGCCATTGGAAAGAAAGACCTATGGACACGAACAAAGTCAACATCAATATAGTACTAAAGCAGGTGTTGGTATATTTGAACTGGGATTCCATTCAAAGTACGTCATACTAATTCATTTTGTTACACTTTGCGTGTAACTGACCTGAACAAAAGGACGAAGCCGTACCCCTCCACGAGCATTCCGATGATGGGCCAACGGCACAGCACTAGCGACACACCTCCCAGGAAGAAGAAGGAGCCTCGGAACTTGTGTCTTTGGAAGAAGAAGTGAAAGGTCCTCTTGAAGCCTATGATGAACGTTAAACCTGTCAAAAAGAGAATCTGCAGACACAAGGAAGAATGAAACATATTTTGGACTGAGCCCCCGATTGGATCTGAGAAAGTGTCCAATTGAAAACTGCTTACGTTCCCAAAGGCCAGCAAAACAGAATCAAAGTAGAGCAATACACCAAAGAGCAGAAAAAACAAAGCAAATCCCACCAGGCCAATTCCAACCTCTGAAAGGAATGACATTTTCCATTTTAACATCAAATTGTTGGAATGGTGTTGCACTTCAAAGAAACATCGAAGACTTACTCTGAAACTCCGTAACGACAACCATGGTAGTAATCCTTTCTATGGTTTCTGTGCTTTTCAATGAGACTGACTGACTGACTGAGTGCTTTCTTTTTCTCATCTGACCTTTGAGTGCTGATTGTGTCATGTAGCCTATGTGAGGTGAAGATTAACTCGAAGCATGCAGACTCACTCGCCCTGCAGTCATATCATTGATCCTTGGTCCGGCTGGCATGATTGGTTGTCTCCTCTTTGTAGCCGACTGCATGTACTACACTGTACACCATTAACATCACATACTGTTGCACGCGCAAGAATTCTTGACATCGTTTCAATCTTGAATGGTCATCCTGAGAAACACATCAGCAGAGTTAACATTATTTGAAGCCAGTGTGATAGCCTTATTGTGAACACAACTCTCAACACATGAGGAGGTTGTGTGCATTGAACAGTAGTGTTCAACATGAAAGACAAAGAGATTTGAGTTAGCCTTTTATTTCGACATACAGCAAGACTGAAGAGCATCATCATCATCATAATGAATGCGCTTGTCGATCGATGTTAAGCAGGTTTCACCTCAGTAGTGTCTCGCAGTGTTTTTGGCAGTGAAATACCTCATTAGCAAGTGGAGTTAAAGAGCATACATATATACATGTGTACTGTATTTCCATTCCAAACAAGACATACTTGATCGTACAAAATACTGTGATGAACTCTAAAGCATCTGGCTGGAAAAAAGACATTGGGATACATTCACTTTATTGCAAAGTTTGGTGAAAGCAAGCACATTTGTCTTTTGGACTTTCTTTTGAAGCATTTGCATAGTTTGTACATTTTTCTTCCACCATCGTAATAGTTGCGAAACAGAAGAGAAGACTGGACAGACAACCTGGGGGATTTGGAAAATAGACCATAAGAACCACCCGATATGCTTTAACAACTGGACCAAAACACCAACAGAAACATTGACAACCACTGGCTGGCTGGCTGGCGGCAACCATGTTGACATGTTTCCATCGATTGAAAAATATCAATCTATGTTCAATCGATCCAAAAGCGCAAGAAACTTAAAGCAAATCTTTTGTTGATGAAAAGTGTAAAAATGACATCTTGTCTTTCCATGCATCGAAAAATAGAAATACTGCCACTTTTGAGCATATTGCCTTTCTTAAAAAAAGAAAAAAATAGAGATCCATCTCATAAATCTTTGTTTTGTTTTTGCTTAGTGAGGAGCATAAGTGCTTTCAGCATCAAATGAAATTTCCTTGAAATCACAAAGGCAGCAGGCCACGTGGACATTGAGTTGAGGAAAGGAAAATGCAAATGGTGGCTGATACACAAGACGAGATGTTTCCATTGAGTTACCGCTGCCACTTCTCCTGCTTTATAAAGGTAGTCGGAGCAATTCCATTCTGGACCAATGTTCACATAGTTGAGCTCTTAAAGCTATACGATGACAAGAAATAAGTGCCGTAGTAAATCGAAATAAAGTCCCAAAATGTACAATTAGACATTCTTTTATGAAGTAGTTGAATTTTCCAAAATGTCTTTTGATTCGATTCAAATCTATAATCATGCTGGCCGTTGTGGACTTGTATTGGCACTACATTTCTCTTTCAAAACTTGACTGACTCATTGTATGAACATGATTTGGAATGTCACTATCCAAATGAAAAGGTATCAAACACATTTTAGACATGTTTGCATGAAAGGTAACCGTTTTTGTGAGACAGTATTTCTCTGACACTGTATTTCCCCGCTAACTTGCATTGACAATGTTTGGAGTTCCACTTCTAAGGTCACTTCTATTTCCACTGAACGTGTGTAGCTTACTTCTTTTCACCAAATATCCATCATTCTAAACATACATGTGTACTGCTTTCATTTCTTGAGCAGTATTACGGATATAGTACGTCTGTATGTACAATGTCTTTGAATACATCTGTGGATGAGCTGCGTGCGCATCGTAGCCTGCCTGCCTGCCTGCCTGCCTGCCTGCACAAATGCTTGCTTTGGGACTCATTTGCAAAATATCTCTGGCACGCAACCTGAGTCAATTTTGGAATTATTTCTGGCCCCCCAAACAGAAATGCGACAATTTTCCCAAGCCGACAAAAAAAGATCATCATGTGATTCTTGCAGCCCCATCCATCTACCAGCCAAGAGAGAACTTTGTTTTTCCACAAAGACCGGGCGTGCGTGTGCCAATTGTCAACGTTGCTTTGGCCGTTATTGTGGTTCAATGCCCAACCTCAAATGAAGATGCGCTCATTGAGGGTTGGAAGTGTCATTGAGCATTTTAAAATTGGAAACCATTTCTTATTACTGCACATTGTTCAAGAATCCAACCTTCTTATGCTACCTGTTTTTCATTCACAGTCCGTCAGTAATCTCTAAATTGTCCTGAGCTACATTATGTTGACATAATTTGGATATAGTATTACACTACGTATAGAGGAGCTCTTGTACTGGCCCGGGGAACATCGGCTATACACTGGCAACTGCTTTGGAGGCCTTGAGAACTTCAAAGCTGGGCTCTTGATATTTACTAAACCTGTACTGTAGAGAGAGATTGATTCCTTGGAAGGAGACAAATGCCTCATAGCCATGTTGACAGCTTGCCATGCTTTTGTTGGACGGGGCGCTTCAAAAGTTCATGTCACTTTGTTTGTTTGAGGTCATCTTCTTTGTAAATTTCACACAGTAAGTCCTCAAAAAGATGCTCCATCAAACTCGACAGCAGACAGGGCTTGAGCTGTAGGCAACAAAATGTCGAGTAAAGAGAGAATGTCAAAGGGAATACCTTTCCCGGTGGCGCAAAATAGTACCGGGCAGTGGCGTTTGTTTTGGTTTATTTCTTTCGACGATGACCATTACTAGGACTCGGTACTTTTACCATGCTTTAGTGCACTGGCCATTTCCTCCGCTCACCCATGCGTTCACATTGTACTCAATTTGTGGCTTTTCTCTCATTATGTTCTTATTATTTCAATTATTTCAAACTACCACGCAGGTTTTTGAAATGTGGGAGGAATACGGAGCACCTGAAGGAAATCCACGCAGGCACGGGGAGAACATGCAAACTCCACACAGGAAGGCCGGATCCGAAACGGAAGCCCGCACCTCTGAACCGTGAGGCGGACGTACGTGCATACGTGCGTGCGGGCGTGCGGCAGTGTGCCACCTGCCTTGATTTCCAGTGAATGCAAAATAAAGTCAAAGAGCAAGCCGCATCGATTCTTTTTCTAATTGCTCCGCTTCTTCAGCCAGTGAAGCAAGGTGCCAGAGGAAAAAGGTCGGTCGGTCGGTGGGTGAACACTCACTTACCTGGTCCCGTTCAGGCATTCATAATGAGGAGGTGGGAAAGTCAGCAGAGGAAGGGGGAGAGTGCAGGCTGGTTGGGGAAGTGGGGGGATCTGGGGCGCACTGGGCTGGAGTCAAATGAAGGGAAAGCATCAAAAATAAAGACTTCAAGGAGCTCAAGACGGCATGCAAACACACAAACAACACCCTTGAGGTTGTTTGTGCCTGTTAATAGGGCACAACACAACAACATCTGTGGGAAACAATTCAGGCACTCGACTTAAGCGCACCTTGGCACAATGTCATGATGTCTCCCTCCCTCCTTCCCACAATATCTTTCAGACAAACACCATGGGATCTTTTCGACGGATGGATGGGCTCACCCGAGAGAAGGCGGCTGCGACGAGAGGCTTCGGCAGCCAGAGCGCAGGAGATCTCAATGCGCTTTTCCTGCTCCTGCAATTGCTGCTGGGAATTGACTGGGGCTCCACCCTCCACAGGCCCATCCAAGGCAGGAACAACATTTTGCAGACTGAGCAAAAGCACAAACACACACACACACAGCCAGAAGGACAGGTGAGAACTGGAAGGTTAAGGTTTCCCCCCACAAACTACAGATTGTTTTGTCGTCATTGTTGCTCAAACTAACAAAATGGAAATTGAATTTCGAATGAACCTTTTCAATTCTGTGACAAACATACTTGGATTTGGCAATCAGAGTTTTGATCCGCTCAAGTTTCTTCTGCTTTTCCTTCTGCTCTTCCGGACTCAAAGGGCTGTTGTCTTCCATTTCCAGGTAGCGCTCTGGGATAATAACCTTCTCCGGAGCCATTAGCTAAGAGGTACAATGCATCATTAGTCAGAAATGATATGGAATTCATGTATTTAATTGGTCACGAATTACCTCTCTGTTAATGTCCAGATCATAATGTTCGGGTTCGACCTGCGAGCGTCTCAAGCGGGCAATTTCCTCGCGAGGTGACTCCAGTCCCTGACCTCTGACTGCTGCCTCTAAGTCATTGATGTCAATCTCGTGAGCGGTTAGCCGCCGTCGAATCTGCACACGTGATGGTTTTACCGTATATTAAAGCAGTGGCTCTCCAGTTCATAGTGCATTGGTACTGTTGACAGTGACTTTGGACTGTCGAAACCAGATTGGCATTTTTCTAGCGGAACACTGCATGGTCACAGAGCGCAAGCCACGTTTGACAAAAATGGGGCCAATCATTCTAAACAAACAAACAAACAAACAAACAAACAAACAAACAAACAAACAAACAAACAAACAAGCAAGCAGTCCAAGAACATGAGTGAGCTTCCTCAACATTTCACAGTGGCAGAGGCAACATACCACTTTGTAGCCGGCGGGTGACTGCACGCTTGAGAGATTGAGACTCCTCCTTTTGTCTCGTACAGAGCTGCTCTGGTTGCGCCGGATCCTTTCATTTTGTTCCTCCACGCTCATCTTTGACCGAAGGTCAGCTGGAAACACAGCGCTCTTGGGACGTTCCTGCGTCAAAGACCACGAGAGAAAACACGGGACATTTCAACTACCAAAGCTCACAGTGATGGGAATGCCCAAATATCATAATGAGTGGTGGACTCAAGCGTTTCGACGATTCAACTTCATCCATCCATTTTGCGAACTGATTTTTCCTCACCAAGCCATACTGAGATGGGCGGAACATTAGGCACAACATAACAACACGTTTTGTCTTGAGAGCGAGATTCGGCCATTGTTACACGCATTGTTTTTTTTTTGCTTTCCCATCTTGGAGGCCTGTATAAATCGTTTCAAAATTGTGTCTGATAAATTGGGGAGCAAATAAATGCAAGGTAGATGCTTTGTCCAGCTTTTCATTTCCTCGACTGACCGCTAACGGTCTTTCCCTAGCGATACAAACTCATAGCCGGTGAGACTGAAAAAGACCCTACTTACTGTATTGCGCTCAATCGAATCCATGGATTGAATTCCACATGGCGAGTTATATTTGACGCTTGAAGCAAGACGTATACGTAGCTTGAGTGGCTGCTAGTGTTTGGTTGACTTACCCTGGAAATCCCATTAGCCATTCTCCCATTTTGACGGGAAAGTCCAGCAGACCAGCTAGGTGAAGCATCAGCAGGTGACTTGGTTCTTGAAGGGACCCCTGAAAGCAACAAGATTTGGTCACAACCGTGGGAAAGGAGATTACGTGCGCTCAAAGCATGATTCTCTTGTGCATGACAAAGCACCATTGTTATGCATTTGGATGTTTTCTTTCATCTGGCTTCCAAACATGCCAGAGGGCATGTTAATCCCATGCCCCATGAGTGACTCTGTACCAACCACAGGATAATAATCATCAGCTGAGTCAGACTCAGTAAAGGAACTTATCGCATGGAAACCTCAATTGTTGTACCTTTGTTGACGGTGGATCGCCTTTCCAGCCCTTGGTTTTGTGGCTCACTCATATTATTCTGACCTCCAAAAGTAATCTGTAAGAGAGAAGATATGTAGATATACTTGAGCCATTGAACATCCCTCCTAGATGAGAACAGAAACGATCTGAAACGAGCAAGTATATACTATTTCTGACTTTGGTTCTTTCCTCGTGTGCTTCTTTCCATTGAACATCTACAGAGTACTTTCATGGCACGAGCAATGCATTACTTCTTGCGCCTGATCACACCAGCTCAGGCAGCTTTAATCGTTCAAAATCTTTCACGTATAAATTACTGTGTAAAATGAAATTGTCACTCCAAATGTATCCATGAGGTGAGTTATGCGCCACATGTTGGATGACAGGAAGTAGGTACTCCAACATCATTGGTGCAGAGCCTTCGTTTGCAGTGCATTTCAAATACAAATGCAGGGTATTGAATTGCCGTGGTTTCCCATTAGCAACAAATAATCCGCTCAGACCAAAGGATGTCAGATCCAGCAACGGCTTCAACCGACAGACAGCGGTGTCGGATGAAGTGCATCCAAAAAGGTGACGGTGAGAACTATTTATGGGTGGGGCACAGCAGACGTGGAATCTACAAAATACCTTTCTGACGTGAGAATCTTCCACATCATCAACGTAATCATCATCGATGCCCAAGCCGCGTAGCCAGATGGTGCTGTCAAAGGGCAAGGGAGGAATGGAGGGGGGAAAGGTAGCGGAGGATTCCAAAGGGAAATAGGACTTGGGGAGTGGGGGCCTTGGGGGTGCACTTTCCTAGATCACCAGAAGAGAAGAATACCAAGCAAGAAAGGAAGCAAAACATGGAGAAGGTTGAAGCAAGAGAACTGTGCGCATCAGCGGGAGAGAAAACAAGCCAGCTAAACGCAGAGGAGCAAGGAGTGAGGAAACAAGTATGTGCCCAGGAATCACCTGGCCTGGACCCTACCAGTAGCACCCGCCTACATTTACAACTTGAATGAAATTCGATTCTTTTATTTTCACCCCTATTTGATCCTCATTTCATAGCCATTCTCTCGGTTGCCCGGCCTCACTCCAGTTGCGTCAATGGAACATGAGGCTTTCACATTTATTTAGTCCTCATTGTGTCGCCATGTCACTGTAATCTGCCCTTCACTGATGACACACGTACACATTTTTGGCAATGGCTTTTTTCCAAATCAAATTTTAGACTCACCAAACAAGATCTCTAAAGTCATGTTGATATTTTTCACCCTTTTAGTGGTTGAGCTCATTCTTCTGATATGTAGAATTGAATAGACTTGCGACGTGCACCACAGTGTCGGCTTATTTTGGATGCCCAATGTTGGACATGAGTAAACGTTGCTTTCTTAAAAAATGGACATTGTGAGGATAGTTCGCCCAACAAAAAAAAAGTCATCGCATCATCTTGAATCCGATTGTAATCCCATCGAGTTCAAATCATTTCTAATGCGCACGTGTCATGTTAGATATGTTAATGTCTTCACGGTTCTATTCCTTATTTTGTATAGATGGGATGTGACGACTGTAATAACTAGGATCTAAGGAGTCTAAGGAAGTTCAATCATTTTCTAAAGATGGGTCTGCATAAAAACCTTATCTGAAGGCTGACTTGATGAATCAGATTGTGTTACCATACAAAGCATTGGATCAGTGTGAGGTTCAGTCTGATCGTAGGGGCGAGTCAGCATTTTAGCATTACGTGTCGAATGGAATACTTGCTGGTGCTGTTGCGTGTCAGCAAGTGTGAAATCTGGCCCATGGCATGATGTTAGCACATTAGTTTGAAAGATGTCCTGGAAAAGCAGGATCTGAGATTCAGGCATAGTAAAGTGCCTGTTCCTCTCACCATTCGGATATTCTACTAACAATGGAGATGCATGAATGGTGTCAGGAAATACATCTTTTCTTTGTCCAATCTTGACCTCTTGGCTGCAGATATTTGGCCTTATCCAAGCAAAATCTTGGAGTTGCATGTGATCTTGTACCAAGTCTGAATGTTGATTGGAAGTAGAGTCCTGGCATTGTACTTGGAGAAAGTCAATATGTGTGGCTTTGGAAGGCTTTCCAAACCTGCTTGTGATACTGTGATCCGTTTCCTCAATCACAGTATCCAATCTACCCGAGGATTCGTTCAGACTCTGCAAAACTAAGGCCGATGGAGGCAATGCGCAGTCACAGCTAATTGTGTTCATCTTTTCAGCATTTGTGCTTTTGTCAGGTTGTTCCCTGTAACTTGTTGGTCTTGTTTTGGGACTAGATTCAGTGTCGAATTGAGGAGGCATGACCCAAGATTTGGGACGAGGTTTAGGGCTAAGCTTGCTTCTAGAGTGTGAGACGGGTGTTGAAAAAGGATTGACTCCTCGCTGGGTGTGTCCGGTGCTTACCTCCGGGCCCAGCTGTTTAGAGGGGGAGACCTGGGAGCCGGGCACTGGGGAGTAAGGGCCTAGAGGGCTGCTGAGGCTTACTGAGCTGAGGGGACTGGCTGGACTATTGGTGCTAAAGGACCCCGACGCACCACTGGCCACTGTAGATGAAGAGAGGGAGACAGGTGATTGATTGATGGATTGATTGATTGATGGATTGTGAGACACTTGCACTTGTAGTAAAGCACACACTTTTATTTCTGAGGATACCTTTGTGCTTTGCTGTGTCCGTGCCTCTGGATGAGTGATTCTTGTGTAGACCCTCTAATACATCCTGGACTCTCCAAAACTCTTTCTGGATGTGCCTTCGAACCAATTCGCTCTACACCCAAAACAAAATAAAGGAATACCTTATCGGAAAAGATCTTTCCAAAATGTGCGGTTGAATCACATACTACTTCTTTTTGTCAATGTTTGTTACATAAAGATAAAGAATACTGAGTCCAAAAAGTGTCTCCACCTTCCCAGTCAAGATTTGGAGTGAAAGATGAAAACAATTACCTGGATGCCTGCGTTAAGTTGTTCCCATAGATCTCCATGAATGGCATGAGCCTCATCCTCTAATGCTTCAAATTCCATACGAGTGGTAGTTAAAGCCTGCAAGTACACTTTCTGATTGCATTGTTTCTGCAGTTGGGCAAAGGATGTTTTGCCATGGCAATGACTGACAGTGACGGAAAAGCTTTGAGAGGTTTTTCAAAACCAACTCCAAGTGTAGAAGCAAGCATCTGGCTTTGTCTTACATTGGAGGCCTGGGAAAGCTCCCCTCTGATGTTGATTAGCTGCTTTTGTAGCGTTTCCTTTTTGATATGAAGCTTTTCCATGGCCACAGGTTGGCTCTGGTACTTCTCCATCTCCTGATGAGTAGCCACCAACGCCTCCTCGAGGCTGTCCTGTAAACAGCGACCACGACGGACGGCAACATCATCTTAGGTTAGGCTTTCAAACTAGGGTCCGACGGAGGTTTCATACTACGATGAAGATTTATCTTTTACTCTGTAGGTTTTGCGCACTCCTCGTTAAATACAAAGCAGTTCATTGATGAGCAGGGTGACCAAAAAAAAAAATTACCTTGTCCATTCGTAATCTGTGAACAACTGCTTCATGATCTTTCACAATGTGATTCTGTTCACAGAGCCGGCCCAAGAGTTTCTGTCAGACATCATGTCGAACAAACAAACACAAACTGAGATGAAAACAAGTATGTTGAACACAAACGCACGCACACAAAGGACAAACGCATACGCAGGCACGCACACACAGACACACACACACACACACACACACACACACACACACACACACACACACACAGTGTATTTCAAAACGTGCAAACCCGTTTATAGTGTGACTTACACTCGTTTCAATTTCGTTTAGCTTGAGCGTCGGGTGCAACTCTCTGTAGACATCATGGAAAGGGGGCACCTGTAAAACAAAGACATCAAAAGGCCTGTTCGCAAAGGCGTAAAACAAATGAAAGCACTGCAATGTGGGAACCATTTTCCACATTTCTACTAATGGTACATGGATGGGTGCCTTGAGATGCATGATACCAGAGTTTTTCGAGATACATAAAAGGGTTAGGTTTACACATTCCAGATTCCTTCATTTAAAACAAAAAAACAAAAAAAAAAAGATGGCGCCTTCCCCATTACATGAAAGTAAAAAAATGAAACAGCAAAAACAAACATGCTAGTAAAAATGTCGAGACTTGGAATATTACACCAGACAACATGGTGATCGACATGGCGGATGTTTTTCTTGCAGACATTCAATTTAGAAAACAGTCTTTGAGATCAAATAAAGTAACCATTGTTTTACGAAAGTTGGTGGTGTGCATGATGTCTCGAACAGACTTCATCTGAAGTCAACAATCAAAGCGCATAAGTGAGGATGACCATGGTTACAAATTGGTTGCGATATCATGTATTTCCTAGACGACATAAAAATATCAGTACATGCAAGGATGAGAGGTCAAACTAGGGTTTTTGGAAAATGAGTCATCTTAGGAAGACGCGTGATTAGAAAGACACATGGAACATACACAAGGAACATATATTTGTCATCTTTCCACCGGCTTCTAGTAATCTAATATAGCGCACAAAGGACTATGATTACATGGATCCAAAGCTGCGGCTTGATGACGGACGAATCAACTCATCTCATTTTGACAAACACAAAATCCAGATTGTCGTCCTCAATCGGAAGAGTGACGTACTGTATATGAACCTACAAGAAAGGGTGCCATTTTCAAATGTTGTCCACTTCCCAAAAGTGCCATATGCAAAAATGGCGGATATTTTCGAAAACGGAACCGACCATGTGATGGAAAACGTAAAGCAAAAAAGGTGGGTGACAGAAGGCCACATGCAGACAAAAACACAACCAAAAGAGAGGCAGGCTTAGGGAAGTGTGGTTTATCTGACGAGTTGCTGCACTTTGGCCTTGGATGAAGGATACAATTGATTTCCTTACTGTCACTTTTGTACAAAAGTTCCAAAATAGCATCAGCATGAGAGTTGTGAGCAGTTTTGCTGGCTGAAGCCTGCCTCCCTGCTGCGCTCTCGCGCTCGCTCGCTCGCTCGCTCGCTCCTCTCTTACTTGAATGCAGAGCTTTGCTGCAGAGGAGGATCTCTCCACCCTTCGGGTAACCATAGCAATTAAGCGGCTTCCCTCCAGCACCTGAAGATTCAGCTCAAATGACCATCACAACAACCTGGAACACCTTGCAATTTGAATTGAATCTTTCCTCAAATAGGGGAAACATGAAGGCTGGATGAAATAGCCATCATGTCTGCACCAAACACTGGGGATGGCATGAGTTTACAAACAATGCAGATGTGTATGCCTACCTGCTGGTCTAAATAATCCAAGTTGCGTTGGAGCTGGAGATCTAATATGTCGTCCTGAACCGCGCGGCAGCAATGGTGATCAATAGGTCGGGTCAGCACACAGACACGTACATATGCAGCAGCATTTTCAGAATCGGACACAAGCAGAGCAAACAAAGCACCCAGTCACATCCCAAACAAATATGGTGTGAGGAGTCCATAAAGCGCACTTGCGGACGGGCTCCGCTTCAGGCAACGTAATGACCGACTATGGTTGCACATCACATTGAAAAGATATTATTATGTGGTCATGAGTTGCAAGGAATCTTTCCCGCAAATAGATCACCATCAGGGATTGATGTAGTATATCAGCCATGTGCTACGGTATCTGTTTGGCACACTTGGAAAATCCCTGCTATCTGCTGGAGCCAGCACCCATCACTCGTGGCACCACTCGTGCATTTATCCATCGATCACGATTGCTGTTCTCGTCTTCAATCTAAATATGAACTGTATTTCAAAAGGACGGGCCTAGCGCCACTTCACTCTCTTTATCTGCTACGATGCCCTCTCGATCGAAATGCATTGCAGCACGTACCATTTTATTGTGGATGGAAGGGGAAACAGGGTAGTTGTGGTGGTGGTGGTGGTGGTGGTGGTGCTGGTATAGTCCTTGATTTATGGACCTCCTATCACCAGAGTAGTCATACTGAAGGAAGGGAAGACCGTCATGAGGAAAGAGGAAGATGAAACCAAGAGCGACAGCAAGGACGTTAGACTGGAGAAAGGTGAAAATGCTCACAACATGAATCTTTCATTCTCTCTTTCATCACCATCTACTATGCTTAAATCTGGAAATGAACTGCAGGCATTTGGTTCGTTTTGACATTGGTTGCGCCGCCTCGAAGAAACTACGCCGGAAAATTCCAAACCACCGTCACTTGAGTGTACGATCATCCGCAATCTTGCTCACCTTTGGCGAGCTGAGCGATCTCCTCAGGTTATAGGCGGACGGATCGGCATAGATCCCGTCATCCCTCATTCGCCCAGAAAAGCGGTCAAAGCGTGCCGATGCTGATCGAGCCGGTGAGGCAAAGTTGTGCGCTGCTGGCGAGTAGGCCCCCCCGGAGGACAAGGACGGCGACCTGGGCACAGACCTGGAACGAGGCTGGATGGAAAGGCGTCTCAAAGACTTCACGTCCACTCCGCCGTAGGACTGCGGTCCCCAAGAGTCCCTGGGATACACTTGGTGAGGCCCGTCCCGCAGCGAGCGACGCTTATCCTCGACAGCCCAGCGGTGGTCGTATGCCCCCGCGGCCGAGCAAATGCTGTCAGGACGGACTCCTGGTGGATACAGCGGGTACTCCTCCAAATACTGGGGGCCGCCGCTAGGGTAGCCATAGTAGTCGAACCCTTGGTTTGCCGGGTAATAATGCGATGGACTGAGGGGAGGGAAGGGAAGGGATGGGGGGAAAAAACAATTCAGATGAGATTGGAGTGACAAAGTGTCAAGCACTTCTTCATAGTCAAGCAGCCGGAAGGCTGGCTAAGCAGCTAAACCAAAAGTACATTTCAAATGGGCTCGTCCAAGATTCAAATGATCAGTGTCAAGCACTTCTTCATAGTCAAGCAGCAGGAAGGCTGGCTAAGCAGCTAAACCAAAAGTACATTTCAAATGGGCTCGTCCAAGATTCAAATGATCAGCAAGCTTGGAGGTCCCTTCACTTTGTTGATGTTTACCTGTTGATGTCCTCCTGGGACACCATGACCCGCCGCTGGTTGACCCAATGCTGCAGTTGCGCCATTGAGCTTTTCCTTTGGGCCACTCTCTCGGGGCCAGTTCTAGGAACAAAGCCTCTTCTCAACACCACGTTGGGATGCTGTTCCCTGGTGTCATCGGGTGGCTGGACACCCCCTCCCGCTTGTCTTTGAGGCGTAGCCGTGCTGTGATTTTGCGCTCGAGGGGCTTTACTCTTATGGTTTTGGGGTGCGGGGAAATGATTCGTCCAACCGTTTGGATTGGGGATGCTTGGAGCATGGCCACAGGCAGGCCCTCCGCCTTCATCTTCAGTTTTTCCTCCGCAGTCCTCTTGTCTGGCACTGTTGTTCACTGCGCTTTGATCAGAACAAGACGTTGACAGTGGCGGCGTTTCCAAGTTGTCTAGCCCATTGTCATTTGCCGTTATCTGTTGTTTCACTTCTATTTGCGGCTCGCTGTCTCGAGTAACCATGGTCCGCTCTGGGGTGACAGCTGTGTTTGATCTAAAACAGGAACAAAACAATCAATCCATCAAAAAATATTCCATGATATGTATCCATTATGTGTACCACTTGTCTTCATCAACCGGAGCAGAGTGGACTTTGGGCTACGCTTTGCACCGATCACCAACCAATCATCACCGAGCTCCATCCACCACTTTGTGTACAAATTGCACTGCAGGCAAAGGCCATGCGCCGTGTCCATTTTCTATTGCAATATGCGTACGGATATACACGATATATGGAAGGCTGCTACAGACTGACCAGCCAGCCAGCCAGCCACCATTGCAGTGCATACTTTGAACTGCAATCATTTCAATTGCCATTCACGTTATTGGTATACTTTCGGATTCCACCAATAAATGAGTGTATTTGATATGCATTAAGTTTGTTGGTTCTGTGTCGGTGCGGGTGGGCGGTTGCGACACCTCTGCGATGGATTAACGTTGACCTCTGCGGCCTCGCTCATGGCTGCGATCCACTCTTTCTGTTCTTCATAGCTGTCTGTACTGAAGTAATATGTCCTGGTTCCAGCATGTTCCGCCTGTACGCAAAACACAACAGGAGCTTTCAACTCCCCATTTTCTTCCTCTTCTTCTTCTCCTCCTCCTTCTTCCAACCACACCTAGGGATGATGACAGAACAAGAAGAGATAAGAAAACAAACGAAGCACTCGCTGGTCAGCATTTCCGTTCAAGTCGTTTGCAACAAATTCATCCCCACATGCACGGCAGATGCAAAGGTTTTGATGCATGCATGTGCCTGAGGAGCCCAAAATTGGATTAGGAGTGATGAGTAATACAACACAAGCATCTACAGAAATATGGCTTTAGATTAACCAAGAAATATTTTTTGAAAAATCTGTTATGCATAGTCTTTGCGGTTCTCTTGTTACGATTTCCAGAAATAACAATCGGAACATGCACTATCATGTCAATACCAGGCATGCGTATTCGCACGCACACAATAAGAGAGACAAAAACAAGAAAAAAAAAAAAACACTTGTACCTACTTTACTTTTATAGCCAAACAGGAAACAAGGAGTGAAGGCCGGCACAACTCACGGGGATGGGTAGGAAGAAGAGACAAGAAGGGGAGGGGGGGGCAAGGTTACACCTTGGGATTACAAAGGTCTTTCGGCTCCAACGATTTGCACGTGTCAAATTGGAACAATTCAAGCTGTGCTACAAATCCTGGTTAGTCAACACTTCCTTCCAGTTGAAAGCACTCACACTAGCAATTGTTACAACTACCACAAGGAGGAAGCAGATCAAACAAGAGAAGATAGCGCCTAGCGCAGAAGCATCTGATGAACTCACACCACTCATAGAGTCTCAGAGACATTACTGTGCAATAACATCCTGCTCCTCACAGCTTTTTGAATTTGTCTACACTGTTTTTGCCATTTCACATGTCCTGAATGTTGTTAGTCACCTAAATGTTGAACAGAGGGTGTGTTTCTACCGAAGTCAAATTCCTTGTTTGGCACGCTCAAACATGGCGAATAAAAAACTCTTGAATCTTGAATCTTCCATGGAGCTGATACATGGGCAATCTTTGGCTGATATTCTGCCCACGTTGATTCCATTTTTACCACTACCGTCCAACTCTTTGGGCTCACTGATAAACGCCTGTTTTCTTCAAATAAAATGGCTATTTCTTTTCAACGAGGATAACAAACTAATCAGGAATGCACTGTGGGAAATGACTATTGTCGCTGCAAACGTCTGCTTTTGAATGCAATATCTACACCGAGGCCCATTTACAGCCACCACTCTTCTAATATGGTCCGTCCATTGTGTTTGCTAATTGGGTTACAAGGCTAATAGATGATTAGAGACAGAGAGAGATTCATATCAATAGAGATACTATATACGTCTACTATAGATCAAATCCTTAAAGATGAAAGGAGCACCAGGAGGAAATGATGTGAACTCATTTTCTGGTTCCAGCTTGGAACACTGACATGTTCCGCTTACTGCGGTGCCAGTGCCGTCACGTGACGCGATGCAATGGGCAGAAGGACGACGACACAGCACCACCCAGCAGTAACCTAGCAACAGAGGAGGGGCCCTGTGCACGTGAGCGCCAGTGTGTGCGCGAGTGCATCTGTGTGTGTGTGTTCCTTGACTTGACCTTCACTGAATACAGAAGGAAGGAAGGAAGGATGCAAAGAGTAAACATTTCTACTTGACCGTTGGGAAGCCACGTGGGGCGTTTGGGGCGGATTAATCGGCTTTGTACATTTGATCACTCGGATTGGCTGATAGCGAGCGAATAAGAAGAGGAAATTACGGACAGTGAGCAATGGAAAGAAAGCCTTGAGAATTTCATTCATTTTGCACTCATCGAAGAACAAGAAGTCCAAAGGATTGCTTCACCTGACAGTTCATTGTGGGTGAAAAATATAATATCATATATAAATAAAGATACATTTGATTGTATTCATCTTTTTTTTATTCATCTTTAGCCATCTGAGATGAGTTTTTTCAGCTCATCACAGCAGATAAAAATAAATAAGTCGATAAAAAGGTGTGACTATTTTGTTCACACGCTGACACTTGAAGGATGTGAGGGTGAGGCATACTTGCACGGCCCACACAAGTCATACAAACACACCCATAAGTCGAACAAAAGTGCACTGGAGTATTGAGTCAAACTTGCTGGCAAATCTGCGAAATTCCAAATGGTATACCGACAACGGCTTCAGACACATTTTAGGAAGTATGTATCAAATAAAAGATTGACTAGGTTGTGTGACCACACTGCATGGGTGATCAACTATTTGTATCCGATTACAAAGTCGTATATTTCTTCACCTCAAAGTGAAATGCTTTCAAGCAGGCAGTTGAGACGTTTCTCCCGCACAAGCTGTCCTCTGGCTATGGACACACCCCTGTCTGAACTACTGCCACTTTGGAAAGTTGCAGGTACAACAGGTTTGGAGAACTGCACAATAGACAACCGGCAATAAAACAACTCTTGGTATGAAAGTCACACGTGTGTGGGGATGCGTTGGACAGGCTTCACCATATAACATGAACACAGATTTCATTCAAGTATGTCGGATAAGATTAACACCTGTTCGCACCTGCTTGCTCCTTTGGTTCAACAAACAAACAAACCAATATTATTTTGGACTGAAAACAGAGCTTTGCTTGCTTTCTCACGTCATCTGTGAGTCATTTGTCATCATTCCACGTAAAAGCCAGAAGCAGTTTGGAAGATACAGGTTAGAACCTGATCCTTCTCAATGACAGCCTGAGGGAGATTGGGAAACTTGGACATTGTTACGTCACGTCTTCTGTACCCTGTACAGCATTGTTGACAAATGACCAAAAGCACCATGAGGAGAAAGAAGAATAAGCTCGGAAAATTCGGCATGTAGCAAAGGAGTACCAATTATTAGAGATTGCGGGAGTGAGTGGGAATACACCAATAGTACCAATCAATGCAAGCGACTGTGATAACATACTACCTGCGATACATTCAAAAGCCAAATGTTTTTGCTGGGAGAAAACCCATGCTAAGCTCTCTTCCACTGTGCTGCACATTTCAAATCAATTTGTGTCATCGCTGATGCAAAAATCAATGACCTTTCCAAAGCCGCAGGGTTGAGGAAGTAATACTTTTAATTTACTGTGCACTGCTTCATGATAACAGCATTTTTGGGGACTTGAAGGAAAGGTAGCTTTTCTCACTCACAACCTTCTCGTCGCCGTTTCCAATTGGTTAACGGTCCAGAGGTTTCTGCAGATCAACCCCAGCATTTGCAGCAAAATTGGTGCCGTTCAGTAAAGTCAAAAACAAGCAGCCTTGGCCAAATGCCAAAGAAACAGGCAATCAGTTCAGGGTGTGTTTGTAAAAAAACAGAATGTTAGCACCTTCTCCTCACACTTCTGTTGTTTGGCATTCAAATCAGAGCTTGTGTCGGTCTTTGTGCGGCTTTTCTCCAGGTGCTCCGGTCCCCCTCCCACATTCCAAGTACATGCATGGTAGGCCGATTCAGCACTCCAAATTGCCCCTAAATGTGCGTGCAAATAGTTGTTTGGCAATGTGTGCCCTGCAATTGGCCGGCAACTAGTTCAGGGTGTCTGAAGTTGACTGCTGGGATAGGCGACCCTTGTGAGGAAATGGCTGGCTGGCTGGATGAATGAATGAATGGATGTCTACCATTTGAGACTTTTTGCCTACCATCTGGCTTTGCAATTCCTAGATGACGTTAAGTGACAGTGTCCCGTCAAAAAAAAAGAAATGAAATTTGCTATTTATAGTGCGTCTTGGTCCTTTAGCCCTGGGCATAGTGATGATTCACTCTACTCTATCGGATTGTTTAAAATTAGACAAGCCTTTCTGTGATCTAGACGTAACTGTCACACTTTGTTCGGCTTAAAATGGGCTTGCATGACTTCAAATACGTATCTTCTATTATTGACCTCTTTCTGACATTTCATCCCTGCATTTAACTTGACTTTTTGGTGCATTTGTGTTTTAGTGTGTGGCCTTTAACATTGAAAGCTATTGAAAGTGGCTATCATAAGTTGATCCCTGTTAATATTAACTACGGTGACAGTAAACAGAACTAAAGTGTCTAATCAGGAATATTGAGGAAATGAACCCCATGGCAGTCCAAACTAAGTGTATTTGCCGTACCAGATCCAGCTGCATGCGTACAAACGTGTGGGTGTGTGTGTTTGTTTGCGTTTGTACGATTGTGTGTGTGCACGATGGCTACATGTGCTGGACTTTGCTCCCATGCTGTAAATGCAATGAGAGTCAACAAAAAGAACTAAATGTCCTGAAAGGTGAAGGAAAGTCATAATGACAAACACTGACTGCAACCAATTTCCAGCTTTCGGTCGTTTTGTGTGTTTCACACGGATGCTGACACGCAAACAAGATATTATGAAGATAAATGATCAAGTTTTTTTAGAGAGTTGGAATTTCATTGGGTGATTCTTGCCTGCCAGTAGCAGCAAATGTGTCAAGTCTTTGGGCTCTATTATGGATGCCCAGAACCAAAATAGAGCCAATCAGAAGCCAACACGAACAAATACTTAGAACTCAGTAAATGCTGCTTGCATTGACATTGTTTTTTTTTGTTTTTGTCTTTTGATTTTATATTTGGATGGGATGCCGCCAGTGCATATGTCTCGTTATGAAAAGAGTCTTCTTCGGGATAGTATTGCAGGAAATGATGTCTAACAGCTGACGTGACCTCTTGACCGCCCTTGCTCGGGATGTACCGACCTTAAAGGCAAACTTGCGGGTGATGTTATCCGAAGGCTGCACTCCTCCAATCCGGAAACTGAGCAGAGGCAAACTCCCTAGAACGGCGTCCTCCTTCTCATCTGTGGAGAAGAAAACAACGGTGTGGAAATGCGCCAAAAGAAGAGGATCACAATGAGCATTATGGGAAAAGTCAGGGCAAGACAGTGGCGCGTAGACTTTGAACCACGCTGACAGTCTCCATCAGGTTCCTTTCAAAAAATGGAAAGCACTTCAAATGGCTCCCTCACACCAAAATCCAGTAGTCACAAATAGGAGCGCTGGAGAAAAGCACCGGTGTCGAATGGATAAGAAATGTCAGCATGATTTCTTGAGAGCTCCTCCAATGGATAGGATTTGATTTGTCCTTTTCTCTTACCTTCTATTCTCTGAATGTATAGCTCTGCGTTGCCAATCGTCCAGCTACTGACTGCTGTGTGTTTGCGTGCGTATTGAGGAAGAGAGAGAGAGAGAGAGAGAGCCAGAGACAGAAAGAGAGAGAGAGAGAGAGAGAGACAGACAGACAGAGGGGGAGGGTTTGTGCAATCATACAATACACTGATCCCTCCTCTGTGTGAGCGTGCATGTTCGTTGTGTGTGTGTGTGTTTGTGTGTGTGCGTGCGTGCGTGTGTGCGCACACGCAAGCAAGATCATGATCAGCCCATATGAGTCAGCGCAGCAAGAATTTCTCTGTACCTGCTGGCGGTCTGAACCAATTCAGCGTGGAGCACACGCGAGTGCACGATATTGGGACACGCACGCCTCTTTCGGACTTTCTGCCGCAATAGAAGCAATGACCGCCTACTCCATTCAACGTTCAAGCTAGTTTCCTCATTCAAGCTGACAACAACTGACAAAAAAGAAAAAAGTTTGAGCCTACAGTTTGCCGGAGACGAAACGTTAGCTAAGTGGGTGTGTAAACACATGCAGCGGCGCCAACCACAGCACTGTGAGAAGCATAGGCAGCTTTAGAAATCACAGCAGGGAGCACAAAAGTGCTTTTCTTTCGCCCATTCTTTGCTCTTTGCTGGCATGGCTATCACGTTGCTACATTACGTACATGACCGCTCCGCTCCTCGTCAGGCAGGCCCTCTTTTCCAAAATACAGTGGGGAAGAAGGAAACGTGGTAAGAATGAAGAGAAAGAGACTTGGACCAAGTCATCCCAATCAGAAGCAATCAGCTTGACCAGAATTCCTACGAGTGCAGCTCGGCCAAATTATCTGGGGTCGTGATTTGTCTTTTCACGTTCAAACCCACTATTTCAATACAAAGTCAATTGACGTTCACTTTGTAAATCCCCCGGTCGCTGAATAAAAAACAGAAGTGCACAGTGACCTATCGTCCAGACCCATGTAGCGTTCACATTTGATTGCAAGGTACTTTACAGCGGCACAAAGGTCCAAAAGACAGGTCACCCAGTTAAACAGACTTAGTTGATCATTTATAGGGTGCCACGTTTTGAAAGGCCATCATTGCGCTTCAACGATGAAGACGAACAATTGTAGTCGTTTAATGATTCATATCGCTACGTATGTCTGTGATATATGAGCTCTCCTGCTGGCTAGAAAGAAACTCACCCCAGATGTTAGTAAACACACCTTTATAGTAGAAGAGACATCTGTCAGAGAGGACAAACCACCTCTTGTTCCATTGCTTCACTCCGCTACTGGCCTGTTGGGAACACGCATGCCATGCCATTATTATTCTATCAAACGAAAACACTGCACTACCAATATATTGCATCATCTCTTTAAGACATTGGTAGACTGAGGATCATTTTACAGCTTGGGAACTTGTCAGTTGTACAACATCAGCTCCATCTTGAATAACGCCCAGCAGAGGTTTCACTTCCTGCAGCTACTATGGCAAATATGCCAGTCTGGTTTGAAAAATAGACCTACCTGCTTGTACAGCCAGCCTGCTTTGTGGACTTCTGCTTTAGGATTCCTGCGCATGGAGTTGGAGCGCTTCCCAAACGTAGCTGCCTTTCTTGGAGTTCGAGATGTCTGAAAGGCAGGAGAACATTTCAAATGACCAAACGCCCACGGTGTATATACTACTAATCAAATGCTGCCAATTTTTATAGAAAAAAAAAAAAAATAAATAAATAAAAAAATAAAAAAATAGACATCCATCCATACACGTGTGTTTCTTACCCGTGCACAAGGTGGTACTTCTTGAGACACCATGTTTGTACTTTTGGTGTGATTGACCTTCTCAGCACCAGTGTTGACTTTTCCTTTCATGGTCAAATCACAGCTCCTGACAAGAACAATCATATCAACATGCGACATTGCCTCACCTTTCTCAAAATGCACTCAACCTTCATTAAACTCACGTTTGAATCTTGCGTCCTGTCGAGACAAGAGCAAATATAGCGGAAAGAAGTCACATTTACCTTACCGCCGAACTACCGTATGCACTATGTACGTACATCATTGACATTGCATTGCAGTGCTACAGCTTGTTATGGTTGTTTATTCCTTCAGCATCCAGAGTAGCGTAGTAAATAAGCTCTTTGAGCACTCCTGCAATATAGTCCCGTTATTACTCAAGCACCAATCCAAATAGCTTTGAGAAGAGCTTCCAGCACTGTGATGAAATTAGCACGATGAGAAGTGTGCGAGGAGCACGTTGACTCACTGCAGATTGGTGTGTATTGCTGCAGGTTCTTGCAGCTGGAGCACGTTCATTGCCGATCCAGCTGTTCTACTGCCGTCATGTTGACTGCAAACAGACACATTTGCAACATCAAAATAAAGAGGTCTCAGATGAAATCGTTTACAAACAGTCGCGGCTATTTGGACGGCGGGCGGCTCGTGTCGGGGCAGCCGGTGGTTAACCGCTCAAACGTCCATTGATGAACATAGCGGCGAAATTCTTAGGACATTGCTAACCACGTACTTTTATTTGCTAAAATGAATGTAAGAGCTGCCTACGAAAGCAAGATGATTAGAGTAACTTATCCAATAACACACTTTCATGCCACTGCTCTAGATTGTACTCATTATCAAAGCTTTGGATCAGCATGTAAATGTAAGAATTTGCCTAGAAGCAGAGTGTGAGCAGGTGTTGGGTGCACGTGTGTGTCTGTGTGTGTGTGTGTGCGCATTTGCATGCATGCATGCACGTGTGTCTGTGTGGATACGTGTCTCTAGTTAACCTACAAACCTATTTAGAGGCAGCTGCTAATGAAGTATATATGTGGATAAACACATAGGTATCTACTAGTGTATGCAGCTTGCAGTGATGCAGTGTAGGTTGCTCCTTTCTTTTGACTTTTGTTTTTTAGAATGAGCAAACTTGGACGGTATGTTAAACGATTGACTTTTGTGATTCATTTCTGTGTTCGCACACTGAGCAGCCGATCACCGGAAGGCTCGTATTTTTCATTGGTCATGAAAACGTTATCATCGTAAACCTTATGAAGCCTTCATTAAAGAAATATGGACTTTTAGCTGTATAAGTTGTACAGTAGGTCAGTGTGGCCATGCTGTTATGACACTCCACACTTAGTATCATCTATAACTGATGAACTATTATTCTTTCCTGGATTTTTGACTTTGCATCACAGATACACGTATACGTGTACAAACAAGCACAAATACCCGGTGCCAAAGCCGCAACAACACACGAGGAGGAGGAGATTGAGCTTCGGTGGGCCACCGCACAAGCACAGGATATTCCTTTTCGATCCATTAGGCTACACAACGCACAGCATTGATAGATAAGGCAACAGCTTATCCTGCAATGTTTCCCATTCATACTGCATTGCAGTCATCTGTGACCTACAAGCGTCTGGCCATCCATCGGCTCCTTCCTCTCGCTCTCGCTCTCTCTCTCGCTCTCTCAGCCTCCCCTCTTCCTTCTCCCACATCCCGCCTCCATTCTGCCCTGCCTCCACCTACCTGACTCTCTTGTCCACTCGGAACTTCAGCATCCTCCCTTGGATCACTCATGTACAAAGGGTATGGCGGACGGCACAAACAGAAGGACACAGATGTAGAAAGGAAGGAGGCGAGCTGAGGAAAGATGGGGAAGGGGAGGGAGTCACATTGCTGCCACCCTCTTTCTCCTTCAGACCGCATGCCCCTCTCTCCCTCTGGCTGCTTGTTCCCTCACCTGCTTCACCCTCTCCTTTCTCTCGCTTGAGTCCCCCTCCTCTCGTTCGCTCACACAAACACACACACTCGCCGTCTTCTGGCAAAGAAATGCGGAACTAAGCGTATCTCATAGCTGATGCAGTACATGCTGTACACACACACAAACAGCGCCCAGCGTTGTCATTGTACAACTGATTTGCAACAAAGTGAAGATATTATCTGTGCCACCGGAATGTTTACCTCTTTGTAATATTTCCCTCAGAATCCATTTGGCCAAAATATGAGTCATGAATCCAATGTGAAATGACATTCGAGGGGATAGTGTTGTCTGTAAGGAAAGTGGCAACGTTCATCATCAGGAGAGCAGCCAGTTCTCAGATAAAGGAGGACATTCACATTTGTACCTCGGTTCCAACAGAGACAGTAGTCATAATCTCCAAATCTTCCCAGCCCACAAGTTCAGCCTTAGCACCATGTGATGGATGTCTCAGGCAGGACATTTTCAATGAGGCTTAAGGCAAGTGCCCAGCTCAGATTTGCTGTATCTATGCAAACAGTTCTTTTGGGGGGGGGGGGGGGGGGGAAGGCAACATCCTTTAGCTTCATGAGTTGTTGATAGTGCAGCCAGTAAACATGCAGGACATTGAACTGCAGTATGCTGTAACTGAGCGGTCGCCAACCTTTTATGCACCAACGACCGAATACTTGTCCGATAACATTTTCACAGACCGGCTATTAATTGCTGTGGGTGGGTCCACCGTGGACATGGGGCTCAAAACTTCACTTTTCCCTTTGATGGCTTGTGAAGTCAAAGTCTGCTTTATTGTCATTTCTTCTTCACATGCCAAGACACACAAAGAAAGGACGTTCCCACTATCCCACGGTGACAAGACATAGTACACAATATATACATACAAGTAAACAACACAAAAAAAATAAAAACAAGAAGGCACAAACAATGAATAAATAAGAGTGATAAATAAATGATAAATAAACAAATAACATAATAAATAAGAGGAGCAAAAATGGAGCAAGTGTGCATCCAGCAGACAGTCAGCATGCAGACGTGCCTTGGTGCAGATGGTGTAAATATGATCATGCAATTGCAATGCTAGCTAGCAGGTGCTTCTCACCACTCTGTTTTCAGAAATACTCAGCAGTAGGGGCAAATGACAAAGACAACAGACGTCTGTCCCAGTTGGCAAATTCGTCAGTCAGTCGATGCCAGGCAGCCACCAGAGGACGCGTGCTGTCCTCTGGTGGATAAAAACAGACACACACACACACACATATATGTGCTCTGTAACAATACTCTGTTATTTATTTATTCATGTATCCATTAATTTTTTGCGGTCCGGTGGTTTGCACGTCCGCCTCACAGTGCAGAGGTTGTGGGTTTGATTCCGACTTTGGCCTCCCTGTGTGGATTTTGCATGTTCTTCCCGTTCCTGCATGACTTTTCTCTGGCTAATCCCATTTCCTCCCACGTTCCAAAGCCACGCTAAGCCGATTGACTGCTCCAAATTGTCCGTAGGTGTGATTGTGGGTGTGAAGGCTTATTTAATTGTGCCCTGCGATTGTCTGGCAACCAGTTCAGGCAGGGTAAATCCCGCCTAGCGCAGAAAGACAAAGAAAAAGAAAAAGAAATACAGACTGCCGCTTCAGCACGCCTGCCTAGTGGCAGAAAATGAATGGATTGATGAAAAAAAGAACAAACCAATGGAATCTCATGGGAATCAATATACTTGACTATTTCTGACTGTGCTTTAAGCGCTCCTTGACACACCAAGAGCCACGATGGCAACTAATTCTAGAGCCCTAGGGTATTAGCCTTCTTACCAGCAAGTCAGCCCAACCCCACAGGACGACGAGTCGCGCCGATGCCATGCGCTCAGCAGATCTTCCTTCATTGGAATTGTGAAATTGTGAATTCATAGGACAGCGTGAGATGCGCTGGGTGCTAAGTCATTCATTACTCAAGTCGTGTCAAATCAAAGTGCTGGATCAGTAGCATGAATGAATATTAACATTTCCCATCACATTGTTTACTCGTCATTTGCACTTGGATCAAATGAATAGAAATCATGACCACGTTTATATAGTTGATTTGATTTTTTCATTCGCTGCATGTTTTTGTGTGTCCAAAGAAAAGGAATGTGTTTCTTTGTGTTTACAATTCTTCCAGGCGAGCCAGCACAAACCCGAGATGACACATCTGTTCACACTCTCTTACTCCTCCCCTCCCCTCCCTGTCCCTCTCCACTTGAAGCAAGCCTGCCCTCCATCACTTTTAAATTTAGTTTGCATTTTCCCGCTGCCAATTCAGCAACTGAGCAGTCGCCAATGTGTGCGAGGCTAGAATGAGAGGAATTTAAACAAGCGGGAGGGAGAAACAATCTGTCTTTGCACCAATGATTATTTTCTCTCAATCACGTCTCATTGAGCACACATCAAGCATCTGGCTTCTTTTCTTCATCAACTGATGTTTCTTAAGAATGGTTACATCCAAACTATTGCAGATTTTATCGGGAAAGGCACTTTAAGCACCTTCAATCTGGTCACATTGCTAATTGACTCCTTTCTCCGATTTGATCTTGTAGAAGTCATATAAGTCTATGGCGGTGGCGCTTAACCTGGGTTCAATTAAACCCCGGCCGCGAGTTCGCTGAGCCAGAGTCAATGGAGGTCAAGCCACATAGACGCAAGCTCCCAGACACTGTGCTCATAGGAATCATGGAACCGTAAACTCTTCACTTTCTACACAGAGAGAAGATAAATATGTCAAGATCTCCTTTTATGTATCAGGCTTTTCGGAGAGCGCCCCACTCTGCTATCCCATTAGTCATATCAGCAACTCTGCCTAGCCTGAGCATACTCACATGCAGCTACATGCACACACACACACGCACCTATGCCAACACAACTAAAAGGAATCAGAAAAATGCACACTTCAACTCACAAGCACACATGACAACACCAACTGGAAACAATGTATACAATAATAGATTGTTTACAATTCATATTTGTAAGTGGAAAGACTATTGGCCATACAATCTACCTACATCATCCCAATTGAAATGAGCTCATTAGCATGTGACAAGAGGCTCACGCAATGTACGAGCTAAAAAGCAAACATCTGATCCAAGAACTGACAACTACAAGAAAAGAAAGGATGCAACTATTGGCGAAAAGAAAGAGAGAAAAGTTGGAATTTGAAAGTGCCAACGCTCAACCGCATCCAGATCATGCAAAGAAATATTTCATCCCCAGCTTCATATTATGGTTAACCAACAAATTGAACCATCCATGCTTGATGTTCACCTCCAGCCTGCCAGAGAAGGCTGGCTGCCGTCGCTATTGGACAGCGCTTTCAATGACTCTGAAACTTGCTCCAACCATCAATTCTCTGACCACACGGCCATCTCAGTAGAAGAGGAATCTTTCAAGATGTCCTTTCATTTCTTAGGATGTTCTCTGTAATCATGTTGGTCACAGCCATGTCTAGCCTGATGTCTCTCACACATGCGCATGTGATCCACAACCAAAAAGCCCCAAAAAAAACCAAGCCAAAATTACACGCGTGCTCCCTTCCTTCAACTCTCAAATGTACAAGGGCTGCTACTTACCTTTCTTAGTTCACGTCACGTCTCTTCTTGTTGCTTTCTACGCTCCTGCCTGTCTTCCTGCGTGCTTCCAGCAAGCTCCTATCAGACGAAGCCAGGCGAGGCGAGACGATAGGGCTGGCCCGGGTTGGGCTGGGCTGGAATGGGCTTGTTTGTAGAAAAGCCCAAGTGGTCAGGAGAGAAAGAGAAAGTAAGAGAGCTTGAACGCATGCGAGTGCACAAATGAAAGAGAAGAGAAATTTGAAACCAGCAAGTCTCCAGAAACAATCAACCCCCCACCCTTCCTCTTCTCTGCAAGCTCCATCCCTCTCACTGCTTTACTCGTGCTCTTGTCATTAACCGCAACACATTTCATACTATGATTATTCAATGGTGCTTCGTTTCCAGGTGAGACTATGTTCATTTGACGTCTTTGCCCTTCTCATTTCTTAGTATTTCATATTAGGCATGATCTTGTATTAGCAAAAATCTCATCTGGTCTTGTGGGGTTTGTGTCACCTCCCAGCACATGTCGCTGAAAATTGGAGATGGCAAATGTTTCCGCTGCCACCGCTGTTTCATTGCATACACCTCAAAAGCAAATGAATCATCAACGATGGTTTGCTCAACCCAAACCAATCTGTCTTGCCTTTGATAGGATGGCCGCCAAGCAGCGTTTGGACAAAGTCATGAAAAGGGATGAGAGCCTGAAAATTCTTCAGCAAACCTCAAAGCAGGTGCTTGAAACAGGGACAATTGCAGCAAGACACAGACCTCAAACACACATCCAAGGTGCTTGTGGAATGTATAGACAAGGGTGACGTTAAGCTTGGCAACATCAAATTGTTGGTAGCGTTGTGCAACCGCGCCGTACATTTGAACTTTACGACTGAACTTGAATGTTGTAACTATGCCAAGAACGCCAAAATCAATGGAATGAACATGGATTCAGACTTGTGCGCAAACGTCTTCATCTATCATGACACCAGAAAAAAAATCCAATCCAATCTAGAGAATGCAGCTTTTCATTTAGGAAATCAACAAACAAAGTTAATTGAGATCATGACCAAGCGCTAATCATTTGCCCAAGGGCCAAAGTGAAGCGCTAGTCTGAATTGTGCTGGTAAGGGAAAGGGAAAAAATAAGGCAGACCATCAAAGTAGAGCAAAGGTCACAATGCTTGAAAACGTACGATTGGGACTAGACTTGTTTGATGTAAGCAAGCAGATACTGTAAACATAGTTTGAAGGTTTCTAATGTACACCGTTAGTTTCTTAAAAGGCCCACGACCACGCCACCGTGGACGCAAATCCACCACAAACAGGGTTCGCTCAACCCTCGATCAAACATTGGAAAAAAAACAAAATTAAAAAAACCATGTGGCCTGGTTGGAGAGACCATGCACTGGGCATAGTAATTAGATTTGAACTTGCCAGAGTTCACCAGTGGAGAGGAAGGAGCGTGCGACTGATGCAGAATGAATAGGAACCACTCGTTGGCTAGGGGAGGAATAGACGTACGTACAAGTCAAGTCCATTTATGCGGAAGGGAGAAGAAACGTGGACATTTTTCATGCAGTAGAAATATCCTACATGGGTGGCTGAAAATGGATGAAAATACAGAAATATAGCACTCAAATCATTTTGCAATATTTACTACTTTGTGCCAGGTTGTCTTGACAAATGATGATTGTTCATTTCAAATTTTGAAATGAATCAAACATTTATATTTAGCATCATGTCAAAAGTAATCATGAGATGTGAAATAATAATGATATAAGTCATATGCTTTTGAATTGTGATTTAAGAATTAATGTGGGGGGGGGGAGGACCTGCATGAAACAGGTCTGGACAAAAATGGTTCCGTTAATAAAAATAAGACCCTCTGGTCTGCACACTCAAAGTCTGCCTAAGCAACATTGCACGTTTGTTGACAAAAGTAGTCAATCAGATCACTGGGAAGCCTCACTAAAATCCCATCAACCATTAGGAGGATGGACGATTGTGAAAAATATTCAGATCATTTAAAGAAAAGCATTTGCACTGCAGCAGAAAACAATGAATATCATTATTACTATTCGGCTATTCCTCGATTACCTTGTGTTGCTGTTGTTGCTAAGCGTCTCCCTCCCTCCCTCGCTCCCGCTCTTGTCTCCTTAGGGAATTGCTAATGGTCTTTGTCTCTCTGTGTGACTCCTCTCCGAATCATTAATGGCCTTCTGTCACAGCTCCCTGTGCTAGCATCAATTTCATATACGATCCAATAAGGAATATGGAGAATCTGATATTGTGTGTGTTTGGATATTACAAATGAGTGCTGTCATTGCTTATTTCATCTAGCAAATAGTATCCCCTTTATTCATACAGCAGCTGTGAATATACTTGGATCTGAAAAACATCCGTCTCCTCTTGGAAACACGGAGGCTGTGAATTGGGAAAGACGCTTGAATTAAATCCTTTTCATCCCGCTTTGCTTGCGATGAGCTCGAGTGGGATGGGAGGATTGGCGTGGAATTGGCTTGGATTAGTTTAACGCAGCCATGTGGCCAACAGCACCAAAGACAAAATCTCTTGGGCTATTTTTAGCAGCAAAACGCCATAAGGTCATGGTTATTTAGGATGAGGTGGGTTTCTTTGATGCCATTTCAACTCGGCGACGGACGGTGAAATGACAAAGTGCAACACACACACACAAGGCGACGAGTTACCAAGTCCAGTTTCATGACAGTCGAGTGATCCCTAACCAGGTGTCGTAGCACACACACTGCACATCTAGCAACGCTACAGAGCCCAAACTGACATTTGGGGCATTCTTATTGCACTCTTCCAATCCTGTATGGTGTGACATTTGGCGTATGCTGTGAGATTTGACCAATGGGCCACTTGCTTGGGAGACGCTGGCCTGTTCCACAATTTTGCCCCCTCCGGTAACCATGGTGACGCAGAGTCCAGTCTCTAGCCTTACAAATGCTGGGTTCAAAACAAGCCAATTTGGGTTAGAAATTGGACTGACCTGGCCTCACATCATTTTGCTTTTTGTCGAGTTGCTACAGAGGGCTCCAGGATGCTTTGTGAGGTTGGGAAGATAAACGAATGAATCATGTAGATGTTGATGATGATATAGGTCGACAGTCGAGGTGTGACAGCTCTGTTAAATTACAATGTGTGAATTCAGGCTTGAAATGAAATTCCCAACATGTCACAGTCAACAGTCAACAAAGGCATCAATAATCATGTGTGCAAAGGATAATGCATAGAAGATGAACATGGGCCATGCAAGAATCATTGAAGACATGCGTACATTTGTCAGCAGTCTACACACACCACAGCGGATCCATATCTGTGATCCATTTCTTTTATTTCGAAGCAGAACCCCCACCCGAGCATACGTATTGACTGCCGTTAGCATGACCAGTAAGCAATCCGATAAGAATCTCATCGGGGGATACCTACCTACCAGCCACCTGCACAACAGATGCCACGTCTTGCTGGTGTCTCTTTTTGCCGCATATGTATTCCAAGCAAGGCTTCAAAGGGCACTTCCCAAAGCAGTCATCCTACCAACAAGTGGAGCCTTGGCTGGCTCGGAGCTAATATACGGATGTATAGCCTCAAGAGGCAAAAAAATAAATCAAAAGGTAGCTGGATAGGCAATAAATAGGCCAGCCCTCCTCAGATAGGGCTGGCTGGCTGGCTGGCTGGCTGGCTGGACTGAGGCGCTTCACAGCATGCCCGGCACAAAATCCCAGGGTATTAAAACATCACATGACCACCCATCTCCACCGCCAGTCACAGAACAAGTGGAGAGGAGAAAAGCAATGGGCGGGAGAGAGGGAGAAGGAAGACAAGAGTGAATGGGAGGCAGGAGGCGGGATGTCACAGTGCTGCTCAAACCTCCTTTTCATTACAGTCACCGAGACATCGGAGGCAGGAGCCAATAATACACCAGGACCGTACCGTGCTCATTCCAGCCCCTCCCTGAGCTCAAGTGCCGACACCGAGGCAAACATGGAGGGAGGGAGGGAGGGAGGGAGGTAGGGAGACAAAAGGAAAACCCAGAAGGACAAAAGAAATCCCCTGGACAAAAAAAAAAACATTCAAATCAATCCTGAAAATATCACAACCTCTTGCTGATTTGAATTATTTTTAGTGAGCTACACAGCTGTTACAGTGCAGGATAAGGTCAGCATTTTAAATTCAGGATGAACATGCAGTGTATTTCCACTACTCTTAACTCTGGGTATAGAAAAGGCATCCAGCAACCGTAAAGTTTGTTTCATTACACACAGTTAATGGATTCTTTGACAAGGATTTAACTGCAAGGTCTCTTTTAGAATGACCTGATCACTTGCTTTATTTATCCACCTACATTTCTTTTGAAGACTGTACATCCTTGTATTTTATACTGTTGTATCCTCGTAGTAGTTCAATTAAAAAAAAAAAAAAAAAACTGTTTACCTTTTATGTAGACCCTGAACACGAGATGGCACTAGCCACTTGAATTCATGATAGTGCAACCGGCGACGCTAGAAGTAGAGAAAGGAGGGGTTGGGTTGGGCTTGTGGGGAAAGCGACTACATCAGAAAACCAGCATTAATAGATAATGCCTTCTGCTCACTTATTGAGAGCATTTGTCTGAGAGGCTGACCGTAGCTGTTGACTACCATTCTCGTTTGAATAACTTTTTTTTTAGTTAATCCATTTTCTAGCATCGTCTGATCTGGAGATTATCCCAACCCCCTTCGAGGGCTGTTCTAACTCCTAACTAGCCTGTTACATGAACTGTTGAAGCCTGCTCAGATGAGAAGCCAAACCTCACAAGACATGTCACAACTGCTTGTCACAGGTCTCATATAGAGAGGTACCATCATTCAGACTGCGCTCAATAACCGCAGGAACCATGGTCAGCCATTTTCGGACAATGATCCCCAAAGTCTTCTTGGCTCTTGTAATAAGGTCAAGCCCCACAAGTGCACAGTGTGGGCCAAAGTATTCCAATACAACCCCAATTTGCAGAGCCACATGTCATGTCACACAGGAGACACCGTTTGGCTGTATTGATTGTGGCAAAAATTTTAATCAAAAGGCAAGTTTGAAGAGGCACAAGAGAGTACACGCAGGAGAGAGAGAGAGAGCCTTTTAGTTGCATGTTTTGTGGTAAAGACTACACTAGGAGGAGCTCTTTGACGTCACACAGGAGATTTCATACCGGACGGGGAGAAGCCTTTCATCTGCTCCATATGCAAGACAAGTTAGAATAACGGAGGCCCACTGGTAAAGCACATGACAATTACATGAGATAAAACATAGGAAGGATTTATCGCAACTATTTCCGTAATACCGCATCATACAATAGAACTTTTGGTTGATTAATAGGAAAGCTGAGTGAACTGTCAAGCTTGTGTCCATGTGCTTGTCAAGCTAGATGTGATGAAACATGTCACTGTCAAATTGCATGTTACTGTAGTTGTCGTTTCTTTTCTTCCCCCCCCCCCCCCTGCCCCCCTGTGAGTGGGATACTTCCTGACCTTACCACAAAGGTGGAATCTAACGCATGTCTACAGAGCACCTCCACAAGGGGGCACAAATTCCCTAGATAAAAGCTCCGAAAACAAACTCTTCTGGGTAATGAATGAGGTGAAGTGTTTTTTCAACATTTACAATTTTGACGATTTGCTATATTTGAGTAGGCTTTTAATGTTGATTAAAAAAAATGCTTACGTCACTATTTACTATAATTGAGTGGGTACATAACCTCAACATTTGTATAAAATGCATGCAAATAGCAAAGCGTCATGGTAAGTTCGACTTGCAATTCTAATTTCGATTGCAATTCTGCACGGCTCCTGTTTGCCATTAACGTCAATTGAAGAAGTCAATTGTAATTTAGGGATTATTCCATATTTAAATTAGACTTTCATACAGCCCTGGAATCATCGCTATTGCATCGCAGACATGGCTTGTTTGCACTTGCATACATTCAACTTTTGAACTTTGGAATTATTTTATCAGTGACCACAATCATCATCACTAATCTCATGATTTTAAACAATGGCCTCCATTTTCCAGCGTAAAATACCACAGCAGTCCAGCCTGCCCCTGCGCTGATTTCGCAGAGAGATGCGGCTTGGCCCGGTTTAAAAGAAACAAACAAACGTGAACATGGTCGACTGACATTTAACGGCTCCTCTCATTCCATTAAAAAAAAAAAAAAAAAAAAGGTGGTCAAAATCTGCAAAGTCCTGGCAAAAGGAGACATTTTTGCAGGGCCCGTGAGTGAGTGAGTTGGGCCCGTGAGTTGGGCCCGTGAGTGAGTGAGTTGGGCCCGTGAGTGAGTGAGTGAGTGAGTGAGTTGGGCCCGTGAGTGAGTGAGTGAGTGAGTTGGGCCCGTGAGTGAGTGAGTGAGTTGGGCCCGTGAGTGAGTGAGTGAGTGAGTTGGGCCCGTGAGTGAGTGAGTGAGTGAGTTGGGCCCGTGAGTGAGTGAGTGAGTGAGTTGGGCCCGTGAGTGAGTGAGTGAGTGAGTGAGTGAGTTGGGCCCGTGAGTGAGTGAGTGAGTGAGTGAGTGAGTTGGGCCCGTGAGTGAGTGAGTGAGTTGGGCCCGTGAGTGAGTGAGTGAGTTGGGCCCGTGAGTGAGTGAGTGAGTTGGGCCCGTGAGTGAGTGAGTGAGTGAGTGAGTGAGTGAGTGAGTGAGTGAGTGAGTGAGTGAGTGAGTGAGTAAGTTGGGCCCGTGAGTGAGTGAGTGAGTAAGTTGGGCCTGTGAGTGAGTGAGTGAGTGAGTTGGGCCCGTGAGTGAGTGAGTGAGTGGCATGGCACGTCAACGCACGCGCTGTGCGCCGGGCCACCCTGCCTATCAATATAGAGATCACATGCATCTATTTTCAGAGTTGCTGATAAAGAATTCCAGGTGATACTCGCACTTTATTTTTCATTAGGATCTCCATTAGCGAGCGCATAGCATAGAGGTGCTTCCTGTGGTCCTCAAATGAATACAGCATACAAAAACTTGACAAATGTTAAAAGACTAAACAATCACCAAATACTGTCAATAAAATCCAGCAATCAACTATACAGAAAGGTAGGAAAAAGAAAGTCAACCATGACACCAGAGTTGTACTATTTTCATGTTAAATGTGATTTCCATCAAAGTGATCCCATTTGACCGATTTCATCATGGAAGTGCGGTTTTTGTTTGCCTGCCAGGCTGTTGAATGTTGCATATGCAAATCAGGTGTATTTATAGTCTTGAGTTAGGAAGAAATATCACAAGATCACACCCTCAGAGAAGGGCTTGCACTTCCGCTGTGATGACATGCCTCTCTAAGCTCACTCTTCACATCTTGGCTATCCGTGGAAAGCCCCGTCATCAAAGCCCAGTTAGAAAAGCAGAATGACGAATGATAAATGATGAAATCGTTTGCACATTTACCCCCGGACTATAAAAGCGTGCGCCTGTTCACAGACCAAAGACCTGCAGGGCCGCATTCCATCCTCTGCTTTTCTAAACATGCAGTGGAAAAGTGTATGTGGGTGTGAGTGCTGTTGTGAAATTTGGGAAAACGTGGAGCTTTTTCTTCCCCCCCCAATAACATGTCAGCTAGAGGACTACGCAAACCACAGTTTACACCACCATCTATTCAGTTTTTATCTCTCTTGAAGCTGGATTTACTTACACGGATAGTTTTGTAACAGAGACTAAATCCACTCCTCCAAACTATTACTGCATCTCCAAATCCTCCCAACCCTTTCATGCTTTATTTATATTATTGCGAGGCAACTTTTTCTTTCCAACACTGATTTTACACCGTATTTTGCTTTTCATGGTAATGTCACCATGATTAGGGGGGAGAGTTTGATGTGTAAAAAACATTTTTAGCACTAACAATTGTTTTACTATTGTCTTTTAGCTGTATAACTGGTTTATAAACAAATCGAGAGGGCATGATTCGGGTATGGTTTCGCCCAGTGACGTGCGGTGAGGTTCATGACTGGGGAGGCAAAACAAGCCTTCCTTGCCTCCTCTCACCCCCACATCCCTGCCGTATACTTACCCCCTGAGTCGCATTGACCCTTCGTTAACACCGCTAGGTATCCAGGTCAAGCCACTCAGGGCAGAAGAGTTGGGGATCAATCCTCCCCAATCAGAGTGAGAACCAACCGCGGTGAACCGCTGCCTTTCCCCTCCGATAGGGGTGCAAGAGCACTGGAGCCAGCCCTGGTTAAGCAGTGCCTCTCCAGTGCTCTCCTCCCGGTTGTACCTGCAAATAAAACAGGCTCCTTTCTTCTTGAGCAATCTTCTTTGTCCCGTGCCAACGCACAGATCCATTCCTCCATCGCGAGGCTCCAGGGAAGTCAAAGTACCTAGAGGGAACTTACCTGTGTTGCAATACCTGTGGAAGGAATTGCTGAAAAAGAAGCCCTACTCTGCATCGCCTAGGTCCCGGTGCATCCTCGGCCTAGTCACCTAAGCTGGACTAGGGGACGTGAATATTAGGGGGAAGAATTGGGAACCTGTTCCAGGTCACCATTTATAGTCCAATCTTAAACGTGTGTGGTGCAGTGTGGTGCAATGAGCTGTTGCATGAGCGAGGCTACCCCTCATAGAAGACTGAGCCTGGATTAAGGTCCTTCCGCTCTGGACCACCACACCCTGCGTGCATTGTCCCTAGAGTCGGAACTCAGGGGGGCCGCATACGTACCCCCTGAGTTGCATTGACCCTTCGTTAACACCGCTAGGTATCCAGGTCAAGCCACTCAGGGCAGAAGAGCTGGGGATCAATCCTCCCCAATCAGAGTGAGAACCAGCCGCGGTGAACCGCTGCCTTTCTCCTCCGATCGGGGTTCAAGAGCACTGGAGCCAGCCCTGGCTAAGCAGTGCCTCCCCAGTGCTCTCCTTCCGGTTGTACCTGCAAATAAGAGGCTCCTTGAGCAATCTTCTTTGTCCCGTGCCAAAGCACGGATCCATTCCTCCAACTTTGCTGTGCTTCCTCCATTGAAGTCAAAGTACCTAGAGGCAACTCACCTGTGTTGCAATACCTGTGGAGGGAATGGCTGAAAAAGAAACCCTACTCTGCATCGCCTAGGTCCCGGTGCATCCTCGGCCTAGTCACCTAAGCTGGACTAGGGGATGTGAATATTAGGGGGAAGAATTGGGAACCTGTTCCAGGTCACCATTTAGAGTCCAATCTTAAACGTGTGTGGTGCAGTGTGGTGCAATGTGCTGTTGCATGAGCGAGGCTACCCCTCATAGAAGACTGAGCCTGGATTAAGGTCCTTCCGCTCTGGACCACCACACCCTGCGTGCATTGTCCCTGGAGTCGGAACTCAGGGGGGCCACATACGTACCCCCTGAGTTGCATTGACCCTTCGTTAACACCGCCAGGTATCCAGGTCAAGCCACTCAGGGCAGAAGAGCTGGGGATCAATCCTCCCCAATCAGAGTGAGAACCAGCCGCGGTGAACCGCTGCCTTTCTCCTCCGATCGGGGTTCAAGAGCACTGGAGCCAGCCCTGGCTAAGCAGTGCCTCTCCAGTGCTCTCCTCCCGGTTGTACCTGCAAATAAAAGAGGCTCCTTTCTTCTTGAGCAATCTTCTTTGTCACGTGCCAACGCACAGATCCATTCCTCCAACTTTGCTGTGCTTCCTCCATCGAAGTCAAAGTATCTAGAGGGAACTCACCTGTGTTGCAATACCTGTGGAGGGAATGGCTGAAAAAGAAACCCTACTCTGCATCGCCTAGGTCCCGGTGCATCCTCGGCCTAGTCACCTAAACTGGACTAGGGGACGTGAATATTAGGGGGAAGAATTGGGAACCTGTTCCAGGTCACCATTTAGAGTCCAATCTTAAACGTGTGTGGTGCAGTGTGGTGCAATGTGCTGTTGCATGAGCGAGGCTACCCCTCATAGAAGACTGAGCCTGGATTAAGGTCCTTCCGCTCTGGACCACCACACCCTGCGTGCATTGTCCCTGGAGTCGGAACTCAGGGGGGCCGCATACGTACCCCCTGAGTTGCATTGACCCTTCGTTAACACCGCTAGGTATCCAGGTCAAGCCACTCAGGGCAGAAGAGCTGGGGATCAATCCTCCCCAATCAGAGTGAGAACCAGCCGCGGTGAACCGCTGCCTTTCTCCTCCGATCGGGGTGCAAGAGCACTGGAGCCAGCCCTGGCTAAGCAGTGCCTCCCCAGTGCTCTCCTCCCGGTTGTACCTGCAAATAAAACAGGCTCCTTTCTTCTTGAGCAATCTTCTTTGTCCCGTGCCAACGCACAGATCCATTCCTCCAACTTTGCTGTGCTTCCTCCATCGAAGTCAAAGTACCTAGAGGGAACTCACCTGTGTTGCAATACCTGTGGAGGGAATGGCTGAAAAAGAAACCCTACTCTGCATCGCCTAGGTCCCGGTGCATCCTCGGCCTAGTCACCTAAGCTGGACTAGGGGATGTGAATATTAGGGGGAAGAATTGGGAACCTGTTCCAGGTCACCATTTAGAGTCCAATCTTAAACGTGTGTGGTGCAGTGTGGTGCAATGTGCTGTTGCATGAGCGAGGCTACCCCTCATAGAAGACTGAGCCTGGATTAAGGTCCTTCCGCTCTGGACCACCACACCCTGCGTGCATTGTCCCTGGAGTCGGAACTCAGGGGGGCCGCATACGTACCCCCTGAGTTGCATTGACCCTTCGTTAACACCGCTAGGTATCCAGGTCAAGCCACTCAGGGCAGAAGAGCTGGGGATCAATCCTCCCCAATCAGAGTGAGAACCAGCCGCGGTGAACCGCTGCCTGCCTCCTCCGATCGGGGTTCAAGAGCACTGGAGCTCCTGAGCACTCACACCCTGAGTCGCTTTGACCCTTCGTTAACACCGCTAGGTATCCAGGTCAAGCCACTCAAGGCAGAAGAACTCAGAAGTATGCTCCTATATTCTTGAGCAATCTCCTTTGTCCCATTACAACGCACGACCTAAGGAGATGCTGAATTTCATTCTTTCCACTTCCCTGTGCTTCATACACCGCAAGGCCCCAGAGAAGGCCTACTTGTTGTAGTTGTTGTTGTCAGAGGGTCACTATTTCAGACAGTTTCTACACTCACGGTTCCCATTCATTCAGGTTCCTGGTGGCTCCCTCTTTTGTATCCCTTGTGTACTACCTGTCATTCTCCTATCAACCCTGAGTAGTGTCTTCAAATATGGCTGCGTCCTTTGTCCCTGTTACTATTTTACTTCTTTTTTTTTACTATCCCCTACACTTTTGATCTCATTGATTTTAATGTTCAGCTGTCAATTTTATCTTGCCAATTACTGTTTATTGGTATTTTACTATTTTAACTCAAACATCTAACTAGCACATTTAATTTTATTTTTGTACTTTAGTTTTGACATCTGGGGATCCCATTGGCAGGGTTTTGCTGTGATCTCTTAGGATCTTCACAGCATCAAGTAATGGCATTCGATCTTACCTGAATGTCCTTATTTTGGGCGTCCCTTACACTCACGTGCTTCATACACCGCAAGGCCCCAGGGAAGGCCAACCTGTTGTTGATGTGGTGTTGCCAGAGGTCACTCTTTCAGAAACTTCCTACATTCACGTTTCCCATTTATTCAGGTTCCTGGTGGCTTCCTCTTCCTCTTACTGCAGGTAATTCGGATATACTTTCCAGCGACCCTGAGCGTTGCTTTATTGGATTTCCGATTATTAGTCATAATCCATTTTAATATTCTCAACCCTGAGCCATTTGTCATCAAATATGGCTCCATACATTGGCCTTGTTGAGTACAAACATTGCTCATCCATTTCATACCATTCACTATCTTCACTTTGTTTATCCCCTACACTTTTGATCTCATTGATTTTAATGTTTTGTCAATTACTGTTTATTGGTATTGTACTTCCATTTTAATTCCAACTATCACATTTCATCATTGTTGTTATTTTGTTTTGACATAGGGGTCCCATTAGCAAGGAGTCCCATTTGCTGTGGTCTCTTAGGATCACTGCAATATTCACAGCACCTGTTGTTGGACTCCGCTCTTACCTGAAGGTCCTTATTTTGGGTGTCCCTTACACTCACGGTATCATGATTTTCCCAAAATGGCCGCCACGTCGTCCGGTCACCCCCGGGCACCCCCTGGTGGCTTTCCCTAGCATTGCGTCCGATTGAATTTAGGTTGGTAAGTTTATTTAGATTTTTTTTTAGGTAGGTTTTTTTTCTGTTTTGGGGGGGGGGGGGGTAATTCTGCTTCTTTTTAAAAAAATAATAGGATTAGGGTTAACCAAAATTAAATTCAAAACGGTCATCCCTTATTTAGAATATTATTGTAATAATTGCACATTTTTATTGTGCCCTAACCCTAACACTGTCAAAAAGCAAGAAGAGACATTCCATTTTGTACTTTTGCTCACTCTGGTCCTGAATTTTGCGGCCTCACTCACCTTGATACCATAAGCATTTGCCTAATGTTGGATCCATGCACAAAACAAACCAGTTTGTGGACGGTATCTGTAACATACTCATCAGAAAAAGATAAGAAAATGATTTGGAACTGCTTAAGTTAGGTTTCCCAGAAACGTTACTCGCGGCTCACTGGACTGACAATCGAGCCGAAAGTTGTCACACTGGTACGGCTTGTTTTGGCCTTTGGACTAAACTCGGCACAGATCTCAAACCACATTTGAAGGCAATTACACACTGTAAGTTACTGTAAGCCGAAGATCAACATTACAGCACTGAACACACACTCTGAGCCAATCCAGTAATCAGAAGAGCTCGCTTTTATTTGCACGTTGAGATAAAGATATGGGTGGCAATCAATAGATACACACTAGGTGGCTATTGTAATCGTACCTTTGTAATATACGTAGTAAGAAGTACTTTTTGCCACTTAAGTTGGACTAATTGCCACGAATATATCAAGTCAATGTGGACAATTGTGTTGATGAAACGATCAAAACGTACAATCAGTGACGTTTCCATTATGTAGCGGAATAGAAAAGATGTATGTGTTGTGTATGAAAATAGTAATAACAAAAAGAAAAAAAAATCAATTCAATGTATAGGACCTAGTAGTGCATCCACTTCACGGTAGACGCAAAGGTGCTTCAATACATTCCCTCCAAATAGCACAGAGCTTTTGTGTCATTGGATGGAAGAAATGTGTTAATGAGCCTAATTATGGGTTAAACACATGAAAACATGGGGGGGAGGGGCTAAGTTGTTGATCAACATGCTCGGAGCAAAGGATGAGGTGAGCAGGACTGGAGGTGTGGCAGAGTGCATCTGGAATTCCCCTGAACTCACCTGAGGCCACCCCCACCGCCCCAGCCGAGTATTAAAACAAGGCAGGCTGAATAAAGCGACAGGTGCACCTCGGCTACACATTACACGGAAACACAGCACATGAACAACAAGCGAGTCTCCAAACACAAATTAGTCGGCAACAACAGGTAAGGAAACGTCTTGGCGTGGACTGTTAGGATGTGTTTCGGCTCTTTTGTGATTTGGGTGTCAAAGGGAATTGCAATTTGGCCAGCTTTGGAGCAAACTTTTCTTGCCTCATTTGCAGTTGGTTTGGATGGCATCACAGTGCCTCAGCAGCGTGTTGACAAACGCCAACTTCACAATGTATCAGAATGGTGTGCCTGATATGCTGCCGCATCAAGGCAGCCAGCACAACAGCAACCTGGCCTATGGCTCCTACAACGGTGAGATAACCACCACCTGCAATGGCGCATTCAAGCCAAAAGACTTGTCGGCGGCGCCCGAGCTCCGAGTCCGTTATACGGCCAAAAGGCTTTGGATGCTTTGCTCTGATGTTTTTCTATGACTTGATGGAACTTTGCTTTGACCTCAATTAGACACTGCTGCTAATGATTGACTCGCCAGTCAATGTTTAACTCGTCGGTGGGGGCCACCTCATCGCTAGAACAGCTCAGTCTTTGTTTTTCTGACCTTAAGAGTCGAGGTAAAGCCCCACCTGGGAGTGATGCACACTGCCATGAATCAATATCCAAGCTTGCATTGTTTTGCGCAAGTGAGAAGTTCTCTCAAATGTCCATCTTACGTATGAATATTGATTGCAGCAGATGCCGAGAGGGCTGGCCGACCGAGCCCTTTGTCGGCGAGCTTTGCTAAAATACCTCTCTCTCTCTCTGGCTCTCCGCAGGTCTGTGGTATGGTCAGATGAATCCCCTCTCCTGGACGGCGGAAAATGTGATGGAGTGGATCAGCGCCCAGGCTGACAGCGCCAAGTTTGACGCCAGTACCCTAACTCTGTCCTACTGCGCCATGGACGGCCACAGCTTGTGCCAGATGACCCTGGAGCAGATGACCATGGTGTTTGGACCTCAGCTTGGTCCGCACCTTCACCAAAACTTGCAAGAACACAAAGCCAAATATGGTAAAGCTGCTTTTTTTTCTCCACATCAGTACAATAACATGATTTCAGGCACTTTGTAAAACAGATCACCATTTTCGGTGGCTAAAACTCATCACAACACAGAGTAAACTTTTTTCACCCCCCCCCAGAACTGACAAGCCTATCAGGACCAGAGCTAAATGAAACGTGCCAGCTCCTCGAAGGGTTCCTACACAACCTAAACCTCCCAGACAACGTGTCCTTCCCCTTGATCAGCACCGTCAAATTTGGTACAAGAGTTTGAGAAGCAAGCGTTTGACCACGCACGCACGGCCAAGTCAAATGACCAAAGTGGCTGCTTTACATCAACAGGTGAAGACTCGCTCGGTAAAATGGCATTGGACAACGGTGATAACGGAGATGCGCTCAGCCTGATCATGGGGGCCATGACACCTGTGGCGGACGAGTATCTGTCCGATAATCAGTCTGAAAGCGAGTGGAGCTCTTCATCCAACAGTCAGTAGTCGATGACTTCATTTGTCCATCTCGCCCTAGAAAGAAATGAAATTGGATTGTCACAAGTGATCTTTCTTCAGGCGGCCTGTTTGGCTTCTCCAACCTTGGCTCACCGGAGGAGTCTGGCAGTGGAGAATCTGACCCGGAGTTCTCCTACCCTGCGATTTCAAGTGAGTGGCAAATGGTGTTTGAATTGCTCCGTCGTTGTCAGTCTGAACACGCTTTTGTCCACAGAAACGCTGATTAAGAAGGAGAAAGCAGAGTCGCAAATGAAACGGCCACGGGGGCGACCTCCCAAAGTCAACAGAGAGCACAGCCATATTTACGACCCTTCGAAGAAAAGTAAACATGGTGGGTGAGGAGCTAGTCGATAGGATTTGCAAAACACAAAGAGCGCATTTGAATGGGAGCGACCTCCCGTTTGTGACAGGCGCCGTCTACCCGCGTGAGCTCACATGGGCGCCCTGCCCTGTTTGTTGTCCGCAGCACCTCGGGGGACTCATCTTTGGGAGTTCATCCGAGATATTCTCATTCACCCGGAAAAGAACCAGGGCCTGATGAAGTGGGAAGACCGCCGCGAGGGCGTTTTCAAGTTCCTCAAGTCTGAGGCCGTGGCTCAAATGTGGGGCCAAAAGAAGAAGAACAGCAGCATGACGTACGAGAAACTCAGTCGCGCTATGAGGTGGGTAGCAAAGTCAAAGCACAATTTGAAAACAACAAAGGCAATACGCCCTGCAAACAGCCCTGAGCAAATGGCTGTCTTTCTTCCACCCACAGGTACTACTACAAACGCGAGATCCTGGAGCGGGTCGACGGACGGCGGCTGGTCTACAAGTTTGGAAAGAATTCCAGCGGGTGGAAGGTCGAAGAGCTGGGAATGAGCATGTGAAGCTTTCATTCTCCACGGCAGTTGAACCGAAAGCGTCAAAGTCGTTCCGAACTCGAACGACCTGCTTGTCCTGTCAACGGGAAAATGTCGCTGCCCAAATGTTAAGACACGAACTTCCTTTTTGAAGGAAGGTGTTGCAGAAAACGTAAGCCACTCTTTTGGGCTCCTGTAGGTTTTGTGAACCGATTTTAACCTTGTTGTGTACGTATGCACGTGCTTGATTGACATGAAACTCAAATGTTTTCTTGCATTGTATTCCTACGTTTTATTTTTGAAAATAAGTCGGGCTTTGTGACTTCCAATGAGCTGAGCTGAGCTGAGCTGAGCTGAGAATCTACTGGATTTCCTTCTCTTATACTCACTGGAAAAGTGTAAACAACAACATCAACAACAACAACAACCATATTGTCGCAACGTGTAGTTGGACTTCACTTGCGCATGGAACGATTGTAACAACGCGGGCTACGTCTTTTGCCATCACTTATTGTAAAGTGATTTGTTTTGAAGAGAAATAAGTGGGCTTTTGCAATTTAGAAACGTTTCATCTGCTTGTACCTTTTGTCATGGCCATCCACCAACGTGTCCCCCACTTTGGATGTGGGATGAAAACGTGACATAGCTTCTGTATTTATTTCCTTTTTACGCACCTTGGCTGTAAAGATTTGTACGTGAATGAAACAATAAATGTTTGAATGAAAATCTTGCCTCGTATGTGAATATCCGAGTAAAGGATTTGGAATTTTGCCGCACATATACGAGGACGATCTCTTTGTGTGTCTCGGCATGTGAAGACGTTGACAACAAAGCAGACTTTGACTTGACTTTGACTTGATCGTTCCTGGATCAAGTCCTACTACACCTTGTGCAAATGAACCGTCGATTGTTAAACGTGGACTGTGGATGTGGTTCTGTGGCTTCAAAAGAAATGAAAAGATGTTCATCGTGGGTCCTGGAAACATGCCATCGATTTATTGGACTTCAACGTAGTCATACGTACCTGCTTTGGGTTTTTGATGATTCACATCCCGCGCAATCTGTTCCAGTGCAGAAAGGCCTTTGTCCCACTCAGTACTTGTGTGCTTCTGTTTTGCTTATTCAATGAAGGGCCTGAACTGTGCCATGCACTCAGGGCCAGCTTTATACATACATAGTACATACGTACGTACGTATGTTCTGAGTTGCGTCGTCTTTGTTTTGGATTCGCTGGAGTCATGGTCCTTTTGTGCGCTAAAATTGGAACTGAGACTGACTTGATTTCTGTCCATTTCCAGCGCCTCCATCGAGAAGGCGGGACAAGCAGCTGGCAGTCATGTCGACGGCCTTCAGGGCATGTGCATGTGCATGTGCATGTGCATTTCTTCTCTGTGCAGTCTATCCCGATGCTTTGTGTGAGACATCAACCCAAACACTTCTGGCCAGGGGACTCGTTTCAAAAATAGAATTGGAAATATGAATACAAAGAGTGCGCACCATTGGCATATTTCTGAATGACATCCAGCCCACACGTCAGCAGAAGGTCCAACGCCCAAATCCAAATGAGCCAAATGCTGTGGTTCCAGCAGAACGGCCATCCGTTGTGCAGAGCTGCAGCGCTCGAGCACTTTCCAAACGAGTGAAACAACTTTCCTCTCATACGGAAAAAAAATCACAATGTGCGGGTTTTGACGCTTGAGCGCAGCTTCCCTGACTACAAAAATAGAGGCCAAGATTGGAATCTTACTCATGCCTTGCACATATTTGCCTTACGCTCTCCTCTCCATGGGTCAATGGCTGAAAGGGAACAGACGTATCTGAAATTAGGACTGAGCACTGCTGAGTAAGGCCCTCCCAAGCCACACACCAAAGCCATAGCTATTTGTATGCCAATCATTGTTCAATGTAGTTTCTGATCATTTCACATCTTTATGACAACCTTAATGTGCATTTTTGCAACTTTTTGGACTTTGGTGCCCACTGCTAGCTTCTTATTTGAACACAACCTTAACACTATGGACGCACAAGACTTCCGTTTATGCTATGGATTTACACATTTACACTTTTTCCTCTTACCACACATCTGTATTGAAATGTATATTCAAAAAGTGCTTGAGAAAATATTTGGCTGGATCAATCTTTTATGAATGAAAAAACAACAACAGATATAGCTCTAACACACGGCCATTGTTAGACCTGTTAATCCACCTGCTGTGTTGAGCACCCCCAACAATACCCCCCACCCCCACCCACACACCCACAACGTTAGGCCTCCTTCAAGGTCAACATACCTGCCAAGCAGGCTCAGTTTACGAGAAACGTTGTAGTCTGTGCCAGAGAAATACAGGAAAGCAGGGAGGGGTGGGTGGATTTTTACTGCAGTGATCTCACTGCATTGTCACAAGATAAACACAAAGAGACGCATTCTGCCCATCCCCGTGGTTACTTATTAAACGGAAAGGTAATACTTTCGCTTCAGAAACCACAAAAAGGCAACACTGAAACTGCAAACACGCACCTCTAAAAGACACTCCTACACTTATTGGTATACTATATCAACGTAATACTTTGAAAAAGGCAAAAATGTAACACTGAAACTGTAAACACGGAGCTCTCAAAGATGATTCATCTTCGTAATGAGCCGTTTATACAATGTAGTTGCTTCACAGGCCGAGAATAGACTGACCTATTTTTCCGAACTGATACGTTTAATGTGTCGAGTTGCTTACGGTAACAAAAAGAGTGCAACGTTTATTGTTGAAGGAAAGGTCATAAACATTTCCCGACACTGACCAGATAATGCGGGTAATATAGGATCAAACTATCGGGCGTTATCGGTACAATCGTGACTACCGAAACAATAAAACGAGGTCAATGGGCGCATGGAAAGCCATAGGTCAATTTCACTCGTAACGGAATGGGCAGCACGATACAAACTTGAACGGACCGCCCCCGCCGTAAACTTGGAAATTGGGTCCATGATAAATGGCCTAGGCCTGCTTTTCCTGACAGTGGTAAACCTTTTGGGAATTAGGGTCATTTTAGGGTGCTGAATTTGATTTTCGCTTCAGATGAACTCTTCACATCAGATTGTTTTGCAATCTGCTCAGATCAGTGTATGACACAAAATTCACTCATGAGTTGGACACCACACTAATATGCTCAAAAGTAGCATCAACATTTATTTGTCAATATTTCAGTTGAAACATGTTGGAAAAAAAGAATTGACAGCTACATTTTGACCCGACACTCATAAAAGGGAGTCATTTCACATTGTAGTATCTACCCAATGGTTCTCAGTATGTATGGATTGATTGATTTCTAAAGGTTTTCGAACAAATTCTTCAAAACCAGCTTTTGCTCCTTTCTCACTGGTGGCCGGCCATCTTGCTCGCTCTCTCGCTCGCTCGCTCGCTCACTCACTCACTCACTCACTCACTCACTCACTCACTCACTCACTCACTCACTCACTCACTCACTCACTCACTCACTCACTCACTCACTCACTCACTCACTCACTCACTCACTCACTCACTCACTCACTCACTCACTCACTCACTCACTCACTCGAAAGGCATCTGCTGGAAGTTTGCCGCCCTCTAAAGGATTGTCGTGAAATCCATGCATCTGCTCGTAATAGAAGCGTCTTGGAGGCGTGCCATTCCCAGGCCATCCCCGGCCTTGGGATTCCCCTGGACAGACCTTGACTTGCCACATCCCACTCTGATGAAAAGGACAGAAGGACACATGGGACAGGATATTGGATAGGCCAAAGACCTTTTTTCAACTCTAGCGACCGACGGCAGATAAGGGCAATCGTTTTGCCAGTACAATTTGGGTTCCTTCTCACAACAAGTGTTCCAAGCGATTGTAGAAAGTGCGTTTTGTCTTGGGCCGCACGCTGGCAAATAATGCCGCTTGCATTGTTTTCTCTGCAAAACATCCCATGTAATCAAGCCACATGTAGCCATAGACATTTGAAAGGGAAGCCTACACAGCCTTGTAGTCGTCTCATTGCAAACAGGCTGCTTCTCTCATCTCGGGTCTTTTAATAGACATGCCTCACTCAGCTGCTTGAGTGTCGCTCGCACCTTTAAAGGGCAACGGTGATATTTTTAGAGTCAAGCTACAATTGCTATAACTTGAATGGTCTTATTTGTGTGCCAAAAGCAACACTTACAATCCAGAATAGTCTTTTCATGAATTCACCATTTCCAAGTCAAATGACCGGAGGTGTGAGTTAGACAGTACAATAATAATTGCAGGGGATTTAGCACTTCACTAAACCTACATTCAAGTAAAGATCCATAATTCAATTTGAACACTACGTATGAATGTTTACCCAATTGGTATGTATACAAACTACAAATGACCAAAATGTCAGTGTGCCCCTCCCAAATCAGACCCCTCCCTACCCTCTCTCCCTACCTCTCTCCCTCCCTCCCTCCCTCCCTTCTCTCCTATACCACCTCTGTCTTTAGGTTAGTCCATTGCACTGCAGATCTCCTTTGACCTCCATTGCTCTGTCCACGGCTTACTTTTCATTGTCTGCATTTAGTTTTATTTTAAATCCATTTTTCAGCCCACACTAAATCCCAAAGCATGGCCGACAGAAGTCGTATGCCGCGGAGAAAGGATAAACAAGAAAAAGAAGCTGGTGAAAAGACCAAGGATGGGAAGGAGGTGAATCAAGATGGGGAAAATGCTCAACCTAATGGAGCGGGACCATCATCTGAGTCGTTACCTACCAATGATGCCACAACTAATGGAAAAAACGGAGAGCTTCAGGTTGAGCCCATGGAACTACCTCCATTTGAAATCATTGCTGGGTAATTATTCAAAAGAGAGAAAAAACAAACAAAAAACAACGCCTCGCTGCTAGCTGAAATTAGAATTGACTAACCCAGTCAGTACCTTCACATCCTTTGTGACGTGGCTGTAAATGGCATTAAGAAGCTTTAAAATATTACCATTGCTATGTCAGCAGAGCAGCTGCTGTCACTGTAGGAACCCGAAACGTTGACAAAGGATTCTCTTTGAATGCCGCCTGTCACAGAGCATAGTATTTGAGGGGGGACCGCAGTTGTAAAAAAAAATAAAAAATTCAGCTGGCACCCATAGCCTTTGCCAGCAAATAGCAATACCAATCAATAAGTGCACTCGTTGCGTAGTTCATGAAATGTTATTGTTTTAGTTATCAATTAAATACGGAATTCTACAGAAATGCGCCAATCATCAAATCAATGAAAATTGCAAATCAATAAAGCAGTGATATGAAATGTGCCATGAATTGGACGAAATTGCGTGAAACCCTTTGAGGGCTTGAACTACCATAACACCGGAGTGCCTCGTTGTGTTTCACAGCGATCGCATCGATCCTTTTGCATTCAAGTTCCAGTTCAAGAATGTGGAATACTCCTCGGGCCGCAATAAGACCTTCTTATGTTACCTGGTGGCCAAAGGGAACACACCTGACGGGCTTCTGAGAGGCTGTCTGGAGGATGAACATGGCGGCTCTCATGCTGAAGAGGCCTTCTTCACGCAGTGCCTGCCTGACTACGACCCTTCACTCAAATACGCAATTACCTGGTGAATTGACCTGAACCTTATACAAATGCAGCCTCGTTGACAGCAAAAGAATACATGTCGTCAAATGCTATGCCCTTCCTTTCAGGTACATGTCATCGAGTCCCTGCTCTGCTTGCGCTGCAAAGATAGTTGACGTGTTGAACGCCAAGAAAAACATCAAATTGAGCATCTCGGCCGCTCGGCTCTTTGAGTACGAGGAGGCGGAGATCCAGGCTGGGCTAAAGGCCCTGCATAAAGCCGGATGTAAGCTGAGGATGATGAAGCCTCTGGACTTTTCCTATACTTGGGATACATTTGTGGAGAATGAGGAGCAACCTCTTAACCTGTGGGAAGACTGCAAAGACAACTATGAGTATTATCATGAGAAGCTGTCTGAAATTCTGCAGTGAACACAGTCGGCAAAAAAAAAAAAAAAGAAGATAGAGAGAGAGAGAGAGAGAGAGAGGTATTTTAGCAAAGCTGAACGACAAAGGGCTCGGTCGGCCAGCGAGAGAGATATTTTTTTTGACAGAAGGTAACTGGTTGATATTCAGGTCTTTCAAGCAAAGCTGTCATTTAGCATCAAGCGATTTACAAATAAGATATTTCGTACTTCCCCACTGCCACAAAAATGTTGAAAAGTCACTGAGTGGCAAGGTGTGACACCTGAACGGGACTTATGTTGTCATATGGAAGGTGTTTGAGAAACGTGATCACTGTGTGACACTGCCATTGTCTGAGTGCAGACACACACACACACACACAGACAAGTGCAATTTTGGCGCATTACAATAAGAGTATTGTAAATAAAACCATATCTGAAAACAATTAGTTGTTTGATTGTGTGTAATGAGACATCATGCCAGTCCAAAACTTCCAATAATGGACCTTGCATCAGCACATGCCGGATTCATTTTTCTCACAAATTCCGTTTTCAGTATCGAATATGTTGGCGTGATCATGGGACCAAAATGAGCCAATCAATTTGTTTACTGGGAGAGATTGATGGTATTGAAAAATGAAAGGAATAGTTCACTTATTTCGCCATTTTCAACAGGAAAATACTATTCTGTCTGTAATGATCTAATCTATCCTGCTTTGAATCACTCCCAGATCCATCTTGTGTCATTAAAGCCTGTTTTAATCTTCATTCAAGATAAGATAAGATAAAATAAGATAAGATAAGTGATGACAGTTCCAAACAAATCCGTCCGTCTATTTTATCCTAGCGCGTCAAGAAAATGCTTCGCTCCTTCTGGCCACCTGGGGGAAGTATAGGACAGATAGAGAGACAGATCCCGCTTTCGTTGACTGTCTGGGATGATTTATTTACCGGATCAAATATCAGTTCCAATTTTAATATCGAGCAAAATAAAAGTACTATAGCTCCCATCATCGTGTCAGAAGAAACCAAAAAAAAAAAAAACAGACGCACAGGACAGGCCACCATGACACAGATTTATTTCCCCCTGTGGGGAGGGACAATGATGATTCAATAACAATACTATGGCAAGAAGTGGTCAGTTTGGTTGGAGTTTCCTAATAGGTTCTCCCCTTGCACATATTTTTAAAACATTCTATTTCTTCTGTTGGACACACTAGTACTTTAGCAAAACACAATTCCTCCAGGTATCATTGCATCCTCCACTTCATTTTCTTTTCTTTCCCAATCAATCCCTGTTGACTGTGGCATTGCATGCTGTCCTACCTGAAACACATTTCTACAATGAGTGAGCCAGTCAAAGGAAATCGGAAGAAAAATGTTCCTCTATCTACCTTCTAAGAGTTCCCAATTTGATTTCTCAAGACTGCGGCTTCTGCTGCCATCTCTTCCTCCGATCTCCACTTTGAGGGCACGTTCTCATCTTGGTCATCGTGTTTTTGGAGCTGCAAATGCAAATGGCAGTAAGTGCAACATGCAACCACGAATACAGCCATCCTATGAATTTGATTTGATTTTTGTGTCGTGGGTTGTGGCAAAGTATTAACCTCGGCGGGGAGCGAAAAGTCATTTTCAAAAGTGTTTTGGACTCATTTATTCTTTTCTCTATTCTCCTCCTCCTCCTGCTTCTGCTTATATCAGCAGGTAATTCCCTCAGCAGCCCTTCTTCGCACTTTATTTGTTCAACCATTCCCACCTTTGAGCAATCCCATCCAATCTCCAGGATTGCATTTTAATCACTCGTGGAATTGTACACCTCCCACATAATACACTGGGAAAAAAAAAAAAAGTCACAGCGCATAAATTCAGAATGAAGATTTGGTGGCACATTAATATGATGTGAATAGATATGATGCGCTTACAATCTGCCTCGCGACAGCATCGGCAAGAAAAGCACAAGACGAGACGAGGCTATCACAGGAGTCACAAGCGACGTTAAAATTGGCGTCTGAAATACAAATGACGCATAGACTTAGCATGACTTGATGGTGAGCAACATTTCATTACGGTTGATGAGTTGAAACTTTGAATGAATGTCTGTCAACATTTCGGGATCTCTTTTTTTAACTACTATCCCAACCTTGAATGTCTGTAAACATTTTGGTATTTTTCTTGGTCAGCACTTATGAATGCATTTTGATTTCGTAGATTTATATATTTATTGCACTATCGCTAGTAAGTGCTAAAAGATGGGCACTACTAAAATAATCCTAAATTCCGGAGGATTTCCTCATACAAACACAAATTGGTTGTGCTCAAGTTTCAGAGAGAGCCGTTGTTCCTAAACAGTTAGTTCCAATTGGAAGGATCATCCAGCCGGGATGCTCCGTTCCTCACTAACAAGCCATGTAGTTTCTGATCAGGAAAATGAAAAGCGTGTTCATTCTCTATTTGAGCCATCCATTTGGGGTAAATACAGCCACTTTTAATGAGGACTATGGATGCATGGCCACCATCCCATCCCATTCCATTCCATGTCTTGGTGGGATAGATCCCAATTTGCCCATTCAACTCAATCATTGCAAGTAGTAATAATGTCAAAAGAACGGGGATCAAGCACCCCCGCTAAACATAACCTACTCTCTATGTAGGCCTCTGAAAATGTACAAAAAAGGAGATTGCGATCGGAACGATCGTATTGGATACGCACATTGTATTTTCGGCCCCGATCGTTCACAGATGGAAAAGCTACGTATATCGGGCAGGAGAAAGAGAAAGAAATTGCAGCTGATTAACCTCTGGCCACCCCCTTTTCTCCCGCCTGGCTGTTGGACATGGTACAATCGTACGTCAAAGAGGATAGACTTTCATGAAGCTGCTGGCTGGCCCCACATGATGACTGACCCAGGGGTTAACTTGACCTTTGGACCATCTACAAGCCAAGCAGATAAAAAGCCTCCATGGGACTGTGAGCAACAATCAATAAATATACTTGTAACAAACATGGTGGATGGAGGCTTTTGGCAGAAAATCCCCAACATTGGATCAAGAGCCCAAGTCTAAGCCCGTCCGTGCGTGCAATGATGGAACAAATTGAATGCATCTTGGGTGATGAGTGGATGAGTCTAATTCAAAATCACAAACAGCAGAAGGATCAGTTGCGCGGGCCGGTTGCCAACCCCTGGCCCGGTGAGACCTTTTCCCCGTGTACCGATGAGATTGCGCAAAGTGAGATTCCGATGATCAAAGCCACTTTGCCAAGACTTGAGGTCAATGTCGTTTAAATGACCGAGCCTTTATCAAAAGTTGATTCGAGTTTCAAATTGGTTTTCGAAGCAGAAAGCATGAAATGAAAAGTTGGTGATTGCATCCAAGTTAAAGCAGCACTAATCTTACAAGAAACCTCCAGGAATGTTGTTTTATAAAAGTCATTTGACCTTTGTTGCATGTCTTCCCCTATATTGCTGCTACGTACAGTATGTGTGCATGCTGGGTATTCAATTGAATGTTCCCAATTACACCACGGAAGGAAGTATTGCTATTTCCAAATATGGAGAGGGCAGTGATCAGCTAGGGAGTTTGTCTTTGTCCTTCCTCTCAATGTTTGCTATTCTATTCCCATTCCCATTTGGGAGCAGAGATGGAAGAATTTCCCTCTTGTACATGGCCAAAGTCATTTTCACCGCATAGGCATGTTATAAAATGGGGGTGTTTAAAATATCCCCCTGATTGAGCACGGCTCGTGGCAATTCCCCGAAGAAATTAAAAAGAGCCTAAGTGTGGGCTTGTCCTGGTCCATGCTGCTCCTGCCTGCGCAACTGTGACAGTCCCCACTGGACAACGACATACGTACACGGATGCTTTTTAAGTTCACAATGCTACAAATTGACGGATGCAAATGTGAATATTCTCAGGAGAAACGCACAAGACACAAGAATGACTGAATGAAGAGAAGGACTTGAGCTTGTTTGATACCACACTTTGGAAGTCATTACCTTGAGATGTTAATTGTGGATCGCATTAACGTTGCAAACACTACGCGCACATTTCAAGAAAACCTTGTCTGATACGTAATCTTTGTCAGAGTCAGCTTTATTGTTATTGTCGCGCAATGTTGGATGGATGGATTCTTAATGATGTGTATGCTCATGGATTTGTCAAATCAAACAAACGGATGTAGCTGTTCATCCAAAACAAAAAGGTGGCGTACCTCATCATAGATGCTATCATTGCGTTCAAAGTCACCCGCCTTCCTGGGAAGCACGTGGACGTGGACATGCTGCAAGCAAGCAAATAAGACAAAGCAGTTGTTTAGGCATTGTGCTGTGGGTTAGGGGGATCTTTTCAACACAGCCAAATGAATGAATGAATTAATTAATTCACAGACTGGTAAACGAGCAAAACGGTGCTACCGCTTTGCCGCAAATCACAGAGTGAGAAATTCCACCCTGCGTGCCGTGCCGTGGCGTGGCGTGGCGTGCCGTGCCGTGGCGTGGCGCACACCACAGAGACTCCTTAATCTTTCACTTTTAAGGCTGTAATTGACTTTCTTTCACCGCAGCGCTCCTAGCCAACTATTCGGGTGACTATTCAAACAAACTTGGCAGCCTGCATGATTCACTGTGATTTGTTTCTCTGCAAGGGTGGAACATCAATGTCCTCAAGACACTTTTTCGATTGACTTAGTCGGCGGAAGTGTTGTGGCGCCACGAATGCATTGTCAGAAACGCAGCACAAGTAACGTGCCGCATTTAACTGTTAGTAACGGTAAGGTGGTGACTTCCGACGCCGTAAGTCTTTGAGATCTACTTATTGAGGGTGCACAGCCAGGATAGGCTCCAGCGACCCTCATGAGGATAAGCTGTTGATGAATGACGGAAGGGATCATATTGTTGTTGTATTGTACAAAGATCGTATGAATCCCCGGCAGGACTGTTGAATGAAAAAAGATGGCGCCCCTCCTGATGACTCACAATCCTCCTCCTGCATTTAAAATGCAATTCCAAGGCTCCAAATCATCTTTTGTCCCGAGACCCGAGCCAGTGAGTTTATCAAAGTGCATGGGGAAGGCTTGAAATGTTGTTAGATATGCTATACGGGCAATTGTTTTTTTCATCCTATAACCTTGAAAAATGTTCTTGTATACCCACTGCACAATTCGATTCTCTTCTTTTTTTCACTGTCGGTGATGAGTTCTTCGCCATGAACATAGTATTCTTAGTGGATTCCCAGTCAACTTTTTGAATGGTTTCGGGAGATGGGATCATGCCAAAAATATTTGAACCCTTTTAGAATATGACTAAATAATTCATCAATGCCACGAATTTGGAAGTGGAAATGAGATACAATGGTTATTTAATGGTGTATAACTGTTGCGGAATCCTCATGACATATTCAAAAGTTGTGAATTATTTAGTTCTCACCTTCACAGTTTGTCCAGCTTCAGGGCCATCCTAGTGGGAACAAAAAGATGTCATTAGAAAAAAAAAAAATATATATATATATATATATATATATATATTTTTTTTTTCCCCAAGTATTTAAAGGTCACTTTCATCACAATTCTGAAATGAGTATTAAGTGTGACATTTGTGAATTATGTGGATTGGATGCAATAGCGGATAAAGCCATAAGGCTTGCAAAACGCTCAGATTGTATTATTATTGTTATTATTATTTTTGAAGGTCGTACCAGTTAAACAGCTATGGTTAAAAGAAAACAACATATGGCCAAATAGGAGCAAGCTAAGAAGTCAGGAGGACAATGAAAACAGCTTTACTCATCATTAGTAATCTTAAATATATCACATTTTGTAACTTGCCCAATTCTAATTAGAAAGCATGTTCTTCTAATGCCAATCCAATAATGTCACCTTTTTGGTGCAATTCAAAGGATTAAACGGTGTTATTTGCTACAGACCCAAATGTCTTGCTCCTAATTATTGCACATTAGTGCGAGTGAAGAAGAGAGAAAAGAAGACATCAGATGAGTGCTAATTATTTTGTCCCTGCCCTGATCAGAGGGAAACAAAACAAAAAATCAGTCTTGTGTTGCCCAAAACCTTTTGTTTTAATTAACCCAAGATGAGTTGTACGATCCTATTTTCCACAGAGAAATGGCACAATGAGGTGAAAAATTGATACCGCCTGCAGAGAATAGTACTTTAATGTGGTTCTGGGAAAAGGGAGCTGTCACGATTTCAATCCTAATCTTAGTCAACCATTTCCCAGTCAAAGAAAGCGACATCAAGGCAAAGCATTCATTCTCTTTGTTGCTTTTTTCTTGGTTTTTTCTTAACTTTGATTCTCTTACCAACCTGTGAAACAATTTTGTCTGCGAGGGCCACAGTGCACGCTAGGTGATATTTTCATATTAGCATATATATCACCCGTTATGCAAAAAAGGCACTTCAATCTGAGGTGAGAGCCTGTCTACCTTTCACTTATCACAGGTGTCATAGATGGATGTGAATTTATCTTCAACGTATGACACAAGAGTGGATGAAATGTGGCAATAAGGAAAGTACACTTTGATACAATGCGTTTATTGGCTTCAAATGAAAAGCCTTCAATTGAATCCTACTTCAAAAAAAAAAAAAAAAGATTTGATTTGACCTGGATGGCAATGGTGAGAGATGTAGCATTGTAGTACTTTTCCACCACCTCGGCGACTCTCTGGGTGCTACTGAATAAATCGGTCAGCTCATCCGGTCGAAGATCCCGAAAACGCTCCACTCGTCGGAGCGGGCAAACCAATACATCTGAAAAGGTTCTGTTAAGGAAGTTTGGAATTGGAGGAAAAAGTCACAGGTAACAGTTACAAATTTCCATTGATGTTGCCAGCCATTGTAAAACATGGAAACACACACTATTTGACTTCATATTGCTGGATACGTTTACGTTTCTGTATCATCCAAAGAATGGCAAAGATGGAAACACATACGGTAATTTTCGGACTATAAGTCGCGTTTTTTTTCATAGTTTGGGTGGGGGGGCGACTTATACTCGGGAGCGACTGATATACATATATATGTTTTTTTTTCTCTTTTTTGGGCAGTTTATGGCTGGTGCGACTTATACTCCGGTGCGACTTATAGTCCGAAAATTACGGTAGTTGACTTAATATTGCTGGATAGGGCTTATCCAAGCGCATTCTGCTCCCTAAAGACCTGCTACAAGTATTGGATAGTCCGTACTAATTGACCTAACAAGAAGCGCTATTAACGGCTTTGTCCGTTAAAGCAAAGCGAATGAGCAGAAGCGAAAGGGAGGGACAACTTGATTGTAATCAGCGAAGAGATCTCGTCCCGTCTGTGTCTCGGCTACTTGATTCGGGGCTTTGACGATGACACGAAAGAACATTCGATATCCTATTATGATCTGCTATGGCAGTCTCAGGGTTACAGTGCATGTGCTAAAAACAAGGCAGCGCGGATTGGTTTTACATTGCAAATGCAATCACTCCTCGGAGGGAGGCAAGACATCTATCTGTCTGTCTGTCTGTCTGTCTGTCCTCCGACCCCAGCTCCCCAACCGTAGCCCGACTCGCCACACGCCGGCTCAAATGCCGTGGTGCCGTGGTTCGAAACGACCGCAATGCATTCGTTCACATTAGCCTGAGATAAACCTCTTTGCCTGACCCCTGTCGAGCTCGTCTCACAGACCATTTTCACACTCGTCCTGATGTTGTTTGAGGCAGTGGGCTGTTCACACAAGAAAATGACTTGATCGAGGACAAAATGGATGGTGCTGAGGATACAAACAATAAATCAATACATCAAATTGCACATATTGGCCAGACATTGGGCGATTGGCTAGCGATCAGTCCAAGGTGCACCCCCTATTCTGTGGCACATTTTTCAGATTGTGCATCATTCAAATGACTGACACTTTTGTATTTGGACTCTTTTTTCAAAAAGGCAACAGCCAAGCATTTTTGTGCCAGTCAAGCGGATCGGCTCAATGTTTGCTAAATGAACTCTTCCGATTTTTTTAGATACATACGTATGTACATTTTGAATGGCTTAATTAGGAATATATTGGTTCGAACCTCTTCACGTATTGTCTTACCCATGATTTTCGAGCCGCATCATTACGTGGTATTAATGATGTTTACTAAAAATGTGAGAGTGATCCCACGAAATTGAACAAACTAGCATTTGTTAACTTGGAAAGGAAGCTCACTTCCACAATAAATAAGAGGCAGTCATCAAAAAAAACAAAAACAAAAGGAGCCACTCACAATATCACAGGCCATAATGAAGGCAGCAGAGCCTCAAATCAATCAAAATGCCCTTTGGCTTGGCACTGGTCAAAACAAAGAGATCCATCACTGCGGCTGCTGCAACAATTGTCCCTTCCTTGCACAGATTACAGGTTACGGCCCACACACCAATGGCCTCCATCATGGCACATTGGCATACACAGGAGGAAAACAAGGCCGTCAATGGATTCATTAGCAATTGGCAACTTTTACTCTTCCTAATACACGGGTATTGTTTTCTTTTTCTTTTGTTGTTCATCTCTCAAAGCTACAGTGGAGGTTGTCTTGACAATCTCAAATCAAACAAAAAACACTGAAATCTCACATGAAGCTATTTTCTCCATTTAAGTCATTAAACCACCTTACAATGACCTCAATTAGAATATCTCATCCAGCCTCAGGTCCTATTTATTCTTTTTATACAATGGCATACAGCTGTTTGTCACATGTCCCATTACTTTTGGAACGGAACGTACGTACATGTCACGTAAAAAACAAAACAAAAAACGCTGTGTTTTTTATTTTAGGTAAAATTGTCACGTCCATTGAAAGTAATAAAGTAGCTTGCAATCGAAGGTAACTAAGTTGAAATGCGCATCAAATGCACATATTTGGACAAGTTGGTGAAACAACGATTCTATCCTCAACTGATGGAGCACCTGAAATAAAAGCTAACAAGTTCAACAATAAAGGATTGAATCCATTCTGTATTCAACAGATCTCTGCCAATGCTACAACTTTGCTTGGGCTTTCAGGCTGACAAGATGGAGAAAAAAAAGCATGTCAGGAGAAGAATTGCTCTCTGTCATGTTCCTCACACCATTCCTGCCATCACAAAGCAAAAAAAAGAGGTTGAATCAAAATTACCCTCGATTGAGATTTGACAAGCATTGTAGTAAGATTGAAGTCATCTCACTCAAAGAGCGACACTTTCGGGAGATTGGATGATCTTTAAGACTGACTGTCAGTTATTATACACACACACAAACAAAAAAGCAACAATAACTAAACAGCAATGCAGCCATGTGACTTAGTACTTCAATCCACCCTCATCAAGACACAATTCTTTGTGTATGGAAATGCACTGCTATGTCACAGTTCCTATTATTAACGCAGACTATTCTCCATCGGAGACTCAGCCAGATGCTACATCATTTGATTGGAATATAGTCTTGCGTGAAACTCGCACAAAAGGTGAGGAGAAAGAAGCGTATGGAAAGTAGATGCTTGAAATGATGCATGCCCTACTAGCCTCATGAAAGTCACACGAGCACCTGTCGTTTGGATAAATATACAGTGAATGCAAAAAGCGGAGTTACACTGTTAGAAAACAATCTTTGTCAGTAGCTCCCGTAAAGCTCAATCAACATCAAGTCTCGTTGGACTTCAAAATCATTTCTTAACTGTCATGTTGGATGAGAGACTTTTGAAGCAACCGAAGCCAAGGAAAAAAGCTTTGGAGCCACACTCTTGTGTCTTCGGATTGGCCCCGAATAGCTAAGATGGGGGGGAAAGACAAAGCTCAAAAGAATCATTGGGGATACGAAATACAGCTCTCTCTCTCTCTCTCTCTCTCTCTCTCTTAACAAAAATAAGGGGACCAAAAAAGAAAAAAACGATCGCTCAAAAATCATTACAAGGCCTTGTGCAAACCAGGAAAACCGAATGGTACCTTTTTTTCCCAGTTTTTCTGAAAAGTGTTAATCGTGCCTTTTGTGTCCCTTTAAATGCAATCATTAAATGCCAACATTTAGCAATTTGGTAATGCAAACACTAATGACTACAAAATCACACCAATAGCAAACCCTGGATTTTTGCCAGACCAATGACAACGAGTTGAAGAAAAAAGCCCAAACCATTACGAGTTGCCCCTGACGGGAGAAAGAAAGCGCGTCTTTAGAAATGACATTCAAAAGAAATAGAATGGATGTCAGAATGTGAAAAAGCTGTCTAAAGTTGATTTTTTTCGTTTTCTTTTTTCCAATCAATTTAAACCCAAATGCTCTTGGAAGTTACTAACATTGGATTTAAGAAGAAATTGCCATAGATGGGAATTGGCAGGCAGCCTCGCAGCCAGGCAGGCAGGCAGGCAGGCAGCTTTGTTTCGTTCTATCAATGTTGAATCTGATATGATTAGAGTGAACAGCCAGGATAAGCATGGCTAAAAGAGAGACAAAGGGGCACAAATCAATATTTGTGGGAAGTGCTTCCAAGCTTTTAGATAAGGACATCAAATCACTCAACTGCGGCCTCGGTCCTGCTTTTGTGCCTTGTGAAACGGACGACGGACAGGGACTGACTGCATGGCAGGCTGAGGAAGACTTGCTTTTGGGGATCACGGGGCGAAACCTTCACACACTCTGACTTGTCAAAGGGACAAACCTTGTCGGAGGGGTTCAATGCTCCGCGCTTTGCTCGAAGCTTGAATGCGGCAATGCTTTACCAATCAGATCCATCCATCCATCCATCCATCCATCCATCCATCCATCCATCCGTCCATCCGTCCATCCGTCCACCCATCCGTCCATCCATCCATCCACCCATCCGTCCATCCATCCATCCATCCATCCATCCATCCATCCATCCATCCATCCATCCATCCATCCATCCATCCATCCATCCATCCATCCATCTTGTGCTCCACTGTCAAATATAGAAAAGGAAAAGATCATAAAATCAAAAAGATATAATAAAATACAAATAATATAAATAATAATATATCAAGGCCAAATTCTTGAGGTGTTTCAGATACTTGGAGCGGCATGGAGGCGAGGCTCTGCTATTGTCCCCCCGGCTTCTGATGTGCACTTTTTAAAAAGTCACCTTAGCTGCTGAGTTTCCCGTTTGATCACACGCTAGCGCTCGCTCATTTGTTGCAAAGATGGCAGTTTTGAAGGATGACAAACTGGTTCCTGTTGTTTTGTTTTAGCCTCCATCTGGTGCTTGGCCCTCAATGAGCGATTGGAGAAAAGAAAGAAAAGTGCTGAAATGACAATCCATAAATCTCCTTCACTGAGGAAGATTGGTCATTTTGCTCAGCAGGCTTCTGAGGAGAGCCCTTCACATTTACTCTTTGCTTACGTATATGAAGAAAGACGGATGGTGTGGAATTTTCTCAAATATGTCCAGCTCTTGTATTTTTGTCTGGGGTAATAATAATGCTCTTTTTTTGTCCCCCTTGAAGCATTCAACCTGTCAGTTTAATGAACCGAAATTCCCATAGCGCCATCTGATTTTGATTTTTTTCTCATCAAATGATTAAATATCAAATGTCATCACAATTTCATGTCGTCCACACTACAGCGAGCAGAGAAGAAGGCCTGCACCGAGCCGGCTGGCTGGCTGGCTGGCGCTGCCCGAGGCAGTAGTATGTGTCTCAAGTGCTACGTTGGCCGATCCTTTCTGTGAAATTGGTTTGTTAGGCTCCCAAGTCTCCCGCAGAGAATGAGCAGGCTCGGCCGCTCTCCCTCCACTTAGCTGCAATTCATTATACTGCTGCATGCTGGCTGGGTGGCTTGGTGCAGGGGCAGGGGCAGGGGCAGGGGGGCCCTACTGTGCTGGATCCAATAATATGATGTCATTGGAAGTCATTAACAGCATACGTACGTATATTAGGAGGAAGTGACATAACGCAGTTCAGCCCCAAATTGTTCCTTACAGTAATATGTTGTATGCGGGCCCACTCGTCTAAACACATCATCTTAGCTTTGTGGAATAGAAATGAAGCAGCGCATTTCACCCGCTTTTATCCGTCTCAGGCGGCGGGGTGGGGGGGTGACCATTTGTCCACTTGAGCACATTGCAGTTCCCAACAATCAATCACGGACGGCTCTGCAGACTCGTATCATCAGATGTTGTGAGAATGCGTATGAAGTCTGCACACAAATTGGAACTGATGAGTTTTCTCAATCTTTGATGCATTTTCCAGTGCTCTGGTCATTTGACGTAAGCAAATAAATGAATGCTGGATTGCGTCTCCTGTTGCCAGCAAATACAACAAAAACGAGGAGGTTTGAACGGATGACTTCTTTGTAAGTCAGAAGTGACACATGCCACTAAACCAACGCTCGCTCGCTCGCCTGCCACATCATTCACTGTTTTCAGGCTTCTATCCCGCAGAGCTTTCTCTTTGCAGCAGCCACCTGAGCTTGTGCACTCCCAATCAACTGGCCACACTTTGGAGATACGTAGCATTGGTCCAAATAAGAGAGAAGACACAATGAACGTATATTGGTGAGTGAATCAAGCTGCTTCATTTGCAGACGCTCCATTACTCAATGTGAAGACAAACTGACCACAGCTTGAATCTGTTGGAACCAGCCACTGACTCGCAGCAATACAAATCACACAAATCACAACAAGATTTGGATTCAAAAGTTCCTCAAATGGATGTATGATGGCAAACAACTGCTGTACTCCATCTGTTTTGGGCATACGTCCCGTTTTTGAACGCACCATTTGGGGTCAGTTTGGTGATTGTGTAATGACGAATCAATCGAGCCCTGTGTAAAATCTTTATACCTTCTTTATGACCCTACTAAAGCGGGTTAGGGCTCCGGCCAATTTAGCCGACGTTTGCTCGTAAACTTAAGTGCCATGCAAAATGGAACTCGATGAAAGGTCGTACGAACAAAGTTGCGACAGATTACATCCCATGAAAATGGCTTTAGTGGTCGGACACACGCACACACACGAAGCCAAAAAGCTGCAAATGCAAGCACTGAAGGTCCACATTACAAAAAGTTGGAAATGATTCAACATGCCACGTTCCCTCTCGTCATTTTCCCGTTGCCCATCTTACGATCGCAGCCGTTTGGCTTGCGGGCAGCCGTACCGCTCATCCCGATATACATTTGAATTTCATTATACTGTATTTAAATACTAGCCGGTCGGTGATTTGCATGGCTAGTTAGGAAAGGAAACAAATCTTGAGAGGAGTCCAATCGACTGCGCTTGGGGCTTTGGGTTATTTTATTATGACAGATATTCAAACATGTCAGAATATATAACATTGAATTACTTGGTAATTGTGGCCGTGGGCTTGCAAAGAAAAAGGGCAGCCAAGATGTGTGTTAAAGACAGAGCTCGGCCAGTGGTTGTAAAGTATCATTTTATCGGGATTTCATGCATTTGGACGTTGGATTTCCGAACCGTTTATCCTCACGACGTTCGTGGGCATGCTGACTCCAAGCAAAGCGTTGTGTCAAAATCACAGTTGGCTCGCAGACTGCATTGGCTGCGTTCGACACGTAATTCCTCTGGGATAGCAACATGGTAGCGGTGCAAGGGTTAGTGCTGTTCAACAATGTTTCCACACACACAGGAAGGAAGCAGCTGGCCACCACGCAAGAGATGACGGACGGCCAAGCGCCAGCAGGAACGTGCTGGCAACATGCAGCCCACTGCTGGTCAATGGAACGCTCGGCTTAGCAGTGTGTGTGTGTGGGGGGGGGTCTGGCACACTGCATGCATGACACAGATCTGCACCCAAAACAAAAAAACAAAACAATTTCAAATATACACTCCTTGTATTGGAGCCAATTAGATTAGCACAAACAAAAGCAGCCAACAATAGCTAACATTTGTTGGAAGCAACGTTCAGTACGATTTACAGGGCTAAAGCATTGCGGCATGTAAGAAACGCAGAAAAATGTACTACCACCTAGTCTTGGAAAGAAAGGATTAAGGTGCCACAGAAGCGCTCTAATAACATGACAAAGTTCATCCATACGCGCTTTAGCAACATGGCAAGTTCACAAATGAAGCTCTTTTCCCGCTCCAAGCTGCACTTAGATCATCTGCTGTCTTCTCCAGCTGCCAAGTGGATGACAGCTCTCAGCGGACCTATTTTAACAAGAAGGGCCTAGGGGCTCACAGGGAAAGAAAAAAAAAAAAGAGGCATTCCAGCAGATTGCAAGCGGCTCCCGTGGGAGACGCCGGCCGGACCCGCCCGCCGGCTTTCGTGTCCCAACAGTGAGAAGCGCCGGTGTGCAACTCCATCTGGACCACGACATTCCGACAAAGTTACAAGTAAAGCTCAACTCAGCGTCCGAAGGGAAAAGATGGCTGTGAGTTCCATTAGAAAGTTAGTCATCTTGGGACTTCAAGAAAAAATGGAGGTAAAAAAGTCCTCTTTTCTCAAGAGTCATGAATTCATTGTGAGAAGGTTTCTGGCCATTACTGATCAAAGGACTGATTTGCACTCACTGAGCTTTGAACAAGTCACCCATCTCCCACAATGTAGCGCTGCGATGGCAAGTCCAAGTCTGTCCTCACAATTAAGTCACACACACGCCTCAAGTCACACACAAGTTAGTCATTTTTGCATTCACCTTTGAAATACTTGGCCGTTTTATATACGTACATATATCTATATATTCATATGGATGTACGCGCACACACACACACACACACACACACACACACACACACACTGTATTTGTTATGTTGAAAGAGTGCCAAATGTAGACCATTTGTCCAATCTTCCTTTTGAGTTGAGTCCATTTTCACAAGCAACATGCTCATCTGTTCCGTATGACGTACGATAACGTGAACGAGGTCAGGTCAAAAGGGAGATGGGAGTCGTGCCAAGTCAGTCACCTTTCCCGGTGACTCTGTGACACGCTTGCAAGAGGTGAACAACGTTTAACCCAAAGGTGACGCCTCATTTTCCACAGCTCATTATGAGAGAGGAGGGAGCTTTGCATGCTGGGACAGTCGTTAGGTTGGAAACACGTAAAGCTGCCCGCCCGTGCAACTTGGAGCGTCGGCGTCTTCTCAACAAGGTTCTGGCCAATGTAAGCACTACTCCACCAATATACTCAATTGAACAATTGTAGCTTCAAACTTTGAGGAAGCAGAGCATTCTCTCCATCTGGACGACATGTTGAATTATTTGGCTCGTTTCGAAGAGAAACAATGCTAAAGAATTCACCAAGTCAAGTTATCATCCAAACACAAAGTAGGTATCTGCAAGACTCCAGTGTCTGCAGTATCCACTTCATCAAACTCATTTCAGCAATTGGGAGCGACATGCATTGACATGCAAGTTTCTCACGGGAATGAGCTGAGCATTGAAAAAGCTTCTGAATTGCTTATTGCACATTCAAATCATGTCTGCAGCATGAATCATGAATGTCAAATCCTACACACAGTATGTCATTCAATTAGCTGATGTCCAAGAGTACTGCGCTTTATTGCACACTTAGAAAATCAAAATGAAATCAATTCGTACAATTCAAAGAGTTCAAATAGAAATATTTAGATCACAGAAATACGGAATATTTGGCCAACTAAAATAATGTTAAACGAGCGCAATTTGATTTACCAGCTAAATACCCGATTGAAAATAGTGTCCCAGGGTAGAAACTAAGCCCCAAATGTCAAAAATCTCCCTCTCCAAGTGGTGACGAATAGTTACCCAAGTGAATCTTTTTGTGGTGGTGACACAGGTCCGCGTGCCGGAAAGCTCATTAAGCATTCACTGTCATCCTCCATCTGTTCCACACTCGCGAGGCGAGGCGAGGTGAGGCGAGAGGGGGAGCAAGCTGTCCTTTTTTCCCCTATCCTTCATTCTTTCTTTTTTATTCAATCGCTCTTGTATTAACTCTAATCTGCTTTTCTGAAAATGATACAGTCCCGTCCAAAGGCGTTTCAACGGCAAAGTCAACTCCTTTACTTTAGGGGGGGCGGGCATGTTTTATTAGTGTTTTAATAATCATTCTCTGATTTAATTCTCATCACCTGAATTAAGCTCAAAAGTTTGGTGCATGTGTGTTTTCACTTCCAGCCAGTGGCACTCAAGACATGAGAGAGAGAACAATCCATCTCTATTTCTACAGCAATGTCAAGAAGCAAACAGTATTCCCTCTCGTTTGTGTCATGTAAATAAATATAGCGGGTCAATGATCGGGTTTCAAAAAGAGTTGTTCTCCTGAGGCTTCTGCCGCAGGGACCGAATACTCTGTCAAGTCCAGACCCCCTTCCTTCCCTGCCTTTCCCTTCCGGGGGCTGCCCCCGTACCCCTCCAAACTTTTTAATGAGGCTGTTAGCCAAGAAGCAGTAACCTTTCAGCGACGTTCTCTGACCGAGCCATTTGATGAGAGAGAATATTGATAAAGCTGTCAGGGGGAAAAGCTCTGCCGCCGCCGCCGCCATGCTGCTGTGTGAGTCTTAACAAGCCCCTCCCTGAATCCGACATTTTTTGCTCACTTATTAGCATAAGTGGTATCTAGCCTCTTCTGACCTGGGCATCCAAAAGTACTAATAGCTGAAATGACATGCAAAGCGGAGGTTGCAATTAGTCCTACTTTTTAACGGTAAAATGACAGGGCCTGCCTGCCTGCCTGCCTGCTGGAAGGAAGGAAGGAAGGAAGGAAGGAAGGAAGGAAGGAAGGAAGGAAGGAAGGAAGGAAGGAAGGAAGGAAGGAAGGAAGGAAGGAAGGAAGGAAGGAAGGAAGGAAGGAAGGAAGGAAGGAAGGAAGGAAGGAAGGAAGGAAGGAAGGAAGGAACGAACGAACGAAGGAACGAACGAACGAACGAACGACGCATCACACCGGTCGGTATAAAGGTAGCCTTTGTATTCGTACGTTTTCTGCTGTGACTATGGAGAACTTCTGTGTCCATGTATCATTCATTTGACCTGTGAGTTTTCGAATCTGTTGGAGCAGGCCTACCTCCCACCTAGCGAGGGTTCAAGGATACGTCCAGGCACCACAGGCTTCCTGTTGACCAGAGCAAAGGACAGTTCTGTCCGCAGGAACACGGCAGAGGCCTTGATCAGGTGTTGTCCAAACTGCAGGCTTGACATGTTGGCACACCCTGAAAGGCCTGAACAAATGCGGAGACGGCAGTTGGTCAGTGATCACACAAAAGCACATGCTTGGAACTGGATCACTGCTAGTCCAGTCCTGTCCACTGAGTTGGCTGCCAATGACCAGTGGAATGATTTCATCATGCACAGGAGTCCAACAATAAATACGTACATCCAAATGAACATTGACATATGAGTATTGGGAAAACAATATTTTAGGGTTGCCCAAGTCCAGATGACATTTGGTTTGACCATGCTGAGAGTCAGTTATGCTGTCTTGGAACATTCAGAAGCAGTGTAGGAATTCATCGGAGGCCATTTGGAGCAGATACCATTAAAAGGGTGCCTCTTAAGTTTGTTAGATGAAATTTATGTGACCTTGAGAGCATTCATGAACACCATTGGTATTCATCCACGGTGGGGCTTAACTAGATTGATTTCAAGTGCATTCCCTTGGGTTTTGTGCTAAGATCAGTGCCTTTCACCAAGGGCCTTCTAAGGCTACTGAATGGACGGATGGACGGATGGACTTTGAAGATAGGCTTTAGTTTACAGAGAACTCAGCTCTCTGCTAAGTCTTCCCACATGCACATCACAAAGCTCCTTATCCTCTTGACTACCAAGTGCCGTCCGTCCGTCCGTCCACTGGGGAGCCCGGGGATGTGCTGTTGCTTCGAGACTGACATCTGTGCAGTTCTTGTCTTTTTTTCTTTTTTTTTTCCTCTTCACAACCTTCATTTGTTCAGGGAAGGCCGATTTGGAGAAAGCGGAATGGTTTTCAGAAACCACCATTTTGAACGGGTGAATTTTGTTGCTTGACTCAAATTGACATACTGGATGAAACTCTTTTGGCTACTGTAAAAGAGCTTGGTTGTTCTTAATGATATACGCAAGTGTTGGTGGGCAGGAACAACCTTGCAAAATGATGAAAAATTCAACTTTAGAGTAGAAATGAAAACATGTAGTACCTATATTAGAATTTATAAAGACGAATGGAGCAAGTCAAGCCTGAGTCTTTCAATGACAGAGACTATAGCTCCCATTTTAATGAACAAATCAATCTCCATTGTCAAAATCAGCATTTGTATAGAGCAAATGCCTGCCTGGCTGCCTGGCTGCCTGGCTGCCTGCCTGCCTGCCTGGCCGCCTGGCTGCCTGGCCGCCTGGCTGCCTGGCTGCCTGGCTACCTGCCTGCCTGCCTGCCTGCCTGCCTGCGTGGCTGCGTGGCTGCCTGCCTGGCTGCCTGCGTGTTTGCCTGCGTGGCTGCCTGCGTGGCTGCCTGCGTGGCTGCCTGCCTGCCTGCCGAGACCAGACACAATGAACGTCACGGTCGCCCTGGGTGTACTGTGTTCAATGATGGCTTTAAAAGAGAATCTCTTCTGACCAGCCAGATCCAGCGCTCAATCCCTTCTGACCACCCATTCCCTTTTGGCACAGTTGAGTGTTGGCGCCATCTCCTCCCTTGGCATTAAGAAAATGGGCACGCAAGCGTCCCTCGTGGCACGGAGTATGTCAGACAGAAATAATCTCCTTCCACTGATAAACTATAGCAATCTCACAGCCCATGGGAAGCAACAGACACAATTTGAAAAGCAATGGAACAACTACATGGCTTGTGGTGTCGCTGGGATCGTCGAGTCAGAAAAAAAAATGGAGCTCATCCCCCCCTAAATTGACTCCAAACCAATGGACACGACAGAGAGAACTAAATCACCAGATAAGTAAGAAATACAACCACCGACATCTGCCCGACTGCTCTCTCTCTGTTCCATACATAAACATAAATGATGGAGGGGGCCACAATTTGGCATCAACATTTCCTAGCCACGGGTGTCTACCATCTAGTGGTGAATGGTCATATAAGTAACGATTGTTAAAACTACACACTGGACGCACAATATTCACTGACAATCCAACATGTAATTTGTGCCCATTGAAAGAAACAACTTTTTTTTCCCCACAAAAATGAGAGATTGGTGACTGGAGCTACAATCAAAGGTGGATAAAGAGCATCATCACATTGTCAAACCCCACAAATTGAATAAGTCTGTTCCAGAGGACAGCTTTTAGCTATCGTAACACTCAAAGTTAGGTGGTTGGGAATAGTAAATTAGCCAGCTAATGAGCCTAAAATGTTCCTTTGAATTATGACACCTCTGCCATTAACTTCTCGCTCACGTCGTAAGGCTTGGCAAAAAAATTAAAACTTAATCCATAAACACATTCATGATGTCTGCTGGAAAAAAATACAATGATGATCATTTGTTTTTGCATACTGATTTGTATTTTATTTAGTGTGTGTAGCCATCCATCCATCCATCCATCTACAATTTGATCATTCCTGCCATTACAATTTGTTTTTCCGTTATTTCACTCTGGACTTAATGACACATTTGGAAGGGACTCGGAAATGTACGTCCGGATTAAGAGAGGCAGAAAATTACCCAGGGGGTGAGATTTTATGCATTACAGGTCATTGTATGAGAGGCCACTCAGCCACCATTAAGTAAAATGAGGGAACAACAGGGCCACTTCCCACCTGCCACTAATGGGAGGGAGGAGCATGGAGTGCATGTGGAGATGATGCTTTCAGATGTTCCATGTTTGGAAATCACTCCAACACTGAATCCATTTATAATGCACTGCATGTAAGTACATACAATAATACAAATTGACAAATAGAAAGCACATCTAAACAGTCGTCAACAGAAAGCAAAAAGCGAAGCATAAACTTGACGACGACTGAGCTTCAGCTACTACATGTCAAAGTTCTTTCTTATTCATTGTTTTAGCAGGCAGGCAGACCAATTGAGAACACTTTCTCATTCCCAACGGCGACCTGTGTGAAGTGTCTTGCCTAAAGACTCAACGACATGGGACTGAGCTGGGATCGTACCTCCAACCATCCGGTTACTAACCGACCCGCACTACTACGTGAGCCACAGTCGCCACAATTGTGAGTCAAATCATTGACGTCTTTAAAAGTCATAGAGACAATAATCGACATCGCATTTAAAAGCGCAGGCGGGCTTGCTTATGTGTGGAAAGAAGCATATTAGGCCTGCTCGCTTCCTGTCGGCAGGAAAACACTATTATACAACTGAATTGCAACGAAAAGCACTGCAAAGTGCACGTAAAATGGGCTGGATTCAGACGTGTGTTTTGGACTTACCAAATCCGGAAAAGATGACCGTTTGCCGTTGCATTGTGGTTTCCGTAGTTTTTATTGAAGGGAATTGCTTTGAAATGTACATTGAAGGAACTACAAGTTCCAGTAGCAACGTTTTTGTTATTGTTTTTTTATTGAACGCCCGTGTAAGTACATGACAACGGCGCGTATCATAATGACATAGAAAATACAAATAAACAGTGTATATTCTACCAAATAAAGTAGGGTTAGCAAATGTAAAAGTGGTGTTTTCCATGTCTCGTAAGCATGTGATCACAACAGACTAGGATCCAGACACAGACTTAAAACGATGAATGTATATCGTGCCCCCTCGCGTCTGAAGCCAGACAGTAGCCATCTTACGTTGCCACTAAAAAACAAACAAACACTATTCACTATTGCAATTGTGCCTTTCAGAAGTCAAATTGACGTTTTGCAGTGGATTTGTCCCGGTGGGCTTTGTTTTCATTTCAGTGTTTATGGTTTTGTCATGTCCAAGGTTACTATTTAGGAGACACCTAGGGAGGGATATATCTTAAATTGCCTGGCTGAACGACAAGTGCGTCAAAACATCTCCCATGCAGCAAAGGTTAGTTGCTACAACCACCTTCAAATACAGTACTTGGTAGCAGTGTTGGGCAAATGACTTCCAAAATGCCATCCAGTAGATTCGAAAGTAAGACATTTCTGTAGAAGAATGAGTTACTCAATCTTGTTATTCTAAAGTGACTTGACCGTAAGGTAAGTGCAAATGTTTGTCTATGTGTGCCCTGCAATTGGCTGGCAGACATTTGAGTGTGTCCCAAAGTCAGCTGGGAGAGGCTGCCAATATTTTCCAGAACTCTTTTAATAAAACATTGACTTAGAAAAAGTTGATGCAGTACCTTTATGGCGCGCGCTCTCGCCACGATGTGCGACGGACGAGGCAAAATGACGCTCGGTGGGGAGTTGCCATGCAGTCAGTCAGTCAGTCAGTCAGTCAGTCACTCTCCTGTATCAGCTGTCAGTGTCAGTGCTTCTCCAGAATGCTCGCTTCATTTGTGCAGGCGCTAGGATCCAGCGGAATAGTTCGATTCCTATCTGTCTCCCAGCGTCTCTCTCCACTTCTCCTCTCCTCTCCTCCTCCCCTCTCCTCTCCTCCTCCCCTCTCCTCCCCTCCCCTACTCTCAAGACTATTTTAAAGTCTCCCTGTCATACTTGGCTTAATAGACGTGACTTCCCGGATGGATGTGGAAATGCGCATCCTCGAAAAGCACCAGTGACTTTCTTCTCCGTGGCTGCACGGACGCCTGGCTGCCGAATCTTTGGTGTCCTGCACGCGCTAATTGGAGCGTCGCTGCAGTCTGGTCTGGTCTGGTCTCGTCTCGTCTTGTGCGTGTATCAAATGCCGCGCTGTAGCTGACTGCTACGCTCATGTTTGAAAAGATCGCGGTGATGCTGGGAAAGGAAGACTCTCACCTGGACCTCTCGCATCATTTTCTCGCCCGTCGCATCCGCTGAGCGGACGGTGCATCTTCAGGCTCTGGCCGTGTCGCCGATTTGAGCGGGGGGGAAAAAAGTCAACACGTGTGGCTTTTTTTTTTTTTTTTTTTTTTTGCATGTGGACGTGCACTAATTTGCAATGTGGAGACTACTGCAAATGTGTTACTACTGCTGCTGGATTTTCTCTGGGCTCGTACCCTCCATCGTTTTATTCTGGGCCGAATGCCATCCCGGTAAGTTTCATCATCCCTCCCTGCGCATGTCAACACAGGGCTTCATTTGGTTGGCTTTTGTATTTTGTTGTTTTGTTTTTATTTTAAGAACAAAACGGTCAAGCTTTGTCGTGGAGGAAATCCTTCCCCTTTTTGCCTCGGTGCTGGTAACATTCCAAGTCCCCAGCTTCTTCGTGCTCCATCAGCACTAGTACAAGGACTGTCAGAAGCTCGGGAGGAAGCCCCGCACCTCTGTGACTGTGATTGTGACCAGCCATGCCAATTTGTGGTACAACTACAGCGTGTCCTCCTCATCCTACCCCAGGTCCCAACTTGCTCATGATTTGTGACTTGTTTGTTTGTTTGTTTGTTTTGTTTTGAACTCTCTTTACAAACAAATGGTAGGTATTGTATTGTAGGAGTGATCGAGTCTGGTCACACACAAACGCATCAAACCAGAATTGATCGAATGCTGTGTCAGGGTATAAAGTTGATAGAGAGAGAGAGAGAGAGAGAGAGAGAGAGAGACCTTGATGAACTGAATGACTCTGAATCAGTTACTTAAATGTCCTCGTAAAAAAAACTTATTTCAAGCATTTAATCAATGTAATCACACTCTATTGAGTATAATGCTTCAGAGTGTTGATGTAGTATGATTTTTGAAGTATCAAATGTTCTTCGCCGTTATGAAGCGGAAATTGGCTCCCTCCTGCGTGCAAAATGAAAGATTGAAAACGTTCCACTTTCCATAGGATAACAGATTATCTGACGCTTGTCCAGTCGTGATCGACCGACGTATTTGCTCAAAACCCTGAGGCTGAGGAAAATCTGTCTGTTGTCAGCCAAAGAATGAATGATTGACTCATGAACGTTTGATTACACTCTGGACCCTTGGCAAATCCAAATCTCTGCCTTAAGACTTGGTGTCATGTTCAAATTCACGGTGCCCTGAAGCGCTCCATAGATATGACATGGCTAGTTAGTCATTCACTTTTAGCCTACTTGTCATCTTGCCTGGAGTAGCACCTACAGTGCATATGTTTTGGAGTCTACAGAGATGCCCACACGCAGCTTCTGCTTGACCATTTCCATATTGTTACTATTTAGTCACTCATGCAGCTTTACAGTTGCTCCAAATGTTTCTCGTATTTGTCATTTGCGTGGGTGGTAGTGTCGCTCGCTGCATTTGTCATTCAGCCAACGTCTGGATGGAGACCAAGATGAATGCGTTGAAATATTAGCAGTATTTATGATGAAATGCATTTTCAGAGCCAATTGTCTTCATATGGTCCCGTCATAACGGTTAGTAAATAACTGCCATCTCATTCATTGGTAAATCACCACGCTGAGCTCTTTACGCTATGTGTGAATTGGATGCCTTTCTGTGCAAATAATGAAAGCCAGCAACTTTTGTTTCCAAAAAAACCCCCAAAACATTGGAACTGTTTTATGCAGATTCATCTTTTATATTTAGCATGTGCAGTACACATTTTTTTCTGCAGTCTTTTTTTTTTTCCACTTGACTGGGAGAATGAGGACGCTGTCTGCTGATACGGATGTATCACTTAGTGGTCATTTGTGAAGGATAATACATTTGGCTTCAAATGAAATGGAAACGTTTCGCTATCAAATCAAACCCAAATGAGAAATTGCATGTTTGCTTCCTGCTGTGTGGTTGGTGACATCAGTAGGAATGTGCAGACACACGCAAACACAATGGGACAGCAAACATTGCTCTTGCCCTTTGTTGCTTTCTTCCCTCCAATCTTTGGCTCTGGCTTTAGATTTCATTCAGCGCTCTTTGCTGAGCTTGACCACACGCTGTCATTTTATTGGCTGTTGGCGAAAGACGCTGGCTGGCTTCTAGTAAATGGCTCGCGCAGAGATGAGCGTTTCTCTCCTGCTCAAGTTCTCTCGGCATCTATCGCAATTTAGTAAAGTGGATATTTTTTCACCAATGGTAAATGGGCTTTTACTCCCGTCGCGCTTTTCGGCCATGGAGGTACTCAAAGCGCTTCATCACTGTCTGACCACTTTAGTGTCTGGTTGAAGAACACGACGACATGGTCTCAAAGGTAGAGAGAGGATTGTCCCCGCAACCTTCGGTCTGGAGAAGACGGGAAACATAAAAGAAAAGCACTCTACCGGCTGAGCCATACCACGCAAAAATCCATCTGAAGTGTTGAAAAAGTACGATTGTAGAACTGGGGACTGATTGGAAAGTTCCAGCGCAAAGCTTGCTTTTTCACTCGGACGATGCACGCATTCAAATGAGGTTTTATTGTCCATTGAAATAAGATGTCAATCTCAACAAGCACACAAATTCAGTCACTCTGAATAATATCTTGTCGTTTCTATTTGAAACCTGCCGGTAAAATGGCAGGGACTGCCTGCGTGGCAGAGTACATTGTGTATGCTTAATAATGCCATACTCCATCCTAATGATTCAAACAACTGCTACTAGAAGACTGCAAGACTTTGTCTGCTTAACCCATTCACTGCCAATCCAGTTCATAATAATAATCGTCAGGGGCACCGAATGAGTTCAGATACCTGACTGCAGCCAACATGCCTCTGGTTATCCGCGCAACGGTGGCTTCATACACGGTAGCTTCCTTTAACATCTGCTGCTGTTCTGGCCATGAAAAGTGCTGATCACTACGGCAGGCGTCTGGCGGCTGACACAGGGCATGGCTTTTCCTCTCGTGTCTGTCGGCAGCGTGCCGTGTCAGCGTTGAGGCGCGGCACCCCTGTCATTGCGCCGCGCTTCGTTCGGCCCAACACTCAAGAGACGGAGAAAGAAAAGCCAGAAGACAGAAGCGACGGAAAGAAAGAGACGTCGGTCGGGCCTTCAATCTGTCACTTTCTGACGTGAAAAAATGAATAGGGCCTGTCGCTCCTGGCTCGGCGAGAAAAGAAAAGAAAGGAAAAGCAAAAGCAAAGAAGCAAAACGCAACAGTCACTGTAATCTCCCAAGTGCCTCAGCTCACCACTCTGCTGGCCCAACATGCATTTGCCTCTCTCCATCCATCTCTGTCTCTTTTTGCTCCCTTTCTTGAAACATTCATCTTCTATTCACCTCTTCAAATCCAGCCACAAATGAGACAAGGGTGTTGCTTAAGCATTCTAAGCAGCACCGAGGCTTCTTCTCTCGAAGGAAGGAAGGAAGGAAGGAAGGAAGCAAGGAAGGAAGGAAGCAAGCAAGCAAGCAAGCAAGCAAGCAAGGAAGGAAGGAAGGAAGGAAGGAAGGAAGGAAGGAAGGAAGGAAGGAAGGAAGGAAGGAAGGAAGGAAGGAAGGAAGGAAGGCAAAGCGGTGGGCAGGGGCTGCTGACATTTGGGAGATTGGATATGCTTCACGGCCCTCGCTTGCAAACATTATCATCATTATCATCTCAGTGCTCACCGGGCTATTATCTGGACTCCGCTGTGGCCGGGAAAATTGCCGCGCTACTTTATCGGTGAGCTTCGGGTCTCTCGCAGCCACCCCGCCGGCTTCCCTTAATACAGTGCTTCTCAATTATTTTCTGTTACGCCCCCCCTTAGCAAGAAGAAAACTATTCGCGCCCCCCCTCCCCACCGTGACTATCCTAACTTGTCTTGTAAGTCGTAAAATGTTGCACTGTCGCAAACGTGACAGAAGTAACAATGAGAGCGCCACTGCCCCCTGCTGTAGTAAACGCGCAATTACACTTTATTCTAGTACTGCCAAAAAAAAAGCCTGTTCCCCAGGGTCACACGCGCCCCCCCAGGAATAGCACCGCGCCCCCCAAGGGGGGCGCGCCCCACTATTTGAGAAGCACTGCCTTAATAGATTGATCAAAAGATAGCGTGTCTTGTTTGCGTCTCCACAAGACGTGACGTTTGTAGGAGTGGCGCCGTCCTTGTAGGATCCTGGCTCTACTTTTTATAATGAGGTGGTTGCTTGGAGGAGGAGGAGGCAATTGACAAGATCATTGGAAAAAGGTGGGGGTCTTCTCTTTTTACAACTGATTCAAACAGGAAATGATGCTGTTGTGTCAACATAGGCAAAGTAAAGACAAATAGGTGTGGAAAAGAAAACGGACACTCGTAATGTAGAAAAGGATAAATGAAGAGAAGCCTGAAGCAGTCTTATTTTGTCTCATTGATCCACATTTCTGCTCAGCTGAACATACCAGATTCCAATCACACTTTCTTTTTTTTCCCCCCTTTGCAGCTGACAAAATCACAGTTCCACGAATGCAGCTTCAAATGCCTCAATGCCTTTTGACCTGTTGAACTCGCACGCGGCATCTGGGAAAGAAAAAAAGACCAACTTGATATTGAACCTGTCTTTGCGTCTCTCTGTCTCTATCTTGCGCTCTCTTTCGCTCTCTTTCGCTCTCTTTCGCTCTCTTTCGCTCACTCACTCACTCACTCACTCACTCACTCACTCACTCACTCACTCACTCACTCACTCACTCACTCACTCACTCACTCACTCACTCACTCACTCGCTCACTCACTCGCTCGCTCGCTCACTCACTATTGCATTTGGTAGAGTGAGGCTCCTGATCAGGCCTCAAGGATCTATTGACATTTTCCAACACTATTTCTTTTCTCGAGTTGATTTGTTTCCTGTTTTGTCGTTCCATTTTGGGTTTGGGTGAAGCCACAATTGGACCCCCCCCACCCCCCCCCCCCCCAAAGCCTATAGTCGGCGTGAGATGGTGAGTCAAGCCTATTTGTGTGTTTTGCTGCGCGCGATGCATCCGTGTCACTGTTTTGGGGCTGCAATGTTAAAGCAGGTTAGAGGGACAGGCTGTCGGCTGGCTGGCTGGCTGGCTGGCTGGCTAGCGTGCGTGCGTGCCGATAAACAGGGGAAAAGCCAGCAGAAGATGGAACGGAGAAAGAAATGGACACGGTGTGAACAAGCGCATTTGGTCTATCCCTAGCCTCTGGATTGAAAGTCGCGTCAGGTTGTTTTAGCCTGGCTGAGATTCAAATTGACGGTGAGACAGACAGCTGAAGTCTGCCAGGTGTTTGTGTTTTTTTTCTGGCCCCGGGTGCCTTGTCAGGACTTTCCGACACTTTCTGTTCATTTGTCAGACTTGATAGGTGGCCATTCACTCTGGAGCTGTGACAGCTCTCCAATACTCCAGTGAAAGGTGTAGATGGGTGTTGCTGCCATTTCCCAGAACACTTTTTCATCTTGAATGGGGGAATGCACTTCACTCACCTCCCATCGGTCATTGCAGCTGACAGACAGCAACATTGAAAAGTAAAAGCAATCTTACCGCCTCACTATGCTGCCTGTGAAAATGAGACAATAGCCAGACTTTATTCAGCTTTTTTTTAATTTCAGGTCTTTTACTAATTCTGCTTTGCTAACATCTGTCATTTTTAACTTGATGCAATTTTTCTTTTTTTCTGTTGACAGAGTAGTATTGGACTTTTTGTGTTTTGGTGTCTTTTTATTTCTGGTCATACATTTTCATTCTCGGTTGATGCTGATTGACTTTCCCGTTTTGCATATGTTGCTGCTAATTCCATCCATCATCTTGAAAATAACGATTTATGATCATATTCTCATTTCTTTTTGAGCTGCAGTCTAATGTCTGAGGCAAACTACTGTATCATGGTTGTTTGTCTCCTAATGATGTCTTACAGCTTACTGCTTGCGAGCCTTCAGTAATTGCCTGCTTTTGATAGGATCATTTTATGCCTGGCCAGGGCTCGTTGGGCCATGCACGAACGTCCCAACATCAAAGCTCCTAATATTTGGGCAAATCTGCATGAGTCATCAACGGGGGAAATAAATACATACATATATCAAAAAATAAATAGAGGAATAAACATCTCTTACACAAAGGGCATATGCGTCCCTGTTGTTTCTCTGCACACCTGACTTCTCTTTCTTTGACGTTCCTTCTGTGACTCGCAGCTAAATGCTCTTGCTGGCTTCAGCATGACGCCTACAATGCTTGAAGCTCAGCCAGCGCGAAAAGATGATGGCAAAACTACACAATGGCAAGCTTTCTGCTTTGCCTGGAAAAAAATACCTTGACATTTGAACCCACTAGATATGTAATGCAGTGGAGTGAAGAGTGTGTGCGTGTGTCTGTGTGTGTGTGCGTGTGCGCGTGTGCGTGCGTGTGTGGTCGTGCCTGCCTGCGTGGCTGCCTGGGTGGCTGCCTGCGTGGCTGCCTGCCTGCCTGCCTGCATGGCTGCCTGCGTGGCTGCCTGCCTGCCTGGTTGCCTGCTTTTGTGTTTGTTGAAAAGAAAAGCCCTGCGGCAAAAAGAAATAACTGGCCAAAGACAAAAGAATCACTTGAAAGAGTTGGATAACATACGTAAATGTTTGTAATTCTAAGATTATTCCCAAAAATAATGACAGTAGGCATCTACCCATTTTTGTAGTGTACACATGGAAAGAAATGCACATTATCTAGATGTAATAATAATCCCTTCAAGTGGATGTTGCAATGATAGTGTCTTCAACAGCTGGTAATTCAAATTCTAATGATATCATATGGAACATTGGGCTTTCTTGCAACTGCTGTTCTTTACAGCCTCGCGGCATATTCTAAAAATAACATTTAACGTGGCTTGTATCAGCCTCCCATTTGCTTACAAAAAGCCGTGGGGAACCAAAAATGCTATTTAAGCTGGAACACTGTTCATTTCGAAAAAATATGGCTCAAGTAAGAGTGAAGAAAATCACTGGTGAGCGAGCTATTTTTAGATCAAGCAAGAGTGAAGAAAATCACTGGTGAGCGAGCTATTTTTACATCAAGCACTAAATTGTATTGTTTCTGTAGGTGTTGTGGTTGTTTCTGATTTTCGTTAGTATTCTTCAGATGAATGCTTTTTTTTTTCTTTCTACAGCATTTGGCTGACTCCCAAAAAAAAGAAATCCGTACACACGACTTAAGGTGTTTGCCTTCTGCTCCAGATGTTCAACAGATGGGGATTTTGTAATGTCACCTTTGGCTTTCCACTCAAGCTGCTACATTGACTCATTTCTATGGTGGAGCGTCCCATCATCACCATCATCATCACTATCATCATCATCACCATCACTGTTTTGTGCCCTTAAAAGCACTTGCGGTCTCCCATTTTTCTCTCCTCCTTTCACCACTGGATTGGTTGAAGTCCTTCTCCATACTTCACTGCTCGACAAGCAGCGCCTTCCACATGAAACACCTTTTGGATTTACGGCGCAAAGTGCAGCCATCGTTCTTGCGTTAATCACCTCAAGCTCGGACGCTCCCCAGGTCGACGGATGACCCACGGGGGGGAATCAAATGGAAACATGCCAAGGCTGACGCTTCTGAAGTGCCTCACTAAGATATATCGAGACAGCAATTTAGTCTCTCGGTGTACTAGCGAAGAGGGAGACTTGTCAATACGGAATTGAAATGTTTTGGTGAAGATATATTTTTCACCGCATCACAAGCAAGCCATTATGGGTTTTTTTCTGGTGCTTTTGTCATTTGATCATCATTATTATTATTTATTCTTTCACTGCAAGGAAACGTGCCTCAACTAAGCTGTGCGTAGTGTTGGACTGAACATTCCACATTCCCCCGCCCAATAAGCACATCTGTGTTGTGTCACTATCCCCCTCCTGGCGAGATCTTATCAAAGTTATTGTATTTTCAGTTCTGCCGATTCGGCACCTCTCGGAAAAGGGCCGTTAGCGGGTGCTGTGCAGAAAGTCGAAGACATTTATGAATTGCACACCCTTGATGAGGAAAGTCAAGCCATATGATAAAATTTGAAATGAAATGTTTTTATATACCGTGGTAGATATTCAGATCACATCGGGTGCCGAATGAACCGGAATCGATGTGGAAGAAGGAAAAGCAACATGATTTAATGATGCTACCAGAATGATGGGAATATATGTATTTCCCTGCTGTCATCATTCCTTTCATTCCTCTTTTCCCCTCCCTCCCAGCTGAATCTCTTTTTATTAGTGTCTTGTGTCTCTTGGTGCCTTGCTCTTAGCGCCAGGGGCCCGCTTGAAAGCTCCGACTGACTGTTGAAAAAAGCCTCTCGGGCCATGTCACTCCAAACACCACTGCTGGCTGCTGGCTCTTGATGTTGACACGCGCTGCGTTGGCTGAGCCCACCAAAAGCAAAATCTAATTACCATTAAATCGCCAAGTCCCCAAAGCAAGCCCATTAGCCAAAATTAGCACGTGCACACACACACACACACACAATTTCCTCTTCACACTCACACTTTGGTGCCCTTGCCACAAGGCTCCTTTTCCACTGCTTCAACTTTGAAAAGAATTGTCTGTAGCACAGAGTGGATGCTGTCTCATCCATCCAAATGGACTTTTCTTTCATCTTTATTCAAGCAACACTTTGAATCTCATATCCCAAATGGTAGGAATACACACAGTTTGTCCATGACCATTTTTTTCAACAACGATGTGTTTGGTGTTCTTCGAAGATGACAACATTAGATTGGTAATGGAGGTGTGGGCTCATGGAACGGAGGCAAGTCAGATGGACCAAAATGGCAAGACAAGGCAGGACTACTGCTTATTGGAGACGAGAAGAAAAAAAAAGGGGGTTACTTTAGAGGGATTTACGTATAGGGATTTGATCAGAGACAAATCCTATGACATGAGATGTCTCACGAGATTGAGTGCACAAGAACAAGTTTCTTATGGAAAATAGTGCTTAGTAACCATTTTCCAATGCTTTTCTTTTTACCGATCAGACTGCAAGAAAGTGAATGATAGAGCTCGTAAGTGCAAATGAGGATTTTTGTTCCATTTTTCCCAATGCTTTTTTTTTTTAAAGTCCAATTTTTTTATATCTTCACTGGTTCTTCTATATCAAACAAATTGTTTTAGGTTTTATTTACCTGACATGTTCTTCCGCCTTCATCAGAGTCAAGGCGGAAGAAGGCGCCTCTGATGAAGGCGGAAGAACCCGCCGAAACATGTCAGGTAAATAAAACCTAAAACAACGTGTTTGATATAGAAGACCCAGTGAAGTAATTGAAAAGAAAAAAACAAGATGAACCTAGTACAACTAGTCCAATTTTTTGGTATGTTTCCTAATCCCTCTATTTCACATTGTTAGCCGTCTGCTGCAGTCAACATGTTTATCAAGTGCAAAAACAAGTGTCATTTTGAAGCTCTTTGTATGGCCATCAATCCATGTGTTCATCTTTCTTTCAATCACTTCATGTCAAATCTGCCACTGGTTCCAAAATTGTCCTACTTTCTCTCTCAGGCTTCATTTAAACATGGTGTTTGGGGATTTGTGTATTGCTCAGAGGCTCTGTACTTTAAGCTTACATATGAATGTATGAAATAATCCATTTGTTCAGAGCTCGACAGGATTTCGGATCTTGTAGCGGACAAGAGTTCAACCGTTGCCGCAAATTAAAGTCGTGTGTTGCGCTGGAGTCGGATAAAAAACAAATAAAATAAAAAAAAAGATTAGCTTGTACTTCATTTTTGACCTCGATTGAAAGATATGTTTCAATCAAGTTCCCAATTGAATTTTTGAATACCAATAACATTACTAGTCGTGTTTTCAAATCTTTCAATTGACGTTCCACACTGTCCTGTAAAGCGATTCAAAAGTAAAAAAAAGAGGATGGCTACATGTGCAAAAACAAACAAACACTACTACAACAGATAATTGCATGATTGTACAAAAAAAAGGCAAATAACTATACACTTTGGCTCAAGCTGATTATGTGGCAGCATGATGGATGCATGTTACCACTAGCACAACAGCCATCAACCAAAGAGCACACTCATAATGAAGTGATGGCTTACAGGCAAAACTAAAACAAAGATGCTAAAGACAATATATATAGTATGTGAAATGGATTAGATGGGCTGGCAGTGAGGTCAGCGAGTGAGTCACTCGTCAACTTGTAATCTTTCTAATTAGCCATCAATCGGTGCCATTACAAAGTCTCCCCCACGCCACGCCGGCTGCACCCAAGTGAAACCTCAATTCAATCCATTTCGAGCCCCAAATTGTTCTTCTTGCCAATGTATTTGGAAGTTCTGAATGCAAGTTCGTCGAAGCATTTGCGTTGACATGTGAGTATAATAGAGAAGGGAAAGTGACGCTGCGTGAAAAGAGGTGCAAGCGCATTAGTGTGTTTGTTGTTGGCTCTGTGTACAAAAGCTGAGAGTGCTTTAGCTTGACAAGCCTGTGATGTCACTGCTGTCAGCCACGCTTGTGTTGGCGTGCGTGCGTGCGTGCCTGCGCAAGGAATGCTAATCCACTGGTTTGTGCTCCCGTGTAAACCAAGCAGGATTTATCATGCAACTGGCAAATGTGAGCGCATGACACCAACGGATACACAGAGCTGGATGGATCGAAGGAAGGAAGGAAGGAAGGAAGGAAGGAAGGATAGATACCTAGGTACCTAGAGCTATTGACGGCCAAATATGCCAGTAAAATTGAGAGTTAGTTGTAGTCGTATATTTATGAATCAAGGATTACTTTTAGCAATGGACGTATTTTTTGATTTATTTTTTTCACAGAAACGTCATTGCGAAAAATTCGCTAAAACCCCATTGCGCAAACTTTCAATTCCATTCAATTGGTGTCAACATTAGATTTAGGGACACGTGAAACCAATGCCATTGAATGGTTTTAAGAATTTCCAGGTTGAACCAACCGAATGGCAGGCAGGATGAGTTCCAAACACAAATGGTCACAAGACCAAATCCCTTCTTCCCTTCCTTACTCCCTCGACGTACAATCGAAGAGGCTCTCGCTGGCTTTCTGAACACATTGATCCCAAAATAACATCAAAGAGGCCCACTGTCTGACTCTCAGTGTGCAGGGAAGGCAATCTAGGAACACAAAACATTGTACCAGTACTTTGCCTAGTGCCATCCTGGAGAACTACATTGTTTTGAAGGAGAAAAAGAAATATCAGGGTATGAAAATCAATCCGTTGAAAAAATAAGAACAAGACAGAAACATTTGTCCTTTGCTCTAAATTCCTATGCCAGCCATTCTGTAATGTACCATTTGACTTACAGCCAGTGCTGTGTCAAGTCAACTCAAATGTGCATTATGACTGCTCAGACAGCACTTTGGGACATTTATTGATTGGGCAAAGACAGGTAAGTGGCCAAGATGTGTGTCAGGGCCCAAAGGGCATCGGAAGAAAGCAAAGCAAAGCAAAGCAAAGCAAAGCAAAGCAAAGCAAAGCAAAGCAAAGCAAAGCAAAGCAAAGCAAAGCAACAACAGTGGCTCACTTGCTGGAGGAAAAGCAAAAAAGGCAACATTTACAAAATGGCTTGATTATTCAGCTGAACTGATTGCGATAAAGATTTCGATGAGTGAAAGTCGGTCCATTTGAATGCCATTGTACTTATCAGTCAAAGAAACTCGTCCTGGGCTAATGTTACGTAAACTCCGGCTTATTTCTGCTAATGTGTCTGGAACACATTTCCAGAAATAGGCAACTAAGCAAAGATTTAATTGGTTGTTTAATTTCACACTTGATGAGTAAGTAGGCAACAGCAGAGACCCAATTATGTCCTTTACAAATAATTAAAAAGGCAACTTTCCATTACATGTCCCCTTAAAGTTTCATTTCCAAGTGCATTAAAAAAAGTAGAAAAAAGCCACAAAAATGATGCAGTCGGGGCATATATATATATATATATATATATATATGTGTGTATACGCATATATATATTGGTTTAGCACTTCATTCTTTACACTGCCGCCATCTCCAGTCACTCCACTCCACTCTAGTTAATGATACTCCTTTAGTCTCCATCTTTGCCTTTTGTCCTGCTTTCATCTTGCCGCACTGCTCTTCTCCAACTCATCCATTAGCTACGTCATCACTATCAAATGGAATGTGATGTGCGATCAATACTTACAACTGATGTCAAGCATGCAAAATTCATTTCCTTTGCTTGTGGTGGGTGTCTGCAACTAGCCACTGTATATACATACGTAAATGATATCAAAATATCAATGGACAAATACAAATATGCTGGTGAGGAGGCAAGGACTAATCAAAGTCACCACAGTCAAGACAGCGGGCCAGCACTTGGATGAATAATAGTCCGATTGTGTGTCATTAGGGGGAACGTGCATCCGCAATTGTTTTAGCCTGCTAACGGGGAGGCTGCTTCGGCCGCCATCTCCAGTGGAGCGAGCAGTCAGCCAGATAGTAAATCAGTCTCTTGGTTACAGGCTGCCGCTGCCGCTGCCGCTGCCGCTGCTGTTGGACCTTCCCCAATGACTAATGGCAAAACTAATAGGTCCATTAGTGTATGGGGATGGTTGGGATGATGACTGCATGAGATAGAGACATATACAGCATAGAGGCCTGCACACCCATAATAGTAAAGCAGACTTTGACCCAAGGAATTTGTCAACCGCAGAAATGTTGAGGTCAGATCTTAAGCAAAACGGCGATTGCTAAAATAACAGCAGTATTTATCAAATGACACTGATAGAATAGTTTAGTGCCAAACATGTACGAGGGTTTTCTTCTTGTTTCCAAGCCACCCACTTGAATTACTTGACATATATGAGTGGAAAGATGACAAGGGGACACATTATGTTAATGTCCAAATGTCCTCTCACATCCACGTTGGAGCAGAAAAGACAAGTATGCCCAAGGAAATGTCATCTCAGGTCCGAGGTAGCCATCCAATCCAATCTCCGTCGTGGGAGGGAATGCACCACTGTGCCCTCATCCAAGGGTGCTTAACCCTGAAATTCTTAAACACCTGGAAATAGATCATGGTGGGATTCTGGGTGGATTCTATGGAGAGAAGGAAGGTATGGCGTGCGCTGCCGAGATAGGACCCATTTCTGGCGGAGTTAACTTGAAGCAATTTCCTCCCTCCTCTTATCTGCATTCTCTGTCTATGACACATACGCTGGGGAATGACCCAGCTACGTCAAATCAGCACGTACGTATGTTCACGATAACTGAGAAAAGTTCAGCCCCTATCGTTTGCTCAAATTTCCTGGATGTCACTATTTCATATGCAAAGGTTTCATCCTGGACTTGAATTTGAAATGGGCTGTGCAGACTCCATGCATATGCATAATTGCCGACGCGGTTTTCTTTGCCACGATGCCATACAAACGAACAGATACAATTACCAGGTGGTGCTCCTGTACAAAAATAACCCCTAACCCTAACCCACGTTTTCAAATCGTCTTAGTCAGAGTCCGGTGTGTTTTGCTTAGCATTCCCAGCTCGACTCAATTTTTGTCCTTCTCTTCTGATAAAAATCAATCATTTCTAGTATGTACTTACAGGCCAGATGCCATGTATAGAGGAATCGATAAGTAGTCCATATTACACACTCCAATCTGAGTTGACTTTTTCTCCTTCGTGCCAGCAAGGCAGCTGCGCTCGCTCGCTCGCTCACTCACTTCCATCCTCTCATCTTGCCCTGGCCGAAGGAAGGAAGGAAGGAAGGAAGGAAGGAAGGAAGGAAGGAAGGAAGGAAGGAAGGAAGGAAGGAAGGAAGGAAGGAAGGAAGGAAGGAAGGAAGGAAGGAAGGAAGGAAGGAAGGAAGGAAGGAAGGAAGGAAGGAAGGAAGGAAGGAAGGAAGGAAGGAAGGAAGGAAGGAAGGAAGGAAGGAAGGAAGGAAGGAAGGAAGGAAGGAAGGAAGGAAGGAAGGAAGGAAGGAAGGAAGGGCTGTAAGAAGCTGAAGTCTGTCATGTTCGGATTAAGATCCGGGGATGTGCTTAATATTTGTCAAGCTCTTTGAGGCCTTTCTGTGATAAAGGGCTATATAAATAAAATAAAGTTGACATGTTGGATCCATTTTTGGAATAAGTGAAACTCGATGAAAATCGGGGAGTTGATTCAGAAAAAGAAGGAAACTACTGTTGTACAAAGCAGACACTTAGAGGAGGTATGGGCAAATGAAATGACGATTTTTCCTTCAAGGGGTAGGACAGTGTACGTATATATGGGGGGGGGGGGCGAATTAATATTGACAAAATGGGTCCATTTTAAAAATAAGGGTAACTAGTTTTGGAACACCAGATTATCCCACAAAATGGATCGGTAGCATACGAGCTTCCTACGGGCGAGCCTGTGCTTATTGATTCCCTCTCAACTTCCGGCTAAGAACAGACTCCATTAGAAAATAACAATTGGCTGCTTCAATAATCGAGCTGCACCACTAATGGGACCGCTTTATTGGAATGTGCTATTAAGAGTTGTTTGTTTGTGAGATCTGATGTTGAGGTAGGGTCGGCTATATTTCATTTCTGTCATGGAGCAAAATAGACATGGAGCAATCGTCTAGTAAAACCAAGATGATTTATTTGAAATATATTTAAAATAATAATAGTCAAATAATAGATCACAACAAAAATAATTATTGATTATAATAAATAAAAATGTCATCAAGGAGTGACTCGTATGATCACGTTGCTTCAAAGACAATACAAGATTAGCCCAGCATAGGCATAGCTCTTGCCTTGAATCATTCTGATGCGCGTATGGAGTGAAAAGGCCACGTCAAAATAGGCTCCCAAGGAAGGATGGATTCCTTCATTTAGTTACCGTCATTGATGAGGTGAAATACGTAAACAATGCTTCCTGAAACGCATTAGACGTGAAGCGCAGACGAGAGGCGTCGCACCAATCTCCTGCAAAGAAATACTTTGGAGGGCATCTCAAGACACTCTATTGTCTATGCATTATGAAGCTTTGGATGAGACTCAGCAAGGAGACAGACAGTTGCACTCTTCGTAATCAATATTGAGTAATAAAGATAACTGAGCAAGACGCCAGAATCGACTCGCTGGCAACCCAAGCACCCAGAGCCATTCGATACGCCCATCGCATAAAGCTTTCATTGCATTGAGTCCCTGGGAATCTGATTAGAGACTTCTCTTTGTCTATACTACTTCCAAATTGGCACATTTTCTTACTTTTGTGAAATTCATGAAATGAATTACATTACGCGGGCGTAACAGAGACTGAGTGAACGTTGACCATTAAAGTGTGTGTGATGCCATCTTATTTTTCCCTTCCTTCGTTAACACTTTGATTACTTTATTGCAGATGCATGAAGCCGTTTCACACATACTGTATGTAGTCTGTCAATCCATCAATCCATCAATCAATCCATCAATCCATCAATCAATCAATCTTTTTTTTTTGCCTCTAAAGCAGTTCAATGTCTTCTTCACTCTCCCCAACTTTTTGGCTTCTCATTTGTTGCTCCAGGCCTTAAATGTTTGCCAAAAAGCTTGCAGGTACGTAGGTAGGATGTCCCAAAAGTTTTTTCTTTTCTTTTTTTCCCCTCCTAAACTGTTCATGATGATAGTAGGCTCTTTGGGTTATTGACGTGATTAAAGATAAGAGCTGACCTTGATCAAGGTCGCCACCGAAAAGTGACGGACGGGTCCGTACGTCAGGTGAGCATATTTGCTGACATTTTCCGGGACTTGACGCCATTCAGTGAAAAACCTGCAGGACAATCATGCATAAGTGAAAAAGGAAATGTCACATGGTGGATGATTAGGAGAAATGGACCATTTCAAAAAGTGCATGACAGAGCAGCAGATGTTTTGTGTCTAGCGATTGTACAGACCGGCATCTGTTATGGCTTCTTTCATATTCACTGACCTTCAAGCCTACTTAGAGGAGAGAGAAACGAAAAAGATTAGGTCTCCTTCCGCTTTCCTTTCTCTTCAGTCTTAGAACATTCACAAGATGATTTTTTTCATTTCATTTTTCATGGGAACAAATCACTCTTGCCAAATAAAAACTATCCCCGTTTCTTGGCGATGGAGCAAGTCACTGCATACTTACCGGACCGTATTTTCTTGGATCCATCCATCCATCCATCCATCCATCCATCCATCCATCCATCCATCCATCCATCCATCCATTCATCCATCCATCCATCCATCCATCCATCCATCCATCCATCCATCCATCCATCCATCCATCCGTCCGTCCATGTTCATTTTCTTTTCTTTTCTTTTCTTTTGTTACCGCGCAAGTCCCGGCATGCATATGAAAAACAAATGTGGATGAAGGTGGGGACATGACAGCTTTCACTGTGATGGGAAAACGGACGTGCGTATTAACAGCTCCTGTCTTGTGTCCTACAGGAGGTGTCAGTTTCATGCCATTGTTTGTAGTCCCTTGGCAGCATGACCTTGTCTCACTGAGCACAAGCTATTAATTAACCAAGCATGTGTGTGTTCATGGGGGGGGGGGGGGGGGGGGTTGGGTTGGAGCCTGTGAGTGGCATCCTTTTGCAGCCAGCCAGCCAGCCAGCCAGCGTGTCCATATGCAATCAATGTGCTGGAGGAAGGTGAGAATGAAGGGCAAATAAGGCACAAAGTGTTGTCATAGCTAACTTTGAGGGCATTTTAAGTATGTAGCTTTTGAAACTTCCAAGTGTGTTGCAGGCATTTTTCTTAGCCTCCCCTGCATGCATTTGACTCCAAGAGTTTCTGCTTCAGAGATGATGACCTTCGCTGTTCGCTTCATAGAATGCGTGTGTGTACGTGAGTGTGTGTGTGTGTGTGTGTTTATGCGACTTTCCCTACCCTTGGCTGATGCTCCAGAAAACATGAAGTCATACTGGGTGTAGTGATGGACAGCCAGTGAAGCACAAAGGACCAACTAACATCCTCACTGCCCGAAAAACATTGTTCACACACGAACCCCCCCCCCCCCCCCTCCTTTTTATTTCTTTTCTAAACACTTTTTTAAGTAACTACTCTATGCATATAAGAGTAAGAATACGAATAAGGGCACTCGGGGCATATTCACAAGCCGGCAGCAGTCCACCTTGTAGATTAAAACACCAGTGAATTAGTTGATGAATTCAAAAACAAAGCGCAGTCAACATTTGAAGACGAGTTACAGTGACGGCTGACCCAAAAAGTCCAAATGTGACGGGACTCTTTCGACCTTGATTTGGATGGGATCTTTGCTGAGATCCATTCATTTCTTGATGCTTTTGTCTCACTTTTTGACATGTCCAGTGTGCTATCAGTAAATGTACCTGGTTGAGGCAGCACCAGAGGCGCTTGCATCTTGCTTATGTGCTCATTTTCACTTTTAACAATTTGGTCTCTTTGAGCAAGAGCGTCAGCGGAATCATATTCTTGACATTCTTGACATTGTGCTGACAATTTTATGTGCTGCAGAGAGCATTTTCCTTGGCTACTGCTTTCCTTATGGTGGCTATGTCCATCAGCAACCATATGCTTGTCATACATTTTGTTCTTGGCACTCTGATTATTTTCCAATTCAAGCTCAGCTCTCTCTCCATTTTCCCAATTATCCGAAAAGTAGCTCTCGGAGCCAATTTGTGTTTCAGCCTCCAGTTACCCGCATGCATGCATGCACATTCACATTTGAGTTTATGCTGCCTGTGATTCTTGTTCCCTCCCTGGGTTGATCCTCTTTTGTGGCGGTACCGACCCTACCGGCTTAGCAGCTGTCCCCGCTGGAGCGAGTCCATCGGCTAATGTCGCCCCAACCGTCGCCGTTCGCACCTCAGGCTCAGCGCTGAATCACTCGCCGGCCGGCAACAATACCTCCGGCTGGACCGGCTCCATCGACAAATGTGGCACCGACGGTTCCCACTTTGGCTTAAACGCAGAATGACTGGCCAGCAGCAGTATTTCCAGGTGGACACACGCCAATAACATGCTGCTTTGTCGTACCTCGGACTCATCATCGATTCCATATTTCTCATCCGTGTCCATCATACTTTACATGGACAGTTGATCAAGATGATGTCAGAGCACAAACCACACATGAAGTCAAAGCCATTGACAGGATTGTCTCGGAGGTCCAGAAAAGAATCTTCCAAAAGGGCAAGCACACCACCAATTTGGCCTGTATGGTTGAGTGGCCAGATGGAAAATATTCCTGGCACCTGAACCAGAGCCATGAGAAAGGAAGTTTTTGATGAAACAAAGATTGAAGTCTTTGGCGGAATTGCCAGCTGTCATCACCCATCACCCGAGCAAAACCATCCCTCGAGTGAAGCATGACCGTGAAGTGAGCAGAACGTCCTGCCACACAACAACAACTCAACCCACATTGGAATCCTGTGGTCTGAAAAGCAATTTTGAGAATTCTCAAAGACATGTACTACGGGCTAACTTTGTGCTAATCACCTACTACTATATCTCTCCAACTCTGTTGCCATCAACGGTTGCTGTTTTATTATGATGTTGTCTTCTAACAACTTGTAAAATTGTAAATTGAAATTGTAAAAAGCTCCATTTGGCAACACACAAGACCCTATGGTCCGTCAGTAGATTTGTTTCTTTGCTTTTTTTTCCCGCTGCCCATTTTTCTTAACATGCTTTGACCACAAAAAACTTGTGTGGGTATCATTTTTTTTTTTGGGCAGGAGCTACTGAGCCTTCTCCACGTAGTATATGGGGCTTAACAATTTGTTTCCTGCTTATGAGTGACAATTCCTCTAAGGACACAGTTGGATATTACCCAGTGGGTGTCCAAGCGGGGCTGCAGAATGCTGCTGATGCTCTGCTTCTCTTTATGCTAACCTTGGTGTCGCTGTTGTTCTTCTGTCCCGCAGTGCTGACAGGAAACCAAGCTAAGTCCTGCGCCCCTGTCCAAGACCTTCGTACAGCCGCTGAGACACGACTGCGGAGAGCTGCCAACGAAGAGACCTATTGGGCCTACTCAGGTTTGTCTTTATGCTTTGTTCGCCTCACCAACGGGCAAAGGCTGACCCGACCAAACACCTTCCACAATCTATGAAAGAATGTGAGGCTGAGCAAGGTTCTCTTGTCCATCAATCCCTCCATTCATGCATCCATGCATGCATCCATGCATCCATCCATCCATCCATCCATCCATCCATCCATCCATCCATCCATCCATCCATCCATCCATCCATCCATCCATCCATCCATCAATCGGGTGGACTTTGCTTTGAAAAAGTCTCTTTGGGAAATGCCGCAATGATGTTTTAAAGAGGCAAGTGAGGTGTGGGTCCTTTTCCCCTTAACAGCGAGTCCCCGGAAGCCATTCTTATTATTGAACTTGCAACAATGGTCATGATGCGTGATCATTAGCAATTACGATTTTATGGGTGGATAAAAGCGTCAAGTAAAAGAGCAATATAACAAGCAATTGCCTTGAGTGAATAAAAGGTAACATCAATAATATGACCCAATGATAAGGTTGAAAAACATCACAAATGGAAATTGGGCCTGATTGTTGAGGTTTCCTCGTTCATCCGAGGATGAACTTCACCATCCAAGGACAGACAGGTGTTTTGAATCAACCCGGTCTTGTGCGTCCTTGCATGAGTGCGTGTGTGCATCTTGATTGAAAGAATGCCACCAAAGCAATTGAGACATCCGTGCGATGTCTATGGGGTGATGCATTATGCCACTACTCTCTATGATTGTGTCAGTCAGTAGCTGCGTGTCTAATGCAGGATCAAACCTATACACTCTGTGGGGAAAATGGATCGATTTGTCGCCCTCCCTACCTAGCTCCCTCCCTCCCTCCCTCCCTCTCCGCCATAATATTTCCACACCTTTCAAAACGTCCTTGAGTATAAACGTGTCTACTAAGAAGGACCGAGAGGACAATATCAATCACTTGATGTCTGCTTTGTTTCAAGCCTAAGGCTCTTTCACGCTAGGTACACGTTTGAATTGAAATAACCCGTTGCCTTTTGATTTGCTGCTGCTGATCCCTTCTTAGAAGCAAAGCTGGGGCTTTCTGGCGCAACTTCAAATTCCATAGGGTCGTCCTTTGGCATTTTTCACCATCCAAACCAATGCAAAAAGGCACCAAGCTACTTTCTGTTTGGTGGCATAGTAACCCGTGCTAAGCTCGCTGCCGTCATCCCTCCTGAGCCCTTTCCTCGGCTGGGCGGTGTGCAAACTAAGTCAAGTGTGTAAGCACCTCAACTTGCATTGATCGCCTGGTTGTAGCAGATTAGCAGAAGTTCAAATGAGGCGTGGTCGGATCACATTCTTAACATCCGCGAGTGATCGGGTTTTTTTTCAATTCGATTGTAAGGCTATACTACAGTACGGTGTGCCTTCCGTACCTTCTTAAAATACGTAGAAAGTTATCCGACACGGCTGTGAAAAGTCATTCTTCCCTCACCGCTAGTAAATTAATTGGCACCACTGTGCAATGAAACACAAGGTGGGAACATGGAGAGAAAATGCTGTCAGGGGGGAGTTGACACCAATGAGACAAAGTGACGAAGAGAAAGGGTGAAGACACTTCCGACACATGCAGATCTTTTAATTGATCGTGCGAGCATCGTTCTAAAAAAGAAAATCAAACTTTTCAGGAGAAATCGTACTTGAAATGTTGGCGTATGCATGCCGGGAGGGTTGACTGGAATTAAAAGTGTAATTCCATACAGTTTAACTCCCCAAAAATATGGTTTCCCCACTGCATAAAAATGCATTTTGACGACGTGTTTGGTCATGTATTATTTTTGAGATGATCCATTAGCTCGACATTGGGAGTGTCTATTTTAGCACCATGTAACTGCAGCAATGATACAAGTAACGGAATCATCATATAAAGATCTATTTGAAATGTAAAGTGACTGAGGTGTGAGGACAACGAATCTGTTGTCGAGGAGAAATGGAAACGCACCGAAGGGCCTTTATCGCCGTCTTGCTCAAAGAGCTCGGTAGCTCTTCTCACGGGCGAGCTGTTGCCGAGCGCCCATTCTGCATGCAGCTGTCGCCGCGCTGGGCACTAAAATGGGCTCTGCTCACATCTGCCACTGTAGCACTTGAGATAATTGTTCCATTTACTGTACGTACAGCCAATATGCCCGTGCAGTAATTGAAGATGACTTTGTCGTGTTTGAGTAATAGCTTCATTCCGTGCTGTGATCCCGGACGGAAAGGTTAAATACAAAGCGGGAAGTGGTGAAAAATAGCTGGAAAGGTGAGGCTAGTCGGAGTTCCTTTTATTTGCTGGTCTTTGGGAAATGACATCTCACACACTCCTTGATGTGTATACAGTAGATAGTAGTGATGGGAAACTGAAGCTTCCAATTTGCTTCATGAACCAGTTGGATGTATTTTTCGAGATAGCATGCTAGTTGTGGTGTTTTGGAGAAGTACTCGTATTCTGTTTGAATAACTGCCGTCATTGGAAAGCGTGCTCAATACGCAAACAGAGTTGTTTTCAAATGATGAGCTCACAAAGCGACGGCAATCACGAAACAAAAGATACGTCTCACTCGTTCAATAAAAGACGATACATTTCAGCGGAAGGTGCAGGAAGTATTTCTCTTACTGATTGTGGTTTATTCAGAGCAAGCGACGTGTGCTGCAGTGCCGGACCGTTCTGTATTCCTAATCCCCTGATCATTTGCCAGCACCGCGCACACTGTGTGGGCACTTTCCCTTGTGGAGCCGTATTTTGCATGTCAGGCGCACAACATAGCCATCCGTGGATTCTCTTATTCTCACTGGCTTGTAAATTCATATTCCGCCGAGTCACTTTTGAATTGAATCGGATGTCAAGTCCTTTTTGCTGCCCGCTCTCTTTTGAAATGTGTGCCATTTGTTGCTCTTTGACTACATCCCAAGTCTCATCAATCCTAGTGTGGAATCTACGCGTGTGGCCTACGAGCTGGTGCCTCATTTATCTTTTGGTGACGCTGAGTGTGATTTCCTCTGCTTAGGGGAAGCCGTGTCCCTGCTTATTAATGATGCCTAAAATATTAAACAGACACCATCAAACGTGAATTATTCATTCATTTGCCCCGTATCGTCATGGCTAAAGATTTTCAAAACCTGTCATACATCTTCTGACAACAATCTGACAAGATTTGCTAGTTGTGATGATTTTCAAAACCTGTCATACATCTTCTGACAACAATCTGACAAGATTTGGTAGTTGTGATGTCCCTGGAAATCAAGGTTGTGTGTGTGTGTGTGTGTGTGTGTGTGTGTGTGTGTGTGTGTGTGTGTGTGTGTGTGTGTGTGTGTGTGTGTGTGTGTGGTGTGTGCGTGTGTGTGTGCGTGTGTGTGTGTGTGTGTGTGTGTGTGTGTGTGTGTGTGTGTGTGTGTGTGTGCGCGTCTTCTTGTGTTTTTGCTCTTGTGTTTCACATCTTTCTTTTATTATTTAGACAATTTGACATCAGTTTGAATAAAAACAATTATATACATCTTGACAAAATAAATACCTGAGATTATTTTACTGACTATCACTGACTGGAGGACTTTTTCAAACTTTAAATCGAGTCATATTATTACGAGACTCCTCTTATTTGAGTAGAATATGAATCTAAAATCGAATATTATAATCTCTCTTTTTCCTTTGCGCCTTCCCGTGTTGCATCCGGTTGTCCTGCCGACAAGCTGAATCAGGTCGATGAGCGTCTCAAGTCGTCCTGATTTGCTTTTTGCCGTTTTCTTTTTTCAGTCCACATCCTAACCGAAGCCATCAGTTCCGTCTGTGCCGGTTACCATGGCACCGTCAAAGCAACTCGTTTGTCTTTCTTTGTCATTGACCCCCCCACCCCCTCCCCAACAATACAAAGAACACCTTCAGTCATCCACTCACTCACTCACTCACTCACTCACTCACTCACTCACTCACTCACTCACTCACTCACTCACTCACTCACTCACTCACTCACTCACTCACTCACTCACTCGCCCGCCCGCCATCCCAAACACACACACGCACACAAGCACACTGCAATCACCTTTTAATTCCCCCTGATGTATTACTCTGGCAGGAAGCAATTTTAGTGGCCCGAATTGGGCCTTAAATCACCAAATCAGCTCCTTCCACCGATCCAGCCATCTATCACGCAACCTCCGTTGCTTAACGCACGCATCAATAAAACAGCTATGTAAATAAATACGTAAAAGCTATGACACAAGGATAAATATCGTAGCAAACACAAAGTGGAGGATTTGTTGTCGCACTGATAGATGACATCTGCGCTCCTGCCAGACTTTGACATTTGTTTTTGTTTTGTTTGTCCTTGCTGCCTCTGAAAAGAGTGTGCGTGTGTGTGTGTGTGTGTGTGCGAGTGTGTGTGTGCGTGCGTGTGCGCTGACACATTTGGAGCACTTTTGTGTGCGTGCGTGTATATATGTATGTATATATATGTATATATTAGGTTTTATTTAAAAAAAATTATATGTATTATTTAGTTCTAGTAAATATGTTTCTTTTGTGTAATATAAAATGATTCCAGTAGTTCAGCTTAGTAAAGCCCCATCCATCCATCCATCCATCCATCCATCCATCCATCCATCCATCCATCCATCCATCCATCCATCCATCCATCCATCCATCCATCCATCCATCCATCCACCCACCCATCCATCCATCCATCCATTCATCCATCAAGATCTAGATCCGCTTTCCAAGGACTGTCAGCAATGTTCTGATGAGACTCGGTCCATAAGTGCCTGTGCTCCTTATCTCATTGGTCAAAGAGTCATTAATTCCCCCTAGCTGCCACCCTCTGGTTATCTAGCGCAAAGTGAATTACACAAGTGTCTATTGATTTGTGTCCTTACGCCAGCCATGTTTATAGAGTAAAACCATTGCTTTTCTCCCTGACTGTTTTCCGTTGTGAGTCGAGGAAAGGCAGGGGGGGGAGCTAATTGGCCCGAGACAAGATCACCTTGACCACCTGGACTCAGCAGCTGCAGGTTAGGGAGGAAGAGAGAGAAAATATTTCTGGAGGGGAGGAAAAAAAGAAGGGATATTCTCATTGCTTAACTGGGTGTCTATTCAAGTGTATTAGCAGTAACATGGCCTTAAGAATAGTACGTAGAATCGACATCTTCTGGATACTTGTATTCAAGCGGCAGGGGAAGCCTGGGAAAGGGGAAGCCTGGGAAAGGGGAGGCCTGGGAAAGGGGAAGCCTGGGAAAGGGGAAGCCTGGGAAAGGGGAAGCCAGGGAAAGGGGAAGCCAGGGAAAGGTGCCGCCGCCGCCGCCGCCGCTGCCGCCGCTGCTGCCGCTGTAATGACTCAACATCTCTTTAGTTGGACGGATGGTGTGTGTGTGTCCATTTGCTGAGTTTCATGCTTCATTACTGAGGGATGTTAAGGTAATTTGACCCTTACATGTCCATTGAGGGAACTTATCTCCGCTTCGGGCACTAAAATGAGTCCCACTATGTATTCCTGGATTCCTTTTGACTCCGCTGATGCTCAATATTTAAGGCAATTTAGTTTCGTCAGACCTTAACTCATTGACAGTTGTAGACGTCAAAGATATCAACCGGGTTGGCAGTGAATGAGTGAAGCAAGGCTGCCTTCTTTGTTCTCTGATCAACCTAGCACGCCAGGGGCGTCCTTTGTCACGCCTACGATTGGGCCTTTCCAACATGTGCTTTTCTTCGACGCAATTACGGTCCGTACGGCTGCAAGTGTATAGAACTTGATCCATGGCCCGAGGGTTTAAAAAGGGCCATTCGCTCCTCCATACTTCAGGGTACCTCTCTTCAAGGGTCAATAAGGTGTTGGCTTGAATTATAGGTGCCCTCATTACCAACGGGGAAGGCTGAGCGACTGTAATGATGGCATGAGCACCACCATCAAATTGATTACATCTGAAACAGGAATGTCAGAGATACATATTCCCCAACGACCAGTCCCAATTACCTAATGGGCTTTTGAGAAATATAAGATCCTTTTGTCATTTGATACTATGCCTCCCTCCGTGGTGCCGTCTCGGTATAATGTGGGACAGAATATGCTAATTAGTGTCGGTTTAAACCGAAACGGCTGAATTCATCAAAGCCCTGCCTCGTTGCAGCTTGAGTGTAGTCTAGAAATCAGACTTGGTAAAAACACTTTTGAAGGAACAACATAAAGAATGTGTTCTCCATGTGTTTTGTTTTGATTTGTAAGAAAGAACATTTAAGGCTTAGGTTAGAGAAGCATATACGAGCTAAACTTTGCTCGTCAATGTCAATGATGTGTTTATGCCAAAGCCAAGTCGCCGAAGCGTCCGAGGAAACTGATGTGCGTTCATTCATGCGGTCGGTCGGTCGGCATCATCATTTCTTCAGTCCCTTCTTGGAATGCGTAAAGGCTAAATAGCTTTTAGCCGGTAGTTAATGATGCTCTTAATTAGTGGAGGAAAGGACGAGTAAATGAATGAAGTTTCATCAAGCGCTACATGTCTGCAGGGATTCCTTATGTCATCCCATTAAGCGTGACCACTGATACTCACTGATCTGGAGGCGTTTTGCCGCCATCTCCTTTTGAACGAACGCAAAGGTTGTCAGCGTGGAATGCGCCCTTGACCCGCTCGGCAAGGAGCGAGCGGCCCATATTCACTTGAATGGTCCGTGAAAGTTCGATCTGTCTCTGGGAGCTCCTCAAGAGCTGCTTACCAGACATGAGACTAGCGAGGTACGTATTTAAGACATGCAATTCCTCCCTCAATTTGTGTGTCGTGGTTTGGTAGATGGGAAAGCGACGAGCCATTTCCCCTCAATACGCTGGAAGAAATCCAGCTCCGACCAAATGAGGAGAGTGGAAAAGGCAATCAAAGGGCGAAGAGCCAAGGGCATGAAGAATCATTGAGGAATGTGAGTGACATTTTCCAAGAGTGTAATCAAGAAGAGGCCGTTCCATGAAGAAGAAAAAGGGCTGAGAAATATCGCGCAACTTTACAAATGATCCATCGGATCCGTCAGTGATAATGGGGACGTCCTCAAGCCATGTTACTTTTGAAAATATCAGTGTACCATTGTTTTAGTTGAAGACATACTGATGGACAATACCTGACGTTCCACATTTGTAGTTTAGAATTTGTTGGATGAATAACATCATGCTCCATTTAAAGACAACTGTGTGTGTCAGGTGGAAAGAAAGGAGTGGGTTGAGAGAGAGAGAGAGAGAGAGAGAGAGAGAGACTGATTTCCATTTGTTGGACTTTTATGAGGTAGGCAGAGGAGAGGAATGCATCGATTTCATAAAGGGCACATGGGGTCTGCTTGCCGTTTAAACAGCCCAGCCCAGTGTGGGATCAATCAAAGGGGGGAGATGAAAACATTGACATTTACTCGAGGTTGTGCCCCTATGGACCCAGATGGTAGAAAGTCACACAGTCGCACAGACATTTCTCATTGATACATACTCGGTAAAGCATGGATTTATCCTCACAATTTCATTTCATTACCAATGTAAACGACATTGCTGTTTTATATACATGCAGTCTATTTTATTGCCGCAACAATCTTCTTGAAGTGTTTTTTTCCTTTTCAATCTTGGAAAAGAACAGTACAGAAAGCATACAAACTATCATCGTATCTATCAAGGCTTTGAGGCGCAATTCGATTCCACTTGCTTGTCTCTCTCTTTTAACAGCGGCTGGCCGCTGTGATCGGAATGAGGCCAGTTTCAAAGGCCATTGTGGTGCCATGATGAAAGCACTTGTTGTGGATAAAGTACAGAATTACAATTCTTTAAATAGAGAAACAAATTGAAAGAAGATGGGGGCATTAGGGCAACTATGTGTAGAAAAGACAAATTCAGGGTCCACATTGAAAATGAAAAGGTTTTGTCGAATGCTGCGATTGCATAAAAGCTAATGTCACGCCCGTTGCCCATATTTTAATTTCGCAACTGTGAGACAAAGTGACTGCTTGGGTGATGATGCTGTGATACGGTTGCCAGCCAGTAGTTTGTGGAACAAATCACAGTCGATGGACTAGCACATCTGCTATGCCACCGATAGTGCTGCTTCAATACATCCCTTTAGGACAATATGCAATGCACTTTCAGGGCTGGCTAACTCTTTGTATATTCATGCAAAGCTGAAAGAAGATTGCATTTTTAGTTGGATGAAAGCTTTTCGAGCCTTTTCGATGGGATCCGAAATTTGTTTGGAACTCTTTATTGGAGACTGGCCAACACTGTGAACTCGTGCTTGATCCAAGTGGATCTAGTTGGCGGAGACAGCGGCACCTTTGAAGCCTTTTGTTGTCCAATGTCGGTGATCAGAATGTCAGATCTCACTGAAGTTAGGACGGTCTAATCTGCCGATGAGCCAGCCCCAGGGCCTGACAGGGAAAGGAAATTGTCGGACGGGGTGCTCAGGGCCACGCCAGCTAGACAGGACTCTCTGATCACGCAATCCGCTTTTGAAAGTGGAGTTTTTGCTCGACGAAAGGGCTGGCTTCTGAAGTGGAGCTATGTACGAGCGCGCCAGCTTTAAATAAGAGAGAGATTCCTTTTTAGACGCCCAAGTCAAAACACATGCGTACACTGTGCACTTGTGCTCACGAGTGGATTTTTGTCAAGTGTGTCAAGGTTTTACGCAGTGCTCTTGGAACCAAAAGTGGAGAGGCTAAAACTGCAAGGCCGTTGCTTAGCAAACAAAAAAGAATATCAAACAAATAATATTAATTGTGGCATCAAGAGATAAATAGACATTTGAAATGGTAATAAAGAGGAAACACATTTTGCAAAGTTGACTGATTGTACGGTACTTGGAGGTCAGGGAGGGGGATGAAAGTGGAAATTAAAATTCTAAATCTTTAACAAGGCAATGGTAAGCCAAAGTCAATTTGAAAGTGCGTCTTTGTGTGTGATGATGATGATGATGAGAACTATTACCCGCTTCTTGTCTTTGGGCTTACTGTAGCTCTGTTCATATTGTGCTGAGGAAAACGGTGACAGATGCGATCTAGCAAGAAGAAGGGGGCTGGGTGGGTCCCTGGCACAGATCTCTAGGGCCCCCAAAGATAGAAGACATGGAACCCTGTGCTGCTAATTAATGTCGACCCAGGTTTATGAAGAGAAAAAATAAAAAACGATGGAGTTGCAGTCAGTGCGCTCAGATCTATCATCCGTGAGCGTGTTTGTGTGTTCTTCCAATGAATACATGTGGCTGGATGTGTGTGTGTGTGTGTGTGTGTGCGTGTGTGTGTGTGTGCGCTCTTAGCAGCTGGAGTGCTTCAAGGGAATAAATTACAGCTTCTCCTTGAGGGTGTGAAAGGGAGTGCATGAATTTTTGCAGCTGAGGGAGGGATTAGCTCAGCTCCCCCTAGTCACACACTTACTGTACGTATATCTACGTATATATTGGATTCCATGTTGTTATGCTTCAGCCACTTCTGCATACTTCACAATGGTGAGCATTTCTGTTCGGAGACTTTTTCCACCAAGGTAGATGACATATGTACCAGGATGTAATACTATTCTGACTCACCTGATGCAGCATGGAGAGGTCATTCTCTGTATTTGCATTGTGTCAACGTGTCATGTATTCAAGGCAAATGTTCTTGTAATGTAAAGCCAACAGTAGGTATGTACTTTTGTTTGCATCTGAGCATTCAGCACCTGCATTCAGCTTTTCATGTTGACAAACAATCTTGGAATATTGTAGCTTTCAGATCACAATGTGTGAATTCAAAGCACAAGTTAGCGTCATCACAGGTTTTAGGGAAAAATATTCCTTACACATTTTGGAACATGGCAATGGTACAAACAAATAGCCCCAGGGATTGTAGTTTTTCATTCAAAGAAATGTAATCATGTTCTTTGTTCATTTTGTCTTATTATGAAGCAAATTATCCGGTGGGTGCGTGGGTGCACCAATTCACAATGTGCTTTGCTCTATTCTTCACTGACTTGTGCTGATGTGTCAAAATGTTGGTGGCCTCTTCCATCAGTATTATTTGCTGCTCTGCGTGCAGCTGAGCCTGAGCCTGAGCCTGAGCCTGAGCCTGAGCCAGAGCCAGAGCCAGAGCCAGAGCCAGAGCCAGAGCCAGAGCCAGAGCCAGAGCCAGAGCCAGAACCAGAACCAGAACAGGTGGGCCGGCCGGCCACAGCAGAGTGCAATAACTGTGAATAAGGGAAGCAATAACTCCATCAGCTCCCTCATCAAATCAAAGCTGACTGATGCAGAATAATCAGAAATTGAAATCAGGGGGAGAAAAAGAGCTGACCTGACAAAATAGGAAATGTCATGGGGGGGGGCGCAATAACAAAGGAATCAATGAGGTGCAGATGCCCTTGCACTTTTTGAAGGCAATAAGACAGTTGGCGCTACAATATACGTAGCTAGCTCCATGTTGTCTAAATGGATGGAAGAAGATAGAGGAGCAAATAAAGGAACTGTTACACAATTCAGAGAGCAGCTGTCCCAGCGCTATGGGGCAACGTACATACCGTATATGTAGGAGCAAGAAAATATGCAACAACTGTGACTGCAAAAATAAAGAAACATTCACCTTTGATTTTTGTAGTCAGTGTCCTATTTATACGAGTTGGGGCCTCTTATGTTTGAATTCAATAACTCTGCTGAGCGTCATCGTCAGGTTTTTGGGGCGGGCTGGGAATGAAACCAATGAATTCCCCGTGCAGTGTCACAGCTCCATTTTTGCTTTCATCACCAAATCTTTTTCCATCGTGACCTATTTTCCCCTTAGACGCCTGCACACACATCCACGCCCACAAACAAATCTCATAAATACACATCACATAGGGGACATGCACGTGCATATATTGGAATAGCGTAAGACAGGGGTTGTCAACCGGTGGTCCGCGGCCATCTAGCGGTCCGCAAAATTGGAAATGGATGGTAACGTTTTCCAAAATAAAACGGATTTATTATTAAGACTTGAAAAATGTTTTTCTCTCACAATGATCAATCACAATTGTAGCCACCACCTCTTCTGCTCTCCATCCAACCACTGCTCGAGTCTACCTTCCAGATCTCGCCATCCTCCCGCTCACCCACATTCGACCATCGAATCCAAATCATTAACCTCTGGAAATCATATTGATGCTAGTACTGGACACACCCCACTTTTGTCTCTAGAGTTCCCCAGAATGGCTATTAACCCGTCCCAAAATAATGACACCATTTATTACAACAGTGGAGAAACATGACACTGAAATAATTAGCGCCACTGGAGAGCAGTGGTAAGAGTTCTCATCAATTTTCCCATCTAGCCAAGAGACACTGAGGAAGACACAGCAGGAGAGACAATCATTGCTGCTGCCTGTGTTGAGCTGCTCATTTTGTGGGCCTGGGAAGGAAGGCAGGAAGGAAGGAAGGAAGGAAGGAAGGAAGGAAGGAAGGAAGGAAGGAAGGAAGGAAGGAAGGAAGGAAGGAAGGAAGGAAGGAAGGAAGGCAGGCAGGAAGGAAGGAAGGAAGGAAGGAAGGAAGGAAGGAAGGAAGGAAGGAAGGAAGGAAGGAAGGAAGGAAGGAAGGAAGGAAGGAAGGAAGGAAGGAAGGAAGGAAGGAAGGAAGGAAGGAAGGAAGGAAGGAAGGAAGGAAGGAAGGAAGGAAGGAAGGAAGGAAGGAAGGAAGGAGTGTAATAACGAGAACGTGGCTTGTCTCCCACAACTCGACCTGCCACTCTGCAAGGGAATGATTTCTTAGAACATCCCCATTATCTCAACGTCATTTCTTGACCGTGGGTGAAACAGAACTCATTTGTTTGCGTCTCTCAAGTGTTTCCATCATTGACCATTAATCAGAAAAGGCAGTAAAGTTAAAGAGGCCACATTGTGGAAAATGTACTTTTTAATTGCTTGTATGTATACTACAAATAGTGTAGTTGGGTCTCTGGCCTGCGTGGCTGCCTGCCTGCCTGCCTGCCTGCCTGCGTGGCTGCCTGCCTGCGTGGCTGCCTGCCTGCCTGCCTGCCTGCCTGCCTGCCTGCCTGCCTGCCTGCATGCCTGCCTGCATGCCTGCCTGCATGCCTGCCTGCATGCCTGCCTGCATGCCTGCCTGCATGCCTGCCTGCATGCCTGCCTGCATGCCTGCCTGCATGCCTGCCTGCATGCCTGCCTGCATGCCTGCCTGCATGCCTGCCTGCATGCCTGCCTGCATGCCTGCCTGCATGCCTGCCTGCATGCCTGCCTGCATGCCTGCCTGCATGCCTGCCTGCATGCCTGCCTGCATGCCTGCCTGCATGCCTGCCTGCATGCCTGCCTGCATGCATGCAAGGCCATAAAGTGAAATTAAACACCAGAGTGAAGAACTTGTTAGCTGCCCATTTCCAAAGAATCCATTAGCAGGCTGTTCTAAATTTTGCTTGCTTGGGATGTAACCTTGTGGCTAATGTAGGCACAATACTGAGTTGTTGTTGTTTTTCTGCCACCCATGAAAGCACATCAGGGCAGTCAGTCCATCCATCAGACCACTTGTGCCACTTGAGAGCCCCCAAAAATGATCGTTTGAGGCATGGAGCCTTGAATACCTCAGGGCCAAAAAATTCTCTTCCTTTTCTTTTCTCAAATTAACAACTTGAGTGAGTCTTTTCTCTTCTTGTAACACTTACGTAGCTATAGCTACGTGCGAATTATTTCCTCATAAGAAGGTGAGCTATTTCAGGAGCTCCAAAGCGAGTGGTGTGCCTTCTTTCACCATCACCCTTTTGTTCATCAAGTTGCCACCTCGGGCTCAATTATTCACACCGTTTAGCACTCGTCTGTCTTGCCTTCAGTTTCAGTTTGTCTCTCGCGCTCTTAATCTCTTCTTTATGGAATTTCTGCTATTATTCTCAGTCACCATTTTGGTGACAGTAGTTACAATCCATCATTTGCCACCTATTATTTCAACTTTTGTTTCTAGTTGTATGAATTGATCTCACTTGATGACAAATGTTTGTGAGATCAGACTCCTCTGCCGAAGTCTTCCCAAATTTCCTAATCCAATATAACATTTCAATAAATCAAATCTACTCCCACCCTATGATAAAGTTGTAAGAAGATGAATGTATCGGACCGGACATGTACGTATGTATCCCCAGACAGATGATATTTAAAGTGTGTATTACTGCAGCTCATCCTTGAAATAGAAGCTATTTTGGAAAGAAGACTGCTTAAAGAAGTGAAAGTCTGGAGAATGCCCAAGGATGAAGATTTTTATAATAATCCTTAATCCTCTGCTTTTTTCTCACATCTCTTGATGACCATAACACTTGTATTCATTGATTCCTTCCTTTGTCGGCCGCCACTCCCCGCATCATCGTTTTGATGTCACATTCAATGCGTCTCAAAGTTAAGAAAAAAGAAGAGAAGAAAACGATCATAATAAATCAAATACAAAGTCAATGCTTAAGCCATTGAGGTGAGGGTCGGACGATTTCAAAGGTTACACATTGAACAGTCGGGAACAAAACAGCCTTGAATTATTTCAGGTAAAAAGCTGCACAGAGGGGGCCCTGGGCTAACAGACGCCCTAATGAGGGGAGACTAGAAACATGGAGCACTATATAGCTAATAGCTTGACAATTTGAGCCGCCACCTAGCTCTGACTGAGTCAAGTGTAAGCATTTAAGTGTTCTGCTGCTTTACGTTGTCAGTCTTCTGCTGCTTTACGGCGACGGCGGCGGCGGCGGCACATAGCAAATGCCCACACTGAATGTTGTTGCTAATGTTTTGTGCATTCTACAAGGTCAGCAAATGTGCAAGAAACTGAGTGCACTAGGTTGAGATTGGAGAAAAACCCTCGATTTGTTTTTTTAGGCTGGACTCATGGCAGTGTTGAGAGTAAAAGGAATTTGGATCGGTCAAGTGTCTTTTTTTTGTGCTTTTCTTCTCGGAGCCAATTCTTCTATTATTTTCATGCAGTGTGCACACACAGCTGCACTTCCTTCACTCTTGTGATGGTATAAATGTGGGGTGAGGAACTCCGGTCCTACGAGAGCTACGGCGTTCTAGAGCACTGGAGCCCGAATAGACCCATAATTGTTATTAAAAGATTAAAGATAAAGATGAGAAAATGCAAAAAACAACAAGTCTGCGTACGTGAGACTAGACTGTACAGACCTGGGCAAAGTAGGGCACAGCACAGAGGCCACCGACGTATGCGCGTTAACATTTGAATGGAAATTGAAATTGGGTGGTAACTCGTACAAAGCGCCGATCCCGACCAACTTTTTCAAAAATGCCCATTTTGACCTTAACCCAGATACTAAGTGCATGTAAACATTGCAGTTTGTCATGTGGGCCCATGACTTGGCCACCCTTGCCGAAGAAGCTGCAGGCACATGGCTTTCAAATGTGTTGAAGAATAAATTGATTTACAAAACCAATGTTGTTTTCCTAGCAAATAGTCCAATTTGTCAAAGGTCAGCAATTTTAGTGAAATTGAGTTAAAAAAAATATGCATTGAGTCTGAAAGGCAGTTATGAAGAGTGCTCAAACAATCATCATTCTTCTTTGCTTTTGCGTTTTTTCACTCTTTCTCAGCTCTGTTTTTTCTTTTTCTTTTTCCTGAACTGACTTTTCAGTCCATTTATCTCATTATGGTGTGGATCTCTCCAGTGGGGTTGAAAATGAAGTGTTAATCTCTGTTCTCATCAATCTCCCAAGGCTAGAAGTGCTGGAGTCTCTCCGAGCATCACAAAATGATGACTGGCACTTTTACTTGTCTGGAGAAAGAAGTGTGGAAGCTAAATTGAATTTTAATGGATTGCTCATCCCCCAAGTGAAAGGTACAATCCATTACGGAATGATTGTGATGTTATTTGTTGCCAGTGTTGATTTATGCTATGTGTAGCGTCCAGGGCTAAAGGTTGGAAGGATGGATGGATGGATGGATGGATGGATGGATGGATGGATGGATGGATGGATGGATGGATGGATGGATGGATGGATGGATGGATGGATGGATGGATGGATGGATGGATGGATGGATGGATGGATGGATGGATGGATGGATGGATGGATGCATAGATGGATGCATAGATGGATGCATAGATGGATGGATGGATGGTCATGTGAACGTTGAGCAGCCACAAATCATCATCACTTTACATTTCTCAAGATGTCTGCTAGTAGAGTGAAGCCAGACTTTGAGAGAGGTCTAATTGAGCCATTAGGCCGTTTCATGGCCTTGGCTTTCTTCTTCTTTTTTTTTATTTGAACTGCCCAAATCACACGATTACATCATTTGCGGATGCTGACGTCACAGCTTTAGAATGTTTTCAAATACAAGTCGTGACCTAAATGCTGCATGGACTTTACTCGCCATAGACTAATGGCCCCTATTATAAGGTCTACTGGGAATTATGACGGGTTTCCGCTCGCCAGCTAGGGATAAAATTGCATTTTGTAAAGATAAAAGAGGTGAACTAAGATGTAACAGAATATACCTACATGGTATGTTGTTCCATTGAACATTGTACCTGCTGTTGAAGGTGAACATTTGAAAGGTATTCCTCTTGTCCTTCACAATCATGTCATGCAGAGAAAGCATGTAGGTGGGTGGTCAGCGAGGTGTGGCGGAAATTGCGTGATCTGTTTTCTTGTCTTTTTACCTTGTTTGGATGTGTGTGTGATTAGCTGTGGGTGGCGGGTGCGTGCGTGCGAGCGAGCGAGCGAGCGGGCGAGCGAGGAAGAAGGACTTTGTTTTTCAGTGTCTTCACGCTCAGTTGGACAGTCAGATGGGATTACTGGTTGGCGCTTTGTCGAGTGACGGGGTCACTGGGACAAAGGACGTGGTGTGAAATCACTTTTCCATAGCCGAGAGACTATGCAGCTAAGGGGACTGACTGAGTTGACTTCCAGAGATGTTGAGATCCATATTTTACAAAATGGCACTTTTTTTCCCCCCCCCCCGATTTACTACAATCCTCCTCCATTCATAGCATCATTTCCAGACATCATGCATCAATATAGCAAGTTCCAATCAATTCAATTGTCACAATATGACACGGAAGAGTGGCTCTGCTCACCCACCACAAGCTGAGCTACAATTTGCTCAATCAGAGTTGGTTCAAGGTGGCAAACATTCGTCGGACGTTTTTGGTGTTTTTTCTTTCGGCGAGGAGATTCTGAACATGTTTCGAAATTTCTTTAAAAGCCAATTGCTCACCGCTCGCTCGGTGGGAAAAGGCCCGCATTTATTCCATTTCATTCAGTCACATGTTAATATTGGATGTGTGCTCCCGTGTCCAAGTCGATATGTTCTCTTTTCAGAGTGTGTTGTTCTTTTCCTGTCATGTTATTTGAAGCTACCTGACCATGCTTTATGACTTGCCTGGTGTTAATAGAGTAATTGGCTGTGCTGGGCCTGAGTGACAACTGACATCTCCAAGCTAATGAGGCAGCCATTTCAACCCTTAACAACAACTATAATCACACTGTGCTAGAAGATCACAAATCATCAGCAGGATCATTTCCCATGACCTTTTGTCATGTTAAAATGCTTCATGAGTGCCGGTCTGGTTGATTGCTGCTGACCCATCATGACTTCAGCTTAGAGAAAAGGGGTTCATGTTTGGAGGAGCGCCGAACAGGCAAAGTTTGCCATTTGTCGTATTGATTGGTTAAGGCAAACGCTAATGACTCGTTGTTTCTCAAAGGTTTGAGCAGCTGCTGTCCCAGGTCATACTAGCCTTATTGGAGAGCTCAAACCATCTCAATCAATACACACAGCAGGCAGGGCAGGGCAGGGCAAGGACGGAGATCGGGGAAAGAGGAAGGAGAACAGGATGCTAGCTAATTCCATCAAGTCCACATTAGCCGCAGCTCTCAATGTGCCGGGGCACCAGTAATCATAGACAAATTCATTTAGGAGCCCGCTATTGCTTTCAATTAGGGATTGGAGCAAGTGGGCTCCATGTGCTCCAGTCCACACACAAAAGAAATTCACAACAGCATCATTTTCAGCTGACGTTTCCAATTTGGAGCCGGCGTGTTAAACAGCTGCTTCCGAGCAACGGCATGCTCACTTAGCCACGACACAATGATCTTTTGGCCACCGACAGCGCAAATTCAAATAGGAGACAGATAAAGAGCATTTCAACAAAGGGTGCTTTTTGGGATTATACCGACATATGTTGATGGAAATGTCCCAACCAAAAGAAAATGATACTAAGTAGATGGAAACCGGTGTCAAATGAAAATTTGAGCTGTGCCTTTCCCAGCAAGTCGTATATCTTTTTCAAAAACTCTCCTGACAGTAACTAGACTGCTCCTCTGGCCTCGAGCGTTGTTTACGCAGACAATTTAGCGACGCCTCCTCTGATGGAAATACGACTTGAACGATCTGGAATGTACTTGAGAAGGAGGTCAGCGGCGCATCGTCGGAAACTTTATCGCTATAGTGTTGGGACGACGCAGCTGTCTCGTGATAAGAATATTTTCAACCACATAACAGAAATGCGGACGCTCTTGTTGCCTTTTCGGCAGCTTAAATCAACTTGCTGTTGATTCTTTAAGCAAGGTCTCATTTGAAATCAGACAACTACGCTTCTTCTCACTCCTTTCTCGAGATGACTGTGTATCCTGCTCTAATGAGTTGAATTTTGTTGTTCTTTTCCCAGGTACGTATGGACCAGATGAGGGCTGGGCATCAGCCTATCCGGAATGTAAGGAGAAAAACCAGTCGCCAATCAACATCGTGGACCAAGATGCTAAAATGTCCACTGAGTTTCAGGAAATGACATTGGAGGGCTTCGATAGTAAATCTTCAAACAAGACGTCGATGAAGAACACTGGCAAAACAGGTGGAGAGCAACAAGTCTAATTGTTTGCATTGTAAAAAGAAATACATCAAGAATCATCCACAAACATTCACTTGCGGTGCTGGAGAATGTTGAAAGCACAGTAGAAATGAGAGCAGTGAAAGAAAAATGGCATGGAGGTGACGCCCCCCCCCCCCCCCTCATAATGCATGGCTAGCAAGACAAATGTCCCTGTCTTTTTTCCCATGAATAATGCATGCATACCTTGCAGTTTGTAAACGACAGATGAGCGCTTTATCTGCTGAGGGATCACCTCCACTGAGCACTATGATGGAAAGGTGGGGGGGGATTAAAATACATCTTTCAACATAGCAAAGTGAAATTCTGGCTTAATTGTCACATCCGCAAATGAGAGAAATGAAGTAGACGGACGGACGGATGGATGGATGGATGGGGTTGGATTTGGGCTCGGACGGACGGAGGTTGGTGTGTGAAATTGCTAGCCGAAAAGGGATGAAGTGAAGAGCTCAACTATTGCTGATGAAAATGGATTGATGAAATGTCTTGATTTTCTCTTTTTGTTTTTCCTCCAGTGGCCATTATGCTGAAAGATGATTATTTTGTGAGGGGAGCAGGCCTTCCGGGGAGATTTAAAGCAGAGAAAGTGGAGTTCCACTGGGGGCCCAGCAACGGATCAGAAGGCTCTGAGCATAGCATCAAGGGCCGACGTTACCCGGTGGAGGTAAACAACTTTATCTGGCTTTCACATGTGTTGACTAAGTTTCAAGCTAATGTCCAGGGCTCACTCGCTCCCTCCCTCCCTCCCTCCCTCCCTCCCTCGTATGTTTCCAAGATGAAGCCTTTTCATTTGGAAGACTTTCCCTTCATTGGCTTCCAAGTCTGCCTTGGTATCTCTCCCATCATAATACAGAGTGGCAAACTAATAATAAGTAACCGGTTATACGTCTTGAGTATAATATAGAAGCGCAAAAGAGATATTAGACGGCCTGATGCAAAGTGGACTTGCGGTCATGGGCTCTGGGAATAATCATTCAAGCTCAGTTCATTTATGGTGACTTCAAAACCAACACGCGGCTATTTTGAGAGGAAACGCTTTTCTAAATTGCTCCTCTCCTGTGCTGTCGTCAAATAAGTTGTCACCACCGAACCAATTTGGCCTAATTAGATGGTGTGGGTGTTCCGTTTGTTGAGGCGTCAAAGAAGAAGAAGAATTGGATTTCAAGACAAGTAGCCGAGTGTTTAACCCTAATAGCCCCCTGACGAGAAAGAATTCAAAGCGTTTCGGGAATGTCTTTCTGGCTTCAAACAATTTTCTTTGCATGTTTGGGCGACTTCCTCAGAAGCAACATTTCTAAGCCTTTGCCGCTTAGTGCGTTTGTGCTGTAATTGATTGTTTTGCTCCCAAGAGGCATTGAATTTTATACTGGATAACAAAAGACAATATACTGTGTCAAATTTTCAAGCAGAGGCTTCCAGCTTTACAGAAGTCTTACAGAGTCCATTTCTTTCGGCGCTCGCTCTCTGACAGGAAGCCAAAAATGGTATCTTTATATCGAGTTGAGTTGAATTGGTATCCAAACGAGAAAATGATCGCTTGGAATGTGACGGGCTCTCTCGATGCATCTTGCCAATGCTCATTTTGATCTCCTCCATCCACTTGAAAACATTTCCGATGGGATCAAAGAGAGGATCGGATGATGGAGAGGGAAGAGATCACTTGCACGCACACGCGCATCCACAATGTGTGTGGCTGGAGAAGTTCCTCGGCAAGCTTTTCCCCACATGCCAAGATAAGAGCAGCCCCGTAAATGAACACACACTAGGAGGCCCGTGAGCATGTGTGCGCGAGTAGCTCAAACACTCTCAGATAAAGCTTGATAAATGGCATTCTATTCCCCATCAACCTTTGCTGTGTGGGAAATGGAAAGCGCATCCCTGCCCCTAAATCATCAGATGAATGATGATAAGGACGGGTAATGCCGTGGTGCGAATCGCTTTGATTTGAAAATCATGTGCTTGCTACTGATGCTGACTCTTGTGTTTGTCCGTTGTTTCATCGCAAGGGCAGGCGGTCAAACCCTCCTTTTCAAGTTCTGGTTGTTTTTGGAACACTGGACCAGCAAATGAATTGAGCTTTTGGAGCAATACAAGTCTTTATCCTGACTACTCCCATTGTTCCCATTGAGCAAGGCAATCAACTTTGACTCTTACTTTCCCTTTTGACATAAATGATAACTGCCGTGATCCACTTCCATATTTTCTGGTGTGATATTTCTTGCCTGGTCTCAATGACACCATTTTTTTTCAAAGCCTGATTTTGCCTAGAGGAGAAGTGTATGCCGCCCCATTTTCTGAGTATACAAAGACAATTTTTAATAATACAACTGTCCCTGGCGACTCGAGCATTTGTCTGTCTGGCCCTCCCCTCCTCATTTCCATGAAAAAGTGAGACTTTGTGAAATTGAAAATGCCACAGCTTACTCCACAGCTCATCTCTCATGTCATGCGTTGCACTTGCCTTTGTAAGACAGATTGTGTGGTGTGGTGTGGTGTGGTGTGGCGTGGTGTGGTGTGGTGTGGCGTGGTGTGGTGTGGCGTGGCGTGGCGTGGCGTGATGTGAACATTAGCTTCGAAGCCACTTTGTACAACTCTGTCCACACATCTTCAATGTGTTGCAGTGAGCTAGATGAAAGCAGCACTCCAATGTCTGACCTTCTACCATGGACAACCTTGATGCAGGAAATCTGAAACGCTAGCGTAGTGCAGTTGTAAGACAGGGAAAAGGCTTCCTACCTTGTTGGCGCCCTCACTCTTTGCTCTTGAAAGCAAAGGCGCCGGCCGTGCGCTGCATTTTGTTGTCCGTTTGGACACAAAGCTTTCCTTCAAAAGCGTCGGTCCCTCGAGGGCTTCCGTGCCCAGTCTCAGCGGGGATCACGACAGCATGGTCAGCTGTCACAGAGTAGCGACTACTTTACATTTTCATCCTGAAATGGCCCGGGGGAGACACCTGTTTTTTCCTTTTCTTTATTTCATTGTTTGATACCAAAAGAGATTTTCTGAGGGCACAGACATGGTGTCGTATCAAAAGCTTTTAACTCATTGACTGCCAGCCCAGTTGAAATGGTAGACGTCGTTGGCAGTGAATGGGTTCGTTTCAATTGGTGAGTTATTCTGAACTGGGCCACCAAATGGTTGCAGTAAGTTGTTTAGCACTGCGGTTGTCCCATTGCGCTTTGTTACAGCTGCAGCTGTTGTAAAATGTGCCATCCAAACAAATGGGTATCAATGGATTGAAGTGTTCTACTAAATGTAAAAAACATTTACATTTTTGCATCAGCAGTCCTCTGAAGGTTGTCTCCTTGAGCAAAGCTGTGGCGCACTGATTTTCTGCAATGAGATAGTTGGCAACTTGCACGAGAGAGAGAGAGAGAGCCGTTGCCATCTGTCTGTAGTTGTGTGCGTTTGTGTATAGGTGAAAGACGGTTCGGCTCATACTCTTGAGAGCTTTTCACAATACCCCCTAAATACAGATGCAGCCCATTTAGCATAGTTCACTTAATGATATACACTTTGCCACATTCTGAGAAAAAAAAAAGTCATCTATCTTCACTATACTGCCATGCCATGCCATGCCATGCCATGCCATGCCATGCCATGCCATGCCATGCCATGCCTTTAAAGCCAACCATACTTCTCCATATAATAGGTCTGCTAGTTTCTAATCAGAAAATAGAATCTTGTTTTTGTTCGGCATTTCCTCACTTTCACATCTATTTCTACGTAAGTCATTACTTCCTTACATAAAGCTTTGCTCTGCCTCCAGCTGTAGAAAAGATTTGAATTCAGCAGGTCTCTGCGTTCGTTGCACTGCGGAAATTCAAACAGCAGAGGGGTAAAAGGTCATGCATAATGTTCTGCTTTCACTAACAACTCTGAGCTATGCAGATTGCACTCACTTGCCACCGCACTTCTCAGAAGCGTTCCAGATGTGCAAAAAATACAAGTCGCAGACCCCATTGGAAACTTTGTCGCCGCACAGAGTGCAATCGTGCATAAATGGCGTTCTGTTCAGGCTTTGGATGGAGCGTGTTTGGAAAGCTCCGCTGCCGAGCCGGGCCAAACGGAAGCCGTACTGACAGCCGAGAGGAAAATCGTTACATGAAGATGACAAACATTAGGATGATTGGGGAGCAGCTTCAACAGAAACTAAGGAAACTGCTCAAGTTTATGAGCAACAACCAGCATGGACAAAGAAAGTGGGAACTTGAGTGAACACGACATTGCTGAGCACTGCTTTCACTCTCTGGGGAAGAAAACAACCAAGCAAAAACACCTTGCTTTTCTGCAATGCATTCTTGCGTGTACTTTTTAAGCTAACTGCTTGTCATAATAACAGTGCATCACTCTTGGAAAACATTGGTGCAAAACCAAAGTATGAATACAATATGATCACTGCTATCATCAGTGGTATTTTCAGGGTGATGAGAGAAAATTCAGGAATCCTAAAAGCGTCATTTGGCGTGCAAACGTTGACAGCCATCATTTTCCCAAATACTGTTTTGAAACTAACATTGCTCTTTTTTGATACATATATCGATATGTATGTATATATATATATATATATATATATATATATATATATATATATATATATATATATATATTGTTGTGCCCTCTATGACAGATGCAAATCTACATGTACAACTCAGATGACTTTGACAGCCTCGGCGCAGCACTCAGGGAGAAGAGAATCATCGCAGCCATGGCAGTTTTCTTTCAGGTTGGAATTCTTTTTGGGGTTTCTTCAAATCGGCATTATCCCACATGGTAAATTGGTTTGAGTGTGAAAACTAATAAGTCATCAAAGTCATCGCACACATGCCAACATAGTTACTTACTCTACTTATTTGTACGTGAGCCCTCAAAGGGCAATCGTGACAGTTGATATGCGTGTGGGAGAATGTGGAACAGCCTCACGTGGCAAGGAAGGAAGGAAGGAAGGAAGGAAGGAAGGAAGGAAGGAAGGAAGGAAGGAAGGAAGGAAGGAAGGAAGGAAGGAAGGAAGGAAGGAAGGAAGGAAGGAAGGAAGGAAGGAAGGAAGGAAGGAAGGAAGGAAGGAAGGAAGGAAGGAAGGAAGGAAGGAAGGAAGGAAGGACGTCACAGAGAATAATAGGTCAGGAGCAGAGAATCAGAACTATCCAAGGTGCTGATGGCGTGCACATGGAAAGAAAGAAAGAAGGAAAGAAAGAAAGAAAGAAAGAAAGAAAGAAAGAAAGAAAGAAAGAAAGAAAGAAAGAAAGAAAGAAAGAAAGAAAGAAAGAAAGAAAGAAAGAAAGAAAGAAAGAAAGAAAGAAAGAAAGAAAGAAAGAAAGAAAGAAAGAAAGCAGGGAAAATAACAGGTCATGAGCAGGAGCAGCGATAGAGAACTGTCCAAGGTGTTGATGCACGTGACAGAAAGAAAGAAAGAAAGAAAGAAAGAAAGAAAGAAAGAAAGAAAGAAAGAAAGAAAGAAAGAAAGAAAGAAAGAAAGAAAGAAAGAAAGAAAGAAAGAAAGAAAGAAAGAAAGCAGGGAAAATAACAGGTCATGAGCAGGAGCAGAGATAGAGAACTGTCCAAGGTGCTGATGCACGTGACAGAAAGAAAGAAAGAAAGAAATTAAAGATGGCTTCCAGTCTATGAATTTTTCATGATTTTAATGATATTGTAAGAGGATTTGTTGTGTTACTACAGGTCATAGAAATGAGGCCATTTGATCGAAAACACCTATAGTTTGGCTTCCATAGAAACAAAGCGAGCGTTTGCCCTCCTTTTAGCTGCTGCGGCTACAAGAGCATTTCTCTCAGGTCTGCACACGCTCGTCCCATTTATGCAATTAAAGAGCATTTGAGGACCTACGTTTGTATGTGGCTTTTACCGACCGACTCTCAGACTCCATGACAACAGTGGCTCTCCAATCCAAGAGAGTCAAATGCTCTGTAGATGCGGTTACTATGGCTTCACTCAGTGGGAGCTTGCTGATTGCTCTTTTTCTTCCTAATTCATTCATAATTCATCCTAATTATTCTGCACTTCACATGCTGCAACTTGATTCTGCTTATGATTGTGTCATTTTGGTTGTCAGATTGCGCAAGGATAGCCATGAATGCAAAAAGCATGTTTTTATGACGAGCGCACTCTATTCCTGTCATCTTTTTGATAAGACCGATGCTTGGCGAAATCAAGTCCATCATTGCAAATACTATTTCCTTAGCTAGGGGGCAAAGGTAGATCATGTCAGTCTTGCACATTGATGAATCCATCCGCAATATCTTTGCAAGATGAGAACTGCTGTTTACGTGTCTTGCATTTCAGGTTGGAGGACAAGACAACCCGGCTGTTGAGCCCATCATTCATGGCTTAAAGGGTGTGGTCCATCATGGTGAGTGACAGCGCCGCTTGAGAGTTGGAATAAACCTGTCCATTTGTCCAACTCAAATGTCTTTCCAACACCGCGAGGTGATTTAATGGCTAAATGCATTCCAACTCTCAAGTTGTGAACAGCAGATGCTACTGCAGCTCGCTACCATCTGCTGTTCACAATAGAACCAAAATAAAAGGATCAAATCATTCATTAAACATTATAATATCATATCATACCATACCATACTAGCTCAGTGGCCTAGTGGTAGAGTGTCCGCCGCCCTGAGACTGGAAGGTTGTGGGTTCAAACCAAAGACTCTAAACATGGGACCCATTGCCTCCCTGCTTGGCACTCATCATGAAGGGTTGGACTTGGGGGGGTCAGGATCAGCAAATGACCGCTGCTGCTCACTGCTCCCCCAGGAGATGGATCCAAATCACACGGGGATGGGTTCAATGCAGAGGACACATTTCACCACACCCAGATGTGTGTGTGTGAGCATCATTGGGACTTTTTTAACTTTATCATATATGCAATGAGTGTGGATGAAAAGACATCAGCAAAATGATTGCCTTTTTTTTTTTTAACGATCGGTAGGTGTGCAAGGCTCGATCGTGATAGTGGAACAAGATAGTACAGCGCTGATTAGAACATGTTGTACTCACTTTTGTTTGATAGAAAAAGAGACTTTCTTGGAGCCCTTTGTCCTAAAAGATCTGCTGCCGTCGTCATTGGGCAGCTATTACCGCTACACGGGCTCCCTGACCACTCCTCCCTGCAGCAAAATTGTGGAATGGATCATCTTCAGCAGACCCATCTATGTCTCTTACAAACAGGTGAGGAACACACTGGACGCAAACGTTTTGGGATGAACTTCAATTGCATTCACTTTGGTTCCCCATCTCTTTGGATATATTTGATTGCTTTTGTCGAAGGAAGTAGGTCGGCTGGCGTGACGCTGGTTGCTCTGGGCCTGCTTTCCCAGTGGCTCAACGCTAAAGCCGTTCCCATCCTTTCCACGCGACACTTGTATGCATGTGCTCTTTCTCGCGAGCTATTCAAACAGGCAGTTGGCATTTTTCGGAATGCGGCACTTGGCATTTTTCGGAATGTGACAGTTGACTGTATGATTGAGACACATTTGGACAGGTACTTGTGTTACAATAGCATGATGATTGCTTCCAAATAGAGACTGAAAAGTATTTGCATTTTCAGAGTGAAATGGGGAGTCTATTTCAACGATGGTATTCCTCTCTCGCTCTCTCTCTCTCTCTCTTCTTTTCTTTGTGTCTGTCTCTGCCAGTTAGAGGCTTTTTACTCCATTTTCACCACGGAGCAACAGGACCACGTGAAGTCGGTGGAATATCTTCGCAGCAACTTCAGACCCATTCAGAGCCTGGACGATCGGCATGTTTTCAAGTCGGCTGTCAAAGACGCCTGGTTGCCTGAGCTTTCGCACGGCGGCACAGAATCTTCCAGAGGTAGGTGCAACTTTGATCTTGTCAGAGTTTCCTTCTGAGGGCCACGGATGAACCTCCCATATTACGTAGTATATACAGTACCGATAGGCTACACGGCAAACTAATAACTAGTTTTGAAATCAGAGACGAGTAAAAACGGTTCTTTTTTTTCCCCCCCAACGCTAAATGGTCATATTAATTGCTGCTATTTTATTTTAAAATGAAGACAATTTTTTGCACATAAAGTCAATGCGCAAATTGTGATCATTCTGAATGGTACCTTTTGAAATCTAGAAGGTTACTAACTGAGGCCTCTGTACACTCATTCATTGTTGTGTCTATTTGAGTTTGCCAATCTATAAAGTCTTATTAAAGCCCCTTGTTTTTCTTGCTAAATTGCTGACAGCTCCTAATGGTAATAAACGAGAGCTATTTAGTGTTACTTTGTTGCCCGGAGGAAACGACCCAGTGACTGACATGTGGGCGCATGTAGTGTATAGGTACGTAGGTAGGTGTGTGTGTGCGTGTGGTCTCGGATAGCTCTCTCTCTCGCTGTGTGACTCCCCGAGCATAAGGCAGTGGAAGGGAGGGAGGGAGGGAGGGAGGGAGGTAGGCGCACGGGTCCCCTTCTTGTTCCTGCCTCATTAGCGCTGAAACAACAGCACATTACTATCTGCAGCCCATGTGTGGGAGTGCTACTCTCAACGTCTCAAGCATCTGTGTTGTGTCAACGACTCTACTGTAGTATACGCGGCGGACGGGTGCGACATGGACGCGTTGCATATCCCCTCCCAAAAGACCTTTCTGGCATTTGCGCCGTGCCCTTGACTACTGTAGTGGGTGGGATTCACTTTGACAATCGAACAGGATAAGCTCTTTTGAAAGAGGAGGAGGAGGAGGAGGAGGAGGAGGAGGAGGAGGAGGAGGAGGAGGAGGAGGAGGAGGAGGGGGGGAGGGGTGCAGCTCACTTACTACATGACTACAAACAAACACTTTTTCCTTACGGATTGACAAATCTTGAATTTAAGTAGCTGACTTGAAGTCAAATGTGTTACTTTTGTGCTGACTCCATTCTATCTATATTCTATCACAAGCCTGTGTGTTTGTATCTGACTGAGTGCTTTTATGCTTCGTTAGGTTTGGAATTTTTTTTTTATTTGACCGATACTACAATCGATTTGCCTCCAGGATCCGTAACTGCGCACTGGGTGTACATGTCGAATTTGTATTTTAAGGCAGCCCTCAAAAATATGGAAGTCTCTCAGACCGAATGCAGAAAATGTGCGCAGGGGTCACATCCTTACAGCTTTGTGACGGACTCTACGAAATTGATATTGATTTGTTTTCCATGATGTGGGTCAGACAGCAGATAAAAAGCATCATCCATAATGGCTTGTTTGTTCATCTCACAGGTACGGTATCCCTCTCAAGGTCAAGGAGTAGATGGTCATTTGGATGATTTGACTGTATACTAGTGCTCAGTGGTGACTCGTTCTCTGGCCTGTGTGTGCGCGCGAGCGTGATGTATGGGTGTGTGAGCGTGATGTATGGGTGTGCATGCTTATCTCCTTTGAAAGCCGTAAGAGGATCTATTCATCAAGCAACCTGCCAGAGCGGCTCCAGCTTCCAAACCGTTTGAGTTGTATTGCGCACACGGAATATGGGTCATTGCTCTTTTTAAGCAGCCCATAGTCCAGCGATGGCTCCATCGCAAGTACCGATACTCTGTCCCTTTTTAAAGTATTTGTACTTTACTACTACTTGTGAACAGATAGTGATTGTGAACTATTTGTATACGAGCTGACACGCAGCTGTTTGCGTAGCTGCCGCAGCCTGGTTATTGTCCAACTTCCAACATAGCTATGTATACTTCAAGGTATCCGTTGGGGCAGATATTCATTCTTGGATATACATATATGTTTGTCTTGAGGAAAGCTGTAGTCATGTTTCAAATTTCGATGCAGACACATTTAACAAGCAGACCATAATATTTGGCAATTTCATAGTAGTAAGTTGTCCCATTGTCAGATGATATCATTCAAGGCATGGTGGTGGTGGTGGTTCTGCTTGAACTGTTCATGACCTCTCCGCAAGCCTGTGTGTCTATTGGACTGTGTAAAGTGCGCGACCAACGGCTTTAGTAATGCAAAGCCACTCGGTGCTCGCTCCAACTGCATGTTACGAATAGAAAATGACCGCGGTTCTTTTCGAGCAAGCTAATCGATTCGGTTCCACTCGGCACGCGAGCCGCCATCAAAGCATGTTCATCACTGAATATAGCTGCGCTCACTTGTATGACTCGATGCAGCGTTGGGACGAATCAATGGCCTTCGTTTCCTCAAAGGCAGTCGGAATTGATGCTTAACATCCACTAACAACGACACACAACCTTTTGACGTGTTTGAGACCACTACCGCATATTATTGATTGATTGAAATTTTTTATTTATTATTAGTATTTCTTTTTGCTCCCAGTCATTTAAGAGCGAGTACCTTAGTTTTGCATTGGTGGTTGTCTGGTCTCGCAAAGTGCCTCGCTTTCTTTCCGATGTGAGAGTAGATGGAAGAAAAAAAGAGTCAAAGGTGACGGCGAGCGTGTCGTTCGGGGCTTCACGCCGGCACGGCCGCTTCTCGCATCTCGTGATGGTGCCAATTCATTTGGCAGCATAGGAAGCGGGGCATGGCTCTGGTGTGGATGCTTGAGAAGGCCTTGCTTTGTTTTGTTTTTTCTTTCCAGTGTGCAGCAGCGCTCCAGTAAACATAAAGGTGCAACACGTGAACGTAAGCGCCTTGGTGCTTGGATGGGCACGTCCGGAGGTCATCTACCATCCACCTATCCTCCACTTTCTGGTATCCTACAGCTGGACAGCTCATGATGACAGCTATGAAGAGACACACCTCACAGATGCCAAACACAAACTGGTAAGACTGTGTGGATTGAGTGAGATGATGTTAGTATTCCCATTCTAAAATGTGTTTGTTCACGCAATGGCAATACGCCTTATGTCCTTATGAACTCATTCACTCACTGCCATTGACGCATGTCAAAGTTGGATATTATCTGGGCTGCCAGTGAAAGACTTTGACATCTATGGCAGTGAATGAGGTAAGAATGAAAGTCGGTCGAAGCTTTGCGTCATCCTAATGAGCAAATATCAGAAAACGCTGCAAGTATGAGCGGGACAATTGCCGCTAAAGAAGCAAACAGCTACACGCGTCACGTGAATGAGTGAAACCCTAAACAAGGTCCAGGATTGCAGGAGACAAAAAGAGAATGTGGCGGAGAAGACTGGATGCTTCATTCCCTAACATTGTAGTCTGCTGGTCAACTGGCAGAATACTAATGCTAGGCTGGAGGCCATACAACACTACCGCTCTGTGCAAAAGGCATGACCTTGGGCCAGCGGCTCCATGGGAAAACGGTGAAAGGGAGAGAGAGAGAGAGAGAGAGCAGAGTGCCCCCTAGCTTCAGAAAGCGGGGTCGACCGTGATGAACCACTGGCAAATGCTCTTTCACCCTCCCGTCCATCATTCATTACCTGGAGAGACGATAGCTCTTTCTGAAAGCTGCTCATTCCCACTGTCATTCCTTTCTACCATCGTCTCTCTCTCTCTGTTTTCTGGGACTCCCTTCAACGCATCCCTCATGATAATGGAGAATAGCAAGTGAAAGTACGTTCAACAGAGCTGTCATTAGTCACAAAGTCAGCTCAGGTGGAGAAGAAAGATAGACGAAGAATAGTGAGGCTGACATTTTTGTCATGGCAGAAAAGCTCACTGTCATTATTGGATCGCATGCTGGTCATTCGGTATTTACTGCGAGACCAAAGAATGGAATGAATGATGGCCAATGTCCATTTATCGGTATCATCATCTTTCAGATCGTTGTCTTTTCAAGAAGCAACGCACCTTTTGGAAGCAATTATCATCGCATGGTCTTTTTTTCACGGGAAACCAATTGAATGCCGTACAATACATTCTTTGAATGTGGCGGCTTTCGACTTGTGCTCTTTTCTTTGCACGCTGTGGAACAGCAACTCAAAAGTCATCCGGTCGACCACCACGCGCACAAAGAAGGTGTCAAGTTTAGCCATGGACTGGAGCTTATCGTTTGCTCGTCCGTCTATGTCCTGTTTTCATCGTTTGCTCGTCCGCTTTCCTTTTTTGGAGCTCATGATCGGGATCAATGATAGTGCCATGATGAATGAAGTGTAAATGAGATGGACGCAAACTCAAAAAGCGATTTAAGCGCATTCATCATTTCCACAAGGGCAGAACATACATCAAGTTTGAGAGCGGAAAAGCAGCCAACCAAATTGGGCTGCTGTTGAGGGGATATTTGTTCCCTTTCAATGGTCTCTTTTGGCAGAAAAGAGGGCAAGAGTGTTGGATTTGGGACGCTTTGTGCGACCACGTGGATTTCATATTTGATCGACATCTCGCAACCAATCCGTTGAGAAAGAGATTGAACATTGAAACGTGCCCGCGCTGATTTTAGCATCTGACTGACGTCAATTTGTGTCGGTGCCATGTAGGAGGCGGTCATCTCCCACGTCTCAGCGGAGGTTCTGTACCTTTTTCGGGTTCAGGCTGTCTGCGCCAACGACATGCGCAGTGATTTCAGTCAGAGCATGCTCTTCAGAGGTAACGCACACGCTCACGCTCACGCACCACCGCCAGCTTTGTCACAAGCGTCTAGTGAGGCCAAATTGGGGCCACCTGCATAGAACCAAGCCAATCAGCAGTCTGGCTTGCAGTCTTTGTGCACTTTGTTTTTTGGAATGAAATAATGACATGGTGACTTCAAAGTCAAAGTCTGCGTTATTGTCAATTTCTTCTTCACGTACACAAAGAAATGGAAACGGCGGTCCCGCTATCCCACGCTGACAAGACGTAGTACACGATATACGTACATACGAGTAAACAACACCAAAAATAAAAACAAGAAGGCACAAACAATGAATAAATACGAGTGATGGATAAATCAAACTTCAAAGTGACAATGGCGCATTTCCTTTTGGGCTTTCAGCAAACACCACAAGAATCTTTGAGGGGACGCGAATCGTCAAAACCGGAATGGTAAGGAACGCAGGCGTGCGTGCGAGCGTGCGCAAAACAGCTCGGCACTGCGGAGAATCAACTCTTTCATTGTGTTGGTCAGCCAACAGTTTCACCTGCCTCTTCGGCCGACATGGCCCCCATCTCCTCCGGTTCCTCCACCTGGACCTCCTCGGGCATTCCCTTCTCCTTCGTCTCCATGGCCACAGGCATCGGCCCTTCTTCCAGCGGTAGTCAGGCGACGGTAGCCTCTGTGGTGACCAGCGCTTTACTCGCCGCTCTGGGCTTCAGCGGAGGAGTCATTTCCTCCTTCCCTAGCTCGCTTTGGCCCAGCAGATGTCACGACGTGGATGTCGGCAGATCCTCGGCGAGGGAGGACGGCGAGACGAGACCAGGGAGCGAAGGCGGCGGCGACAATAAGGATGGAGGCGGCGAGGAAAGAGAAACGGAAAAAGAGGAAGAGGAGAAAAGTGAGAAAAAGGGAAAGAAGCGGCCGGCAGAGGCAGTCGAGGAGGGCCAGGGCCGTATGTACGACAGCGTGGCCGGGGATGATCCAGCCTGTGTGAAAGCGGCCGCCGCCGCAAAGGAGAAAGAAGAGACGGCAGCGGATCCGACGTCTTGGCCCCCTGTTGCGGTGTACAACCTTGGAGCGGTTCCTGAGGGCTGCCGTTTGACGCTTAAGCTGCGAGCGACGGAGGCCCCGAAACATCACTGTGTCTCCATCCACTCTGGTGAGTCGTGGTGACAAAAAGGTCAATTGACTTAACTGCTGTTCATGGCTTGCACTGTGGCGTACGGACCTCACTACTACTTTTTCTTCTTTTCTTTTCAGTTCAATTTGATAAAGGGCGTGTTTACATGGACACCCAAATATTGCCAATATTGCTGTTACTCAAAGGCTTGTTGAGTACACTTATGTCAACGTCCTCCTCTCTATTTTCACCAAGCAAACTTGCCTTTTGTTTTCTTGTTTTTTACTTCCCATGTACACCCTCCTGGTCTTTCTTTTTCCTTTCCAAATCTTTTTTCCACCCTCTCTCTCTCTCTCTCTCTCTCTCTCGCTCATGCTCCACCACCCCCTCAACTTCTTTGTATCCGCCTCCCTCCTTGCTCAGATCTTGCTGTTGGCCTACTTTCCCACATGGGGAGAGAAGTAGAAGCTAGAAGGCTGAAAGCAAGGCTGGATTCATTTGTAGGAGGGGGAAAAGGCCTGGCTCCATTTCTAGCTCCGTTTCCCCGCATGCTTTTTGTCGGATGAATAAATGACACTAAAATCATAAAGAGCTTCACCTATTTAGTACGTCTTGATTTCTCTTATGGTAAGGGGAAACGGGGAACTTGGGGCTTTTATCCGTGTCCTCTGCACGGACGTATGTTCAAGCATAAAAGTGAGGCAGCGACAGCACTACGTATACCGTGCATGGGCCCGAGGCCTATAGAGTACCACAAAGTGAGATGAATGGCTTAGCGAGCCGTGTTGAGTCTAAAGCCAGGATTCGAAGTGTTAGGAGGGTGGCTGGCTCTTTTTTAACCTGACTTTGAGATGGACAATAAAGCAGACTTTGACTTTTTGTGACTAACTCAGGCTAAACTCATAACCTGAACGGACGGACGGACGGCTGCAGCAGGTTATGTTCTCAAATTCAGATAAAACTCTGCTCTAAAAGTGCCCCGTTTTCACTGTTAAAATTGAAATGGCGTCACCCTTTGTGGACACCTGGGTGCCAGGATATTTGCCTTTTTTTTTGGACTGCAAGGACTTGGAGTTTGGATTGTGCAGATACGTAGATACACATACGTATGTAGATACGGTACATATTGGTGCTGTCAGACAATTACCAAAATAGGAGGTAGTAGCTAATGGTTTCACAGCCACCCTTTTTTTTCTTTGTTCCTCAGTCGCCAACTGGAGCCACCGAGCGAGAAAGAGTTCACGGCTGGTGAACTGGATGGCGCCTTTGCTTGAGGTCTCAGCTCTGTCCTTCTTCTGTCTCTCTCTCATGCTTGCCGCACTCATCGTGTACTGGAGGTGGGTAGCGAGAACGTTGCTTTCTTGTGAGTGTTGGACAGTTGTATCTTCATGCAGAACTTTCACACCATCAAATGCAGTTCAATCCGGAAAGATTTGACGGATTGCATTGGGGCTAGTCGCCGCCGCCTTGTGTACATCGTTCTTGGCAAGCTCTCATCAAAAGAGTCACTCTAACGTTGTGGCTTCAAATAGCAACGCGCAGGAATGTTACCATGCTGACGGTATTTGAAGGTGTCCACGCACCATTTGAACGAGGCCGTCCGTACGAAAGAACCCGCTCGCTTCTATTCTAATCGATCCAGCTGTCTGCACAGGTCAGGTATCAACTTATATTTCACTCACGCTTAATGTGGGACCGACCTCGAGCTTATTTTTAGCCCTCAAGTCTCCGTTCTTCAGTTTTGCCTGATTAATGCAAGCGCGACTTTACAAATGAGTTTTAAAAAGGGACTTTGTTCATTATTGATGTCAAACTTGACAAATATTGAAGCCGCGTCATGCTGGGTGTGATATGGGAAAAAGAAATCAGGTGCTGGATTTTAATAACATGTTCTGTTCTTTTTTTGTTTAAGAACAAAATATTTGAAAATAGGACTTTCCACTCATTTCTATTTATGCTTAAATGAATTGAATGTAATGTCGCAATTAATATGTAAACAATTAATATGTAATTGTTGGGTTCGAACAGTGAAGCAGTGTAAGCAGTCTTAAAATGTCCTCGTATACTTTTATTTCCATTTTCTGTCATTGAAGAAAACTAGCGATCATAGTTTAAGAGCCAGGTCCCTCGGAAATCTCGGCCTAAATCTTGGTAAATCCATCTATTCTAAAGAGACAAATTGCCCGTCAAATGGTGGCCAAGCATTTCATCAGTGTTAAATCTGTATTGGTGTTTGTCAAACTGAAGCATGAACCTTCATATTAAATAATCACCACCACCACCACCACCACCATTCATCTTAAACCAACACACACACGCACACACGCGCGTTAACTCGAGCCTGCTAGTAGGGGGTGGGGCAAATGCAGTTAATCCTATTGCTCAGCAAATCTCAGGTCATGACCTGGATTTCTGTCTACAACGGGTTGTGTAGTCAATTCAACAAAATCAAAAAATACTTTGGTGCTTATCATCAAAGTTAGAATATAGATGGGCATACAAATGTGTGTATATTTTGATATACACGTGAACATGTTGGGGTTTTTTTTTCTTCACCACATTTGTCTGGAATGTATTATGACACCAGCAGCTCAAAGTGGCCTGGGGCTGCCTGGTCTCACTCAGAACCTGCTGTTCACGGCTTGTTGTGAAAGCTCCACCCCGTGCGGACCCTCCCTCCATCCCGCCTTCCCCCCAATCCCTCCCTCCCTCCCTCCCTCCCTCCCGCCTTCCCCCCAATCCCACCCTTCTCCTCCTTGGCCAGTCAGTGTTTAATTCACGTTAGCGGCAGCAGCATGCTGCAGCCCGTCTGCGCCCCTCTGCTCCTTTCTCACCATGAACGCTTTTTGCTCTCTGCTCTGTATCAAATACAGGTAGGAGGGTTCTCAACACGCAAACACACACACACACACACAGACACACACACACACTGGTTCGGCGGCTGTTGATGAACTGTTGTTATTTTGAGGAGTTGCAGATTTGGACACGCAAGCTGGCTTGCAAGTGTCGTGTTGAGTTAACCCCCCCCCCCCCCCCTCATGCTTGAAAATGGAGCCACATGATGACTAGTTTAAAGTCAACTACATACAAACTAGTATGGTATCTGCTGGCTTTTTGTACGTTCACATTTAAGGAGCAAATTATTGCCTGCTTTTTCCTCAAATGAAACATACAAATAAGTCGCGTGAAAATAAAGAAATCTAAATGAATAAATAGCTTGGATACAGCGCTCACCTTTGAATAAATCCTCAAAGTCACAAAACACGGGATGAGCTGCTGTTGTTCCATCCGAAAAACGTCATGTGAATAATATCAACGGATGAGATGACTTGTGTGACAATTGGCAATCTATCAGATGACGGCACATGAGCAATAGGTAACTCTCAAACAAGTCAAGTGTGATGAAAAGAATCCTCTTTAAAAGTCCTGTTCACTTTTCCAGACGTTGTTTTCAGACAACACCTCTCCATGTGGAGGACAGAGGTTCGCCCAGGATGCTGGCAGCCCCTCTCATCCCCATCCCCCCAGGTGATGATAATCCATGCGGGCTCTTTTTGTTGCTGACTCGTGATGAAGTTTAAAAATCGGTCGAATCCTATTTGGAATCTTTTTAGTGAACCAAAGCTACAGCCCAACGTTTTTGCCCATCAACAACGGTTGTGCGTTGTTTTCCAAATCTTTTCGACATTTGATTCGATTTTTTGACAATGAGAAAAAAGATCAAATCAAATTGGGCTCCATGACCAAAGTGCGGTCTTATGTCCCCGCTTCAGATGACGTCAAAGAGATTGAAGTAAAGCACTTCATCCAGCATGTCTCAGAGTTCTCCTTGAATAACATGCGAGGATATTCACAGGACTTTGAGGTAAGTACTAAAGTCTTGTCTTTGCCACTCACTTTGCTGTCAAGTACAGAAGGAAAAAAAGCACCTCGCTGGAATATTACTACATTTCATTCATGATGAAAATGATCTTTCTAGAAATCTAAAAGAAAAGAAAAAAAATAGCAGAACCCAATCCCAAGTTTGAAGTGTACACGCATTAAACATTGTACAGAAGGCGCCCGTGAAGCTTTCCTCTGCTTTCTTTTTCATTCCTCAGCCGTCCGTATTCATGTACCGTTTATACAGTCGTATTGATGAGACGCCTTGAAAGAGTTCCATGGTGAAAAAGGTCAATTGGATTTCAAGCGGAAGGTAGACAAGATGCCACAAATCCATGGAATAGTTATTGACGTGCTGCTTTTTCATCTGATGATATGAAAGGGAGAAGACATGTCTGTGATGTGAGTGAGACGCAGCCAAAAAAAACTGATGGGGTGGCAGAGTCGTTACGCGAGTAAATCTAATCTCACGTAGGGTGCCTCCTTTCAGAATGACAGGAGCAAGTGGCAGACAGACAGAAATATTTTGAAGCTGATGTCCGTCTCATCGCTACAAAAGAACCGTGATTCATCTTTCAAAGGGGATCAAATGAAAGAGAAATAGGTCTAGTGGTGACACTGTTGGGCTCCTCAACAGGTGATTGATTGATCGATCGATTGATTGATTGATTGATTGATCGATCGATTGATCGATTGGTCGATCGACAGTAGTAATGTCACACGCTCACAAAAAGTAAGAGTCATTCAATATTAAATCTCTGGAAAGAAACAGACTGAAGCCAAAAGAAATACGGACGTAGTAACAGTGAACAAGGGAGTGCAACGTCCCAGTGGTGGAATCCCCCCCAGCAGGTCCAACGGGGAAAACAGCCTCTGCGCAACGGAGCACAACATTGCCTTTCTTTCAAACGGTTTTGCCATGCAAAATTCAATACGGTGTGTGTGTGTGTGTGTCTGTTTCTATCTTGCTTCCCTAGGAGCTTCAGCGCTGTGGTGCACAAATGAAAATCACTTGGGAAAACTCCAACCGTCCTGAAAACAAGCATAAGAATAGATACGTCAACATAGTGGCCTGTGAGTGGAGAAGAAAATGTACTCTTATTTCAACACAAGTCAATGATTGGGATAGTACCTGGCCCATGCACAGAAATCACACCATTCCCAAGTGGAGCGGATTTTCTCCCAGCTTTACATAATAACACTTGGCTTGACTTTCAAAATGCAAACCTTACAAAGCATCTCCAGTACGTAGTATGTTTTATTTTCAGATGACCACAGCCGAGTGAAGTTAAGAATTTTGCTGGGGAAGGATTCCAAACACACGGACTACATCAATGCCAACTATGTGGACGTGAGTCTTTTCCACACAATCTGCATTTTGCGGATGTTCAATGACAGTGAAACAGCTTCACAACCTCCTTCCAAATAAAACGTGGAAGCAGGAACCTCAGTAGCAAACCAAAATGATTTATGGTTTCGACCTGAGGCCAATTGAAAATGTGTCGAGAGCAGCTATGACGGCCGTCTGACACTGATGGAGCGCTTTTGCCTGCGTGCGTGCATGATCTGCTATTCGAGCATGCTTTCTTTTGCTGTTTCTATCATGTTGGACAATGATGGGCCTGTTTTGGCTTCACATCGCATGGTATTAGAAAGAAGGCTTTCAATATTATGTTGACTATTCTAATGATGTCTCTCTCTCTCCCTCCCTACCCAGGGTTACAATATGCCCAAAGCTTACATCGCAGCCCAGGGCCCACTCAAGTCTACCTTTGAAGATTTTTGGCGGATGGTGTGGGAGCAGAATACAGGCGTCATTGTTATGATCACTAACTTAGTTGAAAAAGGACGGGTATGTGACATTCACGCGCGCACGCACACATGGACTTTTGAACAAAGGAAGAAAAAAAAAACATACATCTAGTGGCAAAGCATTTAAAACAGAGAGGAGGATTTAAAAAAAAATAATAATAATAATCAAAAACATGGTACATGAACTCACTATTCGCATAGTGGGCAAAATACCACTCCTGACAATAGGATGAGGTTTGCTAAAGCCAAAACAAAAGTGTCTCAATTTCAATTTGTGTGCGTTTGTGTCGTCACAGAGAAAATGTGAGCAGTACTGGCCAACAGAGAATAGTGAACAATATGGCAACCTAATGGTCACACTGAAAAGCACCCGAGTCTATGCCTGCTACACTGTTCGACATTTTACTCTGCTGCACGCAAAAGTGAAAAAGGTAGCAATCCTCTTGTCCTTCCCTCATTTGTCTCCAATCAAAGCTTGAAACGTCCTTTCTTCTCCTTCTTCCATCCATCCATCCAGGGTGCAAAGGGGCACCGGGCCAACAGTGAGCGGAACGTTCTCCAGTATCATTATACGCAGTGGCCCGACATGGGCGTTCCTGAATATACTTTACCTGTCCTGACATTTGTTCGGAGGTCCTCTGCTGCCCAAATGCCTGATATGGGGCCAATGATTGTCCATTGCAGGTAACGCTTGATCTACTTGTGATCCCAAAATATATGCGGGTTTGTTGCATGATGGAACCAGTTGGGAGCATTTATCATTGAAACAGAAGAGGGCAAAGAAAGGATCCGTGGGGAACGGCAGATGGAAATGTTGGCATGATCCCAGTGGTTTGTGGTCAACTTTGAATTTACAAAGACCAAGTTTGGCACTCGAGCAATTTTGTTTGTGTTGGATTGAAAAAGAAATCCCAAGTCAGTCACTTTGACCTCTCTTTTTCCATTTGCCCACTGAAATGGCGCTCCTGCCTTTTGGCCTTTCCTCTTTTCTGTGCTTTTGCAGTGCGGGAGTGGGTCGTACAGGGACCTATATTGTCATTGACAGCATGTTGAAGCAGATCAAGGACAAGCGCACTGTTAATGTCCTGGGCTTTCTCAAACACATACGTGCTCAGCGCAACTACTTGGTACAGACTGAGGTTTGTATGTCTTTTGCTTTAACTATTGGGACAAACAAACAAACCTTGCCAAACAAGGAATGGGATTCACCAAAGTCAAATTCCTTGTTTGGCACGCTCAAACACGGCGAATCAAAAACTCTTGAATCTTCAATGACATTGCCATTTGTTCGAGTAGTCCATTTGTCTTATGTCGCACAGAAATACATCAACAGTCCCATTCGAGCGAGCTCTAGCTTTTTTGTATTGGGACAAATGACTTTGCTATTTGTTCGAGTAGTATATAGATTGGTCTCATGGCGCACAAAAGTACATTCTAGCTTCATTCTAGCTCTTGTTTTCATTTCAAACAGCATCTTTCCGCTCTTTCGGTAGGCTACAGTAGCTTCATAATATGCATACAGTAGCCACTGATTAGGATTGTGAATTTTACAAGCTGTTTATTGACATTGTTTGACAATGCAATGTGCTCGATCCCATTTGGCTTGGCTCATCCAGGAACAATACGTATTTATCCACGATGCCTTGGTGGAAGCCATCTTGGCCAAGGAGAGTGAGGTTGCAGCCTGCAGCCTTCATCACTACGCAGACACCATCAGGACACCAGGACGCAGTGGTCGGACACGTGTGGAAAAACACTTTCAGGTGAAGGGACACATGCTACACATGCTTGCACATTCAGAAATAATTGTGGTGAATATTTGCTTCTCATGCTTACATGGTGCATTCTTTCACTGCAAATATTTCGGTCATCATTCTTAAGTGGATCCAAAATGTAGCTCATTTCACTAAAGGCTGTTGCTTTGAGGCCTCTGGTTTTCTTCCCTTCTAAAAAGCCAATGCGTATGTTTCAGTTGATGACGCAGCGCAATGGCAGATTGACAGAGTGCTTCGCTTCTCAGAAGGAATGCAACAAAGAGAAAAATCGAATCAGCTCTGTGGTGCCGTGTAAGTCTTGCATTTTGTCTCCTATACCATTGCACCTACTAAGAACGATCAGGAACCTACCTGCGAGCAGAGCCTTGGATTTCTCCGAAAAGCACAAGTCGCTTACATTCGCTCTACGAGTTGTGCTTAAGCGGGAAAAGCGGCGGGCGCGTCCTGAGAGAGTAGGGATTACATTTGGAAAGCAAAAGACATAGTATCTCTCACTCAGCACGCTGTCGAGGATTTGCTGTCCACATGCACCGTGCTTGCTCTCAGTTGCAGAAGACTGAGAGTGAGAGAGAAGGATGTTGAAGTCTCGCATGCAAAAACCTCCGTTGGGCACAAGGCTACGAAAGCGGTCATGGAAGCAATCTCTGGAAGGAAATCCCGCAATTAACCAAAATAATGGACATGAAGATTAGCCGTTCAGTCTGCTAGAGCAGGGAATGTTCATGGAAACGGTGGCGGCGTGCTTAGATCTGTCCATTTTCCTTTTTTTTGAGGGACTCCTCGCACTTTGAATGAACTGTCAACAGTTGTCGTGGAGGCTGGGGGCAAGCCAAATTGAAATTGGTGATAGCATCAAAGTAGACACCTGTAGAATTGCCTCATCATTAAGTGAACTGATCCGTTTCCAATTTTCCCTAAAAGCCACCCTTTTTTTTTTCTTTCTTTTTATTGGCCTCCCTTCCACCCTGACACAGTGGATGTCTGCCATCTCATGGTGAATAATCACATTTCAACTACAACCTTAGAGACGACTGAAACATTTGTATCTGCCACTTGCTGCTGCCTAGATCTGGAGTAAAGCTCGATCCGTGTTTCCGTCGCTTCACAATTGTGCTAAATGAAGGATCTAAGCCGGCCGGCCGGCATTTGGATTGCAAGGTTTGACTTTTCAAACCTCTCCACGTCATCTCGCAATGGAATTTCGTGTGCACTGTGCAGATGGGAATCTCTGTACCAAAATAACCGGACTTATCCAGCGCTGATTGTTTTCTGGCTTATTTCATTTGGGTGTGACTGAACAGCGGAGCAAGCAAGGGTGAGCTTAGCACCTTTGCCCGGCGTCAAGGGGAGCGATTACATCAACGCCTCTTACATTATGGTCAGTACTTTCTGCTCTTTCTAATCTCGCCATTCACACTTTGTGGATTTTGTCACCCCAACGGATGGAGCAGGGCGACCTAATGCAGCTTGGACCAGCTCGGTTAATTGGACCAACTCAAAAGACCAACTCGGCAAACAAAACAATAACTGGAGGACTGACCGACAGGGACGTGACACAAAGGACGCACAAAGGACGCACAAAGGACGCACAAAGGATGCACAAAGGACGCACAAAGGACGCACAAAAGACGCACAAAGGACGCACAAAGGACGTGACGTGACGACAACAAGACAGTACGACAACAATGAGCCGACGGGGCGTGAGGCATGACTTAAATAGACAACAGGTAACGAAAGGAAGGTGACAATGATCGCACTAATCATGGGCACACAGGAGGGGAGGGGAAGGGAAGGGAAGGGAAGGGAGAGGCGAGCACACAGACACACAGAAAGCACGACTACAGACACATAGTGAAAAAGCGCCGGGGACGAGACGTGACATATTTGTGAGAAATGTTTCCCTAGTATACTTTAGACTGAAGAAAATGAAAGTCTGTCGCATAAAAAAAAAGAATGATGTATTATATACATATGTACACGTATATGTATTATTTGATTTCTTTATTATTTGATTTCTTTTCCCTTCCTGCAGGGTTACTACCGCAGTAATGAATTCATCATTACCCAACATCCTCTGCCCCACATCACAAAAGATTTCTGGAGAATGATCTGGGACCATAATGCACAAATGATTGTCATGCTGCCCATCAACCACACACAGGTAGTATGATGCATTCCGGATACACTGCTAGAACTGAGCAGTGTTCGACTGGTCTGCCTATCGTTGATAAACATTTGAAACATTTTGATAAACTCGCTCTTTATTATTAGGATTTTACTTGTCGGCTGTCAGGGAGAAAGACAGGAAATGATATTCTTCCATGCCCTATAAAGGACTATATCAGATTTCATTTGTGAAAAATGCATAATCACAAAATTAGATTTCAATTTCACCTGACTCAGCGCTCCTCTGTGACCAATTCACCTATACAACCAGTAGAGGGCAGTGCAAGTCCGTCCATCCATCCGTCCGTCCATCCATCCATCCATGCATCCATCCATCCATGCACCCATCCATCCATCCATGCATCCATCCATGCACCCATCCATCCATCCATCCATGCATCCATCCATCCATCCATCCATCCATCCATTGATTTTCTGTACTAGATTAGCTGTAAAATATCCCATTTTGATCGGGTAAAGGCCAAGTCGACCTCGGCCATTTACAGGCATGCCGGCTACTTTATTTGGAGTATCAAGTGATAACGAGAGAAAAATATGAATGACGGAGAAAAAAACCTTGTCGTTTTCTTCCCCAGGAGGAGGACGAGTTTGTGTACTGGCCCAGTCGGGAGGAGCCCATGAACTGTGAAGCCTTCACTGTCACCCTCATCAGTCACGACTCACTCCGCTTGTCCGGCGAAGAGCAGATCAGCATCCACGACTTCATCCTGGAAGCCACGCAGGTTGCGTCCGCGAGCGTCTTTGCCTCATCCAGTTCATGAACGCATGTCCTTCTCTTTTGTGTCTGACCACTAGGATGATTACGTATTGGAGGTGCGTCACTTTCGCTGCCCCAGGTGGCCAAATCCCGAGCTGCCCGTCAGCAAAACCTTTGAACTTATCGACATCGTCAAGGGAGAGGCCGCCGTCCGTGACGGACCGACCGTCGTTCATGACGAGTCAGTCTGATACTTTTTGGTTCTGTCACTGTCATGACTCGTCCCCCCCGACCATGTCTGTCAACATCAACATCGATCGGGCATTGTTTTGAAGAAATTCCAAAACGATACAATAGTTGGGCACTCTTGATAGCAATCGAAAAGGACACCTAGAAAGGGTGGCCATCTTCAGCGACAAAAAGGCAGGTCGTCATAAGTGAGTGACGACCCGAGATTTGTGCAGAGTGCCCTTTGGGTTTTTGAAAAGCGCTATACAAATGTACTGAAAGATTATTAACGAGACAAATTGAATTTGTCGACAGCAGTGGGGTTCTCAAAGCACACTCTCCGCATGTATATTTATTACAACTAATGAAGTGCATTTTGCAGCTTTAGGGACTAATTGAATGCTTCATCCGATTTTATGGTGCAGTCAGTGTGCGTGTGTGTGTGTGTGTGTATGTGGTTGTCAGGTTTGGAGCAGTATCTGCAGGTTTACTGTGCGCCCTCACCACGCTGTCTCAGCAACTGGAGAGTGAAGGGCTCGTCGATGTCTATCAAGCGGCCAAGATGATCAACCTCATGAGGCCGGGGGTCTTCACGCACATGGTGAGTCTGCTCCAACGTTCAGCTGCTAGGTGAGTGACGAGGTGACTCCTCCAACCATCTATCTACACATTGATGCCAAGGTAGCGCATGAGTCCTCCTCGAAGCGTGCCTTCCACCTGTGTGTTTTGAATGCGGACACATCATTGTGACTGTGCTATGCAAGTAGAGCGAGCCAAAAGTGGGAAAGCCTCAAAGGCTCACGCTTTACATTTGGTTGCACTCAAGTGGAGGCTTGAACCGCCAACCCACTTCATACCTATCTTTGACGTCTAGAATGGCACTGAACGATGACTCGTTACCATGAAGTGGAGTCAATCTTTCTTTTTTTGGCCTGAAAAGAGTACCTTTCTTGCGATACATGATTGTGATCTGCTCACCAGGATCAGTACCAGTTCCTGTATGAAGCCCTTCTCAGCCTTGTCCACGCCAAGGAGATCAGCTCTGGGCCTTTGGACATGAAGCGGACCTTGTCATCCTTGTCTGATGAATGGGACCAGGCAGAAAGTAGAGACTTGAGAGAGAGCGTGACCGCCGAGGATGTCGTGGGGCTCCAAACAGCCGACACTCCCCCCAAGGAGGAGAGGAGACGTTTCATTTTGTAACATTGGACATTTGGAGGCCTTTTTTGCCAGACTCTTGGTTAAAAGAAGAAGAAGAAGAAGAAGAAGAAGAAAAAACGGATGACTTTTTTACACGGATTTTTGGATATTTATTTTTTGGGGAAGGGTTTGCAGCTGTGTTTTGAAGTTTGACTGACACTGCATCAGCAGGGAATGAGGAACACAAGTGGCTCATTTCTCCTTTGCACTATCTACGTACTACGTCATGTCAATGTTACCGCCTACGCTCACGCAAGCTGATTGTTTGGACATTCCGCAAAGTCGTTCCCTGCTAAACCATCTGCTTCTTGCTGTGTTTGACACCACTCATTGGCTTGAAATGAGCCCAAGGAGGAGGGCAAGCCACCTCAGAAGCAAAATGCAATAACCTCCTCCTTGTTCTTGCTTCTTTTGCTTTGTACTTGCTTATTTTTTAGATGGCATTCTCCCAAAGTGGTAATAAGGTGGTGTGGTGTGGTGTGGTGTGGTGTTACAACAGTGACAGCTTTTTATGGCTCACCTGTGCAGATATGATCAGCCCCTCTTAGTATGCGGCGTATGTTGTCAGAGTTCACAGACTCTTCTTTGGCGTATGTTTTTTTCCATCTCATTGAAATCATTCGGCTAGGCAAGCACAATTTAAAGGGGAAGACAACTCCCAAATGTCCCCTTCTGTTGGAAACACAGCATTGTGATTCATATTGCCTTTGCGGCTTAGCAGCAAAGTCGTCCTGTCTCTCTCGGGGGCCGTTTTGCCACTTGCTGTCGTCATCGCACTCTCGGGTCGCAAGCCATCACGCACGTTCCATCACCTTTCTGAAGCTGATCGCTTGTGACCTGAGAGCTAGCAAGTGAAACAAAGCCAGCCAGCAGTTTTGCTACTTAAGCCACAAATGCAATCTTCCTCACAACGCCACCTATTATTTATTGCAAAACCAATATGGAAGTTGACTTCCCCTTCCCAAAGTCTCATCGGTCAAGTGAAAAAGCTTGCTATTGGAAGGACACTGGATGATATGCAAGGGAACATACGTATACTCAGCAAGTTCTATGCAACAGGTTGAAGAAAACCAAAACAGGGTGTGATCCTCAGTGTCCTGTATCGTCTGACCTCCGGATAGAGACAGTTGACATACAAATTGCTTTGAAGCAAGTCACTTGATGTCTGTCCCATTTCTTAAGTGCATGGACTAGAAACAGAGAAGCGGACGTCATCAAAGTTCTCTCTTTTCGATACATTGTTTGGAGCGTTCTTATTCTTGATTGAGTTGACCTGCTGCTTTTTCACTCCTTCATGTTTGGACGTTACAAATGCCGCAATGACCTCTTTGGGCAGCGCGCTGGGTTACCGCTGTACTCTTTTCCATTGGATGGCTTTATACCTATGGCTGCAGTTTTCAGACAAATGTTGACTTTATTTATGACTGAACTGCATTAGTGGAGCTTCACGAAGAACCATAGCATTCTAAATGATGTACCTAATTGAAAGGAACTCCGTCATAAAGCGAGGAGCCTCCCCGTGTAGTATGTACGTCATATGTGCAATATGTTTCAAACAATTTGCCCCTTGATATCGGGTGCAATTAAGTTACATTTACACTCAATCCTAGACACAGGACAAAACAAATCAGTTAAGAGGCAACTGTGGTACCTTGACGGTTGAAAGATTTTACCAAAGTTTTCTGGCACTGACTTCTTGCTGGGTAAGGGTAAGGGTTAGGGTTAGCCCTAACCCCCCCGAAATGGGGCCTGAATCCCTTTGCACCACATCTGTATTCCCGTCTGTGTTTCATCACCCAAAAACAAGACGTCCGTATTGTCATCATTATCTTTTACAAATTGGCAATCAATTGATTTTATGCGTGGAAAATACATTCTGTAAAGGACTTTGCGCACAAGTTTCAGACAAAGAAAAAAGCAGCCAGGATATGATTCCTTTTTTATTATTCCTAAAAAAACCTCTTGAATCTTTGTTGTCTACAGCCTGTTCAGCATTGCAAATGAGAATCCATTGGTAATTGCCTTTCTGTTGGCAAGGAGAGCTAAAAAATGTCAATGAATTGCAAATTGTACACAGTTGTAACATCAACCTCTGTGCCGTGAATGGCAAGCAAGCAGATGCTGAATCTCCTATCTGAAGTTTGTCGGATGATTTTGCTCGGTTTGTCCACGTTTGAAATACCTTGATCTGGGTTCTCAAGTGCGCATTGCTGCATATGCCATTTGCATAGGAGAAATTGTTCACCTATCATTTCTTTCATGACATTTCTCAGTGCTGTCACACACAGCTGTGCTGTGAATAAGCGATGGATGTAGTATATATTTTGTTCACCCTTCCCTGAGAACTGGGACAGAGGATAGGCGTCGTTATTTTACTTGATGGGTTTTATTTTCTATTTTATTTTTTCTCAACACGATTTCCAATGTTCTGAAAATGTTCACAAAACCTATTTTTAACATGAGGCACGTTTGAGTACAGCCAGTTAGTTCCCCCCCAGCATTCAGTAATCAGTATTCTATTCCGCTTTCCACCCTTCATGTAGAATCAGGCAGTAATTGGGATTTTAAGATGAACATGGATTTCTTTCTTTCTGATTCTTTTTTTTTTTTCTAAGCCATATGGAATCATTCGACTATAGTGTTATTTAATATGTAAATGGTATTGCTTATTGATTATACATACAATAAAACATGTTCTGGGATTGTTAGTTTGATTTGTGTTTTGACCCACTCTGTAGTTGAATGGTTTATTTAAAAGTTTGTTCTCACAATCAGATTTGATAGCTGAGCCAGGCTCCATAGAAATCGAGATGGGAATTCCCACGTTGCCATCATTTCCTTGGAGGGGTTTGCGACCAATTCCCATGACGTCACTACGCACGTTACGCACGCTACGCAACGTGCGTAGCGACGTCAGCAATGACGGCACCTGTGGGGAGAAGCGCTCGAAAATTTGGTTACATTTGGCCGAGGACGAGAATAGAACGGCGATATATACGTTATGAAATGCTGTATTGAAACCCAACGTGTATGTCATTTCACAAATAACGTATGTCAATGAATTTGAAAATCCCTGTGCGCGTTCTCGATGACGTGCACGTCCACGTTGAAACGCACCACTGCGCCTTGTCAAGCTGACTTGCTTCCTGCACTCGCGTGCGTGCGTGCGTGCGTAGCAGCATCAGGTGGCCGTTGTGCAGCTCCAAGCCTGCTCCAACTGACCCCAGAGCAGCAAGTTGCCGACCGAGCCGCGGCCTTTCCTTCTTTTTCCTTTTCGTCCCTCCTCCAGCACAGCATCCCCCCCCCCCCGGGCTGCTTTGTCTTGATGCGAGCCCAGCCCCAAATGTGGTTTCTCCTCTTGCATCCATGCCTCCCTCCCGTGTGCGTTTGATTGACAGCTAAAAGATTGTCAACTGCATCCTGTAGTTTGTATTTGTTTTTCGAAGCAACATTTATCGTCTGTCTCTTCGGGGGGATTGGCCCCCACCTCTCTCTTTCCCTGGAAGCTGAGAAGCGTCCTTCTTCCTTCCCTCATCTGTTGCCTCCCTCCCTCCCTCCCTCCCTCCCTCGTTCCCCTTGAGTTGTAGCCGAACGTTGGAGCGTTCAAGTGTCGCCTCCGTCGACGACTCGGCAGCATGTTGGATCCGTCTTCCAGCGAGGAGGAAGGGGATGAGGCCCTGGAGGTGGAGCGCAAAGAGGTGGCGGAGCTCCCCAAAAGCATCCAAGGAGCGCGGCGGCGGCGGCCGTCCCCGAGCCGAGACAGCGACGGCGGCGGCGGCGGTCACAGCGGCGCCTCGGGGGGGCTCCAGCCACGGGGCCGAGCCGGCAGCGCTGGCCGCCGAGCCTCCAGCCCCAGTCCGTCGGTGGGAAGCGACAAGGAGAAGGAGGATATTGAGAAGATGCAGAGGGAGGAAGAGGAGAGAAAAAAGAGACTCCAGCTCTACGTGTTTGTCATGCGCTGCATCGCCTATCCCTTTAACGCAAAGCAACCCACTGACATGGCCAGAAGGCAGCAGAAGGTAAGATCAGGTGAAAAAGCCCAACCGAGCGAGCACGCAAACCCCAAATCGTTGGGCATCGCTCGCATTTCCTGCGGCTGCGGACAACTGTTGCTTCCGCGGGTGCTCGCTCGCTCGGCCGAAGCTCGCGCGCTCCCCTTTCTTTCTCCAAAGCAGGGCTGTGAAAATGGATTGGAAAATGGCTTCAGATTGATTGAGTTTATCATCGACATCTACCTACCTACTACTTGCATGTTAGTTGTTGGACTCCAAATGAGGAGCAAGTGCAGGCAGCGGCTGTGACGCCCCATGAGCAAAGTGTCTGTCTGTCTGTCTGTCAGTCAGCATGATTAAGCAGAAACAGTGGCTTCTTGCAAGAATCGACCTTTGCAAGCCAAACGCTCATGGGTGAGCATGAAATAAATAGCATGCAGTCTGTGGCCACAAGTCGGTGTCATTTTGTTGCTGAACATCCCCAGGTGTAAGCAGTTTGTGCTCACCAACGAGCCAGCGCTCGGTGACGACATTCTCATCTATTTTCCCGTGTCATGGCGGTCAATCAAGGGTGAAGCCACCCTTTCAAACTACACAGCTATGCTATCGAGAGAAGTAGCTGACGGTGAGCTCCATGACTACGGTGTTCTCCCTCCCATCCATTGCAAGAGCGACAGTGGTGTCTTTTCATTCTTCTTGGACTTTTCATGAACAGTAGTAGGTCGGTCCCCATGTGCCCTTTTGTCCACTTCAAAAAGCACTTTGGTGGAGGAGGAGAGACATTTGTCACCGTTTTGCAAGCCCCTATACGACATGTTTTGCTGAGGTAGACCGAGAATGAAAGTCATTTGACATTTGCTTTTATTTGAAGATCACACTCCTAAAACACATTATCCAGTCAGCTGGGAAGTGGGTGCTACTGCTTGAGGGCCAAAAAAGAATACAAATTGTGGCTCTTTCTTGGAAAGGACTTTACTTATTGAGCGCATTTTCTGTTACAAGAAGAAAAAGAACAAGTATCATTTTTCGGGGGTGTTTTGCAGCATTAAATCAGAGGTCATTGGATATTCAGATCAAACATTTTGAGGCTGAAGTCTGCAGAGTTGGATGTTCTGTCCCATTGACGGGATGGTCGAGGGACGAGAAAGTAAAAAAAAAAAAGAGGGTGTGAGCTGTTTTTTCTGCCATGTGTATACTCGTCCGTCACCCAGGTCTAGTGTCGACTGAAGGACTTGACGTGCGGGCCAACACGGCCATATTGCATCTCGCGTACGCCTGTCCGTTCACATTACAAGTAGCGTTGGTTCAGTGGCGTACTTTTCCCACTATAAGCCGCTACTTTTTGCACAAACGTTGAACCCTGCGGCAAATAGTCCAGCGCGGCTTATCTATGGCTTTTTCGTGATTTTTGTGGGGTTGCAAGATTTCTACATCTTCTCTTACGTAGATATGGAAAGGAAACATTATGCGCTTAGAGATGTGAATTAATACAGCAAGATTTATCATGCAAAAACAATGGATTTAAAAAAAGAAAAAAGAGTCATTCATATTACAAATAATTGTTTCATAAGGTCATTGAAGCAATTCAAAAGATGGAGCGCGGAAGAGACGGCTTTTTTTGGAGATCCGTGCCTCTAGAGCCCGTTCTCTGTCTCTCAGGAGAAGAAGAAGAAGAAAAAAAAAGATGACACTCCCATCACAAGTGCCTCCGTCTGTGGTAACAATTTGTGGTGTCTGCATAATTCACGAGGACAGCATGTAAGCTAGTAATGATGAAAGGCTCACCCTAAATTGCCCTGCTGTGTTTTTACTGAAGCACCCACTAGCACATATGAACATACAACACATGCTTGAGCACACGCATCCACTTGGGCGAGGCGAGGCGAGGCGAGCGAGGCAATGAGTGTGCTATAATTATAGGCCGTGGGTGAGTCACCATACCAATCAAATCTATTGAGACTGATACTCATCAGTGTATGAGACCACAGGACAATTAGCATCTCAACTCTGCACGTCTTCATAGACAATGGGAAAGCTGTAGCTGGCACTGATATGGTAGCCACGCTTGATCGATTCTAATATGGGAAATGGACGGCAAAAGTTCGTATTACGGTCATCATCATTTGTGATGAACTGAGGTCTTCCTAAAGTCCATTTTTAGTATGATGAACTATTTGGCCGTGGCAGATTTGAAGGCTTACAGTACATACAGTCTGGGCTAGTGTACGTATGTACTAGGCCTTGTTTCTAGATAGCAGCTCTTTCCCTCTGCTCTTTCAATCCTTTGCTAGTCTGCCCATGTGTAATCTGGGATTTGTTGTTATGTCACCACCGTAATGAGGAGGGTGAAAGCAATCACATTTGCCTGTGTACGTTCTTGAGCGATGCTACTATTGGAGGTACAATTGTGCATTTGTGTTTTATGGATTTCTTTTCTCATTGGCAAAATGAAAACTGCACGGTGTGCTCCATTGAAATACAATACTTCAAGACAAATCATTTGTGTATTGGGCCTTGTAGTGAAGCCCTGAAGAATGTTTGTCAGTGGAAACAGTTCACAAATGTTCTCGACTATTTGACCCGTTCTTGTTGAAGTACTTTATGTCTTGCTAACCGTTGGAAAATTTAGAGAGAGAAAGTCAACGTGATCTGGAACTGCTTTCACACTGTGATATACGTACTATCGGATGAAACCACATCCATCTCTGTTCCAGCTTCCATGCTGGCTGGAGCAATTATTGAAAGAAAGATAGCAGCAGGTGATACTAGGTGGAGTCACTGTCTGATCTTGTTTTCAAAGACCCAAATGGCAGCATTAGGGAGATTCTTTTCTTGTACAATCAAAGCGATTGCTTTTGCTCATGCAGTCTTTCCGGTAGTAAGGGAAAGATTGGACCGTTTGCTTCATACGGCCACTACACTTTGTTGCATATGGGCAGCACAGCCAAAGATCTCACTGTTTGCTGCATATGGGCAGCACAGTGGTTAGCACAGTGGTTCAAAAGTGAAAAGTGTGTCCTCTGCATTGAAGCCATCCCCGTGTGATTTGGATCCATCCCCTGGGGGAGAGGGGAGCAGTGAGCAGCAATCATTTGGTGATCTAACCCCCCAAGTCCAACCCTTCATGCTGAGTGCCAAGCAGGGAGGCAATGGGTCCCATTTTTAGAGTCTTTGCTATGACCTGGCCGGCCGGGGTTTGAAGCCACAACACACAGTGGTTAGCACAGTGGTTAGCACACTGGTTAGCGCACTGGTTAGCACAGTGGTTAGCACTGGTTAGCACTGGTTAGCATGTCTGCTCTCGCTTGGTTCAATTCTGCCTTTGGCCTTCCTGTGTGGAGTTTGCATGTTCTCCCCGTGCCTGCGTACGTAGTATTTGCGCTTCTGTGTTTCCTGTCAAACACTATCAAATGGCCCCATCTCGATGAACATTTTAATATCAAGATAAGGCTGCAAGAAAAACAAGCAATCATTTGAGAATTAAAAGGTTAACTGTAATTGTTGCAGAATACGTTGACCAAAGCCACACTCCAAAAGAGAGCTGAACACATCTGATTTTTGGCTTTGGTTGACTGTCACACAAACGCCTTAGTAAATGTCATGCTTTTCCCCACCCTCACAAATCAATATTTTGGGTCGGTCCACAGGTGTGGGTTATTTTTTCACAACTTATTGCTCGAACCTCGGTGTGCTGCTTTGGTGTGTTTTCCCTGCCTTGAGACGTGGCGCTTTTGACACTTTTGACAGCCAGCAGATGCCTCTTAACATGCACTACTAGAGTGGATCACGAGCTCTCGGAAATACTTCATGGCTGCCGAGCGAGCGGCTCAGGGGAACTTTCCCAAGGCGACCAAATGACAAAGTGACTGTAAGCACCCGAGTGTTCTAATGGTGAAACCCTAAGTTTGAGAGTAGTACAGAAGAAGATCCATCTCTCTGTTTACAGAAGCATCCAAATGCAGTTCAAAGCGTTTCATTTTGCAATGATCACCATCTCATTTTTGCGAGCTCCTCTTTGGATTCCTTGACGTCGCATATTATTGACGACGCCGTTGTTATTTGATTGACCTATACTCTCTGTCGGCCAATCGTAGAATAGAATAGAATAGAATAGAATAGAATAGAATAGAATAGAATAGAATAGAATAGAATAGAATAGAATAGAATAGAATAGAATAGATCTTTATTGTCATTGTCACACATGTACAACGAAATTTAAAAAAGTGCCAACTGATCAGTGCATGAATATAAAAATAAATTAAGAAATGTAAAAAAATGACAATCAGATGACATCGGCCGTACGAGTCAAACATCAGTGCCAAAGTCTGAACGTCACTTTGACAATAGTTCTATGGATTAAGAGTAGAAGACAGATGGATGGTTCCCCTGCAGCTGTGAACTTTGACCCCCGTTAAGGAAGCCGTAATCACATCCTACTTCTTGTGGCGCGGTGGCCATGGCAACAGTTACCAGGGCTTCGGACGGCCACTGGCCAGTGTCTATGAACGGGGAGTCATTTTCATCGGTCGCTCGTTTGGAGCAATACCGTTTCGGTACGAGGCTCCTAGATGCGGTCAAATACACAATTGATATCGAATGGATATGACCACGTTGCGCTACGAGATCTCATATTTCACGTGTTTTTATCTGTACCTTTGTATTAGATCAATAAGCAGCAGCTGCAGACAGTCAAAGAGCGTTTTCAGGCCTTCCTCAATGGAGAAACACAGATTGTCGCCGATGAGGCCTTCATCAACGCCGTCCAGAGCTACTATGAGGTGAGTAGAGAAATGTTCATTTTCTCCGTCCGGCCGTCCGTCCGTCCGTCCGTCCGTCTCTTTGAAGCAACACTACGTGGCATCTCTCCTCCTGTCCCTCTGTCTGGTTTTGTTTCGATCTGCCAGGTGTTTCTCAAAAGCGACCGAGTGTCTCGAATGGTACAAAGCGGCGGCTGCTCCGCCAGCGACTCTCGTGAGGTTTTTAAAAAGCACATTGAGAAACGGGTGCGCAGCTTGCCAGAAATTGACGGCTTGAGCAAAGAGACTGTCCTCAGCTCATGGATCGCTAAGTTTGACACCATTTACCGTGGCGAGGAGGACCCCGGGAAACACCAACAGAGAATGAGCGCCAGCGCTGCCTCGGAACTGATCCTCAGCAAAGACCAGCTCTATGAGATGTTTCAACAGATTTTAGGGATCAAGAAGTTTGAGCACCAACTTCTATACAATGCCTGCCAGGTAAGTCTGCATTCACTCTGCATCCACTCATTCCAGGCTTAGATATTAACTGGGTTGCCAGGGAGTGAGTAAAGTACAGCAAATACCTAACTAGCGATCGGGTGGATCGACCGCTCCGTTTTCCATCGTGAGCCGACCGAAAAGAGTCGATATTTCTGCTCCGGAATTTGGCTGCCGTCGAGCAATCAGCCGTCCCTGCTTACTGATACAATAGACAGAAGGAACAAAAGACATTTGGGAGGAAAAAAGACCTCGTTGCCTTTAACCTCAATGAATTTCTCGATGGCCACTAGGGATGCTGCGCTGATGCTGAAGCTGTGTAGCTTCATCGTAACAATTCCAAAGGCACGCGCGCGCTCGCACGCTCACACTCTTGGTGGCTTTTATCTGAGGTTGCTATGGGGACTGTACGCTGAGGCGGCCGCTCTTTTCCATTTCCCATGCTTTGCCACGCTAACTCAACAAATCCGAATCAACATGCAGCCACCGTTGCAACGGCACGAATGAATTTGTCGGCCTCACTGGCTGTGCTGGCAATGACCGCAGGTCCACCGCGTGCGTGCGAGCGAGCGTGCGTGCTAGCGAGTTCACCACCACTTTGACAGTGACCCACTTCCTGTATGTATTCCATCAAGCAATTGTTGTCCCTAAAATTCCACCGCAACACTTTTTCTTCCACAGCTGGACAACCCAGATGAGCAGGCAGCCCAAATCAGAAGAGAGCTGGATGGACGATTACAAATGGCAGATCAGATAACTCGGGTAAGCAAAGTATGGCTCCTACGACAACAACACATGTGGAATTCTTGTGCGTAGCCAGCCAAAGTCAATGTGAATGCATTCGTTTGGCGCTTTGTCGGGCCGGCCGATGATACCTATTTGATTGGTTGAAAGCTGAATTGTCTGTCATTGGATTATTGTGAACAGCAAATCGATACGTTCGCTTCCCGTTTCAATTAGCTGGGCGGAAGATTCCCCCGCTTCGCCTCGAGGGAGATGGAGGCCATGTTCGTGGAAGAACTGCGCTCATCGGTCAACTTGCTAATGGCCAACCTGGAGAGCATGCCCGTGTCTAAAGGTGGAGAATTTAAACTGCAGAAACTCAAACGAGGTCACAACACATCAATCATGGACATGGGGCAGGAGGATGAGAACAACCTTTCAAAATCAGACGTGGTGCTGTCGTTTACCTTGGAGGTAGGTACGCTCATTGATGAATGAGAGGCTTTGTTTTTATAGGTTTTATAGATACTATTTTTTCCACAATTCTTTGCCATCATTCTGATTGCAATGTTGTGTCTTGCAGGTGGTCATCATGGAGGTGCAGGGTCTTAAGTCTTTGGCTCCAAACAGAATCGTCTACTGCACCATGGAGGTCGAGGGAGGGCACAAACTGCAGACGGACCAGGCTGAGGCATCGAAACCCACGCAAGTCAACTTTGGACCTCTTCTTTTATCTCTTGACGCCAAGCTGTTTCAAAATGAATGGAAATATTGGTGTGGTACTGCCACCTTGTGGCGAAATGACACAAATGCCTTGGGTTTTTTTGGGAGACTAAAAACGCTCTGGTCTGGACTGTGAATCGCAGCGCAAAACTATGGATCTGAAATCCTCACTTCATTCATCTGTCTCTAGTTGGGGCACCCAGGGGGATTTCACAACCACGCAGCCCTTACCTGCTGTCAAAGTGAAGCTCTTCACCGAAAGCACCGGAGTGTTGGCCCTGGAGGACAAGGAGCTCGGAAGGGTAAATTGGCCGGCCGGCCCTAACCCTAACCCTAACCCTAACCCTGACCTTAACCCAACTCTCTCGCGCTGTGCGCTTTCAGCTCCTCCACCACCAATTCCTACTGGCTCCTTTAATGTCATGCAATACTCACTTGCAGGTTGTGCTCCATCCAACTCCTAACAGTCCCAAGCAGTCCGAGATGCACAAAATGTCCGTTTCGAAAGGATGCCCGGACAGTGACCTGAAGATCCGATTGGCTATTCGCATGGATAAACCCCAGAACATGAAGCATTGCGGGTAAGTATCTCTGGACTGGAGTGCTTTTTTGTCCTATTGCCCTACTTACCGTCAACATAGGGAGCCAGCCCCCAGTGTGACATGGGAAAAAAAACTAATACAAATGAATACGAGCAATCGTTAACACGCTCAGTGTCTTCACACACATGGATAATATCTTTTATTATTACCGTAGCAATTATTAGTCAAGGCATTTTGGACAGATTTCAGCTCGGTCGGTATCCCAAAAATTGGTGAATGCTCATCCCTGCTTTCAAGTCATTCATAAATGTGACAATAGCGCCTCCAAGTGGATGAAACACAGTATTTGAAAATGCCGCCATCTTGCTTAACACCTACGTTGTGTGGCATTTAACCTCGTATCTTTGTTTGTTACGCGCAAGTGGAAATCCCGTGGCTAAAAAAAATTTAAAAAAAAGAGACATTCCACCTGTTTATTGAAGTCTTGCAGTAGCGGAATCATTTCAGTGGAGCACTTTGAAAAACGCTGGATATGACAAGAAAGTGTTTTCACAACACACCATGACTGAGTCCTGTACAGTACTTTAGTATTGCAGAGCCTGCCTGCCTGCCTGCCTGCCTGCCTGCCTGCCTGCCTGCCTGCCTGCCTGCGTGGCTGCCTGCCTGGCTGCCTGGCTGCCTGGCTGCCTGCCTGCCTGCCTGCCTGCCTGCCTGCCTGCCTGCCTGCCTGCCTGCCTGCCTGCCTGCCTGCGTGGCTGGCTGCCTGCCTGCCTGCCTGCCTGCCTGCCTGGCTGCCTGCCTGCCTGCCTGCCTGCCTGCCTGCCTGCCTGCCTGCCTGCCTGCCTGCCTGCCTGCCTGGCTGCCTGCCTGCCTGCCTGCCTGCCTGCCTGCCTGCCTGCCTGCCTGCCTGGCTGGCTGCCTGCCTGCCTGCCTGCCTGGCTGGCTGGCTGCCTGCCTGCCTGCCTGCCTGCCTGCCTGCCTGCCTGCCTGGCTGCCTGCCTGCCTGCCTGCCTGCCTGCCTGCCTGGCTGGCTGGCTGCCTGCCTGCCTGCCTGCCTGCCTGCCTGCCTGCCTGCCTGCGTGGCTGCCTGCCTGCGTGGCTGCCTGCCTGCCTTCCTGCCTGCGTGGCTGCCTGCGTGGCTGCCTGCCTGCACGGCTGCCTGCGTGGCTGCCTGCCTGCCTGCCTGCCTGCGTGGCTGCCTGCCTGCACGGCTGCCTGCGTGGCTGCCTGCCTGCCTGCCTGCCTGCGTGGCTGCCTGCCTGCACGGCTGCCTGCGTGGCTGCCTGCCTGCCTGCCTGCCTTTCTGCCTGCCTTTCTGCCTGCGTGCCTGGCTGCCTGCCTGCCTGCCTTTCTGCCTGCCTGCCTTTCTGCCTGTCTGCCTTTCTGCCTGCCTGCCTTTCTGTTTGCCCTTCTCCCGCTCTCCTGTCACATAAATAGGAGGCTGTCAGACTGGACTGAAAGATGCAAGCCTCTTTTGAGTTACCTCGCAGATGCTGGTTCATTTCGACCGACAAACAGAAACAGCCTAGAGAAGGACCAGAGGGAAAGGCAGACTAAAGCAAGCTTGACAGAGTTTCTCACAGTCACCCTGTCAGCGCGAGCGAATGGGGGGGGGGGGACGTCGGATGTTCTTTTAAAATAAAATCCCTCACACTCTAGTCTCCTTAACGCTCAGATTATTATTATTGGTATGATTATTATCATTATTATTCTTGTTGTTATAGTTGATGACTTATTTCCATCTATTTATATGATCTATTATTATTATTTCTTTCTCATTTTATATGATATCTTCAGAACATTCCTAATTTGCGTCCTCTCGGAAACTCAAACTTGTGTAGCTTGAAAAATAACCTCGACGTGGTTGTAATAGTCCATTTTAGCCAGATGGTGTCCTAGTGGAATAGACTTCAGTCCATTTTTTCTCCCAGCTCGCTATGTGGGTGAGACTTTTTCGCATCAAAGTAACAACAAAAAGTTGCAAAGTTTGATTTGAGCCGTTTCAGAAACACACACACCAAGTGTCACTGTTGGAAATGTCATTCATCATTTGATTTCGTGATGTGTTGTTTCTTACCACAGGTATTTATGGGCCATTGGCAAAAATGTATGGAAAAGATGGAAGAAACGATTCTTTGTTCTAGTTCAGGTAAGCATTAAAGCCTTAGTTCCTTAAGTGGGACTCAAATCAATACAAAGAATTCACGTCTATATTGGGATTATGTAACATGGATTCATTTGTTACATTTACATAATTACTATATGCTGTATTTCAAACAAGTGTGTGTAAGTGATCAATTCGTTATTCATAATAAAAGTGAATGTCATCATTCTATAAATTGCAAGTCCAGGAGAAAAAAAAAGACATCTTTTTCTATTGAACTTTTTTTGCCATTTCATTTGATTGATTTTATTTATTTCAGTTGGTAATCCATCGTGGAAAAGATTGATCAAGCTTTAAAATCAGCTTTGTGTTGTGGTTGTCGAAAAGACAGTGCAGGAGGGAGCTTTAAAGTTCAAGTTTAGCCAAGCTGTCGTCCCTTGGCTGTCAAAGGAATGATGGAGAAGCCAAACAGACTTTTGTCGGGAGGGAGTTTGGGGGCGGAACAGGCTGGTAGCAGCCATTTCCCGGTGACTGCATCGGGACATAGACAAGCGTGGCATGGCGGGGGTTGGGGGGGGGTTGCTGCCTGCCTGAGCCTGCCTGCTTGTCTCTTGTGCGTCCGAGAGAATATGTCTCAGAGCTACACGTTGACAGGGGATTGACAAAGTCGAATGAACACTAGCTGGCCTAACACTTGGAGCTAGAAAAGCCTGAGCACTGCCAACTTGAAGCCTCTTGGTTGCTTCTAGCTAAATATATTGCAACTGACAAATGCTGGTCAATCGACATGACCGTGCGTGTGTGCGTGTGTGCGTGTGCGTGTGTGTGTGTGTGTGCACATGTAGTACACTGGTAGGCTGGTCTCTGTTGATGAGCAGGGGGGAAAAAACTAAATTACAATCATCGTTTTTAAATTTATATGAACATCTCAAAGCAACAATGAGCTGAAATGTGTGTTTCAGTGCATTTCTTGCTGTCATCACGTCCATCCATCCATCTATCCATCTATCCATCTATCCATCCATCCATCCATCCATCCATCCATCCATCCATCCATCCATCCACCCACCTCAACCCATTGGGAGAAAGGAATGGTGTTTTGGGGTGTGGGGGGGGGCTGTAATTTAGTCTCCGATTTGCCTTTGCGGTCGGTCTCCTAAAGGCCAGAGAACTGCTGTGGAGTCCCCCCATGGCCCTAGGTGTCATCAGTGTTGTCGTTTGGAATGTCATTTGGCACACGTCTACGCACGCACGCACGCAGGCACACCCAGAATGCAGCTGCAGTGAGAGTGAGAGCTGCCACTCGCAGCAACAGAGGTGGCCGGCCGGCGATAGCGTCTGATTGGCCAGGCCCCTTGATTTGCGACGACAGGCTGGCATGACTGCCAGCCACCGTAGCAGCCACGTTTGCTCTTAGCGCCCGCCGTACGCTGTGGCTGCCGGCACCTTCAATTTGAGAGGAAAGACAGCCAATAGTGGCTGGCCTTCCTTTTGGGGGAAAGTCATCCACGATGCATTTGATGTATGCCCAAATAAGAATAATGCACTACGTTATCTGCTATCTGCTCCCATACGCCAGGTGAGTCAGTACACCTTTGCCATGTGCAGCTACAGAGAAAAAAAAGCCGAGCCAGTGGAGCTGCTCCAATTGGACGGCTATACCGTGGACTACACGGACCCCCAGCCAGGTGAGGTTCCAAAGTATTCACGTCGTTGGCACTTTCCTGTCAGCTTGCACTTTTGATAATCACGTACGTACATGCACCCTCCAGGCCTGGACGGCGGTCGGACATTCTTTAACGCCGTGAAAGAGGGCGACACCGTCATATTTGCCAGTGATGACGAGCAGGACCGGATTCTATGGGTACAGGCCATGTACCGGGCCACCGGCCAGTCCCACAAGCCGGTTCCTCCGACCCAAGTCCAGAAACTAAACTCTCGAGGGGGGACGGCTCCGCAGCTTGACGCGCCCATATCTCAGTTCTGTAAGGGCTTCACTTGTCACTTCTTAAATGATCATTATTGCCAATGAATTTTCGAATCAGCACACACACACACACACAGACCTGATTAAAAAGTAGTCAGGGGTCGGGAAAAGGAAATGATGTTGTCTTTGCACACACTCCACGCACCCACGCACGCACGCACGCAGGCACGCACGACGCTGTCTGCTTGGCTCTCTGTTGTCAATTTGCTGTCCATTCAAGTGTGAGTGGCTTTGCTGTTGTGCGTGTCTTTATGTTTCTCTTCCTTGTCTTCCTCTTTGTAACCTTGAGCCCGCTATCTTATCGCTGGATTGAACGGTAAGTGCTTTCCCGCCTCTCTTTTGTTCAAAGTTTGAACTTCAAACGAGGAAAAGGTTGTTTGGAGTCTTTCCGATGGGATGGCCGCCCGCGCGTTTGTTGTGTCTGGCCCAGAAGCAAATATTACTGACCAAATATCCAGAATATTTCCTCGAGGTTACGATCGGCCTCTGTGCTTTTTGTTTCTTTGTATTTGAATTTGAAAGGACATTCTATTGAAAATGCCTTCTACAGGTCTTTTTGAGCACGCAGCAGCGGTGCGGCCGAGACGTCCTGGATCCTCTCTATGAAAAGAAAAAATAGTAGGCGTCAATCATTGTCAGGGCCGTCCTTCCTTCTCCAGTCAGGGTTCGGGGGTTGCGGCGGCGGCGGCGGCGGCGGCTGGGGGTGTCACTGCAAGTTACTGTCCATCCCTCCTGCATGCCTCCACTCCCTCTCACTCACATCAAACAGAGCTGACAGGCCAGCAGCTACAGTCACTCCAAAGGGGCACAATGTCATTTTTTTTTATAGATTTGGCTTTTTGTTTTTTTTCAATGTATTCATTTGTCTTTTTTGGGGGGTGCTGCTGGCGGCATGGTGATTTAGTCGCTCGGGGCCTCTTTTGTTTTGTTTGTTGACTAGCAGCCCGTTTGCTGTCGTTCGGCAGCTAAGAGGACGATAGATGACAAATCTTTTGATGAATATTTGGAATTTGAATTGGCCACCTTGACTTGTGTGCGTACGCAAAGTGCATTTGTGCTTCGGTACACTGGAACCTTGTGGAAGCTTTCTTCCTACAGCAGCGACATCCTTGCCACTTTTTGCCAACAGTCAATTTGAATAACAATTCTGTCTAATGATTTTTTCTCTTCTCTTCCTTCCTTCCTTCCTTCCTTCCTTCCTTCCTTCCTTCCTTCCTTCCTTCCTTCCTTCCTTCCTTCCTTCCTTCCTTCCTTCCTTCCTTCCTTCCCTCTTTCTTTCTTTCTTTCTTTCTTTCTTTCTTTCTTTCTTTCTTTCTTTCTTTCTTTCTTTCTTTCTTTCTTTCTTTCTTTCTTTCTTTCTTTCTTTCTTTCTTTCTTTCTTTTTTTTCCCCGGCTCGCTTGCTTCCCTCCCTCCCTGCATTCCGTCTTTCCTCCTTCCCGCCTTCCTTGCCATCGCGTCCTGCGCGCAGATGCGGACCGAGCCCAGAAGCACGGCATGGACGAGTTCATTTCGGCCAATCCCTGTAACTTTGACCACGCGTCGCTGTTTGAACTGGTCCAGCGCCTGACTTTGGATCACAGACTCAATGACTCCTACTCGTGTCTGGTAAGCAAATGCCACAACGGTACCCGGAGTGCATGCATCGGTAGTATCTTGCGTGTGTTGCGTCCAGGGCTGGTTCAGTCCCGGTCAGGTATTTGTCTTGGACGAATACTGCGCGCGCTACGGAGTTCGAGGCTGTCATCGCCACCTGTGTTATCTGGGTGATCTACTGGAGAGGGCGGAGAATGGCGCCATGATTGACCCCACCCTTCTACACTACAGCTTTGCCTTCTGCGCTTCCCACGTCCACGGAAATAGGTACGTAGATTGCCCCCCCCCCCCCCACCCCCGCACTGACCTTTGTTGCTTCTGAGATGCGGGTGAAACGAGGGCAGGGAGGGAGCCACCAGTGTGTTCTTGATTGCCACCGTACGTATCTGTTTACATGTTGACGTTTTTCTTCTTTCTCTCGTCTCTTTCACCTCCTTCCTAACCATGTCCACTTGACCAAAATGCCCTTGATTGTCCACCCAATTGCTCCCAAGCGCTGTTAGTCAGCGTGCGTCAGCGCACTTGTTCAATTGGCCGGTACCAGAGGCCCAAGTGCAGCGAGCGCTTTCCCCCTCTTCTCCCCAAAGCATTAGGAAAGAGCTCAGAATCATTGAGTTGATGAAGAAACGAGATCTCAGGTACCCGCTTGACTCAGGAGCAAAAAGGTGAGTTGAAATTCCTGGAATTTTAGGGGAACGCCTCACTTAGGTTCACTAGCTCACCCTTCTATTCTCACGTTCTTCGGAGGAGCGCTTGCTAGCGGCGAGAGAGTAGCTCCCTTTTCCGCAGACTTGGGTTTCAGTGGACATTTGATTGGCATTTTTGATGAGCAGAATGGCGTTCAGGTAGTGTGCAAAGTCGCATCATTCAATCTATTGTCAAAGCGGCTTGGAGCTCCTCGGAAATCTCCAGGGAGACTGTGGTGTTGATGAAAGAAGTTCAGTTGACTGTGGACTGATTTTCAGAACAAATGTCATCGTGGCCGTCTTCCACGTGTACATGTGTATCAAACAATTGATCCAAAAGAGTGACATCCACACACATGGAGTGTTTGCTCCAAATGGCCTTGAGGCAGGCACGGACGGCCATGACAGGTTGACAGCTTGTCACTTGCGATGGCTGAACATCTCTGCTGCCAATGTTGTCCTCACACAGAGAAAACCAAAAGAAAGCCACACACCTCGACCGGACAACTGGCAAAAATACCATGCACTGAGTTGTGATCCCTTTCTCAGTGTCGCGACTTGACTCGCGTCCAGATTGGTGTCATGTCAATTCCAATGGACTTTTAAAAGATACCGAATACGTGACTGAAGGACACATCAGGTATTGGAATGGAAGATGCCCAGATGGTCTTTGGGAAGACATTGTGTTTGGCATTTTCGCATTTGTCTCTTCTTGAGATCATTTCCCAGGCTAGTGTTTGGGATGAATGAAGGATGGATGACACGTGTCTCCGATACCTGGAAGGAATTTCTTGCTTGTTGTTTGTCACGGATGGCTCATTCACTTGTCTTCACTGAAGCTGTGAGCTCGCTCATCAGGTTATCCAAACATGAGGGAGCTGACAAAGAACAACGTGTTGCCGCTGCTACTACTGCAAAGGGGGGGGGGGGGGGGGAGTCGTGGTTAGGGTTAGTCCTAATTTCCTAATTAGTGTGAAATGTCCCTCTTTGAATTCCCGCCGTTTAATATGGGCTTTTTGCATTTTGACACCCCACCACACCGTTTGCCAGCCCCACCCATGGCAAAACAAATATGGATTTCGAAGATACCACTAGGTTGCTATCATTGCGTTCAGCATTTTGATGTCTTGATTCCAAATGCATTCCGATTCCAAAGAAGCTACCCTTGTTACTCCTTATTGCTTGATGAGCCAAGCAAATGCGTTTTGCTCTTTTTAGTGCCAACCGCTTGACCAATTCAACATTTGTGCCGATGAGACGAGACGTCTTGTCAAATGTCAGTCTCCAGCTAGCAATGTCTCTCGAAAAGGATCAGGTCGAGGGGATGCCCCAATTAGCGAGCAATGATGCCAAGCGACCGGCACGCTTGGATCATATCCAACACCGCCGTGATTTTTAGCAAGAGCTTCTCCTAAACACTTGGCCACTGAAAGGACATGTCAAAAAAGAGCTGGCTGGCTGGCTGGCTGGCTGGCTGGCTGGCTGGCTGGCCGGCTGGCTGGCTGGGGGTCGGCAGGGGGTGATGGATAGAGGGTGTGTCATGTCTCCTGCTTCTCATCATACTGTCACAGCCACCAGTCCAGCGCCTCTGCTGTCACATGCACTCTGCTCACACTCCACCCGGACCCGACCGTGTCACATGGGATAAGCGCAGTGGAGATGCACATACTCACGGGGGTGCACACCTGCTTGACAGGCCCTATGTGTGTGTGTGGGGGGGGGGGGGGGGGGCGTGCGTGCGTGTGTGTGTGTGTGTGCGTGCGTGCGTGTGTGTGTGTATATATATGTATGTATATACATATATATACGTATATTTATTTATATTTATTTATTTATTTTTATTATTGACTTTTTTGTATTATCAAAATGGAACTTGACATTCAAAATATGTCGCCAATGTAATTACAAAATATGTAGGGGAAAAAAAGTTTGCAGCAACGGTTGTCATTTTGCTCGCATAGCCGCAAACACGTCAGCGCTTTCCTCTCTAAGCTTCCCCCGTGTTAACAAATGATTCTTCTGTCAATGACCTTCTTCTGTCATGTTCCAGACCGGATGGAATTGGTACCGTAACTGTGGAGGAAAAGGAGCGTTTTGAGGAGATTAAAGAAAGGCTTCGAGTGCTATTGGAGAACCAGATTACACATTTCAGGTAAAAAAAGAAAGACACATCTGACCAATGGGCAGCACGAATAAGCAAACGTTCCACTACATATGGCCAAAAGGTATTGCTTTCCGTTTGGACGACCAGAGGGTGCGTTGAAAGCAACTCTATCTTTGCTCGAAAGGGTGAGTCCTTTCCATTCCCTCCATGACTCACTTGTTGATATGGATCGGAACGGACAAAAATGAAAGAGCCGTTTTCTTTCCCTGTAAGGTTTTAATGAAAGATGTCGTCACCCCGGTTCCACAAGAAGAAGTGAAAGCTGTGATCCGTAAGTGTCTGGAGCAAGCCGCTCTGGTCAATTACCAGCGCCTGGCAGAGTACGCCAAAGTGGAAGGTAAGCTCTTCACACATGAGCCAGGTTTTGAGATTGTTTTTGTCTTTTTTCCATTCCAAGCTTATTGAATTCAATGAAGCGCTATTCTATGGACCGCTCCATACGGGTCTATATTTTCTTTCCCCCCGCAGCCATTACATACTTTCTTTTAATATGACGCTCTCTTGGAACGTAGCCTTTCCTAATTGCAAATGAACAGTAAGTAAAAATGCATTCAATGGTCTCTGCTGGCTTCCACCATGCCTCGCCAATGGTCTCTGCTGGCTTCCACCATGCCTCGCCTCGCCTGGCCTCGCCTGGCCTCGCCTGGCCTCGCCTGGCCTCGCCTGGGCTTATCTTTCAGCCGAGTCCTACATTGGCTCTATTTGGTCATTGGGATGAGATGCTCCCTTTGCGCTCTTTGCCTTTGCCTCTCTGATGACCATACTCACCTGTCCCTCCCTTCTCCTCGTCTGCTAATACTCCTTGGTGTTTAGTGACAGGAAGTCCAATAAACAAATCATAATGACAGCTCATGTTTGTGTTGGGCCAGGTTTTCTTTAAGAGACATCATAAGCATGATTAGAAGAGAAAAAAGAAAAACATCTATTGTTCACAAAACACATATAAGAAACGTTGCCAAACATTTACGAAATGAACAAACATTCACCCCATTTTGTCTATTTAAGATGATGTCTGTAAAGAAACTACACCTGCCTTCCAAAGTCAATTATTAGCGTCTCTCTTCCGATGATTGATTGACGAAAAAACCCCTCTCATACTACTGTTCTTCATGACACCCGTGGGACTTTTTTTGATCTCCTTCTGCTGGGTGGAACGAATGGTTAATCCAAGGCAGACTGCCCAATACATTTAGGAGCCTCCAGTTAACAAGAAACAATACAATTCCCGTTTAGATCACAGATAAAGGTGTACCCTTTTGTTATTTACAAATAATCTTATGCAGGACTGACAAAACGTTTTGTTTCCCATCCTTTGCTGATGATCATTTCCTGGGCCAGTGAATCAATCCACAGAATACAGCACAAGCGCAAAGTGGGACAACAACAATCGGATGGATGGATGGATGGATGGATGGATGGATGGATGGATGGATGGATGGATGGATGGATGGATGGATGGATGGATGGATGGATGGATGGATGGATAGATGGATAGATGGATAGATGGATAGATGGATAGATGGATAGATGGATGGATGGATGGATAGATGGATAGATGGATGGATGGATGGATGGATGGATGGATGGATGGATGGATGGATGGATGGATGGATGGATGGATGGATGGATGGATGGATGGATGGATGGATGGATGGATGGATGGATGGATAGATAGATAGATAGATGGATGGATGGATAGATGGATAGATAGATAGATAGATAGATAGATAGATAGATAGATAGATAGATAGATAGATAGATAGATAGATAGATAGATAGATAGATAGATAGATAGATAGATAGATAGATAGATAGATAGATAGATAGATAGATAGATAGATAGATAGATAGATAGATAGATAGATAGATAGATAGATAGATAGATAGATAGATAGATAGATAGATAGATAGATAGATAGATAGATAGATAGATAGATAGATAGATAGATAGATAGATAGATAGATAGATAGATAGGGCCCTGAAAACGGCAATGGGCATCCTCTCTGACTCGGGCCTCTGGCGTGCCTCGGTATTTTTTTCTGTAGGGAAAAAGAGAGAGATGTATGAGCATCCTGTCTTCTGCTTGGCGTCTCAAGTGATGGATTTAACCATTCGTGAGTACCTCCCCAGCCTGATCCTCTTCCCTGCCTCCCTCCCTCCCACATGTTTCTCTTGCAACCGGCATGCAGTCTTGTTGTTTTGAAGCTGCTTAAATCTTTTTTTCCTCCACAGTCTGAAATGTGTACTTGTCAATTTCTTGACAGCGTTCCCTCTGCCTTTGAGCTTGTTTTTTTTTTTCTTTTTTTTCTTGTTTGTACTGCCCAAAAGCGCTCTGTCTGTCTGTCTGTCTGTCTGTCTGTCTGTCTGTCTGCAACTTGAATGCATTTTTACTTTGCTTATGCGTATTGGCTTTCGTGTTTAAGGTCACGATACACTGGAGACGAAAACATACATAATGCCATCTGGAAGTAGTCTCGCTTAGCGTAACTAGGCCATTCAAGAAACTACAATCGTGTTGCAGCTGGAATGTATCTGCTAGTTTCACTTTAATAGGGGATGCTGATTTTTTCATGTGCTGCTCTGCTTTCTGTTGTTTTTCTCTTGGCCAGTACAACTTTCTCCTCATTTGACCAAATGAACATTACATTTCTCTCTTCTTCTCTGAATTGTTCCCTCTTCTATCTACCTCCTTTCGTTCTTTGTAACGTGTCTCAAAAGTGGACAAATGTCAGGGGGAAATGGATGAATCAGGTGATAATAAGTCTACTCTTACTTACTTACTTACTTACTTACTTACTTACTTACTTACTTACTTACTTACTTACTTACTTACTTACTTACTTACTTACTTACTTACTTACTTACTTACTTACTTACTTACTTACTTACTTACTTACTTACTTACTTACTTACTTACTTACTTACTTACTTACTTACTTACTTACTTACTTACTTACTTACTTACTTACTTACTTACTTACTTACTTACTTACTTACTTACTTACTTACTTACTTACTTACTTACTTACTTACTTACTTACTTACTTACTTACTTACTTACTTACTTACTTACTTACTTACTTACTTACTTACTTGGTCACCATAGTCTTCAGTCAATGGAAATGAGCCAAATGAAATGGATGAAATGTAATTTCTTGAAGTGGAGTCAACACACTTACAAGTAAAAAAAGTAAATGGTCTCCAAAAAGTCAAAGGTAGGAAGCAGGTGGGGGAACTGGAAAGAACAACCAACGTCGGTTCTCTGAGCCAGCTCACTGTGGATAGTGAGTGGAGTGACGTAAAGAGCAAAGCGAGCTGTAGCGGGACAAGATTTGGATATAGGGACCATGCACAAAGACATGCACATTCAAGGTGGCAAATGTTTGCGGCAAATGTTTGCGGCAAAGGGTGGTCAGAGCAGGGAGTTGTTCCAAATTGCCTTGCTGCAAGAAAAAAGACATTTGACAAACATTTGTGACCTTGAACAAACACTGACAAACTGATATCATTTGCTACCTGTGTGGACTTTAGATGAAATGTTGTATCCAACGAAAAAAGTCAAACGTCCTGTCTTTCATATATGATTTTGCACATCTGAAGATTTGTCAAACTCTAAATCCGTACAAGTCCAAGCCTTCCAAGCAAATTGTGCGCTTCTGGCATCCTCCGGGAGGGAGGTGCGCCCATTATGCGGGAGCTGTCAGCCGTGTTGAAGTGACTTGAGCTCCTGCAGTTACACAACTATGAGCCACTTGTCTTTCCCACAACATCACTCAACCACTGACATGATCACATCGTCTCAAACGCAAAAAGCAAGACAACACTGGGCATTTTCCAAAACGTGAAATAAAGGAGACAAAATAATCGTCTTTTGCTATTCTACATAGGACGTAAGCGCATGGAAAATAGGATGAACCGAAGATGTGTTTATGATTTCTAATCTAGAAGATTTGATTTGTATCTGTATGTGTCCACGCCATCTTGAGATCTGATTCTGATAGGATGCTATCTACGTACTATATATTGTAATGTGCTAACCTTTACGCTTTGACTACAAGATTTGTTTTGTGCTCACTCAATAATAGGAAATGGCCCAAAGGCAAGTACCCAATCGAATCTTCCCAGCTCTGAATCCAGGCCATACAATACAACCCCATCGTCACAACCCGATTGGAAATGATACTGCACGAGCCAATGGTCCAAAAATGGAGAATGCCCGATAAAGCTTCCTTATGCAATGATGGTCCACAATAGTACATTGGAGTGCAATATCATGCTTATAGCATGGCCTTGAAATCAAGACACATTTTTCAAAGGAATTTGGCACGCATCAAGCAATTTCAAATGGAGAAATCAATCAATACATCAATACTGGCTGGCCATGGTATAATTCCCTTCCACTCACTGTACATGTAGTTTGGACATGAGAGCGATGCATCCCAATCAGGGCAGTGTCAAACTAGTCGGAAGAATATTTTCAACATATTTTACACAGTGGGGCCATTTTGCTTGATGGTATGCTTCTGACTTTAGGTGGCTGCCAAGGCTGGCTAGGAAAAGCCCACTTGTAAATATGCAACAGATGCACAGACAATCTCCCTACATTACTGCATGATGAGTGTTGAATGTTTGCATCCCATATTTTCTCTTGATGTTGCCCTCAATCTTCCGCCACACCGAGAGAGACGTGTGACACCTTACTTAAGATACCTCCAGTTGGGACTCGAATAATGTGACCGTCTCGTAAGCTTTCATTTTACACTCGGAACTGTCTTTTACCGTTTGAATGATGGGAAGAGAAAAGAAAAAAACACGGCCGGCCGAAGCATTAACCGAAGCATGCTAAGATAGCTCAGAAGTCAATCAAATACCTACCTATGTTCATTGGACTGATGCTGTTGTCTGGACCATGAAAAACATACAGTAGGCCGGCTAACGTGCACGCTCTTTCGATGGAATGTAAAGATGATCCGTTGATTGACTGATCTGAAGATGCGTTTGCTACCTGTGCATCGGTTGCATGCTTCTAAGCCGTATATACGTAAGCTTTTGATAAAGAACCTTTCAGATGAGAGTCTAAAATGGGACCTTTGTGCAACAACAGAGAATGTTGGCCGACTAGTCACTCCTGCCAAAAAACTGGAGGACACCATTCGCTTGGCTGAGCTGGTAATCGAGGTGCTGCAGCAGAATGAGGAGCATCATGCTGAGGTCAGTGTCAATGTGTACGTATGCGTGACCTCTCATTTCCATCAACGCGAATGGCGTCTTCGTGATTTCAAATGTTCGGACGGTCGCAAAATGGCAATTCTCAAGTGAGGTTGACGACGTGAACTGAAACAAGTTCAGAGCGAGTTGCGCCAAAACGACGACGACAAAACCTTGGCCTCGATTCTTCAGGGCACGGCTTCCAAGCTTATGGATGGATACAGTGTTGATACTTGATGCGAATGAGCAAACATTTCAGCTCCTCTTGGGTGTTGTTAAAGGACTAACAAGGGGGTGCACATTCAGGGAAAGAAATGTTATGGTCGTGCTTGAGAGGAGCCGTCCCCTCAATGGTGCCTCCGCTCCCATCATTCCACGGGGATGTAAGAGTGCGGCGCGGCGCGGCGCGGCGCGGCTCGATGTTTTTTTCCACATGATTTCGTCGAGGAGCTGTGACTACTAAGTAGCTCCCATACCATGTCTATCAAGGAGCTGCTGTTTCCTCTGTGGGCCAAGCCAAAGCTGTGATTCTTTATCCCTGTCCATGCACACTTGCTATCAAAACCTTCACACAATGCCAATTAGCACGTGTCTCATAGTTCACACGTCCACCATTCAAATCCAGTGAGAGTAAGCGCTTCAGATCATGGAGAAATAGCAACGTAAATGTCTTTTCCTTCCCCTCGTACTCATCCTCATCGTTCCGATTGTATCCGAAGGCCTTTGCGTGGTGGTCAGACCTGATGGTGGAGCACGCCGAGACCTTCCTGTGTCTCTACTCGACTGACATGGACGCAGCTCTTGAGGTGCAGCCGCCTGACAGCTGGGACAGTTTCCCCCTCTTCCAACTACTCAACGACTTCCTGAGGATGGACTGTGAGTAGGGGCAGGGGAAAAGAGATGACTTCTCAACAATATTGCACTGGATTCAAGACGCGTGCGTGATGGGGGGGGGTTGAGAAGAAAAAAAAGAAAAGAAAAACAAAGCGACACGTTACAATTGATACTACACGTTTCAAAGGTGATCCATCCCCTTGTTTATAAAACGAAGCGACACGTTACAATTGATACTACACGTTTCAAAGGTGATCCATCCCCTTGTTTATAAAACGGTGACTGTTTTCATATCGGGCTCTCATTTGTTGGAAATGTCAATAATAACATTTGCCGTATCTACTTTGTGGATTTTATAACAGCTAAAAGAACTCATGTAAAGGATCAATTGTGTATTCATCCAAAGGTGTGTTTGACTGAAGATAATGGTCACATCTTGTGTTGGGTTGCTGCAGGCTTGCAATCTCTCTCTCTCTCTCGCTCTCTCTAATGAACTGCATTCTTGCTTGAGGGAGCATCACGGCGCTGTCCGCGGTCCTGAAAAGGATACGCTTCGCTCTTCACAATTGCGACTCAATCAGTTGGGTGCTAATTGTCCCTGGGGAATGCGTCCTTTTTTCTTCGACTCAACCGGGAGTCAAGGAGAAGTCCGATCGTAATCCGCTCATTTGCTGGAACCAAGATCATTACAAATCTGCTCATTTGTTTGCTGCGCCTCAACAACAACAAAAAAAGCATTCTGTTTCAAATTGACAACACAAAGCATTTGCACGGGCCCACGCTGTGAGACTGAAAATGGCAAATATACAGGTGAACATAGCAAACGATTACTCGAAGAGCCATTACACGTCGTTAAAAAAAAACAAAGCATTTTTGTAGCAAGAAAATAGACTGACCCTGACAACACGATAGATCAGCAATGACTCTGAAAATTGTGCCTTGATATTACATACAGCAAAGGATCCCTCAAAGATACAATCTAAGCTCCTCAATACGTAGTCATCTTTTCCACAGAAGGTCATCTGATAGGGTGGGCGCCCGGCCGTGAGCAACGCCACTTACATAGTATGTAGCAGTAAATAGCCTTAGTAGCAGACGGGCGCCCAAATGGGCCGTCGGAGGAGTTAATGAGGACCAAAGCAGGAGCGTTTGGGTGGCGGCGAGCCCTGCAAACACACTCCTGGACAACAACACATCCAAGTGGACAACCGCCGCTCAAGTGGCTAATTGGGAAAGCGCCACAAACATTGCACCTACTGTGGAGCCCTGACCTTGACTCCCATGCCAACACACACAAACGCATACATGCTCAGAGGGGGAGAGAAAAACAACAAAGAGAGAGAGAGAGAGAGCACGCTGCATGGAGCCAGCCGTGAGCCATCACTTTAGCACGCACTGGCCTCCATTTTATCTCCTGCGGTCTTTGTCACTGTTGCCTTTTTACCAGTTGGAAGCAGGCGCAGGCACAAGCACAAGCACAGGCAGAGGCAAGTGTGAGTGAGTGAGTGAGTGAGTGAGTGAGTGAGTGAGTGAGTGAGTGAGTGAGTGAGTGAGTGAGTGAGTGAGTGAGTGAGTGAGTGAGTGAGTGAGTGAGTGAGTGAGTGAGTGAGTGAGTGAGTGAGTGAGTGAGTGAGTGAGTGAGTGAGTGAGTGAGTGAGTGAGTGAGTGAGTGAGTGAGTGAGTGAGTGAGTGAGGCGAGTGAGCGAGTGAGCGAGTGAGCGAGTGAGCGAGTGAGTGAGTGAGTGAGTGAGTGAGTGAGTGAGTGAGTGAGTGAGGCGAGGGAGCGAGCGCTTCCCGTTTAGAAATATCCCGACAACTCAAAGCCGCGCCCTATTTTGCTCGACTGCTGCCCGTGCCGTCGGCGTAAAAAAAAGTCGGAGTCGCATCACCGAGCAAAAAAGTACAAATCACGTCTACCAAGTTCCTCTGATGACTTTTTGCTTTAACGATTTACAATATGCCCCCAAATTGTTCATGATTAGTATGTATATTGTACACTCCAAACTGAATGGTCATTTTTCTCTTACCAGATAACCTTTGCAATGGAAAGTTTCACAAACACCTGCAAGACCTTTATGCCCCCCTGGTGGTGCGCTACGTGGACCTGATGGAGTCCTCCATTGCTCAGTCCATTCACAGAGGCTTTGAAAGGGAGTCTTGGGAACCTGTCAAGTAAGTCAACCTTATTGACCTTTGCCATTTCTATAGCCTCCAATAGTTTTTTTCCATTTACAGACTACCAGTGCAATATCATCATCATCATTATACAAACAAACCAACAATAATAATAAATAACATATGAAAACCTGTTAACCAATCATAAAAATAATAATAAATACTATACGAGAACCTGTTAACCAATAATAATAATAAATCATATCTGAGAACCTGTAAAAGACTAAGAATCATACGAAGCATACACTGCGGCATGCACCTTCATCATCACGCAACACATCTGCCCATCTGGAGGTTGAGTAGTCGACTGCCTAGCAAAGAAAAAATGGTTGCGGCTTTGATCCTCAGCCCTTGTGACCATGTCCAAGTGGCCTTGAGCCACACTTGCTCCTGATGCTGTCATCGCTAGCTAGGTGAAAGGAAGACAGCGTTTCGGGATGCCTCCCTATAGAGTAGGGCTAAACTGTCACGGACGGATGGGAATGGAGCAGGGCGACCAAATGCAGCTTGGACCAGCTTGGTTTACCTATCGCGGGAAAAGGGAAGTGGAACGAAGCATCAAGGGAAACAGACGGGAACTAGCAAACTAATAAAATGACAGACCGACCGACCGACAGGGACGGCAAACAGAAACAGACACCATAAAGACAGGAACCAAAAAGACATCAAGACGACGATGATCCATCCAACAGGCGTAAGGGGCAGACTTAGATTTATATACATGACAGGTAACGAGAGGCAGGTGAGAAGAATCCAACTCATCGCGGGCACACAGGAGGGGAGGGGAGGGGAGGGGAGCGGCGAGCACACAGACACACAGAAACCATGACAACAGACACATAGCTGGGGACGGGACGTGACATCACCAAGGAAAAGTCCAAATTAAGCTTGTTTTACATAACAATATATTTGACGGTTTTTGGAGTCAAACCAAATGTCATTAGGTTTTTAATTCATTATAATCTTTCTCTTCATACGTATTTAAGTTTTTGGGTGTCCAAACTATGGCCTGGGAGCCATTTGTGTCCCACAAAAAAATGTTTGGCCCATTTGTGTTGCCAATGCTCGCCAGAGTGGATGTGAAAGTTGCGAGGAGAAGAAGGGACTATGATTGGAAACATTCATTTTGAACTGAATCGTTTAACTGTGTATTGTGTGTCTGTAGCAAATTGTCGTCTGTCTTTGTTTTTCTTTGATTGTGTTTTTCTCTGCAGGAGCATAGCTTGCACTCTGCCAATGCGCAAAGTAGCAAATCTAACAGTGGCACAAATGCCCAGCTTTTCTCCACCCAACTGGATGACTTCAAATGATGACTGCGAGTGCGTACCGCTTGTGTACCTCCCGTAGGCACAGACATGCGTGCGTCTTTGGCATAAATGTGGCATCTACGTTGGTCCGGCACGAGGCAGACTTTATTGAATTGAGGGAAAGGGGAGAGCTGGACTTGTGGCTTGAAGAGGGGGGGGGCAGGCTTCGCAGTCGACGGGGGGCAGGCCTCGTGGTTGACGGGGGGCAGGCCTCGTGGTTGACGGGGGGCAGGCCTCGTGGTTGACGGGGGGGCAGGCCTCGTGGTTGACGGGCGGCAGCGCCGGCCGCGTGGGACTGCTCAGCGTCCGCCAAGTGACTGACTGACTGACAAGGATTGCTGAGTTCTCGGGGTTTAAATAGCACCTACTAACGAGCAGAGACAAGTGCAGGTGATGACTTGATTGCGTGGGCGCGGCGGCCACAAACACTTGACGTCAACGGGAGCGGCCGCTTGGGTGGCAGGCAGGCACAGCGCCAAAAAGAGCCAACTACAATTTGCAGCAAATAACTCCAAATGAGTTTTTAAGTTACTAACAAAAAAAAGGTCAAAGAAAATGTTGCAAATTTTGTCAAGGCAGGATTTCTTTTGTAGTAATTAGCAATGTGCTGTTTATGTGCAAATATTGGTGGAGGGCTTTCGACACTATTAAAAGTGTGCAAATATTGGTGGAGGGCTTTCGACGCTATTTAAAGCCGCATTTATGCCTTGTGGCGTTGAGCATGTGGTTACTTCCCATGACCTTCCCGGTAATTCCACCCTATCTTGTTGTTGTTGTTGTTTTGTGTGCTGTGTGCCGTGGTTGTTATTTGGAGCAGCTGGAGTGTTTTGTTGTCTCTTGTAATGTGTCTTGTGTGACTTTGACTGTGGGAAATAGCTCCCGCTCTTTATTGCCACCCTGCAGCAGGTTGTTCCTTTTTTTCCCCCCAATGACAAACTCAGTGCTCCCACATGTCTTAAGTAGGCGCATAATATTAGTTCATAGTTCATATTCTATCAGAGATAAAGAGCAAATGCTCATGTGGTTCCTTTCAGTGTTGATTTACGTATTCATTATTTTTTCCTTTATGATTATTTGATCTTTTCTATTGATGAAATGGATTTGGAGGAATAGGTGGGTGTCCTGAATTTGATCATCTCAGGTGTTCGTTGGGATAAATGTCAAGTGTGAAAGCTAAAAGCAAATTCCTTCCCTCTCGCGCTTGAAGCAATGGCTCCGGAACGTCAGAGGATCTCTTTTGGAAGTTGGATGCTCTGCAGACCTTCATCCGAGATCTCCATTGGCCAGAGGAAGAGTTTGGCAAACACCTGGAAACCAGACTGAAACTCATGTCCAGTGATATGATTGAATCCTGCATAAAAAGGTATGAAGTTAGAAAGGATAACCCGGATGCAAGCAAATACATTTGGGAACGTATGAATGAAAACGGTATAGTCACAGTACAGTAGCGACCCAAAAAAAAAAAAAAAAAGGTTTCCGCGCACGCACACACACACACGCTACATCGAAAAAAGTGTGTGTTTGTATCATTTCTGAAAAATCCCTATTGAAGGCGTCTGGTCTTTTCCAAAGAACGCGCGCGGCGTTCGAGGCCAAGCTTCAGAGGAGCAGCCGGGCCACAGACTTCCGAGTGCCGCAGTCGATCTGCACCATGTTTAATGTCATGGTGGATGCCAAGGCCCAGTCTGCCAAGCTGTGTGCTATGGATCTGGATCAAGAGGTAGGTAGCCATGGCACCAGCAAAAAATGATTGTTAACGATTGCAATGTTTTGTCTGTCAGGCAAATCTTTTTGGATTGTTTCAATTCTGACACTTGTGACATTGTCAAAAGTGTCTTTTGTTCCTTTTCTCTGTCATATTTGGAGCCTTTTTTTTCATTTCTTCTTCTTCTTCGTGCTGAACATAACTTCACATGTGCAATGTCACCTCTCGCTCTGTGCCTCTCAGCTGCTTTTTTTCCCCCCTCTTTGTCTCGTGAAAGTTTCTTCGAGACTGGGTAAGTGTGGCCACAAATTAAATTGTAATCACACCCTCTTTTTCCCAATTGTATAATTAGTCGTCAGTCTGTCTTCCTCCACTTTAATTGTTTGCCTTTCATTAGCATATGTGTAGATGATATTGAATATACATGGGGTAGTAGTGCGAGATCTCATATTTGGCAGAATCTTGACAAGCATTCCCATGACTAACAATGAATTCATTATTGCTCAGTCTTTCGCCGCTTTTCTGTTGGTGCAAACAAAGGGCTGCCTGGGAGTTTCCATGACAGCAGTGAAAAGCTCCTTTGCCAGCAGAACAGAGGAACATACGCAAATGTAGATTAGGTCAATGTTGTTCATTCAAATCCTTCCAATAAACCGTCCCTTTAAGTGTTGTATCAGCAGTTTGACAAGTGGAGTAATGCTCTCGCTCTTGTTTTTGTGTACGTGCGTGTGTGTGAAGAGACAATACCATTCCCAAATTGACAATCTGATTGAGGAAACGGTGAAGGAGATGATAACCCTGCTGGTAGCAAAGGTGAAGTACCAATGGTACAACAGCTCAAGTTTGACTGTTACTGATGATATCTCAAATGTATTCTTTCTGTCTTTCTTTCTGTCTGTCTTTCTTTCTTCAGTTTGTGGTTATCCTGGAAAGTGTCTTGGCAAAACTCTCCAGATATGATGAAGGAACGCTCTTCTCTTCTTTCCTGTCTTTCACAGTAAGTTGCTTTGGCTGGCAAAATGAGACAATTCGACATTCTTCTGGTCAAATTGTCAGACATCTGATATCATCGTTTAAATGTCAATGCAACAAAGTAGCTGTCTAGCATGGTCATTCTGAATAAATACAAAATAATCATCTGTAGGCTCTTTCAAAAATGTTGACAATCAGTTGCAATCCTATTCAGCATTTTTCCTCATTCCTTTTAACCTTAGCTACATAGTATGAAACCTAAAAAACGTCTCCCTCCAGCCAACGTCTCACTAAGATTTTTTTTGATCTTAAGATTAACATCTGACTGTCATCTATATCTCTCTCCTTTTATGACAAGGTGAAAGCTGCCTCCAAATATGTGGACGTACCCGTAAGTACCCGTAGCCTGACACTGACAACCTCGTGTGTGCGTGTGTGCGCGCGGGTGTGTGTCTGAGCCGTATCAGCTGCCAACACGTCGGCCGTTGCGACGTGACAAATTTCAAATGAATGCCTTGTGCTGGCAGAGGTGGCAATTCCCAGTCCAGCATGCTAATTGCGTTGTTAAAATACAAATCACAAAACACCATGGCAAAGGTGCTAATGGAGTTGAAAAACAATGGCATTTGTGATGGTTTTTTTGATCTGAAAGGCAAAGATCTGGTTTTGGAAAGAGTGTGAAAGAAAATATTTGAGAGTCCGTATGAAAATGAGAGCTTGGATGCAAACCAGAAAAGCATCACATTGTACGTTGACGCATCGCAGCTTTGTTTTCAGCTCGTACGAATAACGTACTGTACTTGACATGTTTTAGAAGCCAGGAATGGACGTGGCTGACGGTTATGTGACCTTTGTTCGACACTCCCAGGACATGCTGCGGGAGAAGGTCAATGAGGAAGTGTACGTTGAAAGATTGTTTGATGTAAGTAGACCATTTTCCATTCACTACTTAACTCCCAACAAAGCGCTACAGAAAATGGATGGAATTTTACAAAGCTGACTGTTCCGACGCTTGCTGCTAAAGCACTCGCGCTTTAATCAACTTGCAACTCGGCGGCCGCATGACACTCCTAAATACATAAGCTGGTTTCAAGTAACACCAAAACAGTGTCTCCAAATGGAGGGAGGGAGGGAGGGAGGGAGGGAGGGAGGGAGGGAGGCAGGATTGCTCCCCCCCCCCCTTAATGTATCGAAATAATCCCTGCATCTGGATGACTTGTGCCTAATCTGTGGGCCTTTTCTGTGAGTCCAACAATTCTTTGACAGGATCACACAAACATGTTTACTGCATGCAGCAAAGATCCCAATGGTGTCATTGTTCAACTTAACTGCAGTGTCTCCCTGAATATTTGGGAGCGCAGGTTATCAGAGCTCAGACAGAGCAGGCATATTCATGTGTCTTTTCCGATGGCTTCATGGCCGTTATCTTCCGGAGAGATGTCTCCCTTTGCATGTAGCTTATCCTTCAGGTACATTGCGTCTCCTATCTTCTTCCATGCGACAGAGGTCTCGCTCCGTCCGGTGCTGCTCGTTGGCGATTCCGACGGGATCTCTTTTTCCTCCACGGGAGGTTTTGTGTCAGAAGTGGTCTGAGTGCGACTCGTCTTTGTTGTCAGGCTGTATCAGTTGTGCCCGCGGCGGCGGCGGCGGCGGCACAAAGGCCGGCCGGCCGGCCGACCGAGGTGTCTCTGGCTGCTCTGTTGTGCTTTTCTTGTCACTCTATTCTTGTTTCTATTCCAGGCTCTTAAAACAAAGCCAGTTCTCAGAGTTGGTTTTCATTCAGGAGAACAAATCAAGTTTAGCGGATGGATGCATTTGTCATCAGCTGAGGCATAAACCACTAGCAATGAGTGGAGCCTTTTGATGCTTGATTTTTTTTCCGAGAGTTTGGTGACTTTGCACTTGGACGAAAACCCCAAATGCTTTCAAAAGAGCTATTGCGTTATAGGAATATTGATTTGGATACAACAAATCCACCATTTTATGCTATTGTCATCAGCATATACCTTATGAGAGGTGTTATTATTGAGAAAGAGAGAAAGAGAGAAAGAAAGAAAATACATTTGTCCCACTTTTAAAATAAATAAATATCTATCATGCATGTTATTGAGCAGAGAGAGGCTGCACACCGTATTGACTTTTTCCCCAATCTGGTGTTTTTGTGATCTGGCATGTTTTGAACTGTCATCTGACAAGATTATGGACAAGAGACTGGAATTTGACAAGAGCGCTTGTCAACGACCACAGTCTCTCTGATTAATTGTAAAAAAGTTCCCATTCGAGGTTACTACGTCAACACATCATGTGGAAAACAACCAAACGTGTAATACATAGCAATAGGACTTGGGTTCTCGCTCCAACTGTAGCTTGCGATGCAATTGAGAATTGAGTTAGTCGCCTGGGACGGACGGACGGACGGACGGACGGCTTCATGAAACATTTGGCTGAGATTTCCTCCTGACGAAAAAAAAAAAAAAAGGATCAAATTGTACGTTCTTTTAATTGAGATTACGCCATGTGTTTGACCTTGTAATGCCAGTAAGAAGATTATTGAACTATGGCCTCTTCATTTCAGAATATATGTCACCACTAACTATTTCATACACATACATAGTATATGGGGACAGTAGACGGCCGGGCCCATATGTGATCTAATACGCATATATTTAAATAAGCAAAGATGTCTTAAGAAAGTCAACATAATCTGAGATTAATTTTGTTAACAAGTGCTAACACATATAATCTGTCACAGACTAGATGTTATTTTTATTTGAGCAAAATATGTGTAAGTGATACTTGGCCCATTTCTCTGCAGCAATCATTTTGTTTTGTTTTGTTTTTTCTTTCTGTTAAAAGCAATCCAATCGTGAGAGTTTTATTATTACGTGGCTCTGGTGAAAATCCACTGAAAGGCAGGTGCGGCAGCGGCGGCGGCGGCGGCGGCGGCGGCGGCGGCATGATTGCATTTGCGTTGTTAATCCTTTTGCAGAAACACAGCTTTCGGATTTGACTTTCCAACGTTTGGCTGCGTCGTGTTATGCTTGCAAAAATTGCAGTACGACCAAGTTTCCAATTCACAGAAAAGCCCATTTTTATATCGAGGATACTTTCAGATTCGTATTGTTATTATTCCGTTTCTTTTTCAAGCAACCTGTTGGTGGATATTTTATCAGGGCATGTAAAATTGACGGTAACAAGGCGACAAATGCAGGAATGCTATATGAAATGTGAATGTCTGTGGGAAATGATGAAAGTACAGTACTTGTCAAATGATGCTATTTGACTCAATGCTTTCCGATCCAGTATCTTCTAAATTGTTCACAAAAATACAAGGCAACATTTTACAACTCTCATCACAGCTACCTTATGAAAAGAATGAGAGCCGATGTGATAGTGTTGCGCTTGTTGGCTGGACCAGAAAATATTCATCACTTTTGGACCTTCAAATGAGATAAGATGCTTCTTTATTTGTCACACACTAATTCCTTATTTGCTTCTATTTATTGTAAGTTGGCCCACTTCAAAACAAGAATAAGCCCTGCGTGTGTGTGTGTTTGTTTGTTTGTGTGTTCCAATAATCAGAGCAAAGAAATCATCATCCTAATATGGTCTTTTTGCCCCTCCTCTCCTTGTTTGTGTGTTTAGAAGAATATAGAGAAAATCATTTGGTCTTTTTGCCCCCTCCCTCCTTGACCCACCTCTCCTTGAAAGCGGGGGCCCGGATTAAAACAGATGTGTTTACTGGATACTGGAGAGGCGACTTAACACAAGACAGCCAGGGATCATTGATTAAAAAAGCCAGCATGTCTTTAGTTTGAGCCAAATCCAGAGCGCCACTGATACGCCGCCACATTTTCCTGCCACATGCCATTTGCACCCGCCGCCAATGCCGCGGCCGAGAAACGTGGCAGCCAGGTTCGGTCGGGGCGAGAGGGGAAATGAGGTTAAGGAAGAGGAGGGCTGAGCTGAGCAGAGCAGCAGCTGCCGCCGCCAATGCCGCAGTAATGTAGTAACGCGTGCCAATGACGCCAACGCCGCCGCGATACGAGTTGAGCGTCTTAAAGCCACTCCTCCTCCCTCCTCACCCATGGTTTGAGTTGCAGATACAGGGATTACACAGGTCAATTATATCCGTAATCTGCCCGCAGGGGATTAGAGGAAGGGCTCATTGATTGATTTGAAGTATTTCCGTTGACCTTGGATGGTTATCGGCTTGGCAAGCGTGGCAAAATTGCACTTCTGTGTGACCAACTTTAAAGCGCTTGCTTTTTTAATCGCAGCCGCCCCTCCCGTCCCGTCTCAGCAACTGCTGAATGGCTGAGGCCAGGGGTCGGATTGAACCGCAGATTGAAGGATTTGAGATTGTTGTCGTTGCCACCACTCTATTTTGCTCACAGCGGGGTGACGGGAGCCTGATGTTTGCGTGCGCGGCGCTCAATGGTCACGGCTGAAAAGAATTCCGACAAACAAGTGGGCGATGACGCTGCCGTCATACCACTTGACGGTCCGGGATGTTCCGCTTGGCCTCCTAGCTCGGGTCAACGACGGTCAGGCCCGCAGCCGCGCCAAGTGAACAATTTAATCAACGCTGAGCTGGACAAGCATACAAACTTAAGTCCCTCGCTCAAGTGCTACAAAACCTTCCATGGCCACTTTATTGACATTATTTTGACACACTTATGAATCTTAGAGAAGTGTGCATTTTGAGTGCGTTAATGAGTCTCTCTCGCTGTCGCTGTCGGTCTCGGTTTCTCTTTCAGATGCCGTTGCTTCGGGATCAATGGAGGGGACCGGCTAACGCGTGGAGGGGTTTTTGGCTTCATGGTGATGATGTAAAGAGGCCCCAAGTGTGTGGGGAGAGCTGTAGCGGGACGGGGCAGTGATAGCTGGAATTGGTAGGGGGAGTAGCAGAGCTGCTTGGGAACTGAGATGAGACTCCAGAGTGAGGAGAAGGGAGCTAGGTCTTTTGGACCTTCTGATGTGAAAAAAAAAATCTTTGCTTGCCCCAGAAAATGTGATCAAGAAGTTCTAAAGTCAGGCGTGGAAGGAGAGAAATGATCAATCAGATCATTAATGAAGATGTTTAGGATAAGAGGAGTGGAGCGAGTGGACGCATGCTTTTCGAACTGTCACTGGGACTGGTGTGCGCAGCCAGCCAACATAAAGCCATTCATGATGAAGCCAAATATTTCAATAGAAATGTCCTTTTTTGGAGATTTCCATATTGCGTGGTCCTTCCAACGAAAGGTGACGCAAAAGAGGGAATCCTACGGTTGAGCAAAGCGAACAAAAACACGATTTGCGGGATGGTTTGGAATGAGCGCGTGTGAGCGAGCGAGCGAGCGAGCGCTTGAACAAAAAAGGTTTTGCTTCTGTTTAATGAAGTCTGTAAGCAGCTTAGAGTCCTAATAATTACAAACGGGGAGCATCGTTTGTTTTCTTGGGGGGCATCTCTACGTGGCTGAGAGGAAAGCAGCCGCCCAAAGTTTCACGGAGGGATCAGGCCCCGCCCCGCCCCGCGTTGCCCCGCCCCGCCCCACCGGTTGATGGAGGTGAATCGATCAAGGGCCCGCATGTTATCTCTGGGGTCTCTGCGGCCCCTTTTCCATTCAGGGCCTTGTTAAAAAGGGTGCTACGGTGGCATTTGTTTGATTAACTTGCCTGACAAAAGTGACAGCTGCTCACAGGCGTATGTGGATGAGTGGCCCAGCGCCGCTCCCTCTTTGTACATCTGTCAGAGTCGGAGCAGGGCGAGCGGGGTGAAAAGAGACAAATTGGAGGCAAAAAGAAGGCCATTCACCTTCAGCAGACCCCCTCTGGCACTCCGCCCCTCTTTCCCATTCAGGTGCTCGGCGGGAGCCTCAAGTGCTTGCTGGCTTATTCCATTTTCACTCCCTCTATAGAGTTCCCTGAGCCCACAAGTGTTTTAGCCCTCTTTTCCCTTCCCCTAAGCGGCTCTTTGTGAGGAGAACGGCTTACTTTTCTCAGGGCCCGGAGCTGGCGGCTTTTTTTTTTTTTTTTTCTGGGGGGGGGGGGATTGTCGACCACAGAGCTTTTATGTCGCTTTTTGTGTGTTTACTCAATGACTGGTCGCTGAGTACAATTCCGACTGTAGTTTCTCACAACATGGCCCACGAACGCCGTCCGACCACAATCTATGTGTTCTAAACAACTGTTTATTTATTGGTCCCCCCCCCCCCCACACACTTTGATTTGTGTTTGTTTTTTTCAGTCCATCAAGCTAATGCTACAAGCTAATGCACAAAGCCACCACTGTTCGGATTTTTGGGATGATAACTATTTGCTTTGCTTGTTGGCCGTTGGAGCTCGAACTCTTGTACCTTAACTGTCCATTGAGCCCATGATGTTGCCATGCCAGCACCATGGTCAATGGTCAGCAGCAGTTGGCCTTTTGTGCGCACAACACAATCCAAACAGTTTGAGACCTGTTGGCTTGTTGAGGCAAAACTTGGTCGGAGCGCTTTAGTCTGGCTGCTGGCTCCTTCCCCCTCTTCTCTTGCCTCTTGCTCGAGTGGCCAGAGACAGCGAGGCAAAAGATGACCACATCTCTCTCGTACGCGATGCTGAGCGCCATTCATTTGACACCGACGGCACCTCACATCCTCGAAAAAGAGTCCGCGCTGGTGGTTGCACACTGAGAAAACCTTTGTGTCTGTCGAATTGACCAAGGAAACAAATGGCACTTTCTGCGGACGTCGGTGATCCAGGGACCCATCAAGGGCTTCGGGACCAACCCCTTTACTTCAGCGCTCTATTCTCATCCCTTTTCATGATCAATTGTCTCATCTGGCCTTGGCCAAGAGGAGTGACTATCTGATAAGACAAATTGCGATGTTTTCTGCTCATAGCAGGACAGACAGAATGATTGGAACACATTGTCAAATTGGCAATACTACTGATAGAATCGGCCTAGCGCGCATGCTTTTGGGATGAAATTCCACACAGGAAGGCCAGGATGGAACCCACAACCTCTGAACTGACTTATGACCATGTTGCAGTCAACTGCAATGTGCTTGCGTGCGTGTATGTGTGTGTAGACCATCAGCTGGAAGAGAAGAGAGCATCTGTATGTATGTATTGATTGATTTATTCAAATAAACCACTATGGTGTCAAAGTCCATCCTGTGAAGTAGTTTAGGAAGCAGGGAAACATTGCATTTTCAGATGTATCAGCATTTGTAAGGAATGGCCAATGACATCATTGGGCCTGAGCCCCCATTAGCCTTGTGTGAAAAGCTCCATGTGCTCTCTGGGGGTGGGTCAAGCTTAGACCTGCTGTTGGGTGACAAGTTGAGCATGCATCTGGATGGAGACGGAGGGAGGGAGGGAGGGAGGGAAGTAGGGGAAGGAAAGGGAATGGTAGGCCTGCTGCTACTGCTACCGCTACCGCTACTGCTACTGCTGCTGCTGCTGCTGCTGAGAGCAGGCTCTATGCAGGCGTTAGGGTTCCTACTGTGTGAGTTACTATGGTAATTGAGTGTCTTCATCAATGGGGCCTCTCTGCTGAGTTTGGGAGCCCGACTAGAATAGGCTCTGAAAAGCAGAGCAGGTAGGATTAGACAAACCCATTGTGCAAAGTGCATAATGTCTTGTAGTCGCATTTAGTTTCCACTCCCCCAAGCTGATCCATACCATTGTGGCTTTGTGCGCGTTTTGTGCCTTTATCAGTGTCGGCATTTGGAAGAAAAAAAAAAAAGGAGCCTTGCTTTTGGTGCACAGCTTGTTGGGAACATGTCACTTGACATAGTGTCGGCGCATCCGCCCGCCGCGGTCATGGTTCCATGCCTCCTGTTAATTGTAGACGCAGCTGGGTCTCAGCAGGATATTTCTCTCTCTCTTTCAAAAGCCCTCTCCCAAAAAAATGACGCTCTCACCAGGTGGTTTCAAATACGTGTCAATGTAGTATAGATCACAGCAACGCGATGGAAACATTTTGCGTTTCCACACGTCACGTTCCTGGCAAGCCCCATGACTGGCATTCCTCTTATCTTTGGATTGATGGCAACAGCACAAGCTGACACGTGTCCGAATATGCCCGCTAGGGTTTTCCGAAAGATCCCCCTTCCAAAAATACAGTCCGCCTTCAATGAGCCACTTGCAAAAGTACGGATGGACGCTCGACAGTCGGAAAACATCACGTTGCGAGCGTGCCTGTCAAAGCCATGGAAATGATTCATCCCAATTGTAACCCTGGTGAGGCTACAGAGTTACGATCATGGACGGATGTAGGGATGCTAATGGGCTCCAGACCTGGGGCAAGTAGAGAAAGAAAGGAACATACATACGTACGGAGCTATTGGTTGAAAAGAGATTACAAATTGATGTAGGTGGTCTTGCACAGCCTTCAGCAGCAGCAGCAGCAGCAGCCGCAGCAGCCGCAGCCGCAGCAGCAGCGGAGGCAGCAGCAGAGGCAGAAAGAGGCAGAGGCCCGCTAGCTTGTAATCCCCATGTACCCCCTGTGGTGAGAGGCCCCTCATCAGCTCCAACATTCCTGGCTCCCAGCAGCACAAAAGCTCTCCAAGATGCTTCACTGACCTTGCAAATACTTTGACTTTTTATACGTTTAGTGTCTGTCGATAATCATGTGCACACACGGCCGCTCATCTTCAGTTTCCCCATTGGATGAAATGGAAATACGTGCATGAGATACTGGCTACTTCTCAATTCCATTCCAGGAATAAGCGCCACTGTGCTCATACACTGCACTGCACTGCACTTTAGATTGGTTTGATTGAACTTCAGGTCGTCATTGCAGAAAATGCTCCCAACAATAAGATGTCATCCACATCAGCCCAAGAAAATGGGCTGAGGGAAATGAACAGATGTATCTGCAGTTGGTTATGCATTGCACAATTGCTTCAGGTGAGTTGCTCTATCACAAACACGTTTCAATCATTGCCTAAATCGCCACAACACCCTTCCTTTTCAATCAAGTCAACATGCTGCAAATGTCAAAAGGCCATTGCCCTTTCATCACGTTGCATGGGAGATGTATGCATAGATGAATAGGGGAAGAAAATGTGCCATTTTTTGAATCGTACTCTGCCGGTGACACCCCCCCCCCCCCCCCCCCCCCACCAAGTGCCATGTTAAGGCTCGGGTGTGAACACTGGCTTCAAGGCGAGGCTCGTGTGTGCGGGTGGAAGTTTTGGGAGGCTAGGGTGGGTGGCTTGGTGTCAGATGGGGGCAGGAGGTCGCTCCATCTCCCAGCTCTCGCTTGAAGCGCTGATGGACGAGCAGATGTAGACGTGTGAGAGAGTGTGTATGCAATGTTGCGTGGAGCGTGCTGCTTGTCGCCTGCGTATAGGTAGGGGTTCATCAGCATGTCACAAGGTGACAAAACCCACTAACGTATGCATGCGCGCACACACGCACACACACGCACACACACACACACGCACACACGCACACACACACACACACCCACGCTGGTTCTTCCTGGTTCAAGACATGGAAGCGGTACCATCACAGATTTAGGTCCTATCGGGTTACGCCATTATTATTCAGAGTCATATTACGCTTGTTTTGGCTGTTAGCAAGCGCTAGCCCCCTGCTGCCATGCAACCTAAAAAAAAAAGGAAAGAAATTGGGGAAATTCATCTGTTCTGAAGATTTTCTTTTCATTGAATTCAGAGTTAAACCAGAGAGACAATCACTGTTCATTTTACGAGCTCTCAAAGTGCCAATTGGCCTTCATCGTCTTGAAGGAGATGCCCGAAAGGAGTTTTGATGGGCACGTTGCCACTTGTCAAGAGGTGAATAGAAAGAGCGGGCGTATCCATTGATTTCAAAAGTGGAAAGGGAGCTTGCGCCAGCTTCCTGGCTCACGCTTGACCAAAGGCAATATTTTGTCAGATGCGGGTCAGGCATGCGTGACGACACGTTAGTGGCACTGAAAGACTGACTCCCCGGGTGAGCCCCTCATTATTAGAAGAGTATATGCTGGAGACGATCACAGCGGACCCCCTCCCCTGTAATGGCAATTGGCAAAACATCCCTTGGTGAATTCTACATTTGAATCCACATGCTAAATAATCAATCCTAACATGACATGAACAAATGTGGCCCCTTCACGGCCGGCCTACATGCCAATGACGTCACGCTGTTAGGTGGGTGGAGGCAAAAGAAGGGAAACAAAAAGGATGTCTGCTTGCCCTAAGTGGAAATTGTAGCACATGATGTGTTGAAAATGAGCATCAACAGCTCAGGTGTCATTTCTGTCACATCTGTCTGTTTTGTTTCTAGAAGTCGTCAAACACAAGAGAGGCACAAATTCCCTTTCAGTGCTGTTAAATGCAGCTGCCTTTCTCTTGCAACTAACTCTTGGTACATCAGTATTGCTCGTTTTTTCTTGATCCCTTTCGGAATCAATTCTTCCCACCTTTTTGTCTTTTGGGTCTTTTTCCCCCCACTCGCTGATGCTAGCTTGTGTGGTGACCCTTTTGGTTTTTCTGAATGACATTTTGAAAAGAGATCATTGGAATTCCAAACATTTTCTATCCCCAAGCCTTGATACAACGATTGCCCCGTTGATGTCTAGACATGAATGTCGTTTGCTGGACGGATCTCCTCTTGTCATTTTCTTCAAATGAGTACAACACTCACGTTGGCTCTGAAATGATGTCAAAAGTTGTTGAAAATCACAGGCAAGATGTCCTTGACAGAGCTCCCAAATGCCGTGGCTGGCAAACTGGTGACATAACTGTCGAGCCTTTTTTTGACATCAATGTGGAGGAGTAAAGCAGAAGAGGACACAAAATGGCTGCTGTGAAAAAATGGCACTCTAGAAAGTCTAAAGAACAACGACAAGTGAAGGAGGGGGGAGAGCAGCCAGCCAGCCAGTCACTCACTCACTCACTCCAAGCCTGGCCTCTCAGCGGGGGGTTATGCTTGGGGCGAGATCACAGGCCTGCTGCCGTGCTCGAGCCTTCACAGGCACACAGCGACAGATAGCGAGGATGGAGGGAAGGAAGGAAGGAAGCAAGGAAGGAAGCAAGGAAGGATGCTTCTCTCTGGCTGCCAGGTCGCCGCTCTGATTCACCGCCGCAGCCCTCTTCTCCTACTCGCTCGTTGACCTGACGACGGCTTCATGGTCAGCTCTCGGGGTGTGCTTTTGAGCTTCTTTTCTTGCGGATTGTCACTTTCCAAAGCGTTTCTCCATAGCTTCTATACATACAGACGTATGTCAGCCATTTGATTAAAAAAAAAAAAAAAAGGAATAGTTGATGATTTGAATATCTAGCGTTGAAATGCAAGAAGTCGGAATAGTGCATAAGATATGAAGACAATGATTGGATTTGTCAAATTCAAGTCGTTTTGCACCTGTCAGTGTCTCCTTCCTAGCTTCCTTCCTTCCTTCCTTCCTTCCTTCCTTCCTTCCTTCCTTCCTTCCTTCCTTCCTTCCTTCCTTCCTTCCTTCCTTCCATCATTTACTGGTATGGAGTTTATGAATTCACCCAAAGTAATTTGCCCTCGTTTTGACAGAACTAAAATTGCAACGAGTAGGCTAATTGGATCCTATACAGCATATGGAGTATCTATGACTGGTGGTGAGCCTTCGAAACCAAATCAATCCAGGCCTTGTGGCTTGACGGTGAATGATCTGATCTTGAAAATGGACAGCATGGGCCAAAATCTCAGCTGCAGAGCTGAGCTACGCATCACTGTCAAATGGGAACCATTTTGTCTTTTCAAAGCAACAGCAAGCAGTTTGAATCCTTAGTTCTTCCAAGTGGTGCATCCCTTCCTTGCTTCCTTGCTTCCTTGCTTCCTTGCTTCCTTGCTTCCTTGCTTCCTTGCTTCCTTGCTTCCTTCCTTTCCTCCTTCCTTGCTTCCTTCCCTCCTTCCTTCCTTCCTTCCTTCCCTCCTTCCTTCCTTCCTTCCTTCCTTCCCTCCTTCCTTCCCTCCTTCCCTCCTTCCCTCCCTCCTTGACACTTGAAGTCAGTCACCTTGTATTAGTATCAGGCCGCGCTCATTATTATCCATCAATTCCACTTGACAACGGCCCCACATGAGCGAGCTTTGGGCTCCCCTGTAGATATTGATGTTGGTCTAAATCGAGCAATGTCAGGCCAGGGTTGAAATGAGCACACACCTGTATGAAGCCGTGTGTGTCTGTCAAGCAAAAGATTTGTCATCTTTTCCTCTCAGTGTCGTTGAAATGGCAATTCGTGAGAGGAAAAAAAATCATATGCTTGCTACTGAACCGTCACCATGCTAAAGGATACTACAACGAGATGTTTCATGGCCTGTCACCACAAGACATTTTCAGAACTTTCTGGTCTGTGCCAAGAGCATCTTCATCATTCCTCTTTATTAGGATCTTATTAAGTGATGGCACACTGCCAGCTGCTTCTTCCTGGAGTAAGCACGGAAATAGCCCATGCCTATGTATAGGGCCGCCGGGAAGAGAAACTTTTTCCTTTCTAAATAAGGAAGCGATGCAAAATGCTATGGGTGTTGTTGAACTGGACCTGTTTGTTTGTTTGCAGTCTCTTCCTACTTCTGCTTCACTTCTGTACTCTTGTCTTTCAGCAATGGTACACCAGCACAATGAACCTCATCGGAACGTGGCTGACGGACCGCATGGACCTTCAACTGCATGTCTATCAGTTGAAGATTCTCATCAGGATTGTTAAGGTGACAACTCCATTTTTCTTTGGCAGTGAAATCAGTAAAGGAGCTTTCCAAAATTGTCTGCTTTTTCAAATGTTACTCGATTGGTATTTGACGACATTTCAATCATGTGTTCCATAAGCGCGATGTAGTACTTGTACAAATATCGTCAACTTGGACCACCTTAGTTTTACGGGGTAGTCGGTTTGCGACAACATGTAGACCCCCCCCCCCCCCCCCTCCCATACAGCTTTTCAATGTGACAAATTATGGACCGAATTCTGATTAGATGCAATACTTGACATTGTTCTGTACCTTCGCTTCGCTTGGAAAAATGCCGGTCCTGACTGCAGGCTAATTTCCATTGGATAAATGATTCGAGACCGAATTTGGACTTTGGGATGCATTTTTGAACCAACAATACATCAAGCGAATACATGTGCAGTTGTAAACAACATGTGTGTTTCTGAATTGTTTTGTCATCTTTAGAAAAAGTACCGTGACTTCCGCCTTCAAGGGGTTCCGGACTCCACGTTAAACAGTAAGATGTATGAAAGTGTTCGAAATCGGCTGACCTTAGAAGAGGCCACGGCTTCGGTGAGAGAAGGAGGCATGCAAGGCATTTCCATGAAGGACAGCGACGAAGAGAGCAACGATCACTAAATGGAGACGACGACAAGAATGTCAAAAGGGTCCAGGGGCGATATGCTGCCAAAGGACACACACACACACACACACACACACACACAGCCTTCCTGAGGTCAAACGCAGTGGCCTGACGACTGGCAACTTTTTCTTCTTTCTTCATGTTTGTCACAATGGATACAATGATACAAAGACCATGTTCTTATGTATTGAAGTCTTGTGTCGGTGTCAAATATCGGAAGTCATAGGAAATTGTCACTGATGACTCTTGTTATTGTTTCACTGGAAATGGCACTGATCAAAACGGGGACTGGGAGATCTTTGAAATGCTTTGCTCTTTTGCTCTTCAACTTCCAAATCTGACATTCTGACATTCTCTTATCTTCCAATGGTGGAGTAGCTGCAGCGACGGCATGTTGGATTCTTTTTGAGGGAAGTGAGAACCATGTCACTTGTCTTTTTTCTCCTTTAAAATCCCCATCGTCATCGTCACGGTACGATATCGTGCAATCAATCAATGTCCAGAACAAAGAAGGATTCAACCTCTTCATGTTTTCACTCGTAGAATTGTCTGCTTCATAATTGTTTGCATTATGTCCCGGGCATGTTTTCATCGTTTGATTTATGTCTGCGCGTGTATAATCATATCGACTACTGTCAACGAAGCTATTTTAGGCCCCTTTCGAAAAGGATGGCACAAACGGGAAGTGGTGTGTTTGTGTATTTGACTTCTTCTGTGAGTGTTCCTTTCCTGTAAAAGTGCTGCATGTAATGGCTATTCCCATTTCCAAAGCTTCTTGCGCCATGACGTGAAGTTGCCCATTTGGATTTGTCTCACTTCTGACACGGCACATGCTAGAATGCATCCATATTACGTAAGAGCATTTGAATAAAGGTGAACAGCCAAGAGAATGTCTTGCCTGGGGGTTGACGTCAAGTGCGTCCATTAAAGACCAGTGTCGCGTAAAAGTCACCCTTTGCTTCCGATTCTCTTTTCTTACAAGGAGCACTTTGCGCGCTGCGGTCGTCGGCCGGCCGGAAAAATACATATGGCGCGCGGGCCTCTGCCCCACCCTAGAGCAGCATCCGAAAAAAAAAAAAAATCGGAGATTAATGTGGATTAAAGCATCATCTTGAGACTTGATATTACCATCCAGAAGGAGATTGAAAGAATGGCCTGAGCTCAAATGACCAAAATCAAATCTAGGGCCTAAGACGGCAAGGGGGATTAGTTATAATATTGTGCTATATTAAAAGAAGAAGGGAGGGATGCTAGAAAAAATGTTTCTTGTGGGGGTCAGGGTGCACCATAATCTTCCTCTGGAAAAACACCATTTTGGAGCATCATGTGGAATGTGTTCACGTACTCAAGCGCAGGAGTGCCAGTCGTAAGGTACTGTGAAAAAGGGAGTGAGAAAGAACGGCACTCGGATCGACACGCAACTAAGCTACGCCACCACTCGTCCCTGATCATGTCCGTGCTTTCTGTCCGTGTGTCTGTGTGCTCGCCCCTCCCCTCCTGTGTGCTCATGTCCGTGCTTTCTGTCCGTGTGTCTGTGTGCTCGCCCCTCCCTCCCTCCCAGCCTCCCTCCCTCCCTCCCAGCCTCCCTCCCTCCCTCCCCTCATCCCTCCCCCCTCCCCTCCTGTGTGCCCATGATCAGTGCCATCATTCTCACCTGCCTCTTGTTACCCATCTTGTATTTAAGTCCTGTCTGTGCGGCACTCTCTGCCGGCGCTTTGTGTGTTAATGTCATGATGTCGTTTCGGTTCCTGTTGCTGTCATTGGTAATGTCACCCTGTCTTTTTGTTTCAAGGCTTTTTCGGTCAGTCTTGTCGTTAGGTTTTGTTAGCGAGTTATGTCAGTTTACCGAGCTGCACTCGGTCGCCGTTTCCACTCCGATTCGTGACACTCCAAGGTGACCAGACAAAGGGACAGAAAAATGCAAATCCTAAACTCCATATGCATGCCAGAATGTTTTCATGGAACTTGTTTGAACTTTTTTCCCCCGTGGTGTTCCAAGCAAATCTGTACAATGGCAATCAATAAGTCTTTTGCCTGACTTACGGCACATTTCAATGTGTCCCAATTGGAGTAGCGTGTGTTTAACACCACGACAAACAACCGACAATCATAACCGAAGATGTCTCTCCAGAGGTGTCGTTCTTTTTTTTTTTTTTTCCAGCAAAGAGTAATATGACAAACATTTTTGCATGATGAAATGAAAACAAAGACAGGAAGGCCTCCTTCCAGCTCATGTAGTGTTCACATGCTTTTGACCAGGTGTGATTCTTTTTTTCTTTTGCCAGCGAGGATAATGAAGAGCGAGCGTCCCACGTTCCCATCTAATCAGCACTCGCTGCAGAATACTACTCAGTTCATATCCAGACATGATTGGTTGGAGCGAGGTGGCCCAGAGCTTTCAGCGGCGCAAGCTGGGCTGCTTTCCCCTTTCAATTCCAGTCATGTGGAGAAATGGAAAATGGTAACTTTAGCGAGGGAAACGGAGTGACCGGCGTAGTCCCACGGCTGCCGTAATATAAGTGTGCGAGCGAGCAAATTCCCATCTTCGGGCGGTCTTCCGGACTAACGAGAAGAAACAAATGAAAACGAGCCCATGCGCCGCCAAATAAACAGCTTTCGCTATTTCATTTGGCGGGTTCTCACCCAGGTCAGCTACGAGCAGCGCAGCGCAGCGCAGCGGCTCTGGCAAATTGACATTGGGCGTTTGAGAGGGCAGGTAGATAGATGTCAGATCCTTTGAATAAAAGCAGTGCGCACGCAAAGCCTCTTATGTTTCAAAAGCTTTCATAATGGCCTTAAGAGCGGACAAGTCTACTGATTAATTTGAGATCTTTTCCATCCAAAGAGTAGCTTATAGTTTAAAGCAATCTCTCCCACACAATATTCAGATAAGAGCAGATTGGGATGAATAGCATGCCACTCTTTGCCCCTTTTCACGGTTCTTTACAGTCAAATCCCAAGGCTGCGTGATTATCGGATGAAGGTCAGAGGTTAATCCGCCAGCTCCTGTCCTGCCGGCGCATATTTTTGGCCTGGCCACACCTCTCCTTCTTCCGCATCTGTCTTGGCGGTTGGCTCGTTTCAAACGAGTAATTAGCTTGCCGGCCGCTGGATGGATTGGGTGCCATCGACGTCAAAGAGATGAACTGAACGAAAGGGCGACTCGCACATTTTGCTCTCATTTGCTCAGGTTTAGCGTCAGCTAAAGTGGTCACCGCGGACGGACGGACGGACGGGTGCAACGTGTGAGGGAGGACGACTGAATTCCTGTGTGAGCCACACTTTGGTGGTGCATTATCAGCTTGAGATTCAACAGCAGCGACTAAGGTAAGACAGCCAGAAAATGACACTATACAAATTCACTTGACATGGAGAAATGCCAGGAAAAGCAATAGCACAGTATGGAGCTCAAAAGGAATAAAAGGCCCAGACATTTTCAACAGAAAGACCGCTGCTCTGCAATGGCGCCTCGTGTGGCCGGTCGCGTCCCTGAACAACAATATCCATCCACGTGTGGAACAAAAAAAGGATGACTCCTTCAATTCACGGATTGCTGATTGACTTGAATAAAGGCTTCAAGCAACAGGTTCAATGTTGATTGTGTCCATGTGCTTCCATTTGAGTGTTTGTGCCACATTTACATATGTGCATGTGTGAAGCTCACAGGCAACGGCCACTAATTCTTCCATCCTGAGATGCAGGTGGGAAACAAAACAGACTCAGGGTGTATTTCAAATTATTAACAGGGCAGGGAAGGGGGAGAAACAAAAAATGGTGTTGGAGGACAGCAACATGCTGAGCTAAGTACAGCACTAAATCTAGGGAACTTGACATTTCAGGACAACAAGTTTAGCTGAATTACTGAGTGCAACAGGTTTCTATTGTTTTGGTGTGAAACTTGGCTTTTCTACATTTTACAATAAAGCCATAGGAACCGCGACTTAAAAGTAAATAGAAGCAATTCAGCAAAATAAAAAAGAGGAAAACCCGGTGAGCATGCAGTGTTTGAATTTTATATATATATATATATACATATATATGTGTGTGTTTAAAATATATGTATATATGTGTGTGTGTGTGTATGAGGGCCTGTCGTCAAATGGGCTGCATGTGAACACACACATTTGGTCCTTGTACCTTTTTGTTAGTCCAACACAACATTGTGGATTCCAGCAAAGTTCTAGTATGCCTAGCTCTTTAAGGAATGAAGGAAGGCATCCCTTTTGATTGCCCTTGTTTAACAAGCAATGTCTTTTCTTTTCCTTTCCTTTCCGCCTGCCCGCCCGCCTGCCTGCCGCTCCCTAATCCGTCCCTCCATTTCTGGAAGAGGAGAACACAAAACTAGGTTCATGCAGTGCTTTAGTAGTGAAAAGAGAAAGAACTTTGTGCCCCCCCCCCCCGCCTCTCTCCCATCCCCTCGCTGAAAAGTGCCGCTTTTGAATAGGAGTGAGGAACTTGGTTTAATAGGATCCAACGGGACTTGCTGCTCTTGAACAGGTGGAAATATTCAAAGAGCGAGCGAGCACGTTGTGATCCTTGAATCCACTCAATAATGCGTTGAGAAAGGTGAGACAGACGGGCAGACAGGCAGACAGACAGACAGACAGACAGACAGACCGGGGAGGGGATTCTTCGCTGCTTGTTTGACGATTGCAGGTTTCTGGACATGCACATTTCAGTGAGCTCCTATTGATTGTGTGGGCCATCATTGGAGCGGTGCAAGTGGGCGTCTTCTCACGGCCTGCCTCTCGTTAAAGAGTCGGCCTGATGTCACTCGCCACGGAGACGGTAATCCACCGGGGCGGGCGGGGCTGTCGGGCGCGCGGGCGGGCGGGCGGGCGGGGCAGGGCAGGGCAGGCGGTGCTCATGCCAACATGGGAGCGAGCACTCGTCTCTTTTCTGTCTTCACATACATCTGAGCATTAAAGAGGCTCACTCGGCTCCAACGTTGTCCAGGAGCTCCGATTGCTCCCAACTTTGTTTTATTCCTCAACTCGTCACCCTTAATTGTCCTGCTCCTGGTTTTGTGTGCACTAGTTAATGAGCATTAATCCAGCACCCCTGGATGCCATTGTTGCGGCGGCTTTTGCCATTTGAATGCAAATGCCTAAGAGGGTGGCAGCAAGGTGCTTATTAAACTGACGTGTCCTGTCTTTTCTGCTGCCTGGAAGGAAGGAACGAAGGAAGGAAGGAAGAACAAGAAAAGACAACTGGAAGCGAGTCGGATTTCGCCGCCGGAGTTGCTGGCCTGCCTGCCTGCCTGCCCGCCCGCCTGCCTCCAAGTTGTGTTGCGCTTCAAAGAGGGAGGAAGGAAGGAAGGAAGAAAAGTTGGCAGCAGCAAATGTCAAGTGCTGGATCCTTAGAGACGGTGATGTCCTGCGCCAGGACCGGAGCCTCCGCGGCGGCGGCGGCGGCGGCCCCAAGACGCTCGCCTTCTCAATAGAGCGAATTATGTCCAAAAGCTCGGAGCCCAAATTGAGCGCCCAGGAGGAGCGCTCCGAGAGCAAGAAGCTGCTGGGACTCTGCTCTCCGATCCCCTGCATGATCCCGCTGCAGCCTTTCGGCTGCTACGACCTCCAGGCCAAGGCCCTGATGAACTACTCGGAGCTTTGGAGAGCGAGTCTCAGGGGAGGTTTCTGCGGCTCCGCCACCGCGCACTGCAAGGGCAACTGCGGCATGTGCGCCAAGGTGGACTGCGGAAGCAGGCTGCTGGTGAAACCGCAAGTCATCCACCAGGCCGTCGCCATGCCAAGTGGCGGCTTGGGCGGCGGCGGCGGAGGCGGCGGCGGCGGCTCTCTCTATTATCTCAACTACCTGGACTCTGCCTATCCCCAGTCGGACTTTGTGGCGGCGGCGGCGGCGGGCCACTGGCTCAGCAGCCCGCAGGCGCAGGCCTCCCTCTCGGCTCACCACAGACTTTTGCTCCTGGAAAACTCCAAAGTGGCTGGCAACGCGGGGACTGACAAAATTCCTACGCATCACTATCCTCACAAGGAGCATCTTCCGGGGCAGCTGGACCAGATCGTCAAGGAGAACCACAATGTGAACGCCGAAAAGAACGCGTTCAAGACTCACAAACTCGGCAGCGGCGGCGGCGGCGGCGGCGGCGGCGGCGGAGGAGACGGGAAAAACAAAAATTTCACCTGTGAAGTGTGTGGAAAGGTAAAAGGAAAGAAAGCACGTTTTTTTTAAAGAGAAATAAATGTGACTTAACGAAATCGAAGTGGAGCGAAATTTAGTCGCCACCTAATTAGCCCCTCCAAATGGAAACAAGGGTCATTTTTATTTGTGCCGGCCGGCCGGCCCGTGGCTGCCGGCCTGCGTGGCTGCCTGCGTGGCTGCCGGCCTGCGTGGCTGCCTGCCTGTGGTCACTTGTAATGAATGTGGGCGCAAAAACCGTTGCTATTGCTTGAAAATCCATCCATCCGTCCGTCCGTCCATCCATCCCTCCCTCCCTCCATCCATCCACATTTCCGCAGGTTTTTAATGCTCACTACAATCTGACCAGACACATGCCGGTGCACACGGGGGCTCGTCCCTTCGTGTGTAAAGTGTGCGGGAAAGGCTTCCGACAAGCCAGCACCTTGTGCAGACACAAGATCATCCACACACAGGTGACAATGAAGAGAGTGTGAGTCGCAATCACATCAATAGAGAAATCGATGGATCGCTTTGAAGATGCTCACCTTGACTGTCGTGCCCTTTCAAGGAAAAACCACACAAATGCAACCAGTGCGGAAAGGCGTTCAACCGAAGCTCCACGTTGAACACACACGTTCGGATCCACGCCGGCTACAAACCTTTTGTGTGCGAGTTCTGCGGAAAAGGATTCCACCAAAAAGGTCAGTCGACAAATTCCACGAGCAGCAACACTTTTCCCTATTATTATTATTATCATCATCATTCTCATCATTATTATTATGATTATTTTAAAATCATCAAGTGGAAATGCATGATTGCCCCTCACAATATCATTTTTATCAAGACAATTAATTCCTTTTTTTTAACCTATCGAAATATCAACTTTCTTTTCTTTTGGGGGGAATTTTGGTTCATTTCCAGATTTCAGGCCGTGATAGAGAAACAAATCACTGCGAAGCATCCCACAATCCGCTTTATATATATATATATATATACATATATACATATATATATATATATATATATATATATATATATATATATATATATATATATATATATATATATATATATATATACATAGTAAATGTGTGAAGGCTAATTGAAATGAATTATTTGAATAAACTTATCAACAATAATTTGATTACTCGTATGGGGTTATTATTACCACTACTTGTTACTTCCTTTTTCTTACAAGATGAAAATAGTGATCTATTTCTCTTATATTATTGTTGTTATTATTGTTCTTAGTGATTATTATTATGATTGATTATTTTGGGTGGAAATAGAACATGTCACTTTGCAGCGACTAATTCCCCCTTCAAGATTTGCTCTGGGTCAACTGCTAGACCCCAGCAAAGTTGGGAATCTTCGCTATGTTCACACTGAGCACGCTTGATTTTGACCAAGTTTGACAACTTCTTGACTTCAACACACAAATCTCACATTAATGAAGTCTGGTCAGTGCAGGCGAACCGGAGCACCTCAATAAGTTCACAATGAACGGCTGACCTTGGTGGTGGGGGGGGGGTTCGGGGGGAAATACAAAACAGGGCCTCTTTATGCTCATTTTTCAAAGCTTCACTTTTCCTCTCATGTTGCCATCACCGGCTAGGGAAAGTTCATTTTTCCATCTTTTGTTATATTAAACTTAACAATTGTAAATTGAATTGTATCAGGGGAAAAAAAACACTTAGCGTCGGTCAATTCAATATCCGTTCAGTGCTGTCGAAAACATTTTTGATTGCATGTGTGTGTGTGTGTGTGTGTGCGTGCGTGCGTGTGTGTTTGTGTGAGGTCTGCGGTAATTATGCAATAATTCCAAACAATAGTTGAAACGTTGACACATCTGGAAACATTAGAAGCCTTTTTTTTGGTTTTCTTTTTTGCTTGCAAAAATAAAAATCCAGATGATAGCTCTTTGTTGTTGAACTCATTCTGCTATCTGCTGTAGTGTCAATAAGGTGTTGCTCTTTGCTCCTCTTTCCTAGGCAACTACAAGAACCACAAATTAACTCACAGTGGCGAGAAGCAGTACAAGTGCTCCATTTGCAACAAGGCCTTCCATCAGATTTATAACTTGACCTTCCACATGCACACACACAACGACAAGAAGCCCTTCACCTGTGCCACCTGTGGCAAGGGCTTCTGCCGCAACTTTGACCTGAAGAAACACATCAGGAAACTCCACGACAGCTTCTCTTCTGCGCCAGACAGAGAAGCCAGAGAGATCCAGAGCTGAACGAAACAAATGACAGGGAGGCCTCAATCAGACTGCCTTAGGCTTTATATAATTGTCACCAGAAAGAAGGTGCATGGACACGGTCCGTGCAGGCTTACTCGTTTGCTCGCTCGCTCACTCGCTCACTCACTCATTCACTCACGCACGCAGTTGTATTTGAAGAAAATAAGGATGAGGGGGATTTTTTGGGGTGTCAAGAAAGCCAGTGTTTGATGCCTACAAGGATCATGACTGTATGGCTCGATTGTACATAAAGGGAAATGCTATTTAAGATATGAATGCTTTGAGGTGCACCTCTTTATGTTGTATAGTTCACTGAATTTCTTCATGTTAATGCATAAGTTATAACTTATAATAATGAATGTTTCAGCCACATTGTTTCCATCGTTGAAATGTTTGAAAATAAAACGGAAAAAGCTGCTAGATGTTGTTTGTAGCGCCAGTGCGCTCAAAATCAGCATACACATCAAAGATATACGTTTGGAAAAGTTGCCGTCTACCCGAATGACGTCATTTCAAAAAAAAACTTCCCTTCTATGTATTTTGTGTACGCTTAGCACCAATTACATTTTTGTGATTATACTGCCAAGTGAGTGTCATCTCGAAAAGTGTGTTGCGTGTGTGTGTGTGTTGCGTGTGTGTGTGTGTGCGTATGTGCGTGTGTGCGCGTGTGTGTGTGCGTGCGTGCGTGCGTGCGTGCGTGCGTGCGTGCTCTGTGGCCACTTTGCTCAACATTTATTGACAGACACGATCTGACTAATACCACATTTACACTTGACTCAGGCGTAATGTCGCAAATGATCCAAAATAACATGGACCCTTGAAAACGAATGACATTAAGCAGCTAAACGGCCTCTGGGGCTGGATGGCGGAGACTGAGAGTGAATGCATTTGGCCGGCTCGGGCTCGGCTTCAGCACATCATCATGATTGTGCACAACCCAAGATAATGGAGCACTCAGGCGCAGCTCTTCATCTGGACCTCTGCGTTAATAGAGCACAAGTTATTCTCTGCACGGCTCCAAGAACAATATTATCCCTTCACACATTCTGTTGAGAGATAGATCCGTGCTCCCAAATGGAGAGCTTTCTATTAACAGCCAATTAGTGCGCAGGCGCTGGCTGCGCTGCGCTGCGCTGCGCTGCCATGGCCTTCCTGCCTGCATGTATACTGACTATATACTTGGCGAACGAGACTAAAACATACTCTGCCTACCAGCATTATTATTATTATTATTATTATTACCTATTTTCTTTGTAAAGCGGCTTTGATATTTATAAAAGCGCTATATAAAACCGATCTATTATTATTATTATTACCCAATTTCTATGTAAAGCGGCTTTGATATTTAGAAAAGTGCTACATAAAACCGATCTATTATTATTATTATTATTATTATTATCATTATTATTATTATTACCCATTTTCTTTGTAAAGCGGCTTTGATATTTAGAAAAGCGCTATATAAAACCGATCTATTATTATTATTATTATCCATCCATTATGGGGGTCGCGAGTGTCCTGAAGCTTATTACCGGGCAAAAGGCGGGAATTATTATTATTATTATTATTATTATTATTATTATTATTATTATTATTATTGTTGTTGTTGTTGTTGTTGTTGTTGTGCGCACGCACGCACCGCCTTTTGCGTGTGTACAAAATGCCTTTATGGCTGAGGGACACGGACAACTTGTGAGCGAGCAGTAAACAACCTGGAGGCGAGCAGGTTGTTCTTTTTTTCCTGCACGCCAGCATGCCCCCCCCCATGCCCCCCCCCCCCCCCCACCACCACCACCACCCCCCTCCCCTCCCGCATGTCTTGATCGTCTATCTGAGCAACTGCATTAGCATCCGCAAACACGTTAATTGACGAACCGGACCTTTAATTATTGCACGCCTAAACGGAGGAGATTAAGAGCGCTGGAGAGCCGCGCCTCGCCTCGCCGCGCCTCGCCTCGCCGCGCCTCGCCGCGCCTCGCCTCGCCGCGCCTCGCCTCGCCGCGCCGCTCTGCGCTGCGCCGCGAGTTAATCAGCTGTCAACAGCATGAGGGGGACGGACATCTTCTTTCTTTGGCTCCCTGCGCCACCGCGGGATCACCGGGGATTGAGGCAATTTACGGGCCACAATGGAACTCGTTTGAGACAGGAAGAAAAAAAAGGAAAGAGGCGGACTTTTTGTTTGGCCGATTGAATTGATTGTAAATGGGAGATTAGCGGGGAAGCTTCAGCGGCGGCCTATAAGTGGCCGATGCGAGGATTGGTGCATGGTGGTGTGGAGGGGAGCGACCAATTAAGTCTACAAAATGTTAACTTACATCAGTTTCCCCTCAGTTTAGCCCACATGAAATTCCAATTAAAGCGCCCCCCCCCCGCACTAAAGCCTTGATTCTTTTGGAACCGCTGAAGGCGGTGACACTTATTTGTGCTGCGTGCTCCACATCAGACAAAACACCAAGTTCCCACCACATCTGCGATGGACCATTTGGAGAGCAATTTATTTATTTATTTATTCATTCATTCGTTCATTCATTCATTCATTCATTCATTTATTCATTTATTTATTTATTTATTTATTCCTTCATTCATCCTTTTTTTTACTGGAGGAAAATTGTCTATAGAGCTAGGTCATCAACTCGAAATCGAATACATTCTTCATCTGAGGGATGATTGAACATCCAAATAAGTGTAACAAACGAGAAGTCTGTTCGTGCGTCCGTTTTGAATCGCCGATTTCTACTTGAAGTCACATGGGATACAATGATGCCCCTTCGTTGATGATTTAGAGCTCGGCTCTTCAAGTGCTTGGAACAGAATGATGCAAAGCGGATCATTTGAATTGCGTTCTTGTTCTCACAAATACTGTTTCCACTTGATCTGTCCACCTATTACGTGGAGGCTTATTAACGCAATGTTAAAAAGCAATATGTCTGGGAGCCGCCTCTCCCATGGATCCTCCTCTCATTAGGCTGAAGCTTCAGCACAATGAGGCTTCAGGATTTATTCCAAGTAAGTACTGAGGGGTTAATGAGCAGTGGCTTCACTCAACTCCAAGGCTCTCTTCTTGGGATGGAATGTTGCATTTGCAAATGCCGTGAGAATACGTCGAAATGCAGAAAAGACATGCAGACACGTTGCTTTTTGCCCCATGCATGTCTGCTCAAGAAAATAAGCCGTCTTGCGGGCGGGATGTGATGCGTGGAAATGAGCCAGCCGCTCAAGAAGCCATGCAGCGGACACATCGTAGATTCAATGCGTCGTTCATCGTCCGCTCGTTTGGATTTGGCTTCCTTCGCAAAGTGGACCCTCCATTTTTCTCCTCCCAAAAGCTGGTCAGAATGGCTTGAAGGCTGCAGGTTGTTGCTAGGATGTGCCCATTGTGCACGGAGAAGGTTGTTGCTCCGAGCGCTGGATTGCATGGCTCCATGGCTCATCTGGTGTCAGTCGTTACGTTCTATATTCTCCATCCCAAACTGGCAAAAGTGTGCATCTCTAGCTTCTTCATCATTGGGCGGGATCAGTTGATTTGGGGATGTCCGGTCGGTGCAAGTGCTAATCCTTTTGACCTGACCTGACCTGACCTGACCTGACCCTGCTGAGAAACATTCTCCTTCTCTTTACTCGTTAGTGCATGGTGAATTCGACATCACCACGCATTCGACAAAAACAGCCCTTCATGTAAATGCAACTTCATTTGCTTGTCCACAACACATTTAATGAATGAGTAGCCCCACAATAAAAACAACAACAACATAATGAGACCCCAACAATTTCAGGAAGTTTATGATTGAAACTTCGCGGGAGCTGGAATTGATTCTAATTTCGACCTTCTGACTGAACGTGGATTGTGCAGTAAATTGATCATTGTGTGATGAAGGACTACAAAAATCAAACGCAGCTCCTTACACGGATATGCGTGGAGAAAGAATGGATATTAACAAAAGTATGCATTCCCTCATAGTCCCTCAGTCAATATAAATTGCACTGCACATTTGGAATCAACCAGGCCACAATCCATCGAGTAGACAAATTCAGCCGTCCCAATCTCCCTCGTGGCCTTCTCCAAAGGTATTCAAGTAGCTTAAGTGTCTTCACGTTTGGCCAGAAAATCATTTTCACATTACTCACAAGCAAGGTTGTGTTTAAGTACAAGGACGGGGGGGGGGGCTTCATTTGGCCCAGCAGCATGAGAGCAGAGCGGAGCACAGAGAGCTAGGCAATTGCAGTGACACAAGCCAAGTAGGAAGTGTTACACTTAAGTGTGTGCAGCGGGGGGGGGGGGGGGGGGGGGGGGGGGGAGCTGTGCCAAGCTACCTTTTAGTGCTTGGCATGAAGTCTTCCGTTTGGTATCAAACAGCAGGACAACAGTCAAGGCCACTCTGGAGGAAAGGACAGAGAGCTAGCTGCTGGCCATCGAGGCTCTTAAGTGGAGTAGACGTGCCATGATCAAATCTATGATGAATCTATTTGGGACACTTAAGCATTTACACGGAAGGCCCTACGGCTCTGGGCCCAGCCAATTATACGTACCTACGTACGTATATAGTATGTACTGGCTTCTCTGGAGACTCCCGCTTGGCGAGGTGCATTTAAATGCTGTGCCCTCGACCGACCGACCGACCGACCGACCGGCTGGAGGACAGTTGGGAGGTCTCTGGGGAGCTCTGGTCCTTGAAGGGAGCACAGACTCTGCCTCTCGCACCCATACCCCAAGGCTCCCGTCGCGGATGAGCTAGTCATTTGGAAGGGCTCCAGATCGTGCTCTTCAAAACGTTTGAGATCATTTGCTACATTGCTTCTTCACCTCCTTCCTTCCCTCCCTCCCTCCCTCCCTCCATCCCTCCCACTACCTAATCCTGTCACCCGTCATTGGATGCACAATGGTAATTTGCCTGCTTAAATCCTGCCCTTGACCTCCTCACGGCACATGCCCCTCATCATCACCCAGCTCCTATCAGTCCAGACTGGTCCAGTCAGTCCTGGCCAGAGGCGAGATGACCCCTGAAGGCGCCTGCAGCATTGGGGCCACAGCTGAGGAGTGGGTCGGTCCGGGCAGCTGCCAACCACCAGCTACTTCAAGCCCGGCTGTCTGGATGATTGCATTTGTCAAGCCGCCACTCCGCGTCAGCCTGTCACAGGCCTGATCACCGTCAATTAGCCACAAAGGGGGAGGGGAGGGGGGCAGTCTGCTTATGTATGCAGAGAAAGTAAAACATCATGAGAGCGAGAGAGAGAGAGAGCGAGAGAGAGAGAGAGAGAGAGAGAGACAGCAGCGTGCTTATTAATCTTGGCTGGCAGGAAAGAAGGAGTTAACATATGGGGGGTGGGGAAGATACAATAATAATTACAATAATTAATCATAATTACCGAGCTGTCTTAAGTGGATAATTGGCTTTACATACATATATATATATATACACATATATACACATATATATGTATATATATACACATATAGAGATCAGATTAGATAAATATATATACATATACTTTGGAAGACAGACAGACTCAGCAAGTGGAGACTAAAGAAGAGAAGACTATAGTAACTCAATTTCTCGACTTTTTTTGGGTGGATTTTTGATTGACTGTCTCCCTCTGCTGGTTTAAACGCAGTATTATCATAACATTTATCAGCTGAGAAGGGCAATACTAATAATGATCAGAGTCCCATGCTGTTTGTGAACTAAATTTGTTTTGTTGACATTGAGTGTTTGACGTTTTTTATTTTTGTTTGTCATTTTGTTTACTCGTAGGTGTCATGGCAATACAGGTTGACAACGTCGTTGACAACTCAATAAAAGACCAAATGCTGTCATAAAAAAGGTTGAAAGAAAGGAGCTAAATATCCGACGGTTTGCCTTCACAGATGAACGTGACGGAATTGTTTAAGAGATCATACATGTCGACCTCCACCACCTCGGTGGGGGCGTGGCCGGGTTCCCCTCCGCCGGCCACAGCCACAAACACCCGCTGGCTCACAGACTGCTGCTGTTCCTCAGCAGCGTTGGCCGACTGCGGCACCTCGCCTTCTTGTTGGTGCACCGTGATCACCTGATCAGGGAGCAAAATCACAGGGCGAGCGTGAGTTTTCATTCGGCGACGACGTGAACATTTGAGGAAGTCTACGTCGCAGTGATTGGCAGCATTTTGGAGCCCATCAAAGTGAGCGCTTACGTTGTGCGCCGCCGCCGCCGCCGCCGCCGCCGCCGCCGCGCTGGAGGCCTCCTCAGCAACCTGTGTCTGCTGGGCTTGCACGTGGCAGGAGAGGAGATGCTCCTGCAGCTCCGTCTGGGAGCCGCTGACCAGAGTGCAAAGGGGGCAGACGACTCCGTGGGCGGCACCCTTTGTGCTGCAGTTGTGCTCCTGCAATTCCGCCGCCCCCCCGCTCAATACCACTTGACAGTGGACGCAGTGCAAGGTGGATGCCGCCCTATCTGCAGGGGATCAGGAAAGAGAAACAAAGTCATGAGTGCTTGTCTGCTCCTTCATCAAGTAATAATAATGGAGCAGATGTGTTGTTGTTGTTGTTGTTGTTGTTATTATCATCATTGTTGGCTTGCGTCACTTATTTGCCAGTCAAAAAGGTTATTGGCAGTTTTCGGACGTTTTCACCCACCATTAGAAGAGAACATTGATCATGGAAAAAATGGAAATTGTTGTTGTTGTTGTTGTATCATGGATTTGATTATATTGTGTCAGTGTACTTTGCTTGACATGTTTTGACTTTGAGTCATTTGTCACCTTCATGTTCAGCTTCTATGTGTTTGGCCAGGATGGAGACACAGGGGAAGAACTTTGAGCAGACGTCACACTGAACCAGGGTCTTCACTTGCTGCGCCGTTTGGTTGCCGATGACCTGAGGGTGGTTGGTTCTGTTGTGGTACCACAGGCCTGACAGTTGCTGCGGCAACATAGAGTGAAGGCCATTTCAAAATATGCTCAGCAAGTCCCACGCACGGCGCAACGATGAGGCCTCCTCGGTCGCTCGGTCGGTCGGTCGATCGATCGATCATCCTACCTGGTAAGATTTATTGCACAGGTTGCAGACATAGGGCTTGACTCCAGTGTGAATGGACTTGTGATTGTCCAGCAATGCGGCGCTGCTGAAAACTTTGCGGCACGTGTGACACTTGTGCATGGGGTTGACGTGGAGCTCCTTGATGTGCTTCTGATGCTCCTCCAAAGTCTGGAAGCTGAGGGAACACTTCTGACAGCTGAGGGGCTGCGACATGTCTAGTGGGAGGGAATGCTCTTTGAACAATCTGCTCGCCCTCAGTATTTCATGCAAAAGGTGTGCGTTCTTACTGTGGAAGGTCTGCAAGTGGACTGTCAAGCCACTGGCTTGGCTGTGGCCTTTTCCACATTCCCGACACACGTAGGGCTTATCGCCCGTGTGCGTCCGCACGTGCCGCGTCAGCTCAATGGACTGAGCAAACACGGCCTTGCAGTACTGACACGCGTACATCTTGCCTAAAAGAAGACGACGGCACTTGTGTCGTGAAGCGGCACGGGCGCTGGCTGGCTGCGCCTGCACGTATATACGCCTCCTATACGCCTCTCTCACCCTCAGAGTGCTTCTTCTTGGTGTGGTAGGCCAAGGCGGCAGCCACTCGGAAGCTCATGTCGCAGTGTTTGCAGCGGTAGGGCTTCTCTCCCGTGTGGAGCCGCATGTGGTTTTTCAAAGAGGAGGTGGCGGGAAACTTGGCGCCGCACGTCTCGCAGGCGTACGGCTTCTCCTCGTAATGCTCCGTCCGCTTGTGGTAGATCATACCTGGACGGTATCGGGATGGAAAGGAGCGCAGACAGACAGACAGACAGACAGACGGACAGAGGCCACGTCAATGGATGGACGTCTCAAGCGCCATTCTCCCACACTCACCCGAAGGGTGTGCGAAGGTCCGCCCGCAGAGGTCACAGGCTACTGCCTTCTTCTTCTTCTGCTGCTGCTGCTGCTGCTGCTGCTTGTCTCCCGCAGCGGCCGGGTGAGCCTGGCTCAAATGGCGCTGTAAAGCCCGCTTGTTGAGCAGCTTGCCAGGGCACTGCGGACACTGCAGCTGACAATCCTCGGACATGGGGCAGCGCTTCATATGGGCCGTCACTCGGCACTTGTAGGAAAAACTCTTCTTACACCAGCGACAGCGGTAAGACTTGGAGGACGACGAGGATTCGTCTTTCTCGGGCTCTTGCGTGCTGCTTTGCCCCGGCTTGATTGGGACTTGATTGGGACGGCTGCCGTTCTCCATTTCTGAGCTGGCTGTGGAGTCAAGGCAACTCGTCAGCACGCATCTTTGTTTTGGTTGGACTGCTCATACAAGATTACTTTCAGTCTGGTGTCCATCTGGCTCCTGCGTATTGTCCATCCCCTCCAGCTGAGAGAGCAACGACACGGGGAAGGAGGAGGGCGCCTCTCGTTGGGCGCTGCGGAGCAGGCTCAGGAGACTTTGCTCACTGACAAGTCCCTTCTCCACTTCCCCCAACAGCTTGGTCACGACTGAGCGGGGGTCGGCTTCTTCACAGCACTGGCAAACTAACTGGGAGCAACAAAACCAACAATGACACAAATCAGTAAATGATTCAAGAAATCCTGTCTGCTGATTTCACTCTCTTCGTGAGAAGCCACTGTGTTACACCGTGAAGCTCACTTACTTCATGGTTTGGATGTGATTTTTTTTTTGTGCTTTTTCTTCCCTCCCAAGGTCGTGGATAAAGACAAGCAATGTGTATTACACTAAACCGTATCGGAAATAAGACGGACGGACGAACCACAAACGAAATGAAATGCATCCACCGGATGCTGCTTGAGGTGCGGATGCGCTTTCATGAACCTCCTAAATCGGTCCTTGTTAGGTTCCTCATTTCCATAATGTGGGACCTGAGAATGGGCGAGGAGGGATACCTGGAGCTCCAGCTTCTCCAGACACCTGTTGGCTGCTCGGCTCAAAAGCTGAACAACATCCGGCACAACGGCGAGTTGCTCGGTCAGCTGAGAAGAACGCTCCAAGCCGCTAGTCGTTTTGCCGGCTCTCGCGTCGTCGTCGTCTTCGCCAACAGTTGCTGTGGCGGCGATGCTTTCTTCTGTCCCTGAGCAGATAGAAAACCGTCCGTGGTGCATCATATGCGCAGCAATGGTGAGTACGTACATGAGGAAAGGAGGCCCAATATTCTTCAACACTAAATACGACAATTTGAAGACGGACGGTGTCAACTCTGGGCAGTCCTTTACCTGTAGGCTCCTTTGCCATTTCACTCGCATCTCCACATGCATTTGTCTCCAACTCGTCCTTGGCCTGGGCCTGGGTCCCACTTTCAGCCGAAGCATCAGGGTTTGGGCTCGGGAGTTTGTTCATGGGGCTCTGTGTAGAAGGGGGGGAGCCTTGGGGCTGCTGGTTGATAATGTTGGCGAGGACATTTTTAAAGCTCACGGCTACGTCAAACATCTGCAGACTGTCTGCTGCGCCAATGATGCGGCTGACGTTGTGTTTTCCCAAAGGGAGCTTGCCTGTGTATACCATGTCCAGAAGACAGGTAAACTCCTGTGAGGAAACCAAAGTGGTGTCGATGGAGACAGTGTCAGAAAAATTCAGCAACGACCTAAAGGGATACAGAGTTTCTTTTCAATCCCAACCACCTTTGTGGTGCTGGTCATTCGAGCAAGAAGCAAAGCTTTTCAATGGAAATGCACGGATATTCCTGGGTCGAAAGAAAGAATGGCATTACCTGAAAAGCATGCTGGAAGCTGCCAGCACTACTTTATGTGCACGATGAGGGTCGTCGCCCACGAGAACCGTGCAGTCACAAAAGTGACCCTCTTGTCGCAGGGCCCACAGTTGCTGCATCAACTGGCTGCTGTAGTTAGGCAGTTCGAGCATTTTGTTTATCTGCTCCGGGGAGGAAGAGTGTTCCTCTACCCTTGATAGAGACGACATTGTTTTCAATGGTTACCCAAACGCCTATGTGTTATTCCACACACGAATTGGGTTTTATTGGCGCATTGGAGTCGGTGATCACGAATTTGTTTTCATTCGAAACAACTTGTCAACAGTTGTAAAAAGTCAATTGTCATACATGATGAGAGAAGTTGGTGTACAGTGGAAGGAAGAGATCATTGACACGTTCGGGGCAAAGCTACCTAAGATCGTTATCCGGATTTGGTGCAAACTAGCTGTAGCTATGGAAGCTAAACAAAGGTTCGGGCCGTAGGGAAGGAGACCGATTTAACGGTGACAAAAACGAGCTAGCATAAGCGCCACGAATGAGGCGCTCATCTCATTCATTGATTGTCTTTACCTTGACACATTCAAATGATCCATTTCTTTATTTAAACGTCGTTGTTGGACAACTCCAGAAGCGCAATAAAGCTTCAAGCTTTTTGAACATGGCGACGAGCGGTATGGCGCACGATGACGACGTTTCCGCTTCTAGTGCTGCATTCGCGGAATGTGGGGAATCCCTCAATTCATTTAGATCCATATTTTAAGTAGGACTCACTCCAGAAATGTTCATTAGAATGCAGCTTTCCTTTTCTTAGAACTGGTAGCCTCTTCCTCTTCAGTCTCCTTATTGGGCTTTTTTTTTTTCCAAACTTCTGTTTCTTGCTCATTTTGGCTTGCGTCGCGGGTTTGACTGGGGTGTCAGACATGTCACGTGACCGAGACGAGCGTCTTGTGTCAAGAGACACAGCGACGGATGTAATCGGGAGAGAATTGACCCATTTTTTTACATTTTTCAAAATAAAACCTTCCTCATTTTTGCTAGCTTTGCGGGCTCGACTGGGAACACGTGTCACGTGACCGGGACGAGCGTCTGGACCGGAATGACTTGATCGTCGATTAAAAAATACATATATATATATATATATATCATCACAGATTGGTTTGAGCGATCGCTTATTTGTTAATAGGTAAGTATGTAAAGCATTTTCAGAGGCAATGTTTTTTTATTTAAATAAATAAAAATAAAATAAAAATAAATAAATAAATAAAATAATTAATAAATAAATAAAAAAACATTTCCTCTGAAAATGCTTTACATACTTACCTATTAACAAATAAGCGATCGCTCAAACCAATCTGTGATGATAACCCAAGAAGTCTTTGTGGAAGGAACAAATGACATCATTTAGCGCTCTCTCTCAATTTCTGTTTGTGTTTTAGAAACCTGATAATTGATGTAGTAAAGTGAGACATGGTTTATTAAAAATATTTATAGCAGGCTATGTACACTTCAATATCTCAAAGTTATAAAGTATAAGGACAGGCAGAAACGTGTGTGTATATATATGTATGTGATGTTGGTCTTGGAGAGTGAAAAATGTCTCATTTCTTATTTCCCATCTTAGCTTTTTTTCCTCGCTGTCAACTTTCAGGAACAAAACAAAGTGGGACTCAGTTCATGACTTTCCAATCCTATTTTGCGGTCTGCTACAAGAGGAGCTGTCCATTTCGATGGATCTTTAAAATCTTTCCAAGTCTCTGTTTTGCTGTTGCCATGCCTTTCTTTAGCCGCTTGGCTGTAAAGGGAAGAAAAGACAATCAGTTGGTGTGCCTCGGTAAAGTATCTATCGACGTAGTACATGTCTTCTTCAAAGATCAGAGAACTCAAGATAAAACAGCCGATGTTTGAAAACGATTGAGAGAAATCTCTCGTCCTTTAACAGATGATCCCCATCCAAAAATGCTGCCCAAATCCAAATGAAAGTCAAAATGGCCGATTTCCTGTTAGGCTAGCACGTGGCTGGCTACTGAAGTTCTTCATTTCCTGCTCCCAAGGGAGACTGACTGCTCACTTACTGACCTTTAGCATCTGCCGAAACTCCACGATCCCCTTTTGTCATGGAGTTGCTGTTGGGAGCAGACGTGGACGGTCGCCTTTGGCTGAGGAATAGCCCCGGCACCATGGGCTGGAGCACTGCTGGTAACTTGAGCGCTTGGCTGTCCAACTCGTGATGCGAAAGGTGGTCGCCTCGGAAGTCCAGATGGCGATCCGCCGAGCCGCTATCTCCAGACATTTTTAGCGGTGACTCCTCGAACAGCGTTGTCTTCTTTTTGACTTTCTTCTTGATTTTCTGTTGTTCCTCCTATTGGCAGTGTTGAAGCCATGACTTGATTTGCAGCATTTGGAACACCATGAATTAGCCTAGCCGCCCCCCCCCCCCCCCGAATTTACAGACCTGATGCGAAAGCTTTGCCGCAGCAGCGGCCAAGCCCGTTTCGACGGAGGCCACGCGCGCTCCTTCTCTCGCAGGCCTTTCCTGTCGAGGAACCGAGGGTCCTACGCGAGCTGGGAGGAGACTGAAATCAAGACTTGACTCCAAAAGACATAGAATGTGAATGGAATGACAGAATCCAGCAGACCTGTGGGGCTGTATGGAACGTCGTCGTTATTTTTCCGTTTCTTCGATCTGGATTTGAAAATGGGATTGTCCTCCTCAGACTCGAATGACGGATAAACTACGGAAGATGCAACATTCTACATTGCAATGGTTAACAGTCAAGCAATAACGTGGAGAGAGAGCGAGCGATTGCAGCGGCTCTATTCTCGCTAGAAATCAGCGTCATCCTTGATTGTTAGAACTGATCGAAGATTGTTTTTTTTCTTTGAGAAGTAACCCAAAAAATATACGACTTACTGGCAAAAACATAGGCCACCCGTGTCCATTTTCATCACCAGCATACGTACAATGAAATTGAAAGAGCCGTATTTCGATTTGGAGCCTTACCATAATCGGAGTCTTTAAAGCACGCGTCCATGTGGTCCTGGTCATCATAATCAAGAGCCTCAAAACTGCACTTCTTCTGGGGTTTCTTCAAGTGGTTAGTGGATTGCTTGCGGTTGCTGCCGTGACCAATGGCGCCTCCTCCTCCTCCTCCTCCTCTACTGACCTTCTTATTAGTCAGCGAACTGTGCATTTGCCAAATGTTCTTTGACTGACTATTGCTTCTTAACTGATTAGTGTTCCATTGCTGCTGCTGCTGCTGCTGCTGCTGCTGCTGCTGCTGCAAGTTGTCGGATGATGACAGGTTGGCCATAGACAGCATGCCCTGAATGGCCTCCTGTGTGCTGGGAGATGCAGGTGGCTGACTGTAAAGAGGTCAATAGAAAAATACACGACAAGCCATTACAAAAGGTCGCAGCACTGATCACCAAAGAAAGATTTTGGATTCTAGCACATGACATCGTGGTAATGCACAATCCGTTCAATACACCAAGACGATAAGATTTGAAATCCACATTTGTATTAGGGACGTGTGCTTGATCGAGACTATTTGCAAAGGCTAACCCCATTGAGACGCAGCATCTCCAGACAGAAAGTACAAAAGAAAAGTATTGTTGGACACTAGCTTGAAGTTTAGAGAGAACATAAAGTGAGCGTGTAGATCATGTCCTCAACAACACTCGTGCGGGACCACGCTCCACCCTTTGTGAATTTGGTTCTTTTCCCTTGCCCTCCTGGGAGTTTCAGGTCAGTGGATGTTTGAGAAGAATTGTCCATTTTTGCACATGTTGTCCTGAATGCGGTTAGCTACCTAAATGTGAAAGCGTGCTGCGTCAACAAACACTGAGAAGAGGACCAAATCAACTGAGGTCTGTCTGCCTACCTGTTGGTGCTGTAGTCAATTCCACCCACTTGTTTGCTGGCTTGCAGCAAGTCAAGAATACCTGCCGCACTGCCACTTTTTTGACTCGTATTTGTGTTGGAATGGCAACATTTACCCTCTGGCTTGGCGTCTGTGTCAAAATGTAGACTTTCTTCATCTGAAGAATCAGCAATCTGATTCTAAGAAAAACAACAACAAGGAAACAAACATTACAATATGTACATACAATTGAGAACGATTCAAAACACGCAAACAAAGGTTATCATGCGACGGTCCTTTTACAAATTCTGTTGGGAACACTACAGCGGGAGGGAATGCACGTGGGAGGAGTGTTTCGTGTACATTTGACATTCATGCTTCAAAGAAGAAATCACCAAAAAGTACCGTAATTTTCGGACTGTAAGTCGCACCGGAGTATAAGTCGCACCAGCCATAAAATGCCCAAAAAAGTGAAAAAAAAAAACCATATATATGTATATAAGTCGCTCCTGAGTATAAGTCGCCCCCCCCCCCCCCCCCCCCCCCAAACTATGAAAAAAAAACGCGACTTATAGTCCGAAAATTACGGTAACTATGGCCAGTGTACGTATTGCAGCATTGGATCTCTTTTGCATGAGCGTACGTCGCAACAATACGACGTTCCATGTCTGAAGTGTAGAAATGCCGAACGAAGCGCGTTACAATAAATGGACTAGACTGGTGTATCGCAAAAGGAGAAAAATGCGTCTGTTGCAAGCCGATTATGCAAAGATTCAACCCGCTCCTAAAAAAAGAGAGAAAGGCTGTCGTTCCCATTTCGAAGGAGAAGCCACATTGCAACATTTGGTCGTTTGCCTCAGCATTACGCTACTGACCTTTCTCGTGTTTGGGTCGAGACCTTCTCTCTTTAATTCTTTCCAGAGCAGTACAAATGACCAAAATGACAGGCTGTGATGATGGATGAGAAGTAGAAAACTCCATACCTTTGACACCAAGGGCTTGCTCTTTGGGTTATTGGTTGGTCGAACTGGCTGTCTGATTTGGGAAAGAACTGCTAAACCAACGCAAGGAAGGATTCAAAACACTGTCAGTCCATATACGTACGTGCTGTACGCATGACGTGACATTACTCACCGGCAAATTCTTTCTTTGCGGTGTTCCTTTTCCGTCGAATGGGGAATTCATCAATCTTCAGTTCTCCCTCGTCCGAGACGTACTCGTACTCATCTCTCACTGGCTTGTGTTTGTCCTCTTTTAGCTCTTGTATTGTCCCCACAACACTTGCGTCAATGTGATTTTTCATTGGCTTTGTGCTAAATGGGAAAGGGCAGGATAAAGGGGAAGTGCTTAGGCAGGCACTTACTCGCCTGAATTGGCTTCAACTCTTCCCCGACGCATTCAAGACACCATTAAAACGACATTTGGACGCCTTGGATTTAGCCGTGCTGGCCCATCGGGCTGCAGTTGGTGCTCTGTGTTCTGTACATACCTCAGGATTTTCTTGCGAGCCAGGGCCAAAGCGGCTTTATTGCCTAAAACGGAGCTCCTGTCCAATTTGCAGTCTTCTTCCATCTTTAACAGGGAGTCTGGTTTACTATTCTGTGGGGGGGGGGGGGGCAAAAAGAGACAAATGCTTATGTGACATCATAAGCACAAACCATTCATGTCGACCCAAATCATATTTTGCTAGGCCGGCAAATAAGGACGTCAGACTCCAATTTGGACATTTGGAGTCATGCAAAGTTCAATCTCTTTTGAAAGGTCTCACCTTGTACTTCCATTTTGCTTCACTCCTGTTTTTATTCTGCCCTCTAGTTTTGTTGAACTTTTCCACCATTTTTTGCTTCAATGTTTCCTTTTCTGAGATTGTCACCATTTTCTTCACAACCTGCAAAAAAAGAAGATAGGACAATATTCATAATGTGTGTGTGTGTATCAAAGTCAAAGTCTGCTTTATTGTCAATTTCTTCACAGGTCAAGACATACAAAGAGATGGAAATGACGTTCCCACTATCCCACGGTGACAAGACATAGTACACAATATCCATACAAGTAAACAACACCAAAAGTAAAAACAAGAAGGCACAAATGTGTGTGCGTGTGAGTGTGCGTCGTATATACAGTGATCCATATATGTGTGTAATTCTTACAGTGATGGATCACTGTATATATCTATATCAATCGTGTTAAAGTCAAAAGTCATCTGCCAATGTGCTTGCCTTTGCTTTTGTTGTCTGGTCCAGGTTTAAGATATCCTTGGCATGGGACTCAAGAGCTTCAAAACTGGAGGCTTTAGGTGGAGCGGGTGAGTCGTGTAAAAGTGTGATTTTCTTCTTATCTCCCTCTTTGGCCTTGAGCGTTTTCTGAGATTTTGGAGCCTTGGTCATCTTCGGAGCTTTGCTTGGCGGTCTGTGCACTTTCGGGCAGTTGCTTTTGTTTTTGACTGTCTCAAAGCTCGGCGAAGGAACCTCGGCTGGTGAAAGAGGATCTTCAAGATCCGAGTGGGGTGATGGAGGACTCTCCGATGGCAGCTCGCTCTTAACTGCTTTCGTGGCATTCTAAACACAGAAAGCGTGCAACGACAAAGTCATCTTTTGATCAATCTGGACAATTGCATTTTTTCTTTCTTTTTTGCATAGCCATTCTCAGCTCAGGTCCACTGTATTTGATGAAATCATCATAATGCGTGCGTGCGTGCGTATTATTTGGACCAAATGCAATACAGGTACCTCTGAGAGTCTTATCTCTCTGGCAAGGTCTTTAATGAGCTGTGAAGGTTTCATGTTTTCTGGAAGTTCATCTTCATGTTCTAAAAGGGCCTTACGAGAGCGAGCGAGAGAAAAAGAACATGTTTATCGAATAGATGACGACAACACATACCCATCACTTTGAATCCGTACCTGCTTTTTGGTCCATGCTCTGAAGGCTCCATTGATGATTTTGGCACCATGGATCAGATATGGAGCTGGCTGCCTATTTGCTTTATGTAGACCTGCGTAAACGGGCATCGACAGTCATTATTACTGAAAAGAAGAATGAAGCAAAGCAAAATAGTACATACGTAGATAGGTTCATATTTAACTCATGCTTCCAAGCTCAGACGACTCTCTCTTTTGAAGTACGATAATGTGATTTCATATCAATCAATATGAAGTCTGATTATGAAAATGGATGATATCAAAATCTCCCCGGTCAGCAGAAGGTACACATTGCTAGGAATTTCCAGGCAATTTTCCCGACGGCGGCTCTAATCTCTGCTTCCGTTGCTTTTTTTGCCGAGGTGTGTGATGTCAATTGGGGCTGCCCCCATGCAAAACGTTTTCAAACAAAATGTGGCTTGAAACGAAGCGTTCACCTTTGAATCGTTCAAGAAGATGACGTCCCACGTACCAGCATGCTGTTTCAAAGTTGGGAAACGGTGTGAGGGTTTTCACCTTTAGTCTCTTCTCAATTTCATTTGCTCTAGGCAAAATCAATGGTTTGAGTGGCAGTGCAAAGAAAAACAAACGCAACGTTCATTTTGTGTTTGATCAAAGTGGTGTTCAGACCTCATCTGCATCTCCACGCTCAGGTTGTGGACAAAATGGCCAGAGAATGCCAAGCAGTCCACCGGAGTCAGAATTGCATTGATCCAACCTGAACAAATGCACACCGTTATCAATATCAGACAGATTTAACAACCGTGGATGAGATCACAGATTAATAAGAATACCACACACCCAGACAACTACCCAAATCAGACTATGACTAGCATAGAAATGAAGAATTCTCCATGAAAGTTGTGGCTCCAAAAATGGTTTGTGTATATAATAAACTTTGTGTGTGTGCATGTGTATGCGTGTCTATATATATAAATATATATATATTAAAAAAGTGGAATGACTTATTCTCATTTAATCAAACAAAATACTTGTTCTATTCAATATGTGTTTGGGCAATTCTTATTTTTGTCCCGTAGCCTTTTAAGAAAAAAGAACAACCCAATGAGAATATTTCATATTGTCAATAGAAAAAAGATGAGCAGTTTCACGTCCTCAAAAGAGTCAGTCAGTGGTATGTTTGCAATCGGTAGTTTGGCAGTTGAACCTGATGGAATGAACAAAGTCTGTCCTTGCTTCAGACAGCATTTGTAACACTTGTCCACTTGGTCAGCAAAGAACATTTCGCTGCGGATGGACGACGACCTCCAGCGCTCGTACAGAGAAAGGTTGGCAGAGGTGGGCTTGATGAGAAAGAAAATCTTTTCTCCCTGGAAATACGTACATGACATCCATTTTCAAATTCCTTCTTTGGCATGCACAAAGTTGGTCAATAAAGCTGATTCTGATTTCTTGTTTTTGGAAAGCAAAGGTGTACAGAACACAGGCTAGGAAAGGAGGGCGTACCTTTAGTACGTGATACCACACAGAGGCGCCGCCGCACTCGATGTGGAAATCGGTGTAGCTGTCTTTAACGCATATCAGACAGTATTTAGTGACTTTAGGCTTTCCAAGCAGAGCATCTTCAGGCCAGTAGTTTTCAACCCAAGACAAATTGTGGACAATTTGGGGCCCCTCCACAATATTACTCATCCTGTTCCAAAGAAAAAGTACAAAATGAATTTGGACGCCATAGATACTGTCACATGGTCAAAATTACACAATGTTTGGAAGTTCTTCACCGAGCGTGTACCTTGAGTCAGAGAACTCCAGATTGATTATATTTAATACTTTCTTTCGGTTTGTGCTGTAATAATAATCGACAAATTCTTTAAGCTTCATCTTGCTATCAGTCTGTTTAGTGACATCGACGACGTCAACTGCGACGTCAGGACCTGAGATGTAAAACATAAATAAACATGGCAAAATTACACATGTTCATGAAAAAAGAATAGCCACCCATCCATCCATCCATGCAGCCATCCATCCATCCAACCACCCATCCATGCATCCATCCATCCATCCATCCATCCGACCCATCCATCCATCCATCCATCCATCCATCCATCCATCCATCCATCCATCCATCCATCCATCCATCCATCCATCCATCCATCCATCCATCCACCCACCCACCCACCCACCCATCCATCCATCCATCCATCCATCCACCCACCCACCCATCCATCCATCCATCCATCCATCCATCCATCCATCCATCCGACCCATCCATCCATCCATCCATCCATCCATCCATCCATCCATCCATCCATCCATCCATCCATCCATCCATCCATCCATCCACCCACCCATCCATCCATCGTTTGTATCCCGGATCTCCTTCTTTCCGTCACAACCCGCAGATCGCGGAACGTAGATGGAGCGCTAAACGGAGCTTTCCTTTTCGACTCGGCTTCCGACTCGCACCGTCCTTTCTAGTCGGAACCTTTCTGGCGGCTTCGCACACCAGCTCGGGTTCCTTCCATGCCAGAGAGTTGACATTCCGTGTCATCGCAATCAGACTGACAACATCTAATCTCGAGATTCTTGGCGAGCAGTACGCAAGTGGCTGACCAGGCCTTGCCCAACTCAAACTGAACAGTGGTTTGGCGAGCCTGTTTACAGTGCGCTCCGTAATTAATATTGGACAATTTCCCAGGGCGCAGCACAACATCTCTCACAGCACACCAGTGTGTCACGACACGGCGGTTGGGAAACATTGCTCGACGGGATGACAAAACAATACGCGGCGGACATTACCGGGAGGAAAATCTAAATCAAGGTCGTCGGTCGTTCTGTCCTTACCGACGTAATTTTCCACATCGCTGATGTAAAAGGTGGGAGGCGGCATGGACATGCCCAAACCATCCTTTTTGGGAACCAGGATGGGTTCCTCAAAACCGTTCTCCTCCAGGTAATCCATGGTCAGTTGAGCGCCACTTAGTTTAACAACAATATCCTCAGCACTGGAAACAACACACAAAAGCCCAGTGAAAAATGCCTTTCAATGATATTGTAATGCAAATCACAAAACTACGCAAGCAGCATATCAAACGAGTCTTGTATTGTGATCATACAAATAATCAACACGATTCAATGCTCAAGCGGTGACTCGACATCATCTTTAGTCGATGTATCTGGACATGGAAAAGCCTGGACTCATTTCCACCAAATACTACGTCTATAGTACGTACGTTTAATACGTCGCTCTGGTGTGAGTCACTTTGGGGACGCAGTTACTTCACACACACCAGACAGTCTGAGGTTGCATTTAATATGTCATGTGAATGCTTACACACGGCCACAAAAATCATTACAACTCGCAATGTGAAGCTAAGCCTCCGTCTTTTTCTTCGTCCCCAATTGATCTATATGGCACATTCTGTACATCTCTGTATGGAACGCTCCATAGCTCAAACTTTAAAATTCGTTGTACATGTGACAATGACAAATCTATTCTATATTCTAACTGTCAAACCATGTACAGTTGCATCCGTCGTAATGGCTCTGTCACGTGGCCACCACATTTGATTCCTCCGAGTCTTAAGCAGAAGCCAGGGAAGACGAGTGGAAAAGCAGTCACGTCAAATGAGTTTGATAGGCGGCGTGTGCTCGCTACTAGCTGTCTGATCATTGACAACTCCAATATGACATTGACACGTCTCGGTTGCTGTATTGTGTCTTTACGTTACCATGGTGGCCCCTCCCCTCCCCTCCCCTCCTCTCCTGTGTTACCTCAATCAACGTAACCACAGTCACCTGCCTCTCGTTACCCGTCGTGTATTTCAGCCCTGTCTGCCCCTCGCGCCCGCTCGGATGGATCATTGCGTTCTTGTCGTCGTAGTGTCGTCACGTCCCTGGCGGTCGGTCAGTCGGCTAGTTATTTTGGTAAGTCATGTCGGTTTGCCGAGTCCATCCGTTCCGTGACATACGTTTTTTTAAAGTGTCAAACACGCTTACCTTGGAAATGTTCTGCTACGGAGCTCCTTTATGAAAACTTGACTTCCATTCTGTACAGCTCGGACATCTGTGCTTTGCCAAGGGTCCTGTTTGTTCCAATGCCTTTTCCTTTTTACTTAAGACGACAACAACAACAACAACAACAAAAGAGCAATGACATCAATGCCCGTAAGTACTTTCCCCTAACTCAAATGAGCTACTTGCTACTTGCTGCATGACATAAACAGTATGTCATCCACTTTTGACACACGATGTATTTTTCCAAAATAGAATATTCGACATACATGTGGACTTGCCGTGGGTCTTCTCGCAGTTTGGACAATGGTATACGTCAATGTCCGGGGCATCATCTTCATCCACACCGACGCAACTGAAACAAATGCAAATAGTTCACTTGGTTACGGGATGTATTTCTTTGGGGCGAGCTTTCAATGTTCAAACTTTATATCTTCAAGCTGTCGATGATTTCAAAAGCATTGGATCAAATGTCGAGAGGTTTGCTCAAATAGGCGCTCTACATAAGAGCAAAATCAAGTCCGAATGGTGCACTTCCTGCGCGATTGGCTCCAAAAAACTCGCTAGATATTGGCCACTTCCATACGTATGCATGCCTGGCGGGCGGGCGGGCGGGCAGGCAGGCAATTTTCGTAGCTCCGGGTTGAACGTACAACCACGAATGCTTGCTTAAGTGGGGATTTTGGAAAGCAACTGCCTCGGCCCTGTTGTCAAAAATATTGTTTTTCCGTTGTCGTCGCCGCCGCTAGAAATCCAGTCTCGCTGAAAGGCTATTCGGAACTCGGCATGGACGTACGGACGGACGTACAACGGACGTACAACGGACGTACAATGGTCATAATCGTTTTCGTGACCCCAAAAAAGAACGTAATCACGTACTGAAAGCCTCCATTCCTGGAGGGATGTCGCAAACGCGAGATAAAACACACCGTAATGCATAGACTCCAAATAAAAGCGCGATCGAGGCTGGCTGCCTTTTCTCAAATCACTGGGCGAGAAGCTCTATTCTTGGAGTGATTTTGCAAACGTTGCACAAATATTGTATACACAAAATGACAGCGAGAGAGAATATTGACCAAGTCTCTCTCACTCACGGTGCCGTTCGTCCGTCCGTCCGTCCCCGCTCATCGGGCATGTCATATCGCATTTAAACTCCGAGGAATGGCGAAGCCCACGTAAAGATCGTTCAAGCACATCCATGTTTTGGAAGGAGTTATTCACCAAATTTCCCAACCGAGCTCAATGACTCCCTAGCTCCCTCCGCCTTCTTCGAGCGAGCGAGCGGCCTCTCTTCAGATGTAGATGAGCGACCGAGTCACAAAGCTGTCAAGAAGGGAGGGAGAGGGAGGGACGGACGGACGGACGAACGAACGGACGGCTCGCCGTTTTTATTTAGCCTCCCCAAATGCAAACACTCGCTAAAATGCACCATATCAAATCAAGCACTTTACCTGCCGTGAAACCAATCTTTGCAAGCATCGCATTCAATCATAAATTGGGTCACGTCGTAAGGTAATCTGCAGATGCAATAGACGGGTACAGTCGCCATGTTCGATTCACGGCCACGGCGTGTGCGCGCCCTCCCGCGCGCGCGCGCGCGTAGGGGGAAGGGGCCGGCGCGCGCGCGGGCGGGCGCGCGGGATGTCTGCTCTCACGAGACAAACGAATTGAAAAATAGATCTCCCTTCACACAATGTAAAATAATAATAATAATAATAATAATCCACTCAAATATAGAGAAACAATTTGCATCCCCTTTAATTGGGTAAGATTAAACATCTTGTTTGGAGACTAACCTGGCTGGCAAGAGCCATATTGACCATGGAAGAAGTCCTTATTTCTCTGCTTACAGGTTTGAATGACTATAGACCTGTCGCACTGACATCTGTGGTCATGAAATCTTTCGAGAGGTTGAAGGAGGTCCCGGGCCCCCTGCTTGACCCCCTCCAGGAAACGCGCAAGGAACATGTCTACAGACCTTTCTCACACAGGTTGCAGTCTGTTTGAACTACTCCCCTCCGGACGGCGTTACAGAGCTCGGTACGCCAAAAGCAGAAGCCACGGAGACAGACAGCTTCTTCCCCCAGGCTGTTGCTCTGATGAACTCGCACCACTCTTAGTCTCAGAGTCATTAGTGTGCAATAACCTCCTGCTCTCCACACCTTTTTTTGAATTTGTCTACATTGTTTGTACTATGTGTCCTCTCTGCATCCATTGCAGCCTGGTCATCTTGGATGAAGGACCTTCCCATCTGTGGTCTCTTCTCAAGGTTTCTCATTTCCCCTAGCTGGAGTTTTTCCTTGCCCTTTTGGGAGTTACAGATCAGGGGATGTTTGAGAATATTTGCTATTTTTCACATCATGGCTGAGTGTTGTTTGTCACCTAAATGTCGAACAGAGGCTGTGATATGTACTGTATGTGTCTGGTACTCCAGCTGCACTGCTGCTCAGAGGAAAAAGCGCCAAGGGGTTAGCACAGAAGATCATTGGATGCCCTCTCCCCACACTGGAAGACCTACACAGAACCTGCTGTCTCAAAAAACCACAGAACATTCTGAAGGACACTTCCCACCCTGGCCACTCCCTTTCCGAACTCTTGCCATCAGGCAGACGCTACAGATGGATTAGGTCAAGGACTAGCAGTTTTCATCCTACAGCGGTAGTCACGTTGAATGCCGCTAAACGTAAATGATTATGTCTGTGTGTGTTCTTCTGCGGGTTTTTAGCTTGTATTTTTTTTCTATCTTTTTATTCTATTTATTTCTTATCTCATGCGCTGATCGCTTGGCACTTCTCAAACTTCGTTTCACATGTGTGACAATGACAAAGATTTATTCTATTCTATTTACCCAAGTCAAATTCCTTGTTTGGCACGCTCAAACATGACGAATAAAAAACACTTGAATCAAACAAGCTAGCTATACTGAAAAACAAACCCCAAACCATCGGCTCTGTTTCAGCAAATGTCTTTATTGGGTCAAAAGCATGTACAACTCGGCCAAGTTGTTGACCAAATCAATTCAGCCTGGTGTTTGAACACAGAATTTGCACATGGGTGGTTTTCCAATCACGCTAGCGTGATTTGTTCCATTGAACTAGCGGCTGACAGACACAGACTAATTGCACGGACGTCCATATGTGCTGTGCATACGTCTATCATTTAGGATACATACGTATTCTGTTGGTGTCATGACGTCGACGTGTGCTGCGGGTTTCTATCACGCGCCTGGGTAGCTGTGTCATTCAGGCATGTAAATAGGTTTCAGAAAGGTTTCATTTTGACCTTAACTGGCGACCAAGAGACATTCAATGATACAGCCAGCTTTTTCAACTGGATTGAAGTGTGTCAACCAAGCCTTGAGGTGCCAACACAAGCACCAAATTGACTGGCGACGTGTAACCCTTGATTAAGAGGGCCTCACGGCCTCCGCATACAAACAGCGTCAACGCGCACGGGACAAGTCAATGGGTACTTGACCCGGTTAGGGATGATTACAGGGACAGTGGAAAATCCACTTTGCATCCTTTTCAGAAAACCTCTCGTTCCTTTTTGACCTCTATGGCATGCATGCACGCGGGCGGCAACAGGCGGCCAGATCATCAGAACATGGAGAAACACAGTTCTGAAGTTCCGTCCGGCTTGTTTGTATACAATCTTGGAGAGCGGGTGCCTTCAAAGCATGGGATAATATACGTATCTCTGCCACCCATTGTACTTTGAGGATGTCAAATTTCATTTTTTCATCCAATTATTTCCCGTTTCGTATTGCCATTTAATTGCTGTCCAAATGTGTATGTCACAACAGCCAGCTCAAGCCATTTTCAAATAACCTTGTTGACGATTTATGAAAGACTTGCGGTGCATCTGATATTTAGTTTTGATCGGAGCTCCAGAAAAAGCCATACTTTTCCCCGGGTACTCCGGCACGGATGACAAAATATGCTTCTCGGGTCAAGTGAAGAGTGAGTTGTCCTCATCTAAATGTCTAACTACGAATGTTTGTTTGCACGTACCGTGTCTCGCCTCCCATCTTACCTGGAGTCGGCTCGGATAAATACTACATACTCCGGCTCACCGCCGACCCTCTATATAATAACCCTCTATAAAACCTATACGTATATTTCACAATGAGAAGCGTTGCGTCGGCAATTGCGTTGCACATTCCAAAAACATGCACGATAGGTGAATTGACCGCTCGATATATATTGCCCTTGGTTGGGCTTGTGACTGTTTGTTTGTCTGTCTGTCTGTCTGTCTATGTGTGACCTGCAATAGGCCGGCAACCTGTTCTGCCCAAATTCAGCTGCGATAGGCTCCAACAGCCCGCTGCAGATCACGGATGAATGGACATAGACATTTTACAACTCCAAATTCCTCCACAAACGCTGTTTGACATTTCCCCATGAAAAACAAGAGGCTATGCGGTGAAAAACCAGTCAAGTCAAGAGGGCCAGTTAAGCGCAACGCTCGTAGGCTACTTGCCAGGGTTCTTGCCAAGGGTCTCGGGCAAAAAAATTTTTTCCCCACGGCTCTCCGGTCCATGAGCAGGAGCCATGATTAGAATATAGGCCTACACTTTCTTAGAAGATGAGCTGTTCAAAGACGTTTGTTTGAAAAGAATTGCTGCTCGATGAGGACCGCTGTTCATATGGCACCGTTCAAATTCTGACTTTAGTATACTATGTATGTGTGTGTGTCACAGGGCTGAAATGAATCAGTCCATCCGTTCCTTCCTTCCTTCCTTCCTTCCTATTTAGTGTTCGTGAAATGAGAGCTGGAGCCTTCAAAATGGCCTTGGGTGGCAGAATTGGATCTTTTTTGCTCCGAGAGTTGCTGACTGCTCGGGATGGAATGCTTCTTTGGGCGGCCTTTTGGTTTGGTGGGTGACTCCAGACCCCCCCCCTGCAGCACCTGCAATTCCAAAATTAGCGGGAAAATGCCGTTAGAAGCCTCAAGCATACTGCGTGTTTGCACATTGTACATTACAATTTGAAGACATTGATCAATGTGACACTTTCACCACATTTTCTCTTGAATTAGATATTTGAAACCTGTCCAATATTTTCCCATTCAAATTAGTTGCTGTCCCAATTCAAATGAAAAGGAAAACTATTCATGGGACTCACCTGAGACCTTCCAAAGACAGTAGGCCACTTTTCCATTGTGTCTGTCCGAGTAACATACTAATAAACGTATCGTCTGCTAGCCGGCCATCCCCAACAGCATTACATCGACGCATCGTCATCGTCATCGTCATTCTAAACCAGGGGTGGGCAAACTTTTTGACTCGCGGGCCGAACTGGGTTCTAAATTTGGACCGGAGGGCCGAACCAGGAGCAGATGGACGTAGTGTTTGCGTGAAGTAATATGGACATGGATTGGGGTAACGTAAACATTATTGGATAAGAAGACCATAAATGCAACCTGTCGCATCGAGTCACAGCGCTCAGCTGACAAGCTGTGAAGAAGGAGGGAGGCACCTAAAGCTGTCAGGTAAATCCAAATGTTACCTTATGGTCTTTAAAAAAAAGAAAAGAGTTTATTCTGGATGAAAATGCTCAACTTTTTGCTTGCTCTTTTCTAATAAGATAATATATAAAACAGCATCATTCCTCTGCTTTTGAAATGAGATGAAACTTGGCGTCATGCGATATTTTCAATCATCTAGCCCTGAAAAGAAAAGTAACAACAAAACAACAAACGTCCAATCAAATGTACACCACATAGTATATGCATATCTACTGTGATTGTTCATGAATGATGACGTAATCACATGAATGGCTGTTAGCTCTGCCTTCCAACTTACAATTTTCTTCCATTTCATCCTTCTGTTCTGGTACCATGTTTTGACTTGGAGTTGACTGAGACCCAGCGACTCGGCGAGGTCTAATCTGTAACCAACGAGCGGAAACATTTCAATACGATGACCATCTTGCATTCACGTAAGACTTCAACAGTTAAGTGTGAAGCAGGTGAGGGTAGGCATATACATATGTATACATACATACAAACATACGTACGTACATACACACACGCACACACCATATTTTATCTGACGCTATTGTATGATTTGTGCATATTGTCTCAGATATAGAAATGAAACATGACAACACCTGCGCCTCAGTTGGGGTTAGGGCTTCTATTTTATTGTCCCCTTTATTATTTTAGTTAGCGCGCGGATTCACTTTCGGGGCATTATTTCCAGGAGTACTACCACGGCTTTTGTATTTAATTAGTCTTATTTGATGGTGTGGAATTTATTTCCAGCAGCTCATTATTTGTCTTTGAAATGTAAGAAGCGCCACGTATGGACCACGGAAAGCTGAAGCTCCCTCTACTGTACTTTGCTTGTCTTTTGCGCTTTTAGGTATCGTTGCTTCGGAACCCGACGGCTTCATTTCTCGACTCACTTCTTCTGGAACTAATTAGTGTCCAGATCCAGGGCTGTACTGGATTTGTGTACATTAGCGTTGTCACTTTAACGCATGAATTAGATGGATTAATTAGCATGCTAATTAACAGACTATGAAAGTGAACACAATTAACGGCGCACGCATTTGAAATTTGGCCCAGTGAATGACGCATAGGCTGCAAGGCCGCAGTGGAACGTGCCCTGCTTCCAGCGCCGCTAGTCATGAGCAAATGTTTTGTTGGACTTCTCCCTGACCCCCCCTTGAATTAAATACCACTTACCTCAATAAACACTCTGTTGCATTGGTCCCGGACATTCTCACAAACACAGTTGAATGACTGACTATATGACTTGGTAGATGTTGTTCCGTATTATCCAGCAGAGTGCAGCAAAAATAAGGCAACAATTCAGCTGTGATGCAAGTCAAACTATACCATTTGTTTTTAGGAAACAAAATAAAATAAATAAGGTTAAAGACCTTTTTAGCAACTATCATGCGCACAACAAACAACTTGTCCTCTTGGAACATAAAATAAAGGGAAAAGATTTCATCTTAAGTTGTAAAGTATCATGGGAAACGAACGGCGTTCCACCCAGTCACATGTTTTGCTTGTTGTTTTTTTTGCCCAAGTCCCATTTTCAGTGCATTGACGTTCCCATTTTGAAGCTGCAACTACACTATTAGAGTATTACGTTTGCTTGTACACCAAGTAGTAGACAAAGTGGATCTTACAAAACAAAACAAAATCCATTTCATATTTTACTTCACTGTTTTGTAACGCGCTTGGCCTAATTGATTTGCTGATGTGATTGACCTTTTTCCTTTTGAATTTCAATTTAGGATCCAGCACACTACACGGATAAAAATGGGGATTTCAAATATTCTCTTCTTGGTGTTTTCAACTCAAAACCTTTATTTGGGGACATTTTCTATTATTAACTTAATTAATCTAGTTCATTACAGATCATGCAACATCACCTCACAGCAGTATATACGTATAATACGTGTGTTTGTGTGCGCGCGTGTGTACTCTTGCTCTCTCGCTCTCTCACTCACACACACTCACACACACACACACACACGCACACCCCAATTTCGCACATTACATTTTACTGTGTCAAAGTCCTTTTTATCGTGGGCTACTTTGTAGTAACAGCTTACCTCAGAGGGCCGTTACGACAGTGAGACCAAATAAAGGTTTAACGATCTCGAATATAAATAACAAATCAAAGGATTGCCAGTTTTGAAAAAATATTTTCAATGATTGTTCAAATTACTGTAAAAAGGTGAGCTACATTTCCTTGTGGGATGAATAAAGTTCAATTTGGTCTAATGTAATCCAAAATAACATGGCAGGCCGGAGTTGGCCCCCGGCCGGGCCTTGAGTTTGACACGTGTGCACTATATCGGTCTATTTTGTCCCAATCTGAAGATGGAGTAAAAAAAAAAAAAAAGACATTTAGAACACATTTGGAGTGATATTTACTAAAGTTAAGACGAGTAATGTTTTTTTTTAGTAATGTGTAGGTTCATTCCTCATGCCATGAGTCACCCTTATGTGAGTCAAAGGTTGTTAAAATCTCTCCTTATAAAATGTACTTACAACTTCTGTGTGAAGGGAAAAAAAAAAGTGTAATTTTGGAGTAAATATTACTCCAAACTTTTTTCAGTGTCGAACTTACTGTGAATATTTGACTCTCTTCCAATTGTTCATTTTTCACTCTCTTCCAATTTGTTACTCTCCGTGTGTTCAGAGTGGGACCATATAGGGCCTATATTATAGGCTATTGGACTATAGACCAGCCAATTCGATGATTGTTATTTTTTTTTCTTTTCTTGGCTCTCATCACTTACCTGTCAGGAGTAGAAAGATATTTCTGCTTCTCGAAGCGTTTTTCTAGACCCATCAACTGTAGTTCCGTGAACACGGTTCGGCTTCGGCGGCCCTTCTTGCTTTTGCTGGCTCCGTCGGATTCGTGGTCCAATTTTGCCCGGAGGTGAGGCTCAAGAGTCAAATGGCGTGAAGGCACGCCGACGTGCAGGTCTGCCGCAGCCGCAGCAGCAGCCGCAGCCGATAGGAGCGGGCACGGCAGCGGGGCCAAGGGGAACTTCACCACGTTAGTCCGGTCAGCCTTTAACGCTTTGAGAAGAAAACGGGGAAAGATGGAGAGAAAAAACAAAAAAAGAAAATCAGTAAGGCATATGAGGATTTTCATTTGCTATTTTTCCTATTTCTCATCACATTGTCTTACAAGGCTGACTCGAGGGAAAGTAAATATGTCCATCGGTGCCTGTGTTTTTTTTTTTTTTTTTTTGTCATTTAAAATATATTTTTGACATCTACAATTATAAATCCAATTATTTATCAACACAACTAGAGCCATGATGTGGTAACGTCCCCGAGTCATTACTACATGTACCGAGCCTACTGTAAGAGTCTTATTTATTTATCATCGAAGAAGCTTTCCGGGTGATGAATGCAATATGGCTCACTACTAATAATAATATCTCCGATGAAGGAATCAAATGTGTTCTTATATTACTAGGCCCGGTTTGGATTTGACCAAGGCAATTGACATAAAACGGCATCAACTCGGATACTTTCGATTGATTTACGCGTGGTTTTCGTTAGAATAAAAATGAAAAAAACCAGAGCATTTGGAAGTAATCGTTTTGCATAATTGACCGTTTAGTCTAGACAACTTCCAAGTCACGAACGTCGCGTGGGAAAAAAAGGGACAAAAAGAAGTTTCCTACATGTTTGTTTTGTTTTGTTTGATGAAAACAACGCTCTTCCATCGAAATGACTCGGTGTGGGGTTTTGTCCGATATGGAATGGAAGGAAGCGCGTAAGTGACTAACTCGAACTCGGCCGATCGTTTGTTTCACTTTGTTCTTACCCATTTGGTGACGGAACGCACGAGTGGAGAGGAGCGCGTGTACTCCGAATTTGAGAAGCTCTCTCGTCGGCGCCGCAACTTTGCGTTCGGGATGATCAGTGAGGATCTCTTCGATCATAAAACTGCGATAGCGATGCGTCCCCTGAACTTTCCGAGGACAGTAAAGTGCCCCGAGGTCCAAAGGATGTGCTTGCTCTTGCTGCTGCATGATGTGGAGAGGCTGGCCACCTGTTGACATGCAGCACAAACTAGGCGGCTCTCATATTCCCACTGCGCTGACCTTCCGTCCGGATGTCAACGTGTCACATCAAATTGATCGTGAGGAGTGGGCCAGAACAAAAATAGCTGAGCTGAGCAGCAGGAGCAGGAGCAGGAGCAGGAGCAGCAGCGGCGGCGGCAGCGGCGGCGGTGGCAGCGGCAGCGGCGGCGGCAGCAGCGGCAGCAGCAGCGGCAGCAGCAGCGGCAGCAGCAGCGTCCTCTTCCGTTTGAACTTGTTGGCCAAACGTGCAACTCAAATGAACGTACTCGATCATCTCCCAAATCCTGCCTGCCTGCCAGCGTGATGGGAGGGACCGACGGACGGACGGGCGGACGGACCGACGGCGGGACGGAGCTTTCCATGGCTGTGATCATGAATAGGCCTATTATTCCGTTAATTGTCTATGGCACCCCCTCTTCTTGCTGTTGACTTGCTCCATTAACACTCATTTCACAAATAATAGCCTATCTTATGGCCGGGCTATTCTTTGGAAATGAATGAACTCGGATTGCACTCTCCAACACGTACTGACTCGATTTAAAGCCTTCCTTTTTTAGCGCAATACTGCAATGGGGCTGACGTGCATGGTAGCTACAAATGCTTGACTTTGGTCCGTCCGGCCGGGCATGCAGTGCGGCTGGCTGCGCTTCCCGCTTCCCACTCAATGATTGTCAGACTGTCTGTCTGTCTGTCTGTCTGTCTCCACGTGCCATCATGACGGGGATGGCGGAGGCTCCGACGCAAGGGATCCATCCAGGCTCCTTGCAAGAAGACGCAGCCATCCCAAACAGGATGGGGACAACAGGACAATGAGAATGGATGGCTGGGCCCGGGGCTGGACTGGAATGGCAGAAGCTCGTTTTGGTACCATTTCATTCTTTTCTCCCGCTTGACCCTAAAAGACCAGCCTCTTAAATGGACAGCACTTTATATCTACAATGTAGATTCTACATCACACGGTGCCCAAAGCCCTTTACCAATTCCCGCTGGTCCTCGGGGTGCAAAAAGTCAGTCCCTTTGTATTATTTGGGTTATTACTATTAGACCAGGGGCGGGCAATTCATTTTGCAAAGGGGCCACACGTGAAGCTGTCTGTCTGCCTGCCTGCCTGCCTGCCTGCCTGCCTGCCCGACTGCCCGACTGCCTGCCTGGCCTGCGTGCCTGCCTGCCTGCCTGCCTGCCTGCCTGCCCGCCTAGCCAAGGCCAACCTAACATTCTGACCTCAACTTTGAGTTTGTACTTAGAAAAAAATGTTTATACATGTTAAAAATGGGCAAAAACGCATTTGAAACAAAATGATAATTGTTACATTGACTACCATCTCATATTGGCCAGATTCAGTCAAGATTCCCAAATATCATAAGTAATTTTAGACTCCCAATTTTCAAGCCTATGTTTCGTCTGCCCCCCCCCCCCCCCCCCCCCCCAAGCTGTCATTCCTCCCGCTAATCCCTCGATTTTACAGTCAAGTAAACAGTTTACATTGTGGGCAATGGGACGAAACACCTTGTCTCTGCTCTTGCTGCTTGTGACAAAGCCCCCCCACCCCACCCCCCCTCCAAGCACCCAACGGCTGATATCGGTCAGCCGTTGCAATGAGACGCGCGGGGTCCAGTTGCTTGGTCTCATCTATACAGATTGACACAGTGCAGGTGTCCTCCAACTCCCACTGCACTTTAGAGGAAAACGTTCAATTGGGGGTCTATAGCATTTAAATGGAGCAATAGGTCAAGGGCCCCCCTCAACAGCTCTGATCAATACAAAGACAGTATCCAGTCGGCTTACTCTGGCTGGCCTGCCTGCCAGCCAGAAAAAAAAAAAGACATGTAAACCAGGCGCTGACCAATGACCTCCTGCAAACTACCCACACCTCAAAAGAAACCTCTGATGGATGAGGCCACACACTTATTTCGTGCATGTGTGTTTACAAGGTTTGGAATAGCAGCACACAATGAAAATGAAACGGTGACAAAATGGTGAAAGAAATGCCAACGCTTTAGGATATGACCTTAGATGACACGGAGTTGTTTGGCAGGATTTGGCTCAGTGCACGGCGGAGCGGTCTCTCCACTCATTTGTGATCATCTCCAAGTGTCCTTGAGCAAGACATGGAAGCCTCGCTAGGTTCATGAGTGTGACAGCCCATTTATCATTTAAGACCAACGGTTGTACCGCTCAGTCGGGAGGTCAGTGTGCAACTTTTGTTTTCCTGTGCATGGTGGCTTTTCTTTAGACACTTCAGTTTCATTGTCGCGACACCGCCGAGTGTGTTCAGGTGGCTGCCGCACCTGCCTGCCCCTACAGCAAAATTCATTCACTTTGTGTATATAGACAGTATCCATCCATCCATCCATCCATCCATCCATCCATCCATCCATCCATCCAAGCAAGCAGCATAATCCAGCCACCCCAACTCAAAGCCGTCCACCACCATCAGGTGTCGGGCTCAAGGACAGGATAGCGACAGTATATTATTTATATTATGACCTAAACAATATTCTCATGTGTCTGTGCGTCTGGCGCGCAATTCACACAAGCACATGTAAACAATCACGGTGAAAGAAGTGCAGAAAAGAGCGAGCGAGCGAGCGAGCGAGGGGGGGGGAGGAAACTTACTGCTTGATTCCTGTGCTACATCATGTCTTTTACTTTTAGGCTTGAAAGTAACAAGCGGCAATGCCAGCCGCGATAAATGTAGAAGAGTGACCAGCACATTTATGCCAGCATACGGATGGATGTACGGGCTTTGAGTGTATTACAGTGCATACAGGGAATTTGCTCAAAGTACAACATAATCATCTGTAGAGCTTGGAATCCGTACCTTTGCCAGAGACTACATTCTTGAATTGATGATCAAATGGTTTGTTATTAGCCAATGGAATATTTCTCCGTGTATACATTTCATTTGTAAATATTGAAAGATATCCAGAATTCATGTCATTTTTACACATCCACATTGCTACCCGTGTTTTTATTGTACTATGTGTCATTGGGAATAGGTTTTGCAGGCCGGCAGGAAATGTATTTTTCCATATGAAACAATAGATGTAGATTCATTTGAAGATGTTGAAGCACACACGTATGCATGCACACTTAAGTCTTCTCAGCTATAAATTAACGGTTAATGAATTGCATATTAGTTGTAGCCGCAGACAGACAGGACAACCTTTGAACCTTTTCCTCCCGTCTCATTTTGATTTGAACTCCTCGCTCGGCAAAATAAAAGGCCCGAGTCTTTGAGGGCCGATGCATGTCGTTGATGAGCAACTCATGTGAGTGACACGCACTGCGCTTCTTAAGAAAAAAGCAGCTCGGCGGGCGGGCGGGCGGGTGGGCTGGCGCTGTGGCTAGAAGCAGGCAAGCGCTCCATTCATTAATCACTGCAGTAAACAGACCATCTCGCGACACCTGGTCGGGTTAATGCTTCAAACCTGGGTGCAATTACCCAGCCCCCCGTTCAAGGCAGCCCCTCACACGAAACCTTGTGATTGTAAAGGAAATGGGAATTAGCAGAAACATTTCAGAGAGGTGGTCTGCACTTTGCATGGAGGAGACCTTGCGAGGGGGGTTGCTGGAGATGTGGCTTGATTGGACTTTTCCCTGTGGAGCACATGGGAGGGAGGCGGGTGGGAGCAAGGGTCAGCCCGACATCAAATTAGCAGTGTCTGTTATTTGAGACCAAAATAAAGTATGGGGAGAGGCAAATGATTTCCCCAATGCAGGGACTCCTTTCTGTTGAAATGAGCAGGAGGGGAGGGCACGCTGCAATTAGTGGTTTGTTTCTTTTAGACTGAAATATGGCAGTAATTCTTAGCTTTCAACTCGTTTAACCGGGAGGACCTATTGGCCAGGCAAACGAAGGAGGTAATTGGAACACGATACGGCAATTTTTTTTTTTTTTTTAAACCGACGAGCACCACTATTACTAAATGGAATCCAAATCACTTTTTTCCAAGTGTGATGCAAAACATGCCTCCATCGAGGGGTTTTTCTTTTTGCAAGCATTTATTAGATTGCATAGCCACTGATTCTCATTACCGCTTTGGTTGGATTTTGTATCGTTTGACTGGGCAGTTAGGCTCATAGAAAGGGCAGATTGGATCCCAATTTGTTTGTAGTGCTTCCGTGGCCTCTTCAGTCCTGACTTGTCGAGATGGAATTCGCTATCTTGGTTGCTTTTGCTACATTGTATATTAGAAAAAGTGCTACTCACCAAACCATATGGTTCTCCACGGCATTGGTAAAGATATGATCTATAAATGGGTCGTGATTCTAGTAATACTAGGATCGAGGTTGAGGCGATGGATAAAGGCTTCTGCCAATTTGTCTTTGTTAGGATTTAAATGCTCAATATTAAAGTCACCGCAGATAAACGGTGTTTGTTATGTTCAAGGGTTGTGTCTCAAAAGTTGAATCTATGGAGGTGAATAATTACTCTTTTCTTTGCAGTCAATGGTGTTGTCCAATTGTTGAAGGCCTGAAAAGTCTTCTTTTCTGGGTCCTGTGAGCGAATTGTAAGTATTGACTTGGAGTTGATTGTATTGAGCAATTATTTGGATGGACGGATTGTCGGAGCTAAGCGATGTCACTTCTCAGCTGCTCTCCCCACTCAGGCATTGGCCTCCTTCTGCGCCTAGTCTTCCTTTGTGTATATCCTTGTAGTACCTTGCTTTGTCTTTCACTAAATGTCTGACTGGGTCTCTCGTTTTTCCCTGCTGGGAGTCGTGGACATCAAGAATTCATTTGTTCTTTCTTTCTTTCTTTCTTTCTTTCTTTCTTTCTTTCTTTCTTTCTGCCGGCGTCAATTTGTCACAGACGTATCCTCTTGCCGCTCTCGCAGTACGTTGACTTGTGTCGGCAATACAAACTCCTGGGCTTTCGTCGGGGCGGGCCCACGTGAGCTCGGCCCGTCCCGTGCCAGGTTTGGCTTGGGCTGGCGCTTTGTTTCCAAGTGCCACTCGGACGCGCGCCTCTGTGCAGCTGCGCTCCAGCTGCGCGAGTTGGGCTGAAGCACTCTTCTTCCAGACCTCAGAGAAAATCCAGATGACGCGTGCCGGCGCTGCCATTTAATTGCGCTCATTATGGACAAGTTGGAATGTGTCAACAGTTAGCAAGAAGAAGAAGAAGAAGAAGACGCTCTGCTCTGCTCTGCTCTGCTCTGCTCTGCTCTGCCTGCGCGTAGACATGAAAGTCAATTGAAACAATCAGACTGGGAGGATGTCATGAAATAGTGTATTTGTAGCGGCTTTGCTTGTTTGTGATCTGGTACAACAAGTGGTATCCTTTTTGGAAGACTATTTGTGCACATTCTGCTCTAATTTGAGAGGCCCTTGAAATTGGGTTCCACGTCAGGTGCTAAAGTGGTCTGTTGGCTAAGTAACTTGTGCATGACGGCTATCTCCGTGTCTCTTTCCTGCACGTCGCCCTCGGGAGTCCAGGACATGTCATGCTGAAGTTTGAAGGCCCCGACAAACTGATGAGGACAACCTGGGCCCCATTCCTGTCGAGCAGAGAGTATTTTAAAGACTCATTAATTGCACAGCGAGGTGCTGGGGCAAATTTTGTGTGCCATAGATATGAGTGGAAACTATCAAGTTGTATGATCAATTCATGCTAAAAATAGACATGTTCCTACCCATCGCCTTTTGTTTTGACTGTCTTTGGAGGAATTCTTGCACACCCCAACACAAATGAATGTAATAACATCAAAACAATGACCTACCGCAGGAGAAATGATGGAAAAGTATTTTTGTCCAGATGGTCGCTGATACAGGTAATACATGTTGCCTGCTTTTTTCACCAGGTTACAGGCAGCATGGTGGAGCTCAGCATCTCTTTTTGCTTCTTCTAAGACCTAGACATGGACATATATATTCATTTATTTATTTATACAGTTGTCAAGAATCATCTTTTGAAATGTGTCAAACAAAGGACTCGAGGATTCTAAGTCGAGCTACGTGATGAACGGATTGGACCAATTAGGATTTTTCCTCCAGTAACATTCCGAGATCGTATTTTCCAGTGCCTTGAGAAAGTATTCCGGTTCCATTGGAAAGTACAAGATCGACTTCCCTGCCCCTTTCCGGACGGAGCATGGCACGTTACAGATTGTGCATTTACTCAATCTCAATGTATTCTTGCACAATTTCTGCAATGTCCAAAATATTTCCAAAATGAATCAAGTGATGGAAATGTAACAAATGTCTTTTGAGAAGCCCGTTATACCGGGCCATGCCTACACCATAGGGACCCTTGAAATAAAAGCCGCCGTACGCGCCATGTTACGAGAGGACTCGTGGACCAATTCTTTGGTGGTGCACTCACCTTCCTTGCTTGTTCTTGTAGATATCTGATCTGGTCAGCAATCACAGACAGTTTGTTGCAAGCATTGGCTTTTATAAAATCGTCTCCCTGAGGAATAAAAAAGCGTCACTCTCAGCTCAAGGCAACAAATGATCCATTTGATCACAGAAAAAGTGTCAAACCTTCTGCAGCTGTGTTGCTAAAGCAACAAGATCCATCGTGTCCCCCATTCTAGTGGTCTGGTAAGAGCTGACAAGTTCCAGTCCACCAGGAGAGGTGCTGCTCTCAACCAGAGTCACTACAGAATAATACTGATGTTTACATCCAAATGCTTTCACGTGTGCTATGTATTGATGTATGTATGTATATACTGTAGGCATATATTGTATGTATGTATGTATAGATGGATGGATGTATAGATGTATAGATGGATGGATGTATAGATGTATAGATGGATGGATGCATTCACTAGGCTGGCTGGGGAAATACAGCTGTCAACGTGTTACAAGAGTGACAAATAACCTGCGAACCTGTTTCTTTACCTGTCGTTGTTTTGTCGAGCTGCGTTGCGAGCTTCACAGTTCCGTCCATTGTTTTCCAAGTTTGTTTGGCCTTGATCGAAATGTCCTTTGCGCAAGTATTTGGTCGAATTTGCTCAGTTAAATAACCAGGTTGTCTTGCCTGCAGCACAGCGTTACTTAAGTTATTTAACTGAGTAAGGACAAAGGTCACAAGCTGTATCCAAATTCGCAGGCTGCGTCCTCGGAAGGCAGCTTTTCCGGCCGGGTTTCAGGCTTCGTGACGTCATTTCTGGAGCGAGGCGATGCCACGTGACGTGACACGCGAACGCGGCTTGAAACTGGCCTTCGTTTCCATGGCGACGGGCCGGTTTCTGGGTTTTTTTTTTTTTCTTTTCTTACTATTTACAATTATTGTTACATTCTATATGTTCACATATGGATTAGAGTCCCCCAAACTCAAAATCGTTCCGAGAAACAACAACAACAGGGTGCCGAATGGTCTTTTAGTGAAGAGGTGGGGCTGATCCAAAAGCCAACCCCATTGCCTGAAGATCACTTCAACCCTCTCGCATGCTCCGACTCCCAGAACGAGAGCTTTTCTGTCTGTCTGTCTGTCTGTCTGTCTGACTGACTGTCTGTCTGTCTGTCTGTCTGTCTGTCTGTCTGTCTGTCTGTCTGTTTGTTTTTTCACACGCCAGGAGCTCGCGTGCAATCTCGAGCCCAAATCAAATAAGCGTGCGCACGAGCAAGATTTGAGAGAAGTATGGAGCTGACTTTTGCACTTACAGTCATTTGGCTGCTTTTGCCATCACACGCGTCGACTTCTTATTTGAGCACCCGTTTTGTTTTGGAGCCCTATGATCTGCTTTTTGACACGGCGGTAGAAGCCTATTATAACGAGGACTGGCTCTCGGTAATCCTGAACATGGAGAAGGCTCTCCGGAACAGAGCTACGGTCCGCAAGGTAAAGGCGGATTGTCGACTCGGATGCGCCAACCAGAGCGCTTTCGAAGATCACAGTACCACCACCGGCTTCGGAATTCCCATACCCGGGGCTGGATCTGTGGAGGACTTGGCTTTCTTCTGGAAAATTCTGAGACGCGCAGACTGTGTGAATTCTTGCCAAGCTGAGAAACTTGGTCAAGCAACTTTGCATCTGGTCGGTCAAGCGGTGGAGTTGGAGTTTACGAGGAGGACCCCTTACAATTATTTACAAGTCGCATATTTCAAGGTACACTAGTCCTGCGGTGGCTGCAGCAACCACAATTGAAGATTTCTCTCTTTGTATGTGTCGTATGTCGAAGCAAAGCAAAGCCAAGTGAAGTGAAGTGAAGTGGTCAGAGCGTCTAAGAGCGTCTAAGAGCGTGGCCAGCAGCCTCATTCTTCACCACGATGCCACGTCACAGAGTGGCGGAAGGGATCCGTTGAATAGACCAAAACGAGAAGATTTGAAATCCACATTTCTGTCAGTCAAGTCAATGAAATTCCAAAGAAAAAAGAAAAAAGGTCAAGAAATTTGAAAAACACTGGACTCAAATATGAAGCGGACTCACTGGAGCCATTCAAAATCTCAATCTGCATGACATGAATCTGCACAGCCGGTTGCCACTCCAAACGCTTCTTTGAACTTGATCTTTTGACTGCACTACAAAAACACTTTGTTTACTATGTGCTGTACTAACAACCATAATGAATACTGAATTAGCCATGGCTATTACGGAGACCGAGACGGATGGACGTCCAAGCCCCCTCAACCGTAGCCTGGGCGATGCCAGTCCGAAATAAAAAATGCTCATATGATTTGCACTATATCGTCAGGCAGTTTTAAGAACAAATCTTACTGAGCCAGTGAACTGTTAGCACTTTGACTTCCACTGCATCCCTTTTGTCTTTTTTAGATCAATCAACTGGACAAGGCGGTGGCAGCAGCCAGCACATTCTTTCGAGCAAACAAAGATCACATGGAGATGAGACAGAACCTGGACTACTACGGCACCATGTCGGGAGTGCGGCAAGAGGACTTCAAAGATCTTGAAGCCAGGCCGCACATGGTTCGAGCTCTTTCCCCAAAATGTCGGCGTCGCCATAATAACGGCACGTGCTGCAAAGATGTGCCGTGGATGAAATGCTCTTGTATGCAATGGCATGACCTTAAAGACCAAACTTTCGGGAAACCCTTCATTGCGTTACGCCGTGAATCGGTACCTCGGGTGCGGAGACGGGCTGGATTTTTGGTGACGCCGTCTCTCCCATCATGTTTGTCTGATTTTGTTCAGGCCAACTTCTTGATGGGGAAGAGTTACTACAGCGACAACTACTTCAGTCTGGCAGCCAAACACTTTGAGGTGGCTGTGAATGACTACTTGGCTGCTAATGAAGAGTGCAGAGCGCTTTGTGAGGGAAGCTACAACTACGACGGCTATAATTACATGGAGTACGATGCTGACCTCTATCAGACGATGACAGGTAAAGCGCCGTTGCGGCCCACGTGCGGATCCAGACCCGTCCGACTTTGGATCCTTGTGTCAGACCATTACATCCAGGTGCTGAATTGCAAGCAGCGCTGTTCCGTGGAGCTGGCCGTTGATGCTGCCGGGAGTGACCAGCCCTTGGAGGATTTTCTTCCCTCCCACTTCAACTACCTGCAGTTTTCCTACTACAACAGTGGGTAGTAGTTTGGCTGGGACTAAGCCGGTCACGGCCGTCCATCCGTCCGTGCTTTGTAGCTCGCCCGAATATGCCGATCCACGTAACGGGCTTTTCGAAACGGCTCTGGAATGCAATCTACCCCTTCCATCGTGGTTCAAGTACACTTAGGTAGTAAGGAAAAGGCACGGGGGTCATCGCCGACCCCGACGGCCGGTTCTCATTGATGACCGGGGAGGGGAATGATGCCATTTCCTAATATAGACCTTATGGGTCGGTCCCATCCAAACATCTGGCAACCTGTCTGATATTCTTGCATTTAGGTGAAAACTATGAGCTGGCCATCGAGTGTGCAAAGACCTACTTGCTCTTCCACCCTGATGATGAAGTGATGAAACAGAATCGGGATTATTATTCGGCCGTTCTGGGATCGGACAAGTTGATAGCGGCCAGACAGGTAAATTGCTCTCCATTTTAAAAATAGCGCCGCAACAAGAACGAGATGAGGTTCAGACGTTGTTGCGTGAAATTCCTTCAGATGATCATAAATGAATCCATCATCATCGATCGGTACAGATCACAAACTGGCTCGTTGTGATGAGCCATAACTTTCAGGTTGATTACAATGAGCGGGTGTGCGGGCGCATCAGCCAACTTGGGATGTGTCAAGCACTTTGCTCGATAAATGAGCAGTACTTGAGTAACTGGATGCGTGTCATGTTCTTTGCATTCCTCAGCGGGGTCGCCGGTCGGTCCTGAACCCGGGCCTTTTCGACAATTGAGGTCTAACCAAATATTTTTGTGGAACCATCAGATTGTGAAGCAGTTTGTTCAGCGTTCCCTGCTGGAGAAAGAATTGATGTACTTTGGATACGAAGCGTTTGGAAGGACATTTATTGATCCCGTGAGTATTTGCCGGCGTTTATTTGCAATTGAAACGGACCGCGGTTGATTGATTGATTGATTGATTGATTGATTGATTGATTGATTGACTCATTCGTTCCATTTTGATTTTTGGATTTTATTAAGGATACCTGGACTCCCGAAGATATCATGCCAAGAAAGCTGAAAGACAAACAGAAGTAAGCGCCCACATTTCTTTTAGCCATTTGATTCCCATCGATACTGATTGAGTTCTCTTCTGACTATCAATATCCATTGGTTGTCTGCGTCTCAGGTCTGACAGAGAGACAGCAGCCAGGATTACAGAGGAAATAGGAAACCTGATGAAAGAGATTGAAACTCTGGTGGAGGAAAAGAAGAAGGACTCCACAGACTTGGCAAACGTGGTCGTAGCTACGCAAGAAGGTGACCGTTGCGATCCACGCTATACGGACTAACTGGCTGCTGTACAACGTGATTGAATTGCAAACTTGACTCCAGGTGGAAGTCCCATTTACGACAACATTAAAGTGAGCATGACATCCGCGCAGCTGAACGGCTCTCAACGGGTCTTGCTCGACGGGGTCATCGCCGATGACGAGTGCGCCGAGTTGCATCGTCTTTCCAACGTGAGTGAGTGAGTGAGTGAGTGAGTGAGTGAGTGAGTGAGTGAGTGAGTGAGTGAGTGAGGGAGGGAGTGAGTGAGTGAGTGAGTGAGTGAGTGAGTGAGTGAGTGAGTGAGTGAGTGAGTGAGTGAGTGAGTGAGTGAGTGAGTGAGTGAGTGAGTGAGTGAGTGAGTGAGTGAGTGAGTGAGTGACTTTTCATCTGATGTGTTGTACTTTATTTGGAAGAAGAAAAACAAATGGAATTCCAACGTGGCCGCTGCGATGGCCCTTTAGAGCGATGCTTTTCGTTTGTTTTCATGACCGAGCTCTGAGCTTTGACGATGACTTTGAAGGTGAAGCTCCACATTCCTTTCTCTCGGACTATACAATAGCGTGTTCTGCAGGGCACACTGTTCATTGAAACTTGTATCCAAACAATCAAATGGCGTCATATGGTTAGTGGCCTCGGATCTGTGGGATTCATCTCCAAAGTCGTGAGAAAGCTGCCTAACCCAGATTCGATGGAACCTTTGCGTACATGATGCTCTTGCCCGCCAAGTCGTCATTTCGACTTGTCGTTCCTTTTTTCGCCGTCTCATTTCTAGGCAGCTGCCCTCAAAGGCGATGGCTACCGGGGACAGCCTTCCCCCCACTCCGCCGGGGAAATGTTCCAGGGAGTCACCATTCTCAAGGCTCTGAAGGTTTCCAAACACAAAAGGAGACATCGCAAGCGTTGACAGTGGAAGGGGGGGAAAATGTTGGGCTGACTTTGAATTCCCTCCCTATGCCAATAGCTGGCCCAAGAAGGAAAGGTTTCGCTCAAGGCCGTCCGTCTGTTCTCCGACGTAGGCGAAAAGGTGAGGAGGCTTTTGGAGTCCTACTTTGGCTTGGCTTCCCCGCTCTACTTCTCCTATTCGCATCTGGTGTGCCGATCCGCGATTGAGGGTAAGTAAGTGGTTTGCGTCGCCGTGTATACGTGGAGGCATGCGTGGGATTTTTGCTTCAGGCACGCTGGTAATAACGGGACAGCCGGCGGTTTTTGCCGAGAGACAAATGAACCATCACGTACGGGGGAGAACGTGTCGTCTTCTCGTTGTGGTTCAGGGAAGCAAGAAACGCGTAACGACCATCTGAGCCACTCCGTTCACGTTGACAACTGTCTGCTGGTTTCGGAGCTCAACGAGTGCTTCAAGGAACCGCCCGCGTACACGCATCGAGATTTCAGGTGACTCGCCGGAGATCGCCTGCGTGCGTCGGCTGCTCTTTGTTTACCAATGGTGTCTGGCTTATTTCCACAGCGCCATACTTTACCTGAATGATGACTTTGAAGGAGGCGATTTTATTTTCACCGAATTAGATGCCAAATCCGTCACGGTACGTATTCACCGGTGCTCCGATGGACCTTTTCACGCAAAGGCTCGTCGTACTCGGATCCGTTCGGCACTCCTTTGTGATTTCCCTAGGCGGTGGTCCGCCCGCAGTGCGGCCGCGTCGTTGGATTCGGAGCGGGAAAGGAAAACCCGCATGGCGTGAGGGCTGTCACAAAGGGACAGAGGTGTGCTGTGGCACTGTGGTTCACCTTGGATCCGGCTCATGAGGACAAGGTGTACCTCCCTACCGACCGAGCTCCCTATCCCTTTTGAAAATTGAGTCATACCACAAGGGTCAACTCATTCATGTCATGTCATATCTACCTCTGCTTTGTAGGAAAGACTTCAAGCTCAGCATATGTTTGAGACGTTTGCTAGCGCTTTGATGCCAGGCTTTGACTCCAAAGGGCCAATGCTGACACAATTAGCCGGAGAGACTGAGCAGGCAAAAGCAAATCATCAACAAGGAGCTCCAGACGGGGAGGAGCAAGTTGAAACGTATCCCGGACAAACTGAAAAAACGGTTGAGGTCAAGAAAGATGGAATTCCACCTGTTGACGTAGATGGAAAAGACACACTCAAAACAAAAGTCGAGCAGTTGGAACAAAAAAATGCCAGCAAAATGGATCACAAGAGCACAGGCTCTCACAATGGCAAGGAGGAGTTGTAATGGCATTTTCGCTCTCAACAAATAAAAAGACAGTGGGGTTTCTGACAAAAATCTTTGCTACTTCTTTCATATGACGGACCAATTGAATGTTGGCGTAACGCGTGATGTCGCTATAAGATAAGAGGAACTTTATTAATCTCACGTGTGAGAAACTGCATGTAACAACAGCTCGATTTACAGGAAGGTACAAAGTCAAAGTCTGCTTTATTGTCAACATCTTCACATGCCGAGACACCCAAAGACATCGAAGTTGGGGGATAAAGGTGCAAAAAGAGACTTCTGTGCGTGACGTTGAGCAAATCAGTTCATTTAGCCAGCTCACATTCTGACAAGTTTAACACGTAAGATCACTAACCATTAGCAATGTCGAACTACGGAACTGGCAGAAACTTTAGCCAGGAGTGCAATAACGTGTGTAAACGTGGCCATCTTCAGCGGGGTGGCAGGCAACCGCATCCAGTTCCTGGGGCACGTGACGTCGTCCGGAAATGACGTGCAACGAGGCCGGAACGACAGCCTTTTGAGAGAGGAGGACACAGCCTGCGAATTGGGACGAACACAAGCAATGGTCTCCCGGCTGAGGTGCGTTACCCACAATCCGTTGCGAATTTCAGCCAAAATAGTGGGAGACTGGCGACGTACGCTAAACTCTTCTTGTGCCCCAAAAAATCAAACATGCCTTTTGAAGTGTCGACATCGAATTACCACATTGTACATTCCCATTTTTTACAAATGGGAGTGACTAACCTACCTACCTACCTTTTTAAAGGCAGTCAAACGTACGTATATTGTCCAATCCTAGTTACCGTCAACTAGCGACCTTTTACAAATAGTGCCTAAGGGGACACCTAGCCCGTGGTTTCACTTTCTGACTGCTTTGACTTCTTTCTATGTATGTTGGCTAACACGGGTCCAACACGCACGGCGTCAAATCGATGAGGAACAAAAAAGCAAAGCCGTGCACTTGCATGCGAGTATTTGGACAGGAAGGACCGCAGTAGTGGGAGCTGTCTCGAAGGACAGAACGCCGCGACAAACATTGAACCATTTGAAGGGTGCAGGCAGAGGATTTTTAAGCCTAACACCAATGGCGGTCAACTGGCAGGCGACCATTTGCGACTTTTTCCGTAGTCCCTCCCGATTTGTCTCGTCCAAATCGGCGGATGTTTTCCTGGCGGAGTTGCTCCACGAGCTCCGCAATGACAGAGTTCCCAACGGTGTCAAGGTAGGATGATCCTGATCCCGTCTTTCTCTGGATAGCCTTCGGCGCTTCTCATTTGTGTCGTGATGGTAGTCATGACTCAACTTTGAACTTTGGGGCCATCGAATAAAGTCTTGCAACCACGAGAAGCAAACAAAGTGCGCAAAACAGCTATATATTTTCAAGTATGATCGTGCCTGTACTTATCCCTGCTTGGGTGCGACCTTTGTCCTCAAATTGTAACATATCCCACAATCCCGTGCGTGCGTGCGTGCATTCGATCGATCGACTATAGTAGAACGTTGTCAACGAAATGAAGAAAACAATGTCACTATAGAATTGGGAAATGGTGATTAGATTTCATGTTAAGATTTGAGACAGTTACGAAATTTCAAAAGCATCTTGTAGGAATGGCCCGATAAAACCGTCCCAAAAAGTGCTGCGTCACCCGTGTGCTAAACAATCGTATAGCATACTTCAAGTGAAAGTCCCCTAACCCTAAAATGCAAGGTAATGACTTTGACTTTGACATGTCGCTCTTCTCAGGTCCATCTGCTGGCCCCGCTATGCGAGCAACCGGCACTCCTGTGTCCCACGCTCTCTGCTGGCGAAGAGACGGTCCTGGAGCTCCTGTCGGTCTTTGCCCACTGTCGCCTTCCGTGCGTTCCATTTCGCAGCAGCCTCCTCGTCGCTCTGACTTCGGTCCTCATCTGTAGCTCTTGCGTGAGCACCAAAGTCCGCGTCTGCGTGGACTTTCTGGATCTGCTCCTTCAGATAGCGCAGGACACGTCCGCCTCGCACGCTGACGCTGCTCTTCTCTTGCGAGGCGTAGCGTGCGAATGCCTCCGAGAGCTGGAGACGTGCCGCCCCGGCCTTCTGTCCCAGCGCCTGGAGCTCATAGGGGAGCTTTGGAGCAAAGAAAACTCAAGACTTCATCAGCCGTACGCCAGACTAAATAGTTTGGTGTTGAAAAATGCTGTTTACCGGCTCGCCGTGGATCCCGGCTCAGGGAACGACGATCTCAAATTACTGTTGGGGGAGAAGGAGCGGGAGGCCGAGCGCCAATGCCGTCCGACGGATAAAGAGGCGGCCGCCTTCTCCTCCCTGGCGATGGGAACAATGCCTACTCTTCAGACTGGGCAAGACTGCAAGGATTTGCGCACGGTGCTGTCCACCACCCTGGAGAACTCTTTCCTTTTGACTCCACCGTGTCAGGCGGAAGTTCTCCGCACACTGGTGCAGGTTGTCGCCATGGTGCCTGTCGTTCGACCGTCCATATTTCGAGCTCAGCTTCTGCGTCTGCTCGGAACCGGCCAGGTTAGTAGTCTTTGCCGCTAAAGTTGTCCGTTGACTTGTTTTCTAGCAGGGCGGCACACTGGTTATCACGTCCTCCTCGCCGTGCGGAGATTTGAGTCGACTCTATCTAGACCAGGGGTCTCAAAGTCCAGTCCTCGGGGGGAAGGGGGCGCATTCCTACATGTTTTCCAAGTTTCCCTCGTTCAACACACCTGATTCAAATGGTCAGTTCCTCCTCACGTTCTGCAGGAGCCTGGAGTTTGAGACCCCTGGTGCAGACGGAGTCCGTCCTTGCCAGAGAGGTGACACATTTTCAACGTAATGGCTGTGAGGGAGGAGCCTTTGTAGATGGAGTTGGGGCCCGAGCAGCGACCGACAGTGAAATAGAATAGATCTTGATTGTCATTGTCACACATGTACAATATCTTAGCCTCTGCTACTTTTCGATCCATTGTCAACAATGATTATTATTGGGGTTTTTTTTCTCCTCCCTCCCTCCCTCCCTCCGTCCTGCCCTCCCCCCAGGTTTGCCTTCTTCATGTTACTCTGCTGATGAAGTGCGCGTACACGGACAGCCTGTTCAGCACCGACGACGAGGCCTTCGTCCTGCGACGCTTAGTGCTTCTCTCCCAGCATCCTCTGCTGAGTAAAGCAGAGCAACTTTTCTTTCTGGACTGCATGCTGCATTTTCCTGAGAACAGGCCGATTGGCTGCGGAATCGGTGTGGAAAGTCTGCCCGTGCTGCTAACGCCCCAATTGGCGTACCCGCTCTGGCCCGCCGTACTCCACGATGACGCGACTATGCTGGCCCGCTTCAATCTGCTTTTGCTGCTACACCAGGAGGAGGGCGAAAGAGACGGCGACGGAGAGGAAGGCGCCACCGGTCTGGTCCTCCTCTACCAACACCTCGGCTCGCTGCTCGACATTGTGACAAGAGGACACGGTCCAAAGATGGCGGTGGCCTTTTTCAGGGCACTTTTCCTTTTTCTTGTCTCTTTTTGCCACGTGCACAAATTGGCCAACAGTCTGGCAGACCAACTGTGCGCACTTTACGGCCGCCGAAGCGACCTGGCTCTCCACCTTCTCAACTTGGCCGACCGGACTCGCGACTCCTTCCCCGAACGCGGTTGGTCGGCGAGACTCTGCGGAGCCTTGCAGCGCGTTATCGTCGAGGCGCCGCCCGCCCAGTTCACCGTAACGGACCTCCGTTGGCACTTGAAGGTGCTGGCGCGGGTGGCAGAGGAAGGGCACCTCTCGCAGCTGAGCACGCTGCGGCTCCTCGCCGACGTCACCCTTTGGCCTCGGGTGTGCACGAGCGCCGACTGGCGTCTGGGAAACGGCGTGCTGCGCATTTGCCGGCGCTTGATGGCGCATCCCGGCCTGGACGCGTTACTTCCCTCTCTGGCCGACGTCCTGCAACATCTCATGCGTCACTACGGCGACGCGGACATTGGAGATCACGCCCGACTCTACTACAGCCTTCTGACGACGCTCTCCAAAGAGAAATTGGCGGCGGGGATGGCGACGCGGGCTTTGAGCGAGGAAGGAGCCAATAAACACTCGCTCTCCTGCATCGTGGCAGACACCGAGAGACTGACTAGCATGCTAACTGTTCACCGGACGGACGAAGCCGCCTTCAGGCTGGCCGAGTCCGAATATCCCCAGCCGAGCCCCAGTGAGACGGAGGGCTGCTGCCCGCGAGCGGACGCATACGGGCTTGCCGGACGGAAGCGGTCGCACCTCACCTTGAAGTACCAGCTCCATCATAGCGTGTCCAAGCTCTCCTGCTCGGATCAGGTCTTCAGCCTCCACCTGCGCTTCAACTTCAGGGGCAGTCATTACGAACAACTCTGCGACTTGAGCGTGCCCTGTCTTTTTCCAGAGAGATTGGCTCCCGCGGTGGAGCTTCTATTGAAGCCCCGCTTGGCCGTCCCCGTCACCCTGAGTGCCAGCGCTATGTTCAGCACCGTCAATGACCTTTCTTGGTATACTGTACTGCCGGACATCCACGTGTGTTTTCGGCAAGCCTTGTTGCCGTTGGCTGGGGGAACACTTAACAAGTTGCCTCTTTTTCAGGACCTTTGGGACCAAATAAGTGAGGAAGAGCAAGCAGATTATGCTCGCGCCTTGTTTTGTTGCCAGCTGCAAGCACAAGAGCTGAGGTCCGCGGTGGAAAACCAGTTGCGCCCGTTCATGATACCAGATTCAGCCAAGAAAGATGAATTCAAATTGTTTTTTTTCATTCCCCCACAATTTCACATCCTGCTGAAAATCATTTCACAAGAGGATGCGGTCCATTGCAGGATCGCTACGGATAACTGGCGGCTACTGCCTCATATCGGTTCTTTTCTTGCTAACCTATTTACTAAGCCTTTGCCCAAAAAGGTCGCCGAGGTTTTGGTTTGACCTGAAAACTGTCACCATATATTTTGCCCTCAATAAATTGCTTCATGGAACTGATTTCACACGTAGTGGTTGTTGTTGTTTTAAATACCAAATTTGTGTGAGTGTTTTCACGTGACTTTTGTGGACCTCCTGTATAAAGCCACCTCATGAGCTGGTGGTCAGTTCCACATTGCCTCAACTTGTGATGAGCGCCCATGTAAATCACTTAAATGTAAATTCCTACAGTTCTAACTTTAAATTGATGCCCGCTAATTGCCAAAGTTAGCAAAAATTCACATTTCAAAGTCAAAGTGTGCTTTATTGTCAACATCTTCACATGCCGAGACACACAAAGACATCGAAATGACGTTTTCCCTTCGTTTTCTGCATCACGAAACCAACATAAAAATGACATCACTTTTTTTTGTGTCATTTCTACATTCGTTCAAACTATTCAGCATGTTCAGCTCATTGGCAGTCTTTGAAAAAGGTCATTCAATGTCATTCCACAAGCCTCTCAACCTTCACACGCAATTTATGTTCTCGAGTTTTGTACATTTCTTTGTGTGAATGACTCAAACGCGCGTGCACGCACACACAGGTCAAATCGCGGAAAGAATTGTTGACACAAATCTCTCCCCGTAAACATCTTCGGAAGCGCTACCCAATCGAGCCCCTGCACGGTCGCCACGGAAACCCCATGGCGTAGTTGCACGTCAGTTTCGCTTGCATGGGCCTGGCTGCCTGCCGCCTGCCTGCCTGCCTGCCCGCCTGCCTGCCCGCCTGCCTGCCCGCCTGCCTGCCTGCCTGCCTGCCTGCCTGCCTGCCGTGGATGCCGGCGAGCAGGGGGGGGCGGTCTTCTCAAATGCGAAGAGCCGTGGCCGAATAAGAGCCCAATAACATAGACAGGAGTACCTCAATAAAATGAGTAATTGCAGATAGGCTGCACTTTTAAATAAATGCATTCGTTCGCCTGGAATTGATCGGATACACCCCACGAATGCAGTGGATTTGTAAAGAGCTAAGGATTTCACTTTGTTTCTTTTTTTCTTTTTTTGTGGGAGACGTGGAGAAGTTTGTTTCCGTCCGCTGCAGAGCGACACTTTGGAAGGCATAGGGAGACAGGAGACACCGCGGCCGACGGACGGGCCTACTGCTATGATTGGATTTGATGTTGGGCTACTCCAAGGAATTTGCCTCGTTTGTGCAACTTTATCATGCATCTTTAGGTCAGTGACTGATTCTTATGCTAGTTAAGGGTAACATTATCATCGGTTGTACGAGACAGTGACATTCTTGCAAAATGAATGTCATTTTGGCACAACTAAGAAGCTAACATAGCAAGCTAATTATTTACCACCCACTGAAGTTATCACAGGTAGTGGGATAGCGTCTGCTGTCTGTACTATTTCATGATTGTGCGACCTGAATGTCTCCCAAACATGAGTCCACCAACAAGGGTGCTTGGTTTGTTGTGTACGCGCGCGCGCATGTATGTATGTTGTGTATGAACGTTGTGTGCGTGCGCGCGCGTGTGTATGTATTTATACACACACGCACACAAAATGTATGTGTTAAAGTACACCATGTTAGTTGGGAGTGTTTATCCAGCAAGCATGAGAACCGACGCCCGCTATTGTTAGTTAATTAATATCGGAAAGTGCCCAAAGCCCGTGGTCAGTTCACCAAAATTCAACTTATGCCATGAGTTATGTCAAATACTAAGAGTTGCAACCAAATTGTAGGATTTGTATTTTTGCAATTTGTTTGATCGTTTCGTCTCATCGTTATGATAGCAACGCTAAAAGGGCCCAGTCGCGTTTTCCTCAAATATCCTCGATGCAGTTAGTTAGTTAGCTAGCTGGCTGGCTAGCTAGCTAGCTAGCTAGCTAGCATCTATGTGGCTTGTGTTAGCAAGAGCGACCAGCTGCTCTTAGAGTTTACTTTGGCTCCAAAAATACTTTTCGAGGGAGAAGCAGTTGGGTGATTCCAAGACATTATCGTTGTTAGTTTACCATACATGTTTTTGCCCGTTTGCGCTGTTTTGATAACTTGTGTGTTTGGCGACATTTGTAACTTCCCTCGGGCGTGTGAATCCGACATGGATGTGGCTTGTGTTAGCTACCAAAAGTGATCAACTGCTCTTGTAGCTCACGTTAGCTCTCCCCCCCCCCCGAAAGAAAATTGACATTCATCATTCTAGCAAACCTTTTTTGGACATAATTGAGATTTTACGATCCACATTTAGGCCCGTTTTCATAACGTACATCTATGGCTACATTCCTAACCTCGCCCGAGCGTGTGAATCCGACTCAAAGCTCGGCTGTTGTTGATGTTTTTTTTTTCCTTCTTCTTTTTTGGTACCCCCTCCGTGCGGGCAATCGACGGAACCGATCCGCTTGGTTAGTGACTTGCTGTTCCCTCCCCCACCTTAGCAACCCCCAGCCAGCCCAGCAGCCGTATTTTAGTGGGGAGCTCTTGTTTTGTGTTGGAGTGCAACTATTGCCGCAGAAAGCAAACGTTTGCAAACCTGCTTCTCACTCCAATCCAATGGGCACCAAAGACACATACAGCTTTTCATCAAAGTGTAGTTCAGGTGATTGAGTGGGATAGAATTGGAACGTGCAGTGCTAGTGCTCTCTGTGTTCGGGGTTGCCGCCCGCCTGCCACCTTGCATTTGTGGGGGACACTTGAGCCAATGTTTGCGGCCGGCCGGCCGGCCGGCTGGCCGGCGGAGGGCTCCTGCAATTGTCCTATTATTCAATTGGCCAGCACATTGCCTCGCTTGGTGTTGTACGCATGCATGCATGCTCCATCCCAGGCCGGCCTTCTCGGCTTAGTCACCGTTCATCTCCCAACGTGAAACGCAAAGTTGCTTCGTCTCTGCTCCGAGAGAATCCGAGGGCTCGGCATTGCCCACTGTCTGCTGATCCGTTCTTCCCATTGGGCTTTAGCGTGCTGCGCTGCCGACCGCTGACTCGGAGAGCCTCGAGTTTCCAGATTGGAATATGTTGTTGTCTTAAATGAGAGACATCTCTCGAATTGTGAGTCCATGGCTTTGTGTAACAAGTGCCTCCCCTCTTGTGTGTCCACAGGTCCCCCACCCCCCCCATGAGTGTCAGCCGAGGGCTACGGCTCAGCGGCGGCTCCCCGACAGCGGAGTGGTTGCTCACTGTAGTCGGAGCCCTTTAATTTGTCCTCACCCTAACCCAACGCCATCCTGTGCTGCTAGCCCTCGCTGTAGCCCGTCCGCCCGCCCGCCCGCCCTCACTCCCCTTCCTCCCCCACCCCCCCTTCCCCAACCACCCGAGTGTCGCTGTGCCGGACGGACGTCATGAGCATAGTAATCACTCTAGGAGTCACCACACCTGAAACGTCTTACACAGAAATGGCTGCTGGATTCGAGTAAGTTTTCCATGCGTTACGCTGGCAAAAGATGGCACCCCGACACCACACGTGAGACTTTTCGGTCGAATACAAAAGCGTCTTCTCGATTGGAAAAGAAAGCCAGAAGAAGAGAAAAAGAGCAAGGTTGTTTGGTGTCGGCTCAAAGGTCGCATCAAATGACGCGTCCGCATTCAAAGTCAAAGTCTGCTTTATTGTCAACGTCTTCACATGGCGAGACACACAAAGAGATGGAAATGACGTTTTCTCTATCCCGCGGTGACAAGACATAGCTTGACATTTAGCTCCATCTCGCGTGTCTGAAGAGGCAAGACTGTATCGAGCATTTTCTTTACTGCCATGAGGTTACGCTTAACGTTGATTTTGAACATTTCAGCCCTGAATCTGTTGAAGCAAGCCCCGCCGTGAATGAGAAAAACTTCAACAACCACACTTGTGGGAGTGCACAAAGTCATGGGTGTTGCGGACTACCGTATGCTGTGAGTACAAATGACTCTTTCCTTAGTTGCCTTTTGGTGCAACCACTGCTCAAAAGTGATCGCAAATAGCAAAATGTATTCCAGGGGCCGCGGCCGGAAACCTCTCATTGACTTTTGCAAAGGGCTATTCCATCGTGCGGCACTTTTGGGTTGTCGACCTGGGCTCTTTTCAACTGCAGCGCCATCTTTTCCCTTTGCTCTCGATCTACCGTGCCGAGCGAGGCTCAGTCTGTGATTCTCCAGGGTGGCTCCCTTGTTTTAGGCTTCCATTTCCTCACCTTCTACTGTTTTTCCACTTTCCCCGTTGGCTGAGCACGCATCCACATGTTGCGTGCAGAAAAAATGTCACTGGAGGCTCTGATGGCAATTTGTCCATTCCAAATCATTGTGAATCCATCCAATGAAGGACTCCATAATTGACGTGAACATCTTTGCTTCAACATCTGAATACGCAAACAAGACGTTTTGGGCAAGGTTTTGTACGCTGAAATTGGGTCCTTATTTAATCCATTGAAATCCGGAAGGAAGGCTTGCTTGCTTTCAATTCCTCCCCCGTTTATCCATTTCATTTCCTGCCAAGTCCCCTGAAAGGGGGGACGCTTTAAGCAGGCCAGGCCAGGCCGGGCCGGGCGCCCCGTCCCGCCCCGCCCCGGCGCGCCGCGCCGCGCCCGGCTGAACGCTCATCCCCGTTGCGGGAAGTCTGCTGCTCTTTCCAAGTCCAACTATGAAATTTTGATAAGCAGACCTCCGGTGCTGACTGGCAGCGCGACGCCACCGCATCTCCTGCGACGGCTGCGTGGACGGAGGGAGATTCTTGCCTACACGGACGGCTGACACGCCCAGGAGGTCCAGCGAACAAGGTGCTCCTGCCTGGCTGCCTCAGCGGCGGTGGCTAACGTGGGTGGGCGCTGGTGGGCACGGATGGAGCTTTTTGCTTGTCTTGACGCCGGGCGTCTGTGACGCGGAGCCCCGTGTCTGTCTGGCGAAAGGCTGAAATTGTTCTGCTAATCTTGTCTCTTTAGCTGTCGAAAGCTAATTGCGCCTCGACGAGACACGGGAGCTTTCTGGCGTGTGTCTACCTGCCTGTCTGCTCATGGAGCTCTAACAAGTAAACGGCGGTCAAAACGATCAGCAAGCGCCACCAAATATCACATGCACATTCCTAATACTGTCTGCTTCGACGTGTACAAATCACCTTCTTCAGCCTCCCCTCCCTTGTAAGCTTTATTCAGGGGTGATGGATGGATGGATGGCTGCATGGATGGATGGATGGATGGATGGCTGGATGGATGGATGGATGGACGGACGGAACGGATGGACGGACGGAACAGACGGATGGACGGAGTCGAGGCTCCGCCGGGAGGTAGAATCTCAGATTGGGACGGGGCGCTGTGCTTTTCTTCCCGGCTGTGGAACAGTGGAGCCACTCTACGCCCTGGGCAGGGTCTTCCAGGGCGTTCCTACTCCTTGATGTGGGCACACTGGTCGGTGATGGCAGAGTTTGGCCCGCTGTCACAGATAGACCGTTTTTGGAGGCAGTCCGGCCGGCCGGGTCGGTGGCGGCCTCGGTATTTGCCGACGCTGCGGTACCGTCGTTTCTTCAAGCGTTTCCAACTTCATTTCCAACTCAGTCGGTCGGTAGCTGAGTGCAAAGCGCCTACGAGGAAAATGAGCACCTCCAAATCTGAGACCGTGGTGGGGAAAAAGGTGGCAAAATGCAACGCTCATTTTGTTTTGCATTTGTTTAATTTCACGGTTGACCTAACATTTATCACTCCCTGCCACTGCAGTTGCCTTTCTTTAATGGCCATCATGTATTAAAAGTTGCATTTGTTTTTGGACAAGGAAACCGAGCGTTTTTAGTCAGTGTCACCATATGCCCATGTATTTTTTTGCTACCACGGCCTTTGACGTGTGAAGGCATTCATCTTGTGTAAGCGTCATGTACTTTGGACTGTTTTTGCCCTCACGTTTCCCTCTTTTGCCTGGAAAGAAAAAAAAAAAAACAGTCTCCCGTTGTGTGTTGTCAGGATCACAACTATGGAGCCCCCCCTCCTCCCACACCACCCGCTTCCCCGCTCTGTCAAAGCACGGTCGGGCGAACGGATCTCAACGGCGCCGTCCGCGGTTCCCGTTCCAGCCAAACGACGGAGGACAACTCGGCAGACAGCGACAGCTCCTCGGAGGAGGACGGGCCGTCGGCCGACTGGTGTCACTGCGCTCTCATGTCGGATGGCCTGTTTGTTAAATGTGACCGCTGCAGGTGAGCCGCGGACAATGTGCCCTGTCTGTATCCCAGCGAAAAAAGCCTGACATATACGGCTACACACTAGCCTCCAAAAGTTGCGGGCCCGATGAATACGTGACAAGTCATGTCGAACTTGCTGCAAATGTCTCCCATGAAATGACTTGTGTATGGCGCATAGTATGTTTGTAAACGTGCAAATCCATGTGACTGATGTATTGGTTGAAGCTGCGTTGATTTCCTCCTCATCCATCGGTTTCATTGCCACTGGATGTTGTCAACTCTAATGTTCCATCATGTTGTTTTGTCGCAGGGGCCTTGATGGGAGGAAAGCAAGGGATGGCCAGCGCAGGAAAAGGGAAATGGTCTCAGGTATTTGACTTCACTTCACTTTGCATCCGTTCCCGAAAAGAGCGACGACGGACTTGCGCTTTCTCGGTAGCCGCAGAAAGCAGCGCCACGGAAAGCGGCGATGAAGAAGTATCGCCTTCCACCGTCTCTTACACTGCCACCCAGCATACACCCACCAGCATCAAACTGACTGTCAACAGGGTGAAAAGAAGTAAATCCAAAAAGAGGAAAAAGAGCGCCGAAAAAGCCAGCGCCACGCCAAAGGGCAAGAAAGTCAAAGTATGTCACGCGAGTACTCGTTGCCACCACCACCACATCTTTTCAAAAAGGACTCCTTTTTCACGCCGTGTGTTCTCTCAGGCTTTTCGGGAGGGTTCTCGCAAGTCTATGAGGATGAAGGTACGACCCGCGGCCGGCCGTCCGCTACGTGCACGTAGTGAATGCGCTTTGACTCTGTGCATCTTTTCCTTTGTCAAGAACTCCACCACAGAGGCCAGCGCGCTGGACGGGATCACGGCCGAGGGATGGGAGAGTAGAATCCGCAAGTGGACGGAGCAATACGAGGAGGCTTTAGCCAACCAGTACAGCGCCGACGTCCAAACGCTGCTCCGGCTTCGCCGCGCCGTCGGAAGCGCGGAAAGCCCACCCGTCGGTCTTCCGTCCGTCGCCGCCGCCGATACCATCGACCGCACCCAGCTGGCCTGTAATCACACTGTGCTGGGCTCACAGATGCAGGTTGGCCCGGCCGTCCTTCTTGAATAGATTGCCGTAGGAAGTGGGCTTCAGGATGTGTGCGTTCCCTACCGTTGAGAGGGGGAAAGGCTCGCTTCGCTCAGCTGCGTGGGGCTTTGAGAGCCGCAGACGGAGAAAGAGACAGGCGGCCGCGCAGGCAGGCAGCCACGCAGGCAGGCAGCCGCGCACGCAGGCAGGCAGACAGGCAGACAGACAGACGCAGACAGGCAGGCAGACAGACAGACGGGTGGGTGATCCATCCAGGAGCAAAACAATGTTTACGGCAACCTTACTGGCAAAACAGCGTATTGGAAAATGCATCTCTTGAAATGTTGCTTTATGGCTCGCCCGCAGCTGCAGTTGGGACGTGTAACGCGTGTGCAGAAACACAGGAAGATCCTTCGTGCCGCCAAGAACCTCGACCCCGACGTCCTTATTATCGAGTATCGGGGGAAGGTCATGCTCAAGCAACAGTTTGAGGTCAATGGGCAATTTTTTACAAAGTAAGTACAAAGTACTTTTCTTTCTTGGACAAGGCAAAGGACATGGTTTTAAAGGAAAGACACTTGAAAAGTGCATTTTATTCACTCCTTAGATAGACACATGTAGTTGCATTGTGATGGGGGCAAAGTGAGTGCACTTCTTTTCCACAAGTACCTTGCGCAACACAGGCCATGTGCCATTTTTCTTTCAGGCCCTACCCTTTTGTCCTGTTTTACTCCAAATTCAATGGCGTGGAGATGTGTGTGGATGCAAGGACCTTTGGAAATGATGCCCGCTTCATTCGAAGGTCCTGCACACCCAACGCCGAGGTGAGTTCTCTGCAGCTGATTCCCACTTGTGGGAGAATAACCTACGGACTCCTTTTGTCAGGTGCGTCACGTGATTGCCGGGGGTATGATCCATCTGTGTATCTATGCCATCGCTCCGATTACGAAAGATGCCGAAGTCACCATCGGATTTGATTACGAGTTCAACAGCTGGTCAGTACCGCTTTTTCCTTTTGTTTTGTTTGTTTGACTTCGCAACCTAGTATTTCTTGTTCGGATAGACACCATGTGCTTATTTAGCGCCTTTTATTGCCGTGTGCTCCAATTAACCCGACCGCTCGTTTGTTCTGATATCCGTCCATCCATCAGCAATTACAAAGTGGACTGTGCTTGCCATAAGGGAAACCAGAATTGCCCTGTGCAGAAACATAACGTGAGCCCCGGGCAGAGCTTAGCGACGCTAGCGCCGGCCTCCCCTTTGCTCGGTGCTGAGACGCGGCAGAGAAAGGCCCGCAGAAGAGAACTCCAGGTTTTCCCCATTAGCGACCACCACCAAGAGGCCAAAGAAGTGCAAAGAAACAGCGATGCGGAGGTATGGAGCCCAGTATGTCCATAACAAGGCAGTTTAGCTCCAAACAAATTCCAGGCTCTAATCACTGCTTTGCAAAGCCTTACCTGTAAGCATGAATCATTATCTGCAATTAGGGACTGTTGGATGAAATGAAGATGCAAGAGGCTGAGGAAGGAGAGGTGGAGGAAAATGGAATTGTCGTCGGCAATAAAAAGGTTTGTATTGACCCGTCTGTCGCATTACAGCCGAATCTCGATTTTGCCCCCGCTTTGGGGTCCGCAATTTTGGAACTGGGCTCACCCTGAAAGCGCGTTATCGCCAAAGTCTTGGACGGGGAAAAACAATTTGGGGTCGCCAGGGACGTTCTGTCCTCGAAGCAGAAGTCATGAGAAGCCCTTCATGATGGCCCACTTCTTCTCATCAAATGATCGATTGTCACGGAAACTGAAGGACTAGTGCTAAGATTTACGCGCTAGTTATTTGACTCCGTACGGTCTTTGGGCTCCGTGACCAAAGCGCGTCAAATCAAGGTTCGACAGCTGCCATTTGGATCATGGCCTCGTGTTTGCCTTTGAATCCAAATGTTTTGTTCAATTTGTCTCGGATTTCAGACCGTGAACACTCTCGAAAAGAGACGAAGGAAGACGGGAGCAGATGTAAAGGAAGATCCAGGTGTCGAAACAGAAGAGGGAACGAGAGCCGCCCCCGTCGCCCATAACGCAGGAGTGGGCGTCAGCACGCGTCGCGCTACCTATGTCACAGTCAGTAGTACCGGTATTAGGAGGAAAGAAAACCAGTCTATTCTAGAGCTGTATTTACTGATGTTTTTCATAGGAAACGATTGAAGGGAAATGCTCCTTACCAAATCTGCCCGCTCCCGTCGCCCCTCCTAAACCGGCACGCTCTGCTAAACCACGTCCCAAAAGCCGAATGTCTCGGTACCGCTCCAGCTCGACCCAACGTGCCAGGCGGCAACGGCAAGCGCTAGCCCAGCAGGCCGCCGCCGCCGCCGTAGCAGCTCCTTTGCCCGAGCAAAATGCCGGTCTAGACGAGGACGCTTTTCACGGCCCGTATGGTTTGGAGTTGGGCCAAAGGGAGAGCGGCGGGATGGCCGCCGGACAACTCTTAGATGAAGATGGCCAGGCTCTTAACTGCATCAACAGAGGCAACTTACGCTACCCCAAGACCAAAAAGGTTTGATCAGACTTTTGATGTTCACCTTGTGATTTTCTTTTGTTTGCTCGAACTTGCGTTCCAGTCTACGTCCACGGCTTGGACAGTTGTGCTTAGTCAGTCGACGATCGCGTTTTGACTAGGTCCTGCGTTTCTAGTTGACTTCTTTTCATAGCCAATGATTGTCCTTTCAGTACCTGGTGACGGAATGGTTGAATGAAAAGGTTCCTGGAGGGGAGAAGATCCAGCAAGAAGTGGCCGTTGAGCGGCCGCTGCGGATCACCACGGATCCGACCGTGCTGGCCACCACCCTCAACATGTTGCCGGGCCTCTCCCACTCTGTCATCTGCACCGCGCCCAGACACTACATTCGCTTTGGCTCCCCTTTTAATCCCGAGAGACGCCGGCCCCGTCCGCTTCAGTTGGACGGCACCTATGGCTGCTTTAAAAAGGTCTCGCACCCTACGACGGGCTGAGTGAGCTCAGGCTGTTAAACGTTCATTCCGTTGTGTGTATTGAATGAAGAACGTGCTTGTATGTTGATGCAGAGATGGATCAAGCAGGCGGAGGACGAGAGCTGTTTAGCCAGCGTGGCGGACGGCACCGAGTCCACCTCCTCGCAACAAAGCACCAGCGGCAGATCCACCCCCAATCCCTTTTCCAGCGGTATACATTCATGGTCACAGCAAACGGGGTGTGTGCGTGTGCACGCGCGTGCCTGAGACTCCTCCCAATTTTTGATCCTAGAATCCAACGCACCTTTGAAGAAGCGCCGCCACGCCAAGTATACGACGACGGAGACGTCGCAGCTATCCTCTGAGCTTCGCCCGCTGTCGCCCATCACGCCGCCCCTTCCTGAGGACGATGCGCTACTTGCGCATCTTCGCCACCCCTACGGCTCCTCGTTCTCCGACGGCCTGGCGTTTTCGCCCATGACCTCCGTCAGCCGCTGCAACACGCCGCTCCAATTTGAAGTAAGCCAGCCGAGTAGTAAGGTCGACTCGTTTGTCGCCATGCCGTTGGCGCCAATAGCTCTACGCTCGGTACAGCTGCCTGCTAAAGATGGCCTTCCTTCCTTCCGTTCACCTCGCTTAACAGCCACGAGACGGTTTTTCAAGACAAGGTTGTCAATATTTGGGTTGTATGGTTGACGCCGGCAAGTATCTAACAGCCTCCTCTGCGTTTCTAGAATATCTCGTCCCCCGAGGCATCGCCCGTCGACCGGCCAGAGTCCGTCTCTCCGGAGGTAGCTCCGTTTGTCGAAAGCTCATTTGTTTGGTATCAATGTTACTTTACCATGTCCGTACGTACGTACGTACGTACGCACCTTGTCATTTTTTTCGTACTTCAGACCGACTCGGATAACCCTCGGACGCAGCTCCCGGATCTTTCGCTGTGCTCTCACTCGGCCGGAGCCGCCGATGATGATTTTTTCCTCCCCGGAGCTTCTTTGAGAACCCATTGCCCGGATCGAACGAGTTCCTTCAAGCCGGTGTCGAGTTCCACGTCAGAGCGAACCCTCCTATCTCGGAAACAGGCTTTCAGGACAGAGTTCAACCTCATCTACACTTGCTCCCCCCTCAATGCAAACTTGGGAAACACCGTGGCCGCTGACGAGCGCTTCTCTCTATCTGAAGGAGGCTTCTCCCCTGGAGAGTCATTACATAATTCCTTGAGTGGCCACGGGCTATTTGGAGACGCAGGTTCTGACTGTACGTCGCCGCCGTACAGCGAACTTCATTATGGCGGCGGCGGCGGCTACCCGGAAAGTAGTACGTCTCCTCACAGCCACAACCCACCACAAAAAAAGAAGGCAAGTACACAACATTCTTCTGCTTTATGAATTTAGTTTCACTTTTGAAGGAAAATGGGACTTTGCAGTAGGTAGGTAGGCAGGCTGTCTGTCAGAAAATGGTGCAAATATGACTATTAAAGACACTGTAGCTTTTACCCTCATCAGCTCCTCCCTCATCTTCTTCTTCTCACCCTCACCTCCTGGCTGCTCTTTGCATACTTTGGCCTTTTCTTCCAAGGCTAGGGGCCAACCCACCAGCATACCATACCGTTCGACTGCTAACAAGGCAAGCGGATAAGCAGGCGAGCGAGATGAAGCTGTCAGAAGTGAATCCAAAACACGGTGAATATTCTCCCCAAGGTGTCTCTCAAAGTGTGCATGTCGACCTTTTCTCGGTCCGTCCGCACCCATGTCCAAACAACGTAACCTTTTGTTAAAACATTGAGTTCAGAGTCAGTCTTCAACCGTTTATTTTAGGGATGCTTAATCATTTTCAGAACTTCATAAGCGTCGTTTTTCCGTTGATCCGATTTGATCGGTAAGCTCACGCAGGAACTGTGGTCAAATGATTTTTACTTTGCAACCAGCTATCCAGCTAACTCAATTTGTTCAAACTTGGAGTCATTACCTCTATTTTGTGTGACGCAAATGGCTTTCAAATGTCTGTCTATCTGTCTCTCTAGCTGTCTGTCTGTCTATCTATCTATCTATCTATCTATCTATCTATCTATCTATCTATCTATCTATCTATCTATCTATCTATCTATCTATCTATCTATCTATCTGGCACAAAATGTTGTGGAATAAAAGATAACATGACGGTTACTTTGTGGCTGTGCCCATTGACTATATTTTGCAAGTTGAGTCAAAGACAACGGGGCCTGCTAGCCAGCCAGGCAGGCAGGCAGTCAGCCAGGCAGGCAGGCACAAGTGAGTCTTGTCATTTCAGCTGTCAACAGACCCAGAGCCAAAGCTGATCACTCAAAATGTTTTGAATAGGAATGAATGAGAACTATTTACCACTGATACTGGTAAGAGAGAGAGAGCGAGAGCGATAATTCTCCAGCCCCTCGTCCATGGATGATTTCCCACAGAAACCGAGGGATCATCATCAGTTTAAAGTCCGCTTTCCAGGCGCCGCTGGGTTGGACTGGATTCTGAATATGGCTTTCTTCCACCGGGGACGGTCCATTGCCATCTCCTGGTTGAGAGTCCTATACTGAGAAAATGTTTGAAGCAAAACTTTTTACACCCGGATGGATGCCCTTCCTGACACCAACCCAAGGGGAAATTGATTTTCTGTAGGGGTTGACTCCCTTAGGCCATTCCTCTCCCGAGGAGCCCACTGGGCAGTGGTACTATTCAACCCATAGTTGGGGGCTGGTTCGTGGGCACCAGGGCCTGTCCACACACCGGTGGGCCTGCGTGTGCCGCACGTCTAGGGGCCAAACCTCCTCCGATCCGAGTCCCTTGTAGTTTAGCCTGGGTCCGTGTTGTACCCAGTTACCATGTGTCGCCGCATGGAGGCACTACATAGGGCTTGCTGTTAGAGAGGCTTTGTACTGGCAGGGAGAGACTTACTCACTCGGCTCTGCACGCTCAAACATGGCGAATAAAAAACTCTTGAATCCTGAATGATCACTATTTGAACGAATTGAACACACGTGCCATTTGTTTCCACTTCAAGTCTGGAATCGAAGCCACATTTCTTTCCACCAGACGAGCTTCCCCTCGCGAGACACTCGTTCATCGCGATGTTTCGGTGTGTCGCAAAAGACTCGACTGAACCGAACCTAGGAGGCGTAAAAGGAGCAATAGGCAGACCGGAAGTGCTCCCACCATACACAATACGTTCCAATTCTGTACGCGAAGCCCACACCCCCACGACTTGTAAACCTAAAACAGCCAGCATGGAGTATGACGGTTACAATTCACTAATAGTGGAAGCGTTTCGAGGTAGAGCTGTTTTGGTGGCAACTTTGCCGGTGTTGTGTCCAAACGTAAACGACGGCCCAATTGTTGCCGTTCGACTGCGAGATTTGACGAGGGCGGGTCTATGCTGCCAGTGAGTCCTACAGGGATACCAAGATGGAAATCCAGGGGCTTTGTGATGCCTCTAACGTGCACTCGCAACATGGCGCTCCTCACGCAGACACGTCGTCGGCGCCCGGGCCACTTTGTGTATCAATCTATCGTTTGCAATCCCAACAAGATGACGCGGATCTCCAATTGGAACCGTCTGAATTTGAAATCAACAACGACGACGACACACCAAGGGCATCTCCGCTTCGCCTACTGGCGGAAAATGGTAGCGAGGTGGATTTTTCGCCAGTCACCAAGATGCGACTCGGCGACGAAAACAACATACACAACAGGCTACTTTGCAACGTGAGCACAGAGGACCGGGGCATCGTGAGTACGTCGACTTTGGTCGTTTCTGCTCGGAGAGTCGACGACGCGGATTCGACATTGCAAATGGCGCCGGCGCCGCCGCCGCCGCTTCCACCCCAACGGGAAGAGGAACTCGCGCGGCAGCAGGAGCAGCGGCGGCAGCAGCAGGAGCAGCAGCAGCAGCTGGAGCTGGAGCAGCAGGAGGAGCAGCAGCTGGAGCAGCAGCAGCAGCAACAGCAACTAACGTTACCATTTCCAGTTTTGCGGCATCAGCGTGGCAACGGAGCCTCCAAGCCGCCGTCACTGACAAGCCAAAACCTCCCCGGGCTGGATAGAATCGCATCGAAGGAGAGCCACAACAACGCCCAAGAGCTCTATTTAGTTTTTAATGTTTATCAAGATGATTGGAAGGGTGAGAGGGACAGACATCGACTAGGCTCCTCGTCTAAAATGTGGGACAACATGAAAAGACGAGGATTGGAGTGTCCGAAAGCTACTCCCGTGGAGTTCGCAAACGCTAGTCATGGGCTTCTTTGCTCTTCCACCCAACCTCCGGATGGGTCCGATTCGACCCAAGTTGAGGATCATTTGACCAACGGCTCTGTAACAACCAAGGTCGGTACGAAAGCAACAGACGATTGCCGCACAGTGGAAGACGTTGTTTTGACCAACAAATATGGCGAGAAATTATGCGGTCAGCTGTGTACAGAAAACGGTGAAGGAAAGGCGTTGCGCGACTTTTCCTTTCAGGCTCGTAATGACTCTTTCATTTCCACAAGTTCGGACATGGTGGAAACCACCAAGGCCTCGCAGTTCATTTTGGATGACGTCGCCAATTCCGCCGCTCTCGCCTCAAATCCCGATTCCAACGGAACCTTTTCTGGAACCATTATGATCAACAATCAGACCATCGTGGTGAGCATCGAGAACGGAACGTTGACTCTAGCTGCCCCGTCTGACGGATATGTTCACAAAGAGGACGATTTGGTCAGCTTAAAGGAGCATTTAGGAATGAAAGGTCACGAAGATATTGTTCTTCTCAACTATGACGGTGGCACCAAAGCAATTGGGAAGATCAGTACCACATTGGCAGTTTCCAGCCACCAGGAAGAGGGCAGGCCAGGCTTGTCCATATGCGACTCTGTGACTACGGGCAACCTAGCTTCTAAGCCCACCTCGAGTCCCGCTCTTCACTCCGGCTCTGTTGTCAAGCAGGAGGCCGCCGCCCAAGTCTTGCGTGAGGAAGAAACCCAAAGCCATTGGGTTAGCGCATCACCTAGCATCGCAAACAAAGACTCGAAATGCGGCGGCGGCGGCGGCGGCGCCAGCGGCGGAGTCCTTTTCCGGAGCAGCAGAGCGATGGCTGTTTCTTTTGCCTGCCCGCAAGCGGGATGCTCGTGTACGTTTGACACGCGGCAAAAACTCAAGGTTCACCTCCTGAACCACGCCGAAGACCCGCGGCCCTACCGATGCACGGTGGAAGGCTGCGGCTGGGCTTTTGCCACGTCCTACAAACTCAAGCGCCATCTTCAGTCCCATAACAAGCAACGGCCGCATACGTGTCACTTTGAAGGCTGCGGCCGCTGCTTCACCACCGTCTACAACCTTAAGGCTCATAGCAAAGTCCACGAGCAGGACGACGCCTTTGTCTGCGAGATCTGCAGCGAGAGGTTCCGCAGCCAAACGCGTCTCGCCAATCACCAGAGGGTCCACTTTGAGCCGCAGAGGCCGCACAAGTGTGAATTCCCAGGTAGGGCGCTATTCTTTCCGAAAACATCTCAAATGGATGACGGGCGCCAAGTGCTTCAAACCGAGACTGAGAGCTTAGCGCTAGCCTAAAATGAGCCACGTTTTAACGCCCCCCCCCTCATTTATTCATGTCTCATTTGGGACGCCACAGGCTGTGAGAAAACGTTCATCACCTTCAGCGCTCTCTACTCGCACAACCGCACTCACTTCAGAGAGACGGGCCATTTCACCTGCACCTACCCGGGATGTGCCAAGATGTACGACAAGGCCTGTCGCCTCAAGCTCCATTTGCGAAGTCACACCGGTAAGTTGACGCTTGACGGGACGACGTGCTTGGCACGGCTTATGGAGCGAACCGTAATGAAAGACATTGATTCCTGTCAGAGAATCACTGGCAGCAGGTTGACTCTCGTGTCATTGAGCATAGATGTGCTGCATGTGTAGCTTGGGGGAGTGGGAACGGCAACTCCACCTCCCCAGCCTGGCTGCCTGCCTGCGTGGCTGCCTGCCTGCGTGCCTGCCTGCCTGCCTGCGTGGCTGCCTGCCTGCGTGCCTGCCTGCCTGCCTGCGTGGCTGCCTGCTTGCGTGGCTGCCTGCCTGCGTGGCTGCCTGCCTGCGTGGCTGCCTGCCTGCGTGGCTGCCTGCCTGCGTGGCTGCCTGCCTGCGTGGCTGCCTGCCTGCGTGGCTGCCTGCCTGCGTGGCTGCCTGCCTGCGTGGCTGCCTGCCTGCGTGGCTGCCTGCCTGCGTGGCTGCCTGCCTGCGTGGCTGCCTGCCTGCGTGGCTGCCTGCCTGCGTGGCTGCCTGCCTGCGTGGCTGCCTGCCTGCGTGGCTGCCTGCCTGCGTGGCTGCCTGCCTGCGTGGCTGCCTGCCTGCGTGGCTGCCTGCCTGCGTGGCTGCCTGCCTGCGTGGCTGCCTGCCTGCGTGGCTGCCTGCCTGCGTGGCTGCCTGCCTGCGTGGCTGCCTGCCTGCGTGGCTGCCCGCCCGCCTTAAGCGCACTCCCCCAACTGACCGCTAAACTCCAATCATTCCCTTCTTTGCCCCTTTGCAGGGGAGAGGCCTTTTGTTTGCGACTCCGAGGGCTGCGGCTGGTCCTTTACAAGTATGTCCAAATTGCTCCGTCACAAACGGTGAGTGGCTCTTCATTGATACAGCCGTTCTTGCTGAAAACAAAAAGTCCCAGACTCCACTCGTCCTTTAACAGCAAACACGACGACGATCGCCGCTTCGTCTGCACCGAAGAAGGTTGCGGGAAATCGTTTACCCGAGCGGAGCACCTCAAAGGTCACACCATCACGCATCTCGGCACCAAGCCCTTCCAGTGCCACGCAGAAGGTATTGTACAGATTGCATCAGCCAAATATGGATGTTATCAGGGCAGTTCAGTAAGTAAGTATGCATACACGTTAGGGGCGTAACGCTTCACCGTGTACGTTTGGTTTGGGTCTTTGCTCTCTTTCAGGTTGTAATGCCAAATTTTCAGCTCGCAGCAGCCTCTACATCCACAGCAAAAAACATAAGGAGGACGCCAGCACCCTCCGGACTCGATGTCCCGTGTCAAACTGCTCCAAGCACTTCTCCTCCCGCAGCACTCTCAAGAGTCACATGCTGAGACAGCATCAGCTCAGCCCTGGTCAGTAAACATTCTTTTCCTTGCGACTTTCTTCGTGAGGAGCTTTAACCCCAGCCCTGTTCTATCGCAGATGTTCTGAGCCAGATGGAGAGCACGCCCACTCTGACCCCCAGCAGTGAGCTCATTAGCCCCAGTCCAGTAACAGTTCCCGGGTCGAGTCTTCCTGGAAGCGAGCAGCTGACTAACTTGGACCTGAGCTCACTTTTCTCAAACGTGTCGTCCGGGAGCGCCAGCACGTCTCCTGCCGGCATCGGTGTCGGCATCGGTGTCGGCGTCGGCGGGAGCCACTCCAATTCCAGCGGCACTTTCACGATGGACCTTTCCCTGGTCACTTCAGGCATCCTCGCTATCGAACCGTCCGCGGTCGGCCCGGCTCTGGCCGTTTCTAACGGCACTGCGGCCAGGCCCGCGGACCCTCTCGGTATTGAAATGGGTCGCAGTTTAGGCGGCACGGTGGGGGGTGACGTTCTACCCCCTCAGGGCACCCTCAATCTGGACGACGTACAGAGTGTCACGCCGGAGGCCCTCGGCGCGCTCACGTCGCTCGCCGTCCGGGCTCCCGGTTCCCTTAGCGAGCCCGCGCTCGAGCAGCCGCTCGGCTCCTCCGGTGCCCTGGGGATGGAAGCTGCGGCCTCCTTGGCGGTTGCCCCCGTTTCAGAACTGTTGGCCTCACCTACGGCGGAGGCGGGTGGCCACCGAGGGCTCGGGACTCTTAGTTGCGTCCAGGTACTTACAAACTGAAGTCGTGTTGTCTGAAGAAAAGAAAAAAAAGATTCATTTGTTCATGAACGGAGGAGGTGTTACTGTACACCTTTTTGCTCTGTGCTTGCTCTAAGATGCATTTAGCAGAGAAACAATACAGCTCTGCTTGTAACTAAATGTAGTGACCAAAATGCTTGTCTTTTTCTTTTCGGCCAGAACGGCGGCTCGGCAAGGACAGACTACAGAGCTATTCAGCTGGCCAAGAGGAGGAAGCAGATTTGCCCTTCGCTCTCTGGTAACGCAGAGCCAGCATCTATGTGAAGCCATGATGTGAAGCCACGCCATCGAATGGGGCTTTTGCAAAAACATCAAGCGACTTCATCTCGCTCTATTTAGGGGACTCTGGAGCAAGTCAGAGAAAAGCAAAAGGGGCCAAATCCACTCCATCCACCGGCCGCTACGGTGAAGGAGGAGCCGCAGCAGCGTCTTTTGGAGGCCTTCACCTGCGCGACTCTAGTGCGCAGTTTGTCCAAATTCAGCTCCTCCAGGTGAGATTGCAAGTCCCAATGCAGCGTGCTAGAATCTAGCATGGCAGCGGGGAAGAGACTCTTTCGTTCACTCAATTGGAAAAGGCATCCGTTTGAAAGTGCCCGCTCCAGCTGTTATTTGGATATAGCCAACAGAGCCAGCCCGCCTGCTGATTTTCTGAAACCTTTGTTCAGGATGAGCCGGGTAGCGATGGAGATCTCGCTTTTCAGCTCACCTCCCAGCCGTCCGCCTCGCACTCTCAGCTCACCGTTGACCTTCCAGTCAACATTTTACAGGTATGTTGTTTTACAAAGCTTTTCTTGAATAGTCACACCGCAATTGCCACGTTTTGGATCAGATCCTATTTGTGATGCAGAAAAGGGGAGGGAGGGAGGGAGGGAGGCCGGCTTGTTTGTTTGTTTGTTTGTGTTTGCTCTTGGCTTAGCTTTGATACAAACATGTTGATACAAACTTCATCTTTTCCTCACAGGAAACCACAGTAAGCACAGAAGAAAACAGTGGCTCTGATGACTCGCAATTCACTGAAAGCACAATCAACCTTCAAGACCTAGAGTGACCGGCTGCCGACCGACCGAGCACACCATTCGTTCCATGCCACTATACAGTGTTTTCCTAAAAACGACAGCCAAGTTTGACTAGTAATCTTTTCTATATCTGACTTGCGTAGACTGGGACCATCACCATCCAGCCATTGGTTTCTCGCTGTCGTTCGTGTGGAGAGGAAAGCTCAAGCTTGGTTGCGTAGCAGCACATTCAAATAGAGCAGCCCTGCAACGGCGGACGTTTTCCTCTGTTTACATCATGGCGTCTTTGCCTTGGTTTTGCAATGCTTAGCATGTCTCTTTGCTCTTTACGTTCTGTCTTACTCCTGACACCATGCACATTCACATTGTCCGAATTTTCCACAACTTGCCTTTTCTGATACGTGAACTTACATGAGGCAATAGTAAGATCATGTGTGTGAGAATGTATTGACATGTGTTAAGGTTCTGTAGACTATGTTGATTTGGCGTCTATTATTCAATGGCACGGACGAATAAAACAATCCGAAGCATTGTTGCCGTCCGTCCCCGGATGTTCCGCTTTTGGATATGTAGAACACCTCGGAAAAACTCCCTCCCATCAAACCAGCAGGTCATTTGAAGCCAACCTGCCATTGCTGAATCAAGATTGAGCCACAGGAACGGATGCGGGAAGTGCAGCGACAACTTTCTTAGCACTCACAAATGAACATAGAAATGCAATACGTTGGACTGTTGACTGTGTCTAACCTACCACACTTGCATTGATAAAGCAGGCTATAATATCAGGTCGTGATTTTTCTGTCAATGGATCTCATCCGATGGGCTAAAAAGGAGATGGAACCAGCCGAGATGCAAGTTATAGATTGAAGACACGCACGACGAGTTCGAGTTGGAATGAAGCTTTATTACCTATGGCAATGAGAAACACGCTTTAATAATTTCCATGTAGCAAAATTAGAAATGACTACTAATAATTGTAAAACTATCATTCTTTGTCAAACGAATTGACCTAAAAGGTTGTACACTAAACGGTTTTCTGTTCATTTGAAGTCCTAAACATATGGTTTGCTGTTTTTTTGTGCTCGTTTGTTTTTTTAAATAAAGATTTGTGTTAAAAAAAAAAAAAAAAAAGCCAAACGCTTGTATTTCCTCCTTCCTCTGTTGACGCTTGGCTGGGCTCGCTGGAAAGATCCGCAATGGTGCTAACGAACAGAGCAGCGATGATCTACAAAGTTTCAATCAAGAAATGAGATTGACTAGCTTTTCCAAGGTGAGGCTTCGAATCGCGCTCCCTCAGAGGGCACCGCCGCCGCGGACGTTGTGCGAGTTGCCGAACTGCAATGGATTGGGAATCTCAGCGTGTAGTGGACTATTTGACAGAGGTTGAGGAGGCAGCGGAACAAGTTCTGACCACCAAACAACAGGTAGTAAATGTAAATGTCTTGGTGCGCGTTCAACGAAACAACGGCTACAACAGTCAGTCGGGCGGGTGCGCGCGTTGCATTCTGGGGTACTGGATGCTAGTTGTGTTTGTTGACACAAGTCGCCGCCGCGGTGTTACTTGAAGTTAAGAAGCACGTGGTGAAACTGACACTTCATTCCATCCAAGTAGTTCTTCTTCTTGTCACACGCAAGTCTGTGATCTCTTCAGTGTGTGTTTGCATCTCAGATGATTGACCTGGATATGAAGAGAAACGGAAACAGAGAAGCACTGAATGCACTGAAAAAGATGGCTTCAGCAGGTTGGTGATCCCGTCCCGTTCGTCATTTCAAACTTCATGACCTATGTATTGGCAATGACTCATTCGTTCCCGTCCGTCATTTGCAGAAAAAGTCAAGGTTTGCTTTGGACATACGTTCATCAAATTCCCCAAGTCCACGGCCAAAGAAATGATTCAGAAAGGTAACATCGAATTGAGGCTGAGCACGCGCCGTGCCGTGCCGTGCCGTGCCGTGACGTGTCGTGCCGTGCCGTGCCGTGCCGTGTACGATTCTGTCAACGTATTAGAAGAGTTTCAATAAGAATTGAACTATTGTCGTGCTAAAGCATTCGTTCGTTTTGAAAACATACACCGACACTTGCAGTTCAAATGGCCCACCGTGCCTGCCAGGCAGGCGCCAACGTTCAATTTCAATGGCGCAGGAAAAACCTTGCTTTTCATTTTGGACTGAGATTCGGCTTGCTTGTGTGTAGATCAGGACCAGTTGGACAGTGAACTAAATCACCTCCGCCAAGGACTGAAAGCAAATGTCAATCATCTAAATAAGACGCAAGGTAAGAAAAGCATATCCAATTTCTTCTAGCACAACGTGTTGAAATACAGCAGGAAGTGGCAAGTTTGGAGTTACGCTCTTTTCGTTCCTCGCTCTTTTTGCAGGAAAGCCTGAGCTGAGAGGCTACAACCTGTTACCACTGTCCACTGAAGAAATGAAACCCGTTAAGAGTGTCTTCAAGCTGTGACCTCACATCTTGCACAGGTTTCACGTTTGCAGGTGTATTTTGAAGCCGTCCTGATTTCTGAGTCTGTTGATGGGCTAAAGTTGTCCATCCGGTCATCCAGTTCTACCATCCCAGCCGATTTGGGCAAGGGCCACCCAGAACTAGTTTCCAGCCAATTGCAGGTGGCACCTAGACAAACAGCCATTCGCACTCCCAATCATTCGGAGCGCTCGGTCGGCCTACTGTGCACGTGTGCATGTTTTTGGAAGCACGTGCAAGAAGGCCAGAGCCCCGGCCGGACCTCTGAACTGCGAGTCGGACATGCTGCCGTCGCCGACTCTTGAATCGTTGACGTGGCTAATATTGTCTTTGTTCCTGTAATAAACACTGGGAAACGGCAAGTGTTCTCTTTTGGCTCCACGCATGGAAATGGATGTGCCCCAAACAGCTGTCATCACTTTGCCCTGCGCTACGTGACATGCCGCGTGCCTCTTTGGAAGATGTCGACGACCGCCTGACGCACCTCTGCCGGTGGACGGCTAGCGGGGGCTGTTCGTCTGGGACCGCTTCCGTAGCCGCCCGCCACCGCCACCGACTCCAACCTACCCGCAATTGCGAAAAAGTACAAACGGTTGCAAACCAAAGAATGGAAAAAATTCAATCCAACTGCATCAGGTACGGTTCCATCATGTACTACGTGACTACCGCCCTGTGGCACTGACGCCCATCGTCATGAAGTGCTTTGAGCGGCTTGTCATGGAGCACGTCAGATCCATCCCCCCCCCCCCCCCCCCCCACCACCATAGACCCCTTCCAGTTCGGTGCGTACCGAGCCAAACGGTCCTCCTGAGGATGCCATCTGCTCTGCCCTCCACTCGGCCCTCACCCGCCGGCCGGGCGGGCGGGCGAGCGGGCGGGCGAGCGAGCGAGCGAGCGGGCGGGCCTTCGAGCGGGCGAGCTGACAAGTCAATGAATCAGCAGGCAGCGCAGCCCTCCAATGAAAAAGGGAAATAGTTGATTCAAATGAGCCAATGGAAGCGGCGAGTGGCCGCGCTTCTCCTTTCAATAGCCAGTATAGGTGGGCGGTTATTGGCCAGGACCCGCCTACCTTGAATTTACGTTTGGTTGCACGCAGTATTGCAATTTCACTTTGTTTTATTCTACGTTTAGCGTGACTGAAGGCAAACATTGATCCATTTGTAGGGATAGTCTTACTATACTTGTGAGTTTAAGCGCTTACTCTGATTTGGGTATCTGTGCTTTTTTTTTCTTTTCTTTCTCCACGCTCGCTCGCTCGCTCGCCCGCCTGCCTTGCTATTTGAGCAGAGCGGATTCTACAGTCGATTTTCGCTTCTCCTGCTTTTTCTTCTCCCACTGGAAGTCACCATTTCAACGTTTACGCTGTTCCAGCATAATGTCAAGACCAGTAAGGTAGGTCTGTCTGTGTGTCTGTCTGTCTGTGCCCCCAAACGGCCGGCCGCCCGCCCGCCGCAGCAACAACGGCAGCAACCAGGCGTAGCTCTCTCTCACTCGCACCGTAGTTGCACGCCTCCGCCCGCCATATTGTCTGTCTTTAAGGAGGCGGCTAGCTGCGAGCGAATGCTTTTCGTGGTGGAGGGAAAAAAATGTAGGCATGAATGTGGTGTGCTTCACTTCTTACGCGCGCACACTAGTCAAGCAAGTCTCCCGGTGACATTGGGGCCTATGGATGTTTCCCCCCTATTGCTTTCATTTGCATCGCTGATGACTATGTAGGCCTTGCGTAAGAAAGTACGAAACATTTGTTTGCTGAAGGCCTGATCCTTGCTACAATACCGATGCTTCCAAGCACCCATGGAGGCTCAGTGTTGGAGGCTCCGTGTTGCCCTCTCTCTCTCTCTCTCGCTCTCTTTCTCTCTCCCCCCCCTCCCCCTCCCTCCCTCTCTCCCCCTCTCCCCAATAGACATTTAACTGCAAGCTTTGCCAGCTTTTTACTATGAAGGAAAATATTCCCGTGCCAGCTGTGCAGGTATACGAATGGACTGAAATGGATGATTAGACTGACATAAATGAGAGATGCAATGGCGTATTTTCATCTGATTTTGCAAGTGGCTCCCTCTACCATAGCGCGTTGTGAAATTAAAAACATTGAAAGGACTTCTACTGTTGGTTTTGGTAGAAATGATGATTTGTCTCCAGAAGGATGGCATTTTTGACATCCTAAGCATCCATGAAAACTCGTGAGGTCAATTTTGGATTCTATGTGTCACCTCATAGAATCCCAAATTTACCTCACGCGCCAAACTTTGGACACTCGCTCGTAGGGCCTGGCGAAAAGGTGGATATTTGAAAGCAAAATGCCTCCCTCTACAGAGCTACCTCGAGTGCAAAAAAACAACAACAACAATCCTAGTACGTTTGACCCGAGGCCTACAAAAATTGCCAGGCACATGTTGCACTCTGGGATGTAGAAAAAAGTCCATTGGAGCCTTAGTCTAAAATGAACAGGTAGCGAGCTATGAATTTTTGACTATCATTTTGGCCTGAGGTTATACTTTTGCACCCTTGTCCTAGGACCAGATGATTCACCTGATTGACTTCAAACTTTTGTCTTAAGACCTGCGACAACAACTAGCAAACATTTGGGGAGTTTTGAAATATTAGATGATGGGTGCAATGCATGAAATGTTGTGTTTTCTATCTCCAACACACATGAGAAAATATACCGACCAAAATGTTCTCTTGGAGACATTTGCATCACAGGAAGGCCACCATTTCGATTTTTTTTCTTTTCAAATTGGCCCCATTTTTGGCCTTTTATAGAGTTACGCTCTCCGTTTCACCAAGATCTACCAAAATTGAGACGTGTAACAGCTCAAGACTGAGAAAAAGTCTCTGGAGTTGAAAAGTTGGCCATTTTCCAAGACACGTTTTATCAAAGTAGTTTTTGTGGCCTTCTCAGACCACACAACTTTTTTGCCGTTCACCACTGTCGAACTACAAGATAAATATTGTTGTTTGTCTTGGAGCGGCTTCACGTCACACTCCTGAGCGTGGCGCCCTCCCTCCATCGGCACTGGTCCACTGGCAGCTGTCAATCATGTCAACTGAGGCATTACGTGTCTTTTTCTCTTCTTCTAGCTAGTGGAGAAAGGGCAGTGTTGTCCGGCTTGCTTGCTTGCTTGCTTGCAAGAAGAGACAATGATAACGTGAATAACGCGCAGCTCTTCATCCACCTTGTTTCATAACACGGAACGAGCTTTTCAGCAGCCACTGACTGTAGCTTGGAACTTGCACCAAGAGAGTGCTAATAAACAGCTGATTCACAATAACACGGGAATTCAAATGCGCTCGCCTTGAATTTTTCGACACGTCTGGGAGATCTTTTTCTTTCGACCTGCGGCATGTTTTGCATCCATATTTGAGGAGAAGATGATTTGAAGGACTCATTTTAATCATGCCCGTCCGTCCCCGAGTATCAAGATAGAATTTGTAAAAAAATAGATTTCATGTTTGTAGAAACAAACTGAGGTTTTTGTGAAAAGCCACAAGTTGAAGCTCTCAAATGTTTTTGGAATGATGTTCCTATTTGCTCCAGTGTGAGCTGGTATTTGTATATTGACAGAGTATTCTTTTTTTTCTGAACTGACTTCCTATAAAACATTTCCTTCTCCTATGCTATTGTACAGGGCTCCATTTAAATGAAACGAGGCGCTTGCGAAAAGTTGTGGAGCGAGTAAATCCTTTTTTTCTTTTTCTCCTTCTGTCCTTCCAGGAACAGAAAGGTGGTGAACTACTCTCAATTCAACGAGTCTGACGATGCAGGTAAGAGATTTTACGTTTTTGGCTCTTCCCGCTCGGATTCTTCCTGGGTGGGGCTTTATCATATCATATCAAATCATATCTGGAAAATGCAACGTTGTCATCCATCCAAGTCATTTCGTTCTCAGGGCATTCATAATAATGAAGTAGTCCAACTGTGATCAAATAATAGAAAGGCAAAATGTTAGCTACGTTGGAAGGGAGAAAACAAGTCGTGGATGGATGGATGGATGGATGGATGGATGGATGGATGGATGGATGGATGGATGGATGGATGGTCTATTTACGTGGCTAGTGCTACGTGTTGTTCTGTGTAGATGAGGAGTACGGTGACTCTAATCCCAAGAAGGTGCGTAGTGCGGCACCCCGTGAGCTGAAGCACAAGAGCTCCAAGAATTCACAAGATGAAAGGTAAGGACACCCAAATGGAGCCTTTTACACATCTGTCACTCCACAAGAGAAGCTGCTTGCCGTATGGCCAGATAGCGGAGTGTGGAACATGATTTTAAGATCAGTCCCAAATAGCCGTTCTTTTTGCAACAATCTCCCATGGCCGCAAAGGGATTTGGATAGCTAAGGAAAATAAAAAGTGTGGCTACTAATTTGAGGTGGCAAAAATGACACCATAGCAAAAAATACTGGTACCTTGAAAAAAGAAACTAATCAATGGTAGCTTTCTGGTTGTATTCAAAGACATGCCATTTCCAAACTCCCATCTATGTCTTGATGATGTTTTGTTTGTTTGTTCTGTTCTTTTCCTGATTCTTGCTTTCAGTGAGGACTCTGAGGACAAACTCTCCAAATCCAAAAATGATTCTGCTGGTAAGTCCACGACTTGTGCTTATCTTAATGATTTGCAAAGCGCTCGCTAACAAGCTGGACGTGGACTTCCAGATGACTTTGGTAGTGACGACGAAGAAAATGACTTTGGCGAGGAAGAAGACGGAGGAAGCGATTATGAAGAAAAGAAAATCAAAAGAGGCAAGAAACCCAAGATTGAGAAGCCGAGCAGAAGGACACCGAAAAGAAAACGTGACACAGGTAATGTGTTGTGTGGCAAAATGTGTCAATCAAGAATAGATTTACTTTTATTAGGGTCAACTTGGAGGATTTGGGAAATAAAAACAACGGCTCGAAATGATTGATTCTCAATGTAGCTATTGATGAAATTTGGCACCTCCAAATTCATTGATTGTATTGCAACCTTTCTTATTTGCATTGCATTGGACTTCTTTTCAGGTTCTTCTTATGTTTGATCAGGGATCATTTTTTGGTGTGACCTTTGCAGATTGCAGCGACGACGACGACGACGACAAGGATCTCAGCCGAAAGCGAACGGTACGTCAGGCCGCCTCCAAGGCTGTGTCCAAACAAAGAGAGATCCTTCTGGGCGACGGAGGCAGTGAGGACGAAGAACACGAGGACCAAGAGGAACCCTACCTTGATCGTAAGTACATCAAGGAAGCCATTAACAAAACCTTTGAAATGTGTGAAGATGAACATGAAATGTGGGGGGGGGGAATGATTCAAGTAGTTTTGAAGTGCCGCCCATTAAATAACACGATGGACATCATCATAAGTGTTTGAAGGGTTGGACTCTCTTCCACTCACTCACTCACTCACTCGTGCGACGCTATGGTGGGCTATGGGCGCACGCTGAAGCGGCAACACCTTTTCTGGCCGCTTGATTTTCCTCAAACGGACAGCCGCCGGGCACCTCCAACCCGCTACAACGGCAAGTGCCGCGACGACCTGCTTTGCTTCGTCTGACATTGTTTCATCCAGATGAGGATTTCAAGAGATGGAAATAATCATCTCACAGGAGACCCACCTCCAGCAGTTGGACCCAAGGTATTTGAATGAAAAGAATACATCCAAATCACACGGGGATGGGTTCAATGCAGAGGACAAATTTCACCGCACCCAGATGTGTGTGCGTGTGTGTGTGTGTGTGAGACGAGGATCTTTGGGGCTTTTATCTGTATACATTTGAGCCGTGCCCTTCTCAGCTGGACAGGGCCCAAAAAGTAGCTACTGCTGCTCATTCTGACCACCTGCAACTGCCTCTCTTTTCATTGGCTGTGTTAGATATTCTCATTCAAAGAATTGTTTCTTATTTGACATGGCTTTTCTCTGTTGTTCTCTTTCAGAGTTGCGCGTGGCCTTATTGTTTGGAAAGGGGCTTCGCAGCCTAGGATGAAATACCACAGCGCGGAGTTGTTGTTAGCGTCCGGAAACCGGACTTGTCAGCTTGACAGTTGAGATCTGTCAACTTCTCCAAGTCATGGAAATGAACGACAAATGATAGCAGAGATGCAATCGGCAATAGTTGAGGCCTTTGTTGACTTGGACACACAAATGAGCAAATGTTGGTCATTTTGGAAGGTTGAAGCTTACCTAGCAACACATTTGAACAAAATAAATGTGTATCGCTGAAACGGCCTCATTTGCTCGCCTCTTAATCGTATCACCGACGGACGGGCTCCACCGACCCAAACATTGCAAATGTCTTTGCTGAGTTCCCGCCCGCCCGCCTGCCCGCCCGCTCGCTCATCTAGCACTGGTTTTGTCATCCAATCCACACTGGTGATTTTGTGCTTCAATTCAACTTAACAAGAGTTGAATGAAGTCCAAATGAGTCCAACCAGCTTCACCGTTTCCATGTGCTACTTGACATTGGACACTTTTGCAAACTATCTTCACAGTGGTGTTGCATTCAAGTGACCGCCAGAAGCTGCAAATTGCATACATTGAAGAAAGAAGAGGAAACCCCCCCCCCCACCCAAAGCAAGAAACCGAAGTGAATCCAAGTCCTCGTATCCAGCAAGCCTACCTACCAAAGACTACACCGATTTCCTTCCTTTTCTGACCCTGTCGAAAGTGCTCCTATTTTGCAAATGAGCTCTTTGCAGCTATGTCAGCACATGGATTGCTCCCCCTCCCCCCACCCAAAAGAGTTTTGGGATGTTCCAAGTGGCATTTATGGCGCGTGACCCATTTGCCAAGTGACAGACATCATGTCTCTTTTTGCAGCTGATGAATCTGGCAGCGATGAGGACTTTATGGCGGAAGATGACGACGACAGCGACTACGGTCAATCCAAAAAGAGAAGCAAGAAGGTTATTCGACGAGGCCGAATGGACAAGGAGAAGAAATCTCCCAAACCCAGATTAAAGGCTACAGGTAAGGAAGGACAATGGTTGTTGAAGAGCCCTCCCTGCCTGACCAACCCTGTCAAAACGGGCTATGTGGTCGGTCGGTGGGTCGGTGGGTCGGTCGTCCAATGCGCTAACAATTGTTGTCGCTGCCTTTGTAGTCAACCCTAGCCCCATGAAAGTTAAGGGCAAAGGCCACACCACCACCAAGGCTTTGGAAAAGAGTTCACCCAAAGAGGAGGAAGATGATCCTGAGAGTCCCTTGGAAGAGGAAGACGAAGAGGGGGAAGCTGAGAAGAAAGAATCCTCCCCTGCCCCCAAGATGACAAAGAAAGGTGCCGGAGAGGAGCAGCAGCAGCAGCAGGAGGAAGAGGAAGAGGAGGAAGGTGGATCGGAGGAGGAAGGTGGATCGGAGGAGGAAGCCCCCTCTGGGGAAGACTAGATCATTTCTCATACGCTTTTCATGGTTCATTTTGTTTTTTTTTGTCCTCTTGGTGGCCTGGATACATGGTTTGGACTAGATGTGCTTGACTTCTGTTTTATTCCCCCCTCTCTCGACTCACCTCGAGCATGGATCGCAGCCGACCGACCCATACCATCATCGTCTGATATCACACGTGAGCCATTCTTTTGACTCTTCCTTCCTTCCTTCCTCCCTCCCTCCCTTCCTCCCTCCCTCCCTCCCTCCCTCCCTCCCTCCCTCCCTCCCTCCCTCCCTCCCTCCCTCCCTCCCTCCCTCCCTCCCTCCCTCCCTCCCTCCCTCCCTTCTTTCCTTCTTTCCTTCCTTCCTTCCTTCCTTCCTTCCTTCCTTCCTTCCTTCCTTCCTTCCTTCCTTCCTTCCTTCCGATAGGAAAACATTCTGACGCTCCCGAAACAAATCTCCCCATATTTGTTTGCGGTTCCTCGATAATCCGTCCTACATACGCAACAGATTTCATTCCTGTTTTTTGTCTCCCTCCTCGTCTCGTTTTTTTCCTGGCAATTGCTGTGAGGCGCTAAATTTCCAGACCTGTTCCTTTGAACAAAAAACCGTTTCATTTTACCATCGCTACATTGACAAATGTATCGCCCGCCCGGTTGTCTTTTATTGTCTTCTTTTATTTTGTGCTTTGCGGGTAAACCGAGAGAATAAAAGCAAATAAAGTTTGCAATTTTGGAAACGATTCATTTGGTTGAATGTACTTCATCGATCACTGTGATAGGTCTGCTGTTTCATAAGGCATTCTTCATTCACTTTTAATAGGCCAGCATGTGTTCATGCCCAATTTTCTATTTCCAATTGCCTACCTACCTACCTACCTACATGCATGGTTGCTTCTGCTTCAAGGTTTCTAACCATGCACAATCTCTGCAGTCTCACTGTAGCCATTTCATCATTGATACCATGCAGGCACCACCGACTTTATTTTATTTTGAAAGAATGCATCTTTTCTTCCTCAACTTTGTGCATTATCTTTTTTGTTCATTGTATTAGTTCTATATTATTTTTTTTTATGTTTGTTTTTTAAGAAACGAAATAAAGTATCTTGATTGAAAATCTTTTCTGCCTGTCCATCCAATGCAATCATTCGCGTGCGATTAAAAATATCAATTTAAAATACAGTACAGTGTGAGCTTTGATTCCGATAAGTTCAGAAAAGCCACTGTGGGAAATGTGATTGCAGTTTTTGCGAGACAGAATGTCGCAAAGGACACGGCAAATAGGTTGAGCTGACGAGAAATAACAAGTGGGCCCTCCCTCGCAGCCCTGCCTGCCATGTTAAGATGATATCTGGTGGCCAATATGCTTGTTGATCTCGAAAGAGAAGCGTTGGCAGTGTCAGTTTAGAAGACAAAAGAAGGCATTGGTGGGCTGAGCTAATCCACTTTATTGGGAAAGAAACAGGCCTATAATCAGGTGATACGTCATGTTTTTCTGTCACCAAACATGAGGCACTGAGGCGGGACCGGTAGGAGATCATTCACAATTGTTATTCTGTCATTGATTATTCGTTAATACATTGAAACAAAAGATAAACATTCCAATCTATCCGGGGGGTGGGACAGGCAGCCACGCAGGCAGCCACGCAGGCAGGCAGCCACGCAGGCAGGCAGCCACGCAGGCAGGCAGCCATGCAGGCAGCCATGCAGGCAGCCACGCAGGCAGGCAGGCAGCCACGCAGGCAGGCAGGCAGGCAGGCAGCCATGCAGGCAGCCACGCAGGCAGGCAGGCAGGCAGGCAGGCAGGCAGGCAGGCAGGCAGGTGAACGACACCATACAGAGAGAGAGAGCGAGGCATGATCCCGTATGCTTGCCATCCCAAAACATATGGTTGGCTCAAATTAGCTTTTGTTTTCATTTAAATGGAGGAGAATATAATAAGGTTCCAACAAAGCAGATTTGGTCATGTCATGATATCACAATTGAAAAGTCATAACAAGTTCAATATTATTCTGTCAAATACTGCATGTGAGTCAAAGGCGACAGGAAAAAGAAGAAAGAGTAGTCGGGCAGTCGGAAAATTCTTGATAAAAAGCAGATCAGTCAGGGAAACTAGTTTCACTCAACAACTCTGCCCTGAATTAGAGAGAAGAAGTAAGAGAAGAATAGTATTAAAAGACAGAAGTGGAGACAATCGATCAAAAGTGCCTGTGATGGATGGATGGATGGATGGATGGACAATCCAATCGATGTACTAAGTAGAGGTGAATCGGAAAGCTCGACATTATATCGGGGCGGTGATATTGTGAAAAAGAGCGTTCAATTCTTCAACTCGAAAAAGAACAAACATTTCAAACAGGTGATGATACTGACTTGACCTTTGAATTGGAGCTATTGAATATTTCCTGCCATCATTTTGCACTTGCACTTTTCTGGCCTAAAGAAAGAAAGCCCAGGCAGAAATGGGCTGCCTGAATGAAGTCTTGAACAAATCTTGCGGAGCCGTGATTTGTTTGGGACTGGCTTTTAGTCAAGCCGTAAAGAATGTTGCTAAAAGAAGACTTTCATGTTTCAGTAGTGTTTCCAAATACAATCAAGTCTTTCAAATACTATTATCAACGTCTCGTGCGGATAGCGTAAAAAGATTGACTCCACGTTGCGGATTTTCACCACTTGTCAGCAATCAACGAGGGATCGCTGTCGTTGGATTTCGTCCACCGTCCTAGAATTAGTCATACTTGTGCTTGGATTCAGATAAGCACGACAAAACACATTTTCAACCGGTCGATCGCCTGCAAACACAGGAGCCTTTGGTGTACCTGCTGGATTAGCTTCTTCTCAGAAGCACTTTGACGTTTTAGTGCTGGATATTTAGTGTGGACTTTGTAAATGCTTGTCTGTAATCTTACGTAGCAAACTTTGTTTTGATGGCTAAGGGTTACACGTACTCCCGAGCTGTGGAAGGCTGCGATTGCCGGTAATACTGCTGGCCGTGCAAGTCCTCTTTGGAGCAGGAACAACACAGCAAGGAGCCCCCCAGAAGAGTCAGACTTGCTGCTGCCCAGCCCACAAAGAGGGCTGAGCCAAACTCGTACCTGGGCAGGGAAGGAAGGAAGGAAGGAAGGAGGGAAGGAAGGAGGGAAGGAGGGAAGGAGGGAAGGAAGGAAGGAAGGAAGGAAGGAAGGAAGGAAGGAAGGAAGGAAGGAAGGAAGGAAGGAAGGAAGGAAGGAAGGAAGGAAGGAAGGAAGGAAGGAAGGAGGGAAGGAAGGAAGGAAGGAAGTAAGGAAGTAAGGAAGTAAGGAAGGAAGGAAGGAGGGAAGGAGGGAAGGAGGGAAGGAAGGAAGGAAGGAAGGAATGAAGGAAGGAAGGAAGGAAGGAAGGAAGGAAGGAAGGAAGGAAGGAAGGAAGGAAGGAAGGAAGGAAGGAAGGAAGGAAGGAAGGAAGGAAGGAAGGAAGGAAGGAAGGAAGGAAGGAAGGAAAGAAAGAAAGAAAGAAAGAAAGAAAGAAAGAAAGAAAGAAAGAAAGAAAGAAAGAAAGAAAGAAAGAAAGAAAGAAAGAAAGAAAGAAAGAAAGAAAGAAAGAAAGAAAGAAAGAAAGAAAGAAAGAAAGACCTTTAAATATGTAGTGACTTCCACCCATAGAACAAAAAGAAAGAAAGAAAACATTTGGAAAACACAATACAACAAAGCAAAACAACGCAAGTCTTGGGCTGAATTGATTAGGCTCGCTAAATACTCCGATTTCAGCACGGCTAAAAACATTAAGAACCACTTGAAGATTGATAGACTTCAAAGTAAACGAGGGAATCTTTCAAATCATCATACCTGGCATTGGCTGGGGTATTTGGGTTGAAGAACTGATAAGACACCTGCGTTGCATACCAAGAAACGGAAACCAATGTACACAGACCTGTGAGAAGAGAAGAGAAGAGAAGAGCTTGAGAACCAACCATCCATCCGTACCTCCCCCCATCCATCCATCCATCCATCCATCCATCCATCCATCCATCCATCCATCCATCCATCCATCCATCCATCCATCCATCCATCCATCCATCCATCCATCCATCCATCCATCCATCCATCCATCCATCCATCCATGCATCCATCCATCCATCCATGCATCCATCCATCCATCCATGCATCCATCCATCCATCCATCCATCCATCCATCCATCCATACCTGCAAGAAGGAAGAGAGCCCCTCCAGTCACCGCGATGCGCGTCTTGACGGCCGGGTTATTGTCTCCCACCTTTGTGCACTTCATCCCAACCACACTGATGATGATGCCGATTAGGCCCAGCAGTACCGCCACCACCATGAGGGCACGGCATGTCTGGATGTGGACTGAAGACAGGGGGGACAAGATGAAGCATCATTTCAAGTCATTCAATGTCAAAGAGAGCACAACAAGTCCAGTCGAGCACCGTTTGAGCATACGAGCGCTTTTGCACCCTCCAAAACAATGTCCTTCCTTCACACGCCGCACAGAACTCAGTGGGGGGAAGGAACATATTTCCACTTCATTTACTGGCATGCACACATGAAGAAGTGAACTTGAGGGTGTCACGGTTGTTTTGTTATGTGTAGGTTGTCATGCTTTCTGTCTGTCTGTCTGTCTGTCTGTCTGTCTGTCTGTCTGTCTGTGTGTGTGTACTCGCCCCTCCCTTCCTGTGTCTCCTCTCAATCAATGTACTAATCACAGTCACCTGCCTCTCTCTCTCTCTCTCTCTCTCTCTCTCTGTCTGTCTCTCGTCACCTGTCGCGTATTAAGTCCTGTCTCCGTGTCACAACCTTGTCGGACTGTTCCTTGTCCGTCCTGTCTTTGCCTCGGTGGTTTTCTGTTTGCCGTCCCTGTCAGTCAGTCAGTCCTGTTGGTGTTTTGTGACGCTGTCTGTTTTGCCTGCTTCATGCTCCATTCCAATTCCCTTCTCGCTCAATAAAGCGAGCTGCTCCAAGGTGCATTTGCTCGCCCTGCTCCAAGGTGCATTTGCTCGCCCTGCTCCATTGCCATCCGTGGTGGCAGAGGGTGGTGCGGTGAACATTAGCAACGTCCGTGCTATATTCCATTGTGTTTTGAGTCACGAGTGCTCCGCTTCCAACAGTACACTTTGGAGATGGCTCAAAAGTTCTTTGTGTGCGCGTGTTTGTTTGAAGGAGTGAATCGGCGCTTGTGTTTGCCTAAACACAGGCCATATTCATTCAGAAAGACAATCCAACTTTCTTCAGCAGTGGGTAGCAAGGGGAGTTCTCGCCACAGTGCTCGCTCTAAAACCGTGTGGATTTGTATTTCCATGATACAATGTATGCTAAAGATATTGCTCCAAGTCTTTGTTTGCACTCGAACATGCAATGTGAGGGAGGGAGGGAGGGAGGGAGGTTGCGATTCAATGTCACAACTCCCTTCATTCTCTCCATATTGACAACGTGTAAACATTGATCTGGAAAAAGGATTGGACTTTTGCTATCACGTCCCTACAAAACGGTGTCGACAAAGAGTTAGACCGGAGCACAAGATGGATATAGCAATCTCATTTCATATGTTGTTGGTTGTTTTTTTCTCAATCCCCTTCAATGCAGGTTGTTTGTAAAGCAGGTACTGTACTCACTGTCAAGCGAGAGCATGGAGTCAAAGATCTTGCATTGGACCTGCCCTGTGCTCTGAGAGGCGCAACTCATCCACAGCCCCTCGTACAGACCCACGGCGGTGATGATGGCATCGCCCGCGTACGACGATTGCTTCCACTGGGGCAAAGCTGTGGTGGAGATGATGCCCATCCAGCCGCCCAAGGAGAGGAAGTAACCCAAGAGCTGGAGACCCAGGTTTGCCATCCTTCTCCAAACTTGTGCAAGGCTTGATCTCTGTCGCTGGCGGACAATCTGATGTGGCTCTCTTCTTTTCTCTCTGGCACGGGAGCTCCGTCTGTCCCAGTTAAAACAACTCCGATATGGAGAATCGCATTGAAAGAGTTGCCAAAATGTCTCTCCTGTCGGGGGCAAGCGAGAGTGGAGAAATTTCACAGGCAAAATCACACGGAAGCGAGTCTTTTGACTTACCTCTTTTTCCAGACGGTAGCCTATCTCAAATGCAAACTTTGGTTCTTTCTGCCGCTCACTCCTCAAGTCTTCACTTCCAGGCTTGAGTGCCGCAGTGCAGGCTGGATGGATGGATGGATGGATGGATGGATGGATGAAAGGTTTTGAAGAAAGAGGGGGAAACTGCAAAAGGCAATGGGCTGAGTTGAAGAACTGGCTCGTGGTGGTCCGACAGTCACGCCTACAGGGAGGGAGGGAGGGCGCTCACCGATAGGAGGAGGAACAAACGATGACGTCGTTCAACTTTCAAAATTGGATGAAACATAAGAAGTGGCAAGCAGGCCCCAGCAAGGCAAATCCCCAAATAAAGAAGGCAATTGGGTTGAATGGAATGAATGACATGGCATTCCATTTCAATTGAAAGCAAACTGCAATCCCTGCTGACCTTTGATTGCGTAATAAGTGATAATATGATGAGATGGTTACATTTGCCGTCCGTCTGAGGCAAGCCAGACCTTCTAGAGCGGCTCCCGACAAAAAGGATGTTGACAGCCCTCTTGTGTCAACCCTCAAGCCCCAATGATGCGGCTGTCGTCACAATGTTGCCGGTATGATGACGAGTGTTCACATCGTTTCATTTCAGATCAACGATGGGACGGACGGACGGACGGACGGGAGATTCTCAAGCTTCCAAATCAAAACATCATCCAAATATCTTGCAGCTCTCTCTTGTGCGTCCGTCTAAACAGCGATAGCTGTGCCAATCACAGAATACTTGCCTATTGTCTGCTGTACTCAGAGCCGTGCGCATCTTTCTCCCACTCGCTTCTCACAAACAATGGGCAAATCCACAAAGCACAAAGTGCTCACTGTTTTTCCAACTAAACCAGCGTGGAAGACACAATGAAAGTACTTCAAGCGGCACGCACGCACGCATGCACGCACGCACACCCACCCACGCACGCACACACAAGCATGTCTTGAAAGAAAAGCACAACCAGCAGAAAAATGAAGTCTATTTTATTACTTCGGCATCTCTACAAATTTCAACTGGCTCTCAATGAACAGATTCAATCACTACAGTAACATTTCAAAGATTATGTACAACGATATGAACAGACAAAATTAGAAACAGCTTTAGAATTGCTCCTTGCAGAGCCTGCTCTACATCTCCAAATTTAGTTGGCATCATTACCACTCCCAATGGAAACAGACTTGATTATTATTATTCAAACAGAACATGAGGCATTGGCCGCTTCTGCAAATCACCTGGTGGCTCTTTGAACACTCGGCACGGTAAAACGCTTTTGAAAACCAATGCGGATTAGACGCTGCATCTAGTGCTACTTCATTATTGCTATGCCTTCAACACGGAACACATGTCAACGTTCAGAAGGGCGGGCGGCCGACAGAGTGCAGAGTGCGTCACTCGTCTCACCTTTCTTGTTATGGTTAATAAAGACATTGCCGAAGGGTCGCCACGTCAAAGCGGCCCGATCAAAAGCAAAATAGATTGCGGAGATGGACACCCAACAACGAGCAGCGAGCGCCGTGGATACGTAAGCTTCGATTCAGAACCTTCCATCTAATATACGCACATTCTGTCACAAAATGGCACATGGTACCGACCGACCGACCGACCGACCGACCGCGACGTGCTCTTGCTCAGCTGCAGCGGCACAAAGTGAAAAGAAGATTATTTCATCCACATTAGCTCAATGAGAAGAAATGAAATCCAAATAGGACAGGATTTCAAAGGACAATTGTTCACACAAGATAAATGAAGAAACAGCAGTACATTTGTTTGTTTCAATTTCGGTCCAAGTGACCTGTGCGCTTGAACAAAATCTTTTTGAATCAGTAGCCCCAAAATGTGTCAAACAAACTCAATGACATGTATGTTGTAAGTACAGTACCTTAAACCGTTCATTGGAGCGAGCCAGCAGGCTTCATTCCCGCTCTCTGGCACAAAACCAATTTGACATTTGAAACAAATAGTACGACAGACACGATGATCAAAGCTGGTGCGCTGAAATAATAATAGCGTGTCTCGTCTTGTCAGGTTGAGGTAGAGAGCACTCGGTCGGGCAAGCGCACAGCTAATTGGGAATGGAGCTTGTGACAGACAAAATAATCAGAAGGAGCAAAGAAGGGCTTTTCGACAGCTACTTTGCGGACTGGGATCCATCACCTAAAGAGTACACCATGAATGACAACAAGACAAAAAACAACCACCACCACGACGACGACCGGGACACACACGAAAAGAAATGGAGCATACAGCAGTGACAAGCTATTCCAATGAATTCATTTACCATGACAGCAGGTCTGGATTATACGCCCCGCCCGGGTTTCTTTTTGCAGGAAGGGAATTGTCCGATCGGTACAAAATGGGGGAGTGGATTCCAAAACTCTTGCCGCTTTTGCGTCATCCGTCGAGTCGTAAGAAAGACTCTTCGGCGTTCCTTTCTTCAGTTCAAGCGGCAAGGTAGCGCCGCTCGGAGCTTCCCGTCACAAGTCTGTGACCTTGTTCTCCACGTCGGCGGCAATCTGCTGTAGCCTGTAGCCGAGCTGCATCTTCTGGGCTGTGCTGTCCTCTTCCAGTGCAGTGATTATCTGCGGGAGAATGGGGAAGGGGTATTGTAAATTTGGAACTAAAAACTTCGAGCCACCTCATTCCCAGGGTCTGAACAAATGTGGGCGCAACTTCCCACGAGGCAAACGATTGAGTGCTAGGATTGCTGAGCTAATTGGCACGCTCGCTCACGTACACCCAGAAGTTACCTGGTCGTAGTACTTATTGATGTACTTGTAGAGCTCATGCAGCGCAACCAAGTAGTTGAGTTCTCCCGAATAGTTCTGAAAGAAAAGTCGTCGGAACAAAAGCTACTTCAGCACTAGGTGTTACACGTTGTGTCATGGTCATCCTTCTCCACTCACCCTTGAGAGTTCAGCCAGAGTAGAGTTCATATCCTGGTCGCTGGCAGAGATGGTCTGCCTGACGTCAGCATAGTATCTGCAAGAGGGTCAGTTGATTGACGTGCGCTCGCTAGCGACGAGAGAGAGCCGCCCGCCCGCCCGGCCGGCCGGCTTTGCTACCTTTCCACCATCTGTTTGTAACGGGGGATGTCTCGAGCGTACAGCAGCTTGTTGATGGGCGAATCCTGCGGAGAGAGACAGACAGACAGACAGACACCCTCTCAGCATTGAAAAGGAGACGGATCCGGAAAGGCTTTCTGCCCTTACCCGTCCCAATTTGTGCTCAGCGATGGTGCAGGAGTCCATGAAGGTCTGCGCGATGACCGACAGCACCGCATCCACGTGGTCCGAGGCTTGCACGTCGAAAATCAACTGGGGGTTCTTCACGATGGTGATCCAGAAACGCAGCGGGAGACTGCAATGACGGCGGACAAGAGGACAAGTGGGCAAGTGGACAAGCGGACGCTGCCGCTTTGGACAAAGCCCCGCTCGGTGTGTCCACACCGCTGCACCTGTTGTTCTTCCAAATGTGGATGGTCTCTGGGTCCGAGATGCCGTGTTGAGCGGCTTGGGCGTCAAGCAGGTCAAAGAAGTATTTGACAGCCCGCGGGACGGGGCGACTGGTGCTGAGGATGACCGTGAACAAATCGTCGACAAGTTTTTGCAGGGTACCCTGAAAGCAAAGAGGGACGTTGGATGTCTTCCCCGTTCTGCGTAGCGTCCTGTACTTTTACTGTCTGTATGCACACTGGCTTTTATTTGTTGTGTTATCTATTTATTTATTATTTATTGTTACTCTTATTATTTGTTGTTTTTTATATTGCGTCGTTTACTTGTATGTCTATGGTGTAATATGTCTTGTCACCGCGGGATAGGGAAAAGGTCATTTCCATCTCTTTGGGTGTCTCGGCATGTGAAGATGTTGACAATAAAGCAGACTTTGACTTTTGACTTGAAAATACGCCTCCATTTCCATATGCGTGCGTGCGTACCTTCATGGAAAGCAGGCGGGTCAGGTAGATCTCCGGGATGGCCTTGGCCCTCTCCCGTTCCCTCAGACTGCCTCTGCGATGTTTGGGCAGCTCGGGCTCGTCGCTGGCCTTCACCAGATGCCACAGTCTCACGCCGCCTTCGTCTGCGTCCTCCAACATGGGCGTTTCTGTCATGGAAATGGCTTCAAATGAACTTGACCTATCAAAGCTAGTAGTCAAATTGATGCCCCGCCCCTTCCTTACAAAGGAGACGGACGGGATTTCAAGCCACTTGAGAGGCCGATTTCTCTCTCCCTCCCTCCCTCCCTGATCACCACAGCTAGCTGTCTGTCTACCCATCGTATGGACAGAGGTCAATATCTCGCTCGCTCGCTCGCTCGCTCGCTCACTCACTCTCTCCGGCCACATAGTCGTGGTGGTCGTGGTGAATGTGTTTGGAATGCCGAGGAACCAGAGCTACCGTCGCACCGTCTGGGACCTGAAGCACAGCACAAAGGCTCACGTCCATTCCTTTGATAGCATTCGCAGTTGAGATGGAGCAGACAGTAGTCGGTCGGGTGTCACCTTGTAGTGCTGGAGGGTGTTGAGACGTTTCCAGTTGCTCTGGACCACAGATGTTAAGTCTTCATCGGACAAAATGAGATGACCGGCAACACCGGACCTCCACTCTAAAGCATAACACAAAGAGTGAATTTGGCTCAAAACCTTTTGCTCACACATGCACAGCACAGGGAATGGTGGTGCATTGGAGGCTTAGAGTCAATCTATCCTCACCCAGGTCCAATGAGTCCGTATGCGGTCGGTAAGAGAAGGAGGTGCCTTTGTACACCTGATCCAGTAGCTTCTCTTTGACCTGCGTGATGGTATCGCAGTCCAGCACTTTGGAGGGGACCGGCTGGCACTCGTTGACTCCTCCGCTTTGCACCAGCACATTAAGCGTCTGAAGAAAAGAAGCAGCTCATGTCCCATTTGCGCAAATACAAACCAGATTGCCTTCCTGCTCACCAACGTCTTGTACTCCACGTCTTCTCGCAGCAAGCGGTTGTCGTTGAGCGTGTATTTGGCCTTGCCTGTGACGGCGTCCACCGGCCCTTTGTCCACCTGGTGCTTGATTGCCCTGAAAAGCATGTAAAGACACTCCCCTGCAGAGTCCTGCCAAAACAAAACTTGCGAGTTATATATGTAGATGACAAACACCCCCCCCGCCCTGTGTTTGACTTTGACTCACTCGGAGGAAAGCATAGAGACAGATGGACATCCAGTTGGTCAGCAGCTTCTCCACCACTGTCTCAGTTCTGAAGAAGATGACAAAAAGTGCTGCATCTGAATTGAAAAAGTTCCTCCCTGCCTCCCTCCCTCCCAGAGCCTCCCAAACCCTCCCCACCTCCTTCCCTAACCAGCCCCCCTCCCTCCCTCCCTCCCTTCTCACCCACCTCCGCAGCATCAGTTTGGGGTTCTTGGCCACGTATTGCTCCACGAGGTCATTCAACAGGGTTTTGAGGATATCGGTAAAATATTCCAGCTTGCCGTGCAGCGCCACCGTAAGTAAAGAGGCCACATAGGCGCGATCTCGGGGGGAAAAGGTCCGCTGGCTTTCCAGGGTATGAATGAACTGGGGGGGAAGCGAGAAATGTTAGTTTAATGACAAATCAAAGGTAGACCTCCCTCGCGACGCTGCCGACCGTACCTTGGTCAGGAAGAGTTTACTGTTGAGAAGGTTGGATAGTTTGATCAGACCGCGCTCCACCGTCTGCCGACGACACTCCTGAACGTCCAGGTCTCGCCTCAGCGGGGACTCCCGGTGGCCGGGGAAGAAAATGCGTTCTGCGTACATCCGGTAATCCAGGAAAGGGATGCCCGAGCCCACCAGGTCGCTTGACATGTCCATCATCTCCGTCATCAGGTCTGGCCAGAGGGAGTCAAAGGTCGGTCGCTCGCTCGCTCGCTCGCTCGATCAGACAGCCGGATCGGGATGTGTTTGACATGCCTTCCATTCATGCTCACCTGTGAACTCCTTTTTGCAGCGGTCCCTCACACTGGTTTCGAGGTTTTCAAGTTGGATTTGAACCTTTTTGTAGTCTCTTAAAGCCTGCTTGCTCTTTCTCCTGACAAAAAGACCAGTGCAGAAAGAGAGACAGAGAGAGAGAGAGCGAAGTCAAGTCTCTCTGCAAGTCTCTCTGCAGTCTCTGCTCTTGAACAGTGCGGTTGTTTTTGTCAGCTCAAAGCCGTGAAACGGGCTTTAGTCGCTCATGTGACACATCTGCATCTATGTCCATGCAGTATGTACGTTGCGGCCGCCGTTGCGCTACAAACCTGTACACGAGTACAATGATGAGGACAACGAGCGCTACGACGGACGCCCCGACTCCCACTCCGATCTGAGCCTCCAGGGGAAAGGTGGGCGGGCTTAGAGTGTCGTACTGAACCTTGCCCAGGGAGAAGTTTAAGTTGCCCATTTGGACCTGGCAGCAAAGAGAAAAGAGTCAGGACGCAACCAAAATCAAACGCCGGCGCTGGCTGGGATCTTCCCACGTGACTCACGGTGAACTGGGGCAGGTTGTCGGAAGCCTCGCTTTTCTTGCCGCCGTTATTGGCCGAGGCGGGCTGACGAGGCGGCGGTTCGCAGTACAGATGGTTTCGGGTCAGCGTCTTAACGGCGCACACGCCCTCCCCGATTAACACCACCACCTCTTCTTTGCTGATGGCCAGGTCCAGATTTTCTCCCTGCAGAAGCGCGGCGGCGGCGGCGTCTGGTTGGCAATCTTAACCGAACAAACGCTATCTGGAGACGGACGGACAAGCAAGCAAGGTGACCTCGAGCTGGATGAAGCTGCCGGGGTTGTAGCGATACGCCTTGAGAGGGTCCTGCTGGTTCAAGGGGCGCAGGACAGGGTCGGGCTCGTAGCTAAAGGCTCGCGCGTTCACCGCCCTGACGTCAAAGCGCAGGTTGTCCAGAAGGAACTCCACGGTGACCGCGCTCCAGCCCCAAACGGACGGCTCCAGCGTCGGGGATCGACACAGGATCAGGGAGGAGGAATTGACTGTGCAACGTTCTGCAAACTGATAGAAAAAGAGTGTTTGTTTGTTTCTTTGTTTGTTTGTTTGTTTGTTCGTTCCTTCCTTCCTTCCTTCGTTCCTTCCTTCCTTCCTTCCTTCCTTCCTTCCTTCCTACCTGTTTGACGGAGCAGGGGAGATCTTGGGAACAAAGCGAACCGCTGCTCCGGCGCCTTTTCTGGCTAGGAGACACGGTGACGAGCATCCGGGGCTCTTGCACCACGTCCAGGTTGTGGCCCGACACGTAGATCAGTCGACCGCCGCTAAACAGGAGATACGCACGTCCGTCAAATGAGGCGCGTGAAGGCGGAGCCGCGCGCAACTGCTTTTGCCGCTCGCCTCAGGAAGCTCTTGGCTGGCTCGGCGTGGGTGATATTGGGGTTGTGCGTGTAGCGGTAAGGCCGAGCGTGGAAGTGGCGTTGACTGCTGCCGCCGTAATGCAGAGTGACCCGATGGTTTCCAGTCTTGTTGCTGCGACCCGTCACGCAGCGAAGACCGGAGCTCTCCACCTCGGACACCCTAAGGAGGAGCCCCGTTCATTCGTTTGTTCTCAAGGCTCATTTGTGTGTGTGATGGAGCGGGAAATTGCACAATCCCTGAAAATGTTCCAATTGGGTCAGACACTGATGCACCGATCTGGACTCTTTTGTTCCTGTCCTCCCTGTCCATTTCAAATGTCCTCCTTTGTTTTTACTAAACACGGGAAGGTCAAGCTACTAGGAAAGAAAACGTGACACCTTTAATTAGGGCCTACAGTGTGTCCTCTCACGACGCTCGACAGTCCGTCGAACGGGACACTCGATTCATACGACGCATCGACAAAGCGGTGAGAAAGGAATTGTCTGCTCAGCTCACACAGGGCAGGGCACTCCCCCCACAGTGACAGCCAGGTCGGAAGGATGTCCCGTCAAAAGGTTTCGCCCGCTGATGCTCAGCGTGGTTCCGCCGGCCTCGGGCCCTCTTTCGGGCCACACTCCCATCACAAATGGATCCTGGAGGCATCGAGATCAGTCCATTGAGTGCTGCATTGATCATCCGATGACAATCTTGCAGCCTGCATGTGGAAAAGTACCTGAAAGCTGAACATTTGTTTGGACAAGCCAAAGTCTCCGCCGCTCACTTCAACAGACACGTGGCCCACCTTCTCTCCTTGGCTGGCTTTGGTTGTGCATACAATCCTGCCAGACACAGTCATCAAAGTACCTACTTGAGTACAATGGTGTGTGTGTGTGTGCACGTATGTGTGTGCACGTGTGTGGAAAAAAAGGAAGGGTTCTGAAATGTACTTGAAGAGTCAAAGTGCTGCCATCATATCAAGTTGAAATAGCAACATGGAACATGAAATCACTTCAATCTTCTACCTGGAAGAGACTTGGTAGAGAGCGGGTATAACCACGCAGGGGACGCCGGCCACCGACACGGAACCCAGGACGTCCTCTGCTTTTTGGCCCAGGTTGGAGCCGGTGATGGTTACCAGAGTGCCGCCTTCCAGCAAGCCGGAAAGCGGTTCAATCTGAAGGAAAGACAGACAGACAGACAGACAGACAGACAGACAGACAGACAGACAGACAGACAGACAGAGACAAGTTGATTTCATTTGAACGCTCAATTCATTCGGAGGAGAAATAAACGGAAGCGCTCACCGAAAGAATGACGGGAGCAGGGCACGTCTGCTGGACGGGTTGGACGCACAAACCCGAATACAAACAACTGGCCTGCGCCTCTCCGCACCACACGCAAGCGTACTTGCTCTCGGCCGTGCGGCAGCGACTGCAGTCGGCGCGGCCCACCGAGCAGTCGTACAAAGTCACTGAGGATGGACGAGAGCGCCGGCGGCGGCGCCGCGTCACTCGCATTTTGCTTCAAGCAAAATCGCCGCAGGGCACGCAACTTACCGTAAAGATCGGGGGAGCTGTCCACGTGGAACGTGTCCCTCCTCTTCACGTACACCGTGGCTTGATATTCCTCCACGGGAGCAGAATACGTGTACTGGAGAAGCGACAAAGTGAACACGTGATTTCTTTCTTTCGGGCTGCCATTCATTTGCCAGCGTCCGACACCGCACCTGGTGCAGCTGGCAGGTGATGTCAAAGTTGGACGGATTGATGTCATCGGTCTCCACGTAGGCGTCCACCACCACCGTTTGGCCCTCAATGACCAACACGCACTGGTAGTCCAGCTCTCCATCCTGTACAAACACAAGACTTGTTTTGGCGCAGCCCACGCTAATCCTACTGGTGAGATTGCCCCTTGATGGATTGTTGCGTCGTGTCTACCTGATACAGATGCAGGTTGCGGGCCAGTAAGGTGATTTTCCTCTCCACTCTGACAGGGAGCAAGGATGAGCCCTGGACCTTCTCCACGCACGGGCAAGCCGAAGAACCCCAGCTTACATAAGATTCTTCATCCCCCTGTTGGTGAAAACAAGCACATGCGCCCGCCCGCCGCCGCAGAAGCGCTCGCTCATTCACATCCCCGAAAGAAATGTATGGAAGTATGCGCAAAATATTCATCCAGAATTACAAATGAAAATGCAAACACACACACAATTACAACTAAAGACAAAAAAGGAAAAGATGTGTCAAATGATGAGATTTGCAAAATTCAATCAGGAGCTGGGAGGGAGGGAGGGAGGGAGGGAGGGAGGGGGGAGGCAGGCAGGCAGGCAGGCAGGCAGGCGGGCAGGCAGGCAGGCAGGCAGGCAGGCAGGCAGCCACGCAGGCAGGCAGGCAGGCAGGCAAGGGCGGTCGCCCTTGGCCAGCCGTATCTAAACTCACCGGGAGGAAGCCGTCAGCAGGATCATACTGGTAGTCCATTTGGGTATCCAGCAAGTGGGAATAAAGCGGGGGGGACGCGCGCTCAACTTCGCCATCGCCCGAAAGCACGGCAGTGGCTGAAAACGTGGCCGTGTCCTTTTCTGCCGGGACCGTGCCGTCATCTCGGGCCTCCTCGGGCTCGCTTTCGGAGTCTGGGGGCGGTGCCGAGGTCGGCGCCTGCGTCGGATCCGGTGAGCTGGAAGACTCGGACCACTTTGTGGCTTTTCCCATAGGAGAGGGTGTAGACGGAGGGAAGCCGGATGATGTCAGTGTTCCCCCGGGTTCCTGGGTGTCCGTGGAGGGCGACTCTGTCACCACCTCATCGTCATCACCGGGGGGCGGTGGGACGAGCAGAGGCATTATGGGCTGTACTAATGGTGAATTTGTCGTGGCTTGGGCACGACGCTCCGAGTCTCTTTGGGTGACGAACGTCATCTCGGCCGCGTCGAGAGATTCCTCCTTCCCGGTCGTAGGGTCCGGGGGCCGAAAGGTGATAGGTGCGGCTTCGCTACTGGAGGGGGGAGGGCTGGTGTACGGGACGCTCATCTGAGGAGCAACGGCGGGTGAGGCGCTTGGCGCCCGAGTGCTCGCTGCAGCATGAGGAGCCGTAGAAGTTGCGGCCGTAGTTGTTGCCGCCGTTGAGGGCGCGACTGTGACAGTTGTCGGTCGGCTGGCTGTCGTGCTGGCGCTGGGGCTGGCGCTGGGGCTGGGGCTGGCGCTGGTGCTGGGGCTGGCGCTGGGGAAAACTTTGATGGTTTTGCTCGTGGGAGGAGCGGAGGTGGGTAGTTGAAACTGTGGTGGTGTGGCAGATGGGAGAAAACTCAATCAAAAGAAAAGCCAAAACAACCAAGAGAAATAACTGAGAAGCTGCTGTCCAAATTCTGAAGCAGCAGCGTTCATTTTGCATTTGCAGCCAGAAGAGAAAAAGAAGCGGAAATGGCACCGCAGACGCTCTTGAGCGGCCGGCCCATTGCGATACTCACGTGTTGGTTATAGATGATGGCGCCTCGGTCGCAGGTGGGCTTGTGGGTACACGTGTGCTGGTGAACGCACCAATTACAAGCCCATCGACTCAGGACGCAACCACGGCAACTGAAAATGGACACAGATAGGGATGAACGCTCGACAAGTATCCAGAGAGACAATCCCATTCTTCCACCGTCGTCCTCACAGCATACTCCCCGAAAGCTGCTTGACGGCCGCGCAGTCGTAAAAGGTGAAATCCCGCTCGGCCACCGTCACGTCGCCGAAACGAACAGACAAGGGGACGGTGAGAAAATCTGCCAGGACCAAAAACCACAACGAGTCAGCCGGCCGGGATGGGCGCCGTCTGGCGAGGCTCAGCGCTTCCCGTCCATCCACGAGATTTGATGATTCCATTGCGAGAGCCAGCCCGACCGACTTGTCACATCACACGGACTTGACTTTTTTAAACGTAGCAATTGCAGACACCCACCCTGTCCAGGAGGCACCGCCGGCACTTGGCCGGGGTGCGGAGAATGACAGGAGACCCCGCCGGCAGTAACGCTGGCCGGGCTGCGCAGTCCGGCCAAGTAACACCAGTACGATTCGCCCTGTTCCAACAGCGGAAGCCCCGCGATCGCCAAAGACACCTAGGGCGAGGCCGGAGAAAACATTTGCCAATGTCACATTCAAAAGCAAACATTTCCTTCAATGTCAGCAGGCTGCACTGACCGTCCTGCTTTCCCCCCTGCTGATATTTGAGGGCTTGAGTTCTTGGACAGCCAGACACTGCTGCTCCATATCAAAGCTCCAAAGCCACGGGCCGGGCCGCTTGCCGCGCCGACACTCGGACTGCAAAAGGCATCTGCGTAGGAAAGGGCGTGGTCGGCGACTCGTCGGCGAACGTTTGCGATGCGCGTGACATCCTGACCAAGGCTTCAATTTGCTCAGTCAAAGGCAAACATCAACCCAGAAATGGCTGCAAGGTAACGGAACGGCGAGCACTCGGAGCAACTCTTGCCATTGGAACATTCTTGTTTTGCTTTTGGAAATCGCAATTGTTGCTCATCAACTCATGTCCTTTCTGTCACGTTTGTATCATCACCCGTCTTACCTTCCCTGGAGGACACACCAGCCGCAGTAGGGATCGTGAGCCCGCAGGCAGGAGCGGCAGTCGGGGTGCCGCGCGCATTCGGCCACGGGCCTCTTTTGCACCTGAAGAAAGGAGAGCAGAAGCGTCGTCAGTCTTCGGGAAAGACGGCGCCCCATATTACCGCCGCGCACCATGTTAGGGGTCACGATGAACAGATGGCGCTCCTCTTGATCCAGGAAAAGATCAGACCCGATGGCCGCGTTCTGCTCAACGGGGCTTACGGCGTATTCCTCCACCTCGCCGTTTGGCCCGAGGAACACCTGACAAACGCAAAAAGGCTTGGGCGCAACTGACGGATTCTGTCAGGTCAAGTGAAGGCAACTTGCAATTTTAGAACTCAACTTGTTTGCCTTCAAAATATGGCTTTGGGAAGTTCACGTGACCGGCATGGTCCTAAGCTCCGGATAAGATAAGTCGTTTAGCGACAGGTCTGAGCAGCCGTTGGGTTACTTTCATTACGAGAAATGTGATGTCACCGTGCCACAATGGGTGCCTTTGTACTACTAACACCACCAAAGTACAGGCCAGGGTCTGAAATGATGTCAAATTGGGCAAGCTGGCTGCCCGCGTGGCTGGCTGCCCGCGTGGCTGGCCGCCCGCGTGGCTGCCTGCCCGCGTGGCTGCCTGCCTGCCTGCCGGCCCGCACTGCCTACCTTGTGCAGGTTCCCCTTGGAGTCTCCCAAGAAGGCAATGGTATGTCCCGCCCTCACGCTCACCGCGACGGCCGTGAGGCGAGCGGAGGGGCTGTCCAAAATGGTTTGGGCTTCCACGGCGATGCGACTAGCCATGGGACTGGGCGTGTGATCAGAGCCGCAAGGGTACCGTTCCAGAGTGTTCTAAACGACAGCATTAAGGGTCAATAGATGTCTTTTTTCTACACATACGTATCATTCGTTCATTCGTTCATTCGTTCACTCGTTCACTCGTTCACTCTGCACTCCATCTATTCCAACGTATAGTCATACTTCGAGCAGAAATAGAGACTGTCGGTGTATGACACAGTTCTGTTCCTTTGCCAGTGTGGAGGACTGTAGGAACTCACCTCCAGAAGGTTGACGCAGTTGGATTTGACTTCGTATTCGATGTAGGCCGTCTCCACGCCAGACTCTCTGCCCATCTTTGTGTAACACAGGTCTCTGGTGGCGTTAATCCTGCGGTCCACGTCTTCCAGGCCGAAGACGCACAGGGCGGAGTCTTCGCCGGGTCCGTTGGACGAAGGCGAGCGGGTGGAAAAAACACCGAGAAGGATCTCGGAGCCTGGGGCCGCCGTGACGTCCTTGGAGAAGCCCAGCCGGACGGCTTGAAGGAGATTGTAATTCTTGCCCGCCCGGGAACGGCACGTCAAGGGGACCTCCACGTAGGAATAATAGGCTTGATCGTCCAAACACACACGAGAGACAAAAGTGCGGTACTCGCGCGATTTGGATTTCAGATCTCGCCTGTAGAAGAGGAAGTAGACGTGATGGCGGTGGGCAAAGGAGGCCACGAAATGATGATCGTATTCAGAGAGGCGGCCGGCCACGGCCAACTTGGCCGTTTCCTCGTAAGAAAAAATGGGCTCTTGCTCCAAGTTGCGCGTGGCGATGGGCGGCTGGCTGCTGGTGTAGCCACGCCCGACAAAGAGAACGGGCCGTCTTTGCGGATGGGAGCGGACCACCAGGCCCACGGTGCTGACGTCGGGGTGATTGGCCGCTACGTACTGGGTGTCCACCGGCGTCTCGGCGGAGAAGAGCACCCGGTCGACGGAGCGCAGACTTCGTTTCTGGCAAATGCCTTGGTTGACGCTGCCGCAGGTGATGAGCTCCATGGAATAGGGGTCGATCACCAAGAGCTTGTTGTGGTTACTGGTGAGCCTGGCTTGAGGGCAGTTGCTCTCCGTGACGGGAGGCAAGCATTCTCTGCTGTCTTTGACCGGCCCGGTGGGATCCTCCACTTCCAGCTGCAGGGATTTGTCCAGCTGAAATAAGTGGTCGCGAGCGCCCACGTAAACTCCGCCCACCTCGGGGTCGGGGTGCAAGGCCAAGTGCTCAAATTCCGTGTCGTTGCGTACGAAGCTGGGATAAAGGACAAAAGCGGGCGCCGACGGAAGGCCCCGGCCCGTCGCCGACAGCAGCAGCCATCGCACTGCGATGGCTTGAAGACATCGTATCGCCCTCGCTGGCATGGTGGCCGATCTGGAAAGAAGGAAAGAAGGAAAGAAAGAAGGAAAGAAAGAAAGAAGGAAAGAAAGAAAGAAGGAAAGAAAGAAAGAAGGAAAGAAAGAAAGAAAGAAAGAAGGAAAGAAAGAAAGAAGGAAAGAAAGAAAGAAGGAAAGAAAGAAAGAAGGAAAGAAGGAAAGAAAGAAGGAAAGAAAGAAGGAAAGAAGGAAAGAAAGAAAGAAAGAAAGAAAGAAAGAAAGAAAGAAAGAAAGAAGGAAAGAAAGAAAGAAAGAAAGAAGGAAAGAAAGAAAGAAAGAAAGAAAGAAAGAAAGAAAGAAAGAAAGAAAGAAAGAAAGAAAGAAAGAAAGAAAGAAAGAAAGAAAGAAAGAAAGAAAGAAAGAAAGAAAGAAAGAAAGAAAGAAAGAAAGAAAGAAAGAAAGAAAGAAAGAAAGAAAGAAAGAAAGAAAGAAAGAAAGAAAGAAAGGCCTTGATGTAGCGTGACTTCCACCTATAGAACAATATGCTACAACTTTGCTGCCAACTCACCATTGGCTTCCTTTGCTGCTGTGTTGCAGAGGCACTGGACCTCTTAACCTGGCACCACTTGTCGCTGACATCACGCACAAAAAGACATCACAGTCCAACGCGTCGAGCAGGTAATGTCTTCAAATTCTTACTTGTCGGAACAAAGGAATCTGCAGTACACAAAAAGACAACCTCAATCAAGCGTTTCGTTTAATGATAGGTGACTTCCAGTAACCAAAAAAACAAAAAACAAAATGCTATACACTTTTGGGACTCAATACTTGAAAAAACTTGCAGGCACTGGGAAGCTTCTTCCCATTCAAATTTTGTTCACCCTAACCAACTTCTACTTTCAAGTTGGTCAATACGAGAAGGCCGTTGTGATGATATTTGAGAAAGAATAGACATCATCTAGCCCAACATGAGTCTGAGGCCTGGCTGGCTGGCTGGCTGGCTGGCTGGCTGGCTGGCTGGCTGGCTGGCTGGCCGGCTGGCTGGCTGGCTGCCTGGCTGCCTGGCTGGCTGCCTGGCTGCCTGGGTACTTGGCTGCCTGAGTACTTGGCTGCCAGCTTCAGTGGGCAAATGATGCAAACACAACCTTTGACCTTGCCTGGCTGACTTTGGCCAGCCAGCCTAGCACACGGGAAAGGGCCACTTCTGGACACGAGACACGACTCGCAAATGGAAGCACTCATTTGTCACAGTCCTTGTTAGGCAGAAAGAATATCAAAGAGTAAATGAAGGATGTCAACGTTTCCCCCAGCGCTACTGCTTGATGGCTTGGAAGATCCGTTTTAGAATGAATGGCCAGGCATCTCCAGTGCTTGAGCCAGCCAGCCAGGCAGCCAGCCAGCCAGCCAACCAACCAGGTTGCAAAGCGCGCTCGTTCTGTCTCCGAGGATACAATCTGCGAAAGTTCACAATGCGTGTCCCCTAATCCAATTGAACTGCGTGATAACTAGAGCGAGCTACCTATCAGCTTAATGCGGCATGAGAACAGCGCGAGTCTGAATGCGTGAGTCACGTCCCACGACAAACCTGCTCTGACCCGCGGGGCTGGACTCGGCACAATGCTTTGGACTGCCTTTGTCAGGGAAGCGTCGCTTGCGGCGGGCGCCAAATATGACTCACAATTTGAAACGAAAGAGAAAGTAGCAAAGAAGCATGGGCGCAAACGCCCTTTCGTCGGCTGAGCCCGAGCAGGTAAGCGAGGCCGGCCACCAAAGGTGCACAGCCAATCAGAGTCGAGCTTTGCCTTCTGGACTTTGGCTTTCCGGCTGAAGATGTCAACTGAACGTCAAAACATGCAGATAAAGGTGGCTCTGATAGGCAGTCAGTCACGAGTGTTGACATCGAAATGGGGCTTTGTAAAATGAGATTGGGTTTTTTTTGGAGCCCAATATTTTTTGGGAAGACAACACCTTTTAGCCGTGGCACAAATGTCCCGGCGCGGCGGGGATACTGCGCCGGGACATTTTGCGGTGTGCTCCTTGTCGTGTTTTCGCTAGCTGTTCATCATACTCTGGAGATTATTTTCAGCTGCAGCGCTGTCCTAAAATAACAAGTTGGACAAACCAAAAGGCTTTCATTTGAAACAAGCGGCACAGTCATTGGAAATGAACTCACTGGCGCTACATTGGAGTCGGTCGGTCGGTCGGCCATCAAAGCGCGTTCCAGCTTCAGCTTCATCCCACGTTCGTTTTCAGTGAAAAGGTACGATATGGCTGGCCTACATTTTTAATTTGCCCTGTTTGTCCTTCCGTGTCTCCAATCAAATACAATGTATCCACTCGAATAAGCCCATTGGATCCCAGACGGCACCAGGGTCAGCGTTCCACTACTCATTATGCACACACAAACACACACACAAGCAGTGCGTTTGTACTGCGAGAGCAGCTACTGGCTACTGGCTACTGGCTACTGGTTACTGGCTACTGCCTCTGCTCTGAATTCACCCGAAGCATCAAGCGCATTTAAGTCTAAGTGACCTGACCTCGGCGGTCAGGCTGCACTCCGCTTCCATCTGGCCACAAGGCAGGAATTATTAACGAGTTGCTTGATGAGCAACACGAGCAAGAACGTTTGCTCTGACAAATGTCGCACGGGATAGGGGGGGTTGTTGTTTTTCTGATTCAACTCCAAACTCCAGTTGTTATTGTGCCACTGCGGCACAATGTCAAAGTCTGGGTTCTCACTTTCACACACACGCACACACACACACATCCACTCCAAATTCATTTGTCCGATCGCACCACGAACCAGAGGGGAATAATAACAACGCGGCACCTCAGCTGTCCGTCGTCCTAGATGCATCACGTGATGCTCTAAATCTATTCCCAGAGAAAGCAATCCAAGCCAGGCCAGATGCACATCTGATTAAAAAAAAGCAAAGGGGGAGGTGGAACATATCATAAGCGTGATTTATGACTCGTCTCAGCTCACAGCAGTATGGCCAGTTCGAGAGGGAGGCTGCTCTCTTTCAATGCTCATTCGGTAGTTGATGGCGCGGCACGGCACGGCACGGCACGATGGCTAGTTTGCATGTTTGCTTCACAGCTTGACCATTCCTCCCATTCCTCCCATCCCATCCCAATGAAGGTTCTGCTAGAAATCAATTGTCACTGGCCTACTTGGTCACACGTCTGTCCATTTATTGAATGTGGATTCCATTTCACCGTGTCAAAGGTCAGACAAGCACACCGCAGGCAGGCTTGTACTGTTCGGATGGATATTGCTCCAAAACTGCTCTTCCCACATCAGAAGATTCAAAGCTCCCATATTCTGAAGCTTGCAACCAACCCATTTGAGGGGTCAATGAATGAGGTTGATGAATTTGGTTTGACTCTCCTTCCAGCACGCTAGCTATCACGGAAGCGAGCGAGACAAACAAGGTGACTTTGAAATCAACAAGAAAAATGAAAACGTCCCAATGTCAAATTTGGAGTTCCTGGCCGACAAGCGGGAGAGGACACAATGCGATCGATAATATCGCCCGCTCCGGGAAAGTCACCTTGTCTTGCCGCCGAGATAAAGGCGTTTGTGCGTATCCTTTAACGCTTCGGAGAAGTTGGAAAACACTGAACAACACAATGGGTTCCATAGACGTCCATCAAGAGGAGAGAGAGAGAGAGAGAGAGGGAGGAGCCTGACCTGACAGAGAAGTTGGACGGAAAGATTCAACTTAAGAACACAAGTATGGTGAGTATCGTGAGCAACACGGCTTTGTTTGCGTATGAGCGTGGAAAAACCACCCAATCATTGGCAAAGGGATGAAGAAGGTAAGCTGAGCTGAGGGCAATATGAAAAGAGAGAAAAGCCTCAGCAGACATGAGATGGGGGGGAGGCGTCTGTTTGTGTGGTTACTGCTACGACATGCAGCCGCAGCCGCCGCCGCCGCTTTAAATAGCTGCCGCTGGGATGTGGTTTGGGCCAAGGGGACGGGTCGATGTCGGCTCTTCCTATCATTGTGAAGCAGGATTCACCAAGCGTTGGATTGTTCCCCCACTAATAGGGACCGTGAGCTGGGATTAGGTTCGTTTTACCCTACTGATAATGTGTCGTCGAATTAGCTGACTTTACACCACACTCGAGCCAATGTGCCACGACTGTGTCGTTGCTCCTGGATGACACCAGTGGCCTTGCTCCTTCCTTCCACCCAAAAGTGGGCCCTTTCCAAAGCTAAAGGAAAACATGATCGCAGCCTTCCAACTCCATACACTGTTGGACAGTGTCGACTTTGAACAGGCTCGGCGGCATAGCTCCCGCACTTGTGCAAAATGTCACACGAGCGTGAGCGCAAAGGCATCAGCTCATGGGGGATTGATTGTTTGGATCGTTTGGCAAGCTGCTCCTATCCGTTCTTTCTCCAGGTGTATTGCCAGCATTCAGTTGCCACTGTCTTTTGCCACGATTCCAAAAAGACTCACCAGTTTGAAAAGTTGCCTTTTTGGGCTATTCTTTTGTTGCGTGCCGCAACCTCCAGATTGCTATTTTGGATTCCTTCCAGGCTCTCTCTTGGATTTTGTGCTCTTCTTCTGCTCTCACGGCAATCCAGTGCGGTCTTGTGGTTTTGCTTATCAGCCCAGCTGTAGCCTTGAGCTGTTGCCTTCACCGAATGACTGCTTTGATTGGAGAGGAACAGGTCCGCTGTCCGACTTGTGCTATTGCTGCTCGATGGCAGACTCCACAAGCGTCAAAGTCATTTCCAATGATGGATTTTGCTGACGTGCCATACGGACCACGATACAACGGTGTGGAGTATTTTGGTCCCAATGAATGCCATTTCTTCCCTGCTCATGAAGTCCTCCTCCGATGTCTTTTTTGCTTCTTTGTCCCTCCCTCCCTCTCTGCCTCCCTCCCTCCCTTTTATTGCTCCGTGCATCATTTGAAAGGGCACGTCGCCGGCTGGCTTCCCGTCCGTATCCCAGAGTGTAGAACACTGTGCTACGCTTGTACGCTAGCTGCTGGCAGCGCTGAGCCGCCCGGGGTCCTGAACTTTGGACATGCCTTCACATTCACGTGGGGCGTTACATAGCAACCCTCTTTTTCCCAGCCGCTTTTGCCCCGAGACACTCCATTTCGGCTGCTCTTTCCGATGAAGCGGCGCTTCCATTTCTTTGTCGTCGTTTCGCCACAAGCTGTCCGAAGAAGTCGTCATACAATCCTGCTTTTCAAGAGTCCGTGAAAACTCACGGTGGCCAATATACGTACGCACGTACTTACTGTATGTGGATATTTTGGAATAGCTTCAAATCAGGGGCAGACTGGGAATGACAGAATCTTGTAACATTTTCCATTTTAGAGCTAAAACAAAAGATTTTTTGGAATCATCTGTTAGGGTTCTTTTTTTTTTTTAGATTTGAAAAATGACAAGACCAAGCTAAGGTGAGTACGTGGATGAACATGTCAAGTCCATGGAGAGAAAGGCACATTCTCCCGAAAGAATGCCTTCACCTCTCAGCACCCCCCTTTCCCTCCCCATCTCCAAACGCTGCTCTCCGGTTGGTTACTCCATAAGAACAGCCTTCTCTCCAACCACGGGAACAAGGACCTCGCCACCCTCTGTGGATGGATACATGCAACGACCACATGGAACAGACCAAAAACAAATGAAAAGTAAACTCCTCACAAGTGCCGGTTCGGTGTAATATGCAAAGTAGGCAGAGGAGCAGCAATGGTTGCGTCAGGTTCTCCAAGCAATGGATGGGCAGCAGCGTTCGTACGTACGAACGTATGTGAAACCGACCGACTATGTGCTTCTTGGCTATTCAAATGGTGGCACGGGATAGACAAAAGCTCTTTTGGAAAAGCCACTTCCAGGCACTCGTGTTTTGCCATTATTCCACCTCGCTGCTTTATATAAAACCAACTCATGGGGGAGGGGGTTAAGCCGGCCCGGCCCGGCCCGGCCCGGAAAGGACAACGAGCGACAACAAGGAACCGCGCGAGTACGTCACGCTACACTTGTGGAATGCTACGCAGCCTAAAACAAGCACATATCGAGTGCTGTTAGTGTAAATACCAAGAAAGGTACACAAAGCCAGAAAGTGTCGACTACGGGGACGAGGTCATTCGGCTCGAGAAGTAATCGTGAAAACGCGTCCCGAGCTTACCTCGCTCCACCGCCGACATTTAACAGCTGCTTGACCTATTGTGTACATAAGGCGCCGTAGGAGTCAATTGCAAATGATGACAGTAGGAATTTGTTTTGGAAGCGATCATTCAAATAATGGCCCAAAAGATGGCGGGCGCCCCGCCGGGCCGACATCTGCCTTACGCGACATGGCCAGTCTCTTATCTCCGAGTCATCTTTTCAATCAAGGACTATGATTTTTGTTTGAAATGGACTGGCTGGCTGCACTTCTGGTAGCAGCAGCAGCATATTGACCATAATCTGATTGCATGCGTTGGCTCACATTAAGTAGGCAGACCATACTGATAAGGTTAGTGACTTAATGCTTGGCCACATAATTAAATTGAGTATTTAATCTGGCCATGGTAGCAGAGGAGAACAGCCCAGCGGGGGGCCGGGCCGGGCCGGGCCGGGCCGCGCAGGGCAGGGCAGGGCAGGGCAGTTCCCACATTGCGAAATACATAGCTTGTCGCCGCACGCTGTCAAAAATCCAACGATTCCAAAGTGTCTCGGTACTGCACTTGTCTCGCATGTGGTTCCGCATAACGGATTGTCTGTCCAGGGAAGGTGAACATCATCAAACAGTTCATCAAACAGCGGGCGAGCGGGCGGCACGTTACACTGCTTGATATTAGAGCACAAGAGCGTAAGACTGGGCTCTGCTTTGTTCAATTTGTTCCTGTTTGATCAAACAGCCTCGTCGTCTGTGTTGGCTCAAAGCGTTTGATACGGCTTCTTCTTCTTCACAGGGGGCTTTAGAATGAGCACTTTGGCATTGAAGCGTTACGAATGGTCACAAATTGCTGTCTCAAGTTATTTCACTTACCATCATGCATCATTTTTGCGCTAATTTCAAGCAGCATCATGGAAGATTTTGTTTGTGTAGCTAGCCAGCTCAGAATGGCAATTCAACACTTGCGCAATGAAAGAGTAGCACCTTTGTGTGTCCTCGACATCTCTTCACTTGCTCATTACACCGTCGTGACAGCGCTACACCTGTGTGTGTGTGTGTGTGTGTGTGTGTGTGTGTGTTTGTTTGGAAGCTGGGCAAGGGTGACACACCACGTGCTCCCAGCAGCCCAACAAAAACCACAAGCACATTTCACACTGACACAATTGCTCGATTTCCTATCGCTTGACTCCAAGCCATCTGTTGACGGTGTGAAATACGTGAAATCTCCTCCTCCCAACACCAAGCGTTTCTCTTCTTTATATTATTCATCTCTTCGTGTATCCATAAATGTACATAAATGTGTCGATCGAATATCGACTACGTATGACAGATAAGACGGTGGACATTTTGAACGAATCTACTATATATGTCGAAAAGATGTCACTATAACGAGCAAGTCGCCGTCGCCCAACTACGCACGACGTGGCGCCAGATGTAGACACAAATGAAAGCAGTTGAGCAAAGCGAAGGAAATGATCACCATTGATGGGATGGATAGCGTCGTATTCCATCTCATTTGGCGCTTTACACTAAGCCGCCAATTCCATTAGGGAGGGAGGCCACGGTAACAGATGGCGGAGGTTTTAGGAAGACACTGCACCGTGTGAAGGTGCCTGCCAATGGGTGATACTACTCAGGAGAGAGGAGACATTTAGACCGCAGTGGTTCAACTTTCAACACTCACGGACGGACGGACGGACGGACGGACGTTACATGGAGCCTCTCCTGCCCTGCCCTGCCCTTCCCTTCCCAGCCCCAGCCCCAGCCCTGCATGCCTCCTCACTACTGGCATTTAGAACTCTCACTACTCCCCGAGTCATTATTTACTTGTTAACAAACTAGACGGGGTTCCCTGCATTCCCGTGCACTGACTAAAAGGGGCTTTCTAAATACAAAGACAGACAAGTCGGGGGCGGGGGGGGCGCCGCGTTCTGAATGAATAACCAAGGATGTCACCACAATGGCATACAGGTTTTGAAACACACCATTAGTTACAAATTCAAAGTTAGACTCCGCCTGTGGGCTCGGGAAGTAAACTTAGCCGACTCCAAAAAAAAAACGGTGCTGGCAAATTCTAACGACCGCGGGCTATCTCTACTCGACGGACCCTTTTACGGCGGACGGACGGACGGACGGACGGACGATTCTTCGTACGTGTTTGAAACTTTGAATAGGACGTTCGGGCCAGCGTTTTACAAATGAAGCTGCGAGAAGATATTTGAGTGCAGCGATACCATTCAACGTGCACGTAGGCAAAAGGTTGAGAGCGAGAGATGAACTTCAAGGTTCATGGGTGCGCAAGCCAGGTTCACTACCAACTCACCTTTACGTGTGCAAATGATGCGTGACTGACCACTCAGCCCTTGTTCCGGCGTGATGAAGTTGACCGTTCCGATATCCAACCTATGCGAAGCCGGCCGCTGAACGTAATCCATCGAAACTCGGAGCTCAGAAATTCCACTCTCCACCAGTTTGGACTTGCGAATTTCTTCACAACAATCCAGTCGTGCAAAAAGGCGCATCTATCCCTTGAGGCTTAAAGGTGCCGTTTCACTTGCTCATAAAATGAAATATTAGGGTCAGGTTCCATCCACATCGTCTCGGTTCACCCCCACCCACATGAAGTAGGCAAACGCTTCCAACTGTAAACAGCGCCGCCGACTTTGCTCGGAGTTAGTTAAAAGAGGCTTTCGCAAAGGGGGGCACATTTGGCTCCGTTCAGTGCCGCTTGTTCTTCGGAACACCGAGCTTGTCCGCCGCTCAACCTATCATGCAAAAACGATGTACGTATTTCTTCCCTTTATGCCTTGTGACCGAGTCAGTATCTTTCTTTTTCTTGTCTTTATTTGAAGGCAATGCATCAACTAGAAGTGGAAGACAAATCCAGAATCCAATCGACCCCACGACTGAAAAGCTACATATTCCAACAGTCAGTGAACGCAGCAAAGTTGCTGGTTTCAAATGAAAAAAAACACTGGTGATTTCCGGCGGTCACCTTCTGGCCGACTCGACAGTAAACACATGCGACTTACGTCACGTCGTTGAATAAAAAGCTTTGATGGTTGGAAGAAAATATTTGTCATCCTTTATTTATGCTTTTTGATAGCTAGTAGCTTTGAGATACACAAATTTAGTGTTACCAGATCGGAAGGAAGGAAGGAAGGAAGGAAGGAAGGAAGGAAGGAAGGAAGGAAGGAAGGAAGGAAGGAAGGAAGGAAGGAAGGAAGGAAGGAAGGAAGGAAGGAAGGAAGGAAGGAAGGAAGGAATAGTGCAAAAAATGCGCCCTTCCTCCATTTATATGCAGATTTGTGATATTCTGCCTGGACCTAATTTCCTGTGAATAGCGGGGTCAACTGCAAATACATTGTTTGAAAAAAAAAAAGACAATTTGCTTCTCAGAATGCATTGCGTGGTGCAGTGTATGTAGATTAAGCTGCTGCATTCATTTAATTCAATCAAATAATGTGGTATGAATATGTTGTTCAAGGGTATTTTGCTAATTCAGTCGAATGAATGCTATTGTTTTGGTCTCGATGCTATGTCCATATCAGCTTCATCATCCCCAAAATGAAGAGGCAGAGTGTAATTTGAACAAAATCACATTTACCCAATATTTCCGCAAAGTCATTGAGTGAGAAATTTAATAGTCTGTGTGTTTGAGTGGACGTCTCACAGTACAGGCCTGCATTCACAGCAGAGCTACGGAGAAAATGAGTGGCAAATGTGGAAAAGCAGTGCATGAAAGACCGTGCCTGTCAGTCAGGAAAAACACTCTGTAGTCATGTCCCTGGGAAAAACACTAACCCATTCATGCGACCCCCCCAAACCCCCCGACACACACACACACATTCTCTCTCTTTTTCTTCAATTGGGGGATGGAGACCTGCCAGCTAGCTGGGGGAGGTGTTGCGAGGGATAGGTCAAAGGGAAACACCCTGTGCCCTGTTCGATGTTCATTATTCAGAATCACAGCAATATCATCAATATCAGTCTTCACATTCAGGGCTTGTTTTCTAATTTTGCCAAGAAATGTCTGCTGTTATTAGCGACTTATGAGCAAACATAAAGCAAATGTGTGTCTATGTCAAAGGTGTTCATTTATGGAATAATCATGAAAATCAATTGAAAAGGTGTGACTCAATGACATTTGAAAATATGGTGCTGCAGAAATGTATGTACACAGGCACTGTGATGAACTGCTTAACATTCACAGTTCAGAGGAAGCGGGTATGATTCCACCTCCGGAGTTTGCATGTTCTCCCTGTGCCTGCGTAACTTTGCTCCGTCGGAATCCACTTTCTTGCCACGTTCCAAAAACATGGCAGGAGACTTGGACGCGAATGGCTGGCAACCGGTCCAAAGTAAAACATTATTTTGATCATTATATTTTTAGAACATTATTAAAACGTCTGTATTTTCGCATGGTGCTGTCTAATTGTGTCCAGCAGGCGGCGTTCGCATACCACAAAAGTTTGCTTGGGGAGGGGGGGGGAATCTATCTGTGTTCTAATTTCAATGTTAGTGGATGAGCCACATATTAATGAGTGTAGACATTTAAACTAAGCAACAGCAAAACAAAACGTACCTCTTTAAACATAAAGCACGCAAGTAGCAGCGAGGGCGGAAAGGTAGACGATCGAATAAACAACGCGTTCATGTGCACACTTGTTGGTTTGGTCTGGGCGGGCCTGCGGGCGGGCGGGCGCGCGCGCTCCATAACGTACTCAACATCGTACGTGCGCGCAACCGAGAAACTGTGACCAAGATGGCGTGTCCACACGGATCAAGTAAGCGGCTCACTTTTTCGTTTCCCATAGCACAGCCAATGTCTTTTTATTGACTTTGAGATGTTGGGCTTTTCTATCAACAAGATAGCTTAACAATCTGAAGTGTGAGGTCTCGGTGCTTTGGACTCTCGCCGTTGTGCTTGATACCCGCCCGCATTGGTACTTGATAGCTTAGCTACTAGCAAACTGGCCCCCAACCTTTGAGCCATTATGAGCCAGGTTTGCCGGATCAGAGAATAAGGCCATTTTTAAAAACGTAAACGCAGCTAAACGCTGCCACAGTCGTCATAATGTTTGCTTCATTTCATGCTGCATAGCGATAAACGTCTGCGACAGCACGGCAATGGGGGAAAAGTTCAAAGACGTTGGAAGATTCCTGGCAAATGATGTTGGTGGACTTGTCTAAAGCTGACCGTAAAACGAGTAAACCTGAAATCCTTCCGCGAGAGGATAGTCCGAAACCGTGTTTAGCGTCCACAACAACATGTGAGTGAGAGAGTGAGTGAGTGAGAGAGAGAGTGAGCGAGCGACCGACCGACCCTGATCTTGACCTTACGTTCGCAATCATTATTATTGACACGTACAGCTTTGAAATGTGTCACGTGCCCAGTGTGATTTTGATCATGGCCGCGTATCCTTTTTGATCCCCATTGTGTGAATAACGCAAGCCCTTCCTTTGGTGCATATTGTCTGGCATAACAAGTAAGACCTGTCTGTATTTGTGTGTGCGTGTGAAGATGTGGTAGTTCCCCGTAATTTCCGGCTGCTGGAAGAACTGGACGACGGTCAGAAAGGAGTGGGAGACGGCACGGTGAGTTGGGGCCTCGTCAACGACGACGATATGACCCTCACTCAATGGAATGCTACCATCATCGGCCCCCCCAAGGTGAGACTTGTCTTTCGTACTTACTTACTTCACACATGCATGCAGCAAGTATGACCGTATCATTGATTTCGATTTATGCCAGTCCTTCTCAAATGACCCACCCGGGTAACATGTTCATTAGATACTGTCGAAATCAAAGTCAAAGTCAAAGTCAGCTTTATTGTCAATCTCTCCACATGTCACAACACACAAAGAGACCGAAATTACGTTTTTCTCTATCAATATAAACAAGGTTTGGGCTTTGAACCAAGCAAGCAAGCAAGCAAGCGTGGTGTTGAGGAAGAAAGAAAGGTTGTTTTTGGTGCCTTTGGTCACATTCTAGACAGCCGTACAACACTGCTAATTGTCGTCATGGTAATTGTGAATATGTTTTCACCTCACCATCCGAGTCCTCGATGTTATCAGTGCAGCTTCTGACCCTAGTTTTGTTTGTTTGTTTGTAGACCGTCTATGAAGGCAGAATATACTGTCTGAAAATTGAATGTGGACCCAGATACCCAGATCATCCTCCTCATGTACGTTTTTTGCACAAGATCAACATGGTTGGAGTACATACATCGAATGGCGTTGTAAGTATGCAGCTTTCGCCATGGTGTTTAGTGCTGCGCGCCCGCACAAGCTGTACATGTATCCATTCTCACCTGCACACGCCAGTCTGCAGTGTGACTCCACCGTCTCTTGTCCGTCCGTCCGTCCGTCCTTTTGAGCAAACGTTTATGATGGCTTACCTAACCCGTCCATGCTTTGCTGTTGTTTGCAGGTGGACATTAAGGCCCTGCCCCGCTTGAGCAGATGGAAAAACACTTACACGATGCGCATGGTGCTCACGGAGCTCAAACAACACATGACAATGAAAGAGAACTACAAGCTTTCCCAGCCACCTGAAGGCCAAATGTACAACTGATGCATGTGCCCTTGTCCCTTGCTTGCTTGCGCTCATCCACTTACACAAAGAAGCAGACACACAGGCAAGCAAATTCCATTCCACAAATTCGACACTGGCTAGAGCACAACTGTCAATTGATTCCAAACAAGAGCGGGAATAATCTTAATACAGCTGATTTCCTGGCCCAGTTAGCCATTTTGCTCCACAGGGAAGACCTTGAGTTTACAATCCCCAAACTACTGTGTATTTGGCTTGTTTGTTTTTGTGTGTGTGCGCATGTGTGTGTGTGTGGGGGGGGGGGGGGGGGGGGGGGCATACTGATTATTTGTTGCAATACTAAATTGTTCATAGCTTACACTGTACTGCGGTTCCATCAGTAGTTTCAGCCCATTCCGAGTTTTGTTTTTAAATAACAAAGCCAACTTGTTTTGCTCCTGCTCCCACCTAGATTCCCATATCCTAAACCACACTTAGTCTAATCAGCCAAACGAGTCTTGAACAAAATCCCCACATCGTGCAAACCCAAAGATGTGAATGAGTTGGTCCGAGGTGCATGTCTGGTTCAAGCCAGTCTATTAATAGGCAACGTGCACGGCAAGACTTGTGTGTCATAACAAACGCTTTGTGATGGTGACTCATTGTGAGCAAGCTGTGCGACAGGACAGGGGAGGCTTACGGCTGCGGAGAACACAGTATATATATATATATATATATATTTATATATATATATATATATTTATATATATATGCTTGTAACTTTTCCAGATGGCCACTTTACAGTGGCTTGTGCAAACTTTTCTTTCTATTCTTCGGGGGGTTTCTGGGCTGAGCGTGTGTGCACCCTGCAGTAGTCAGTCACCTGTCATTTTCTGAGTTGCCTGCCACTAAGCAATGGATGGCTTTGGATGTTTATTTTGTAACAGGAACAGTCAATCAGGGTGACGGACGGGGACCTTTGTTTGAATTAAATGTTCTGACTTTTGCACTTGGTGTATGGTGATTTTCCAAGCAAATGCTAAAAGCTCAGACCACGAGACATTTCTATCACTGGCGGCGTGTTCCCAACAATACAGTGTGTGTCGAGTGATGTGTGTAAGTCGCAAAGTCTTGACAAAAGTCCGAAAAGTGAGCAGAGCCATGAAATGAAAATGCCATTTTTCCGCGGTACCGCTGAGTTGCGACAATTCTTCCCTTAACCAATAAATGCATGACCAAGTATAGCAGACTCAAAGTGATACCGTTATGCAATCTTTTCTTTTTGTCATTCTTAGCTGTTGGACATCCAATTTGATGCCTAGCTTGTGTTCTCCAACGGACACTATAGGAACTAACAATTGGGCCCTTTGCAGGTGAAGCCGGCCGGAGCAGCCATCTTGTGTTGCCACTTTTTGCTTTTGTGCGTCTTTTAGACTGGCATCCCTCGTATCGAGTCACCAAAGAGGAACGAGGTTTACATTTTGCACTTCCGTGATGAGAGTAGCTTGCTTTGCGAAAATGCGGCCAATTTCATCTGCCTTCCGATGTCAAGAGGAACAAGCGGAGCCGTGAAGAAGCTGTCCGTTGATGGGAGGTCAGAGCTGATGACTGCTGAACGCCATTTCCGGACGACAGTAGGTGCGTGCGTTTCCAGTTGGAAGAGGAGTGGCATCCTGCTAACCCAGTTGGACAGGCTCCGTTGGCTTCTTTGCGCTCTGTGATTGAACCGAGTATTAGCTTACTTCCGCCTGCGTTTGACATGAATTCAGTGTCATGCGTTGGGTGCTGGGTCTTCATTTATGAAAGGTTCACATCAATGGCTTGGCTCCTTTCACCTGATCCTGCATGTGTGGCTCCATAGTGGGCATCCTTTCAAGGTGATGGAATGGCCTTTGCAACCATCACGTTACGCACGCACTAGAAACCCCCAGCAGATGGCCTGGAGACAAAGAGGGTGTGAAGATGAGAGAACCCCCCCCCCCGCATCAACCTTCTGCCCCTCATTTGGAGTCCCCCAACAAGCAGCGCAAATGCATCTTGCCCAGCAGACGATAGCTGCCGGGAGGGACGCAAGTCTTGTTAGTGCTCGCATGGCTACTTTTCGTAGGTGGTAACCTTGATCTAAAGAGGATTTGGAGCCAGCGTTGCCTTCTCCTAGCCTTTGCCTGAAGAGGCAGGCAGTAGGTGGTTTGGAGTTAGAGAGTTGACCTCCTCCTGCTGGCCTTTGCTCAAAGAGGCCCTTTTTCCTAAAAGCGACTTCACAGTCTTCATTTGTGTCCGCTCGAGTGATTTGCTTTCCCTGCTGCCCTTTGTGACCAGACAGTAGCTCCTATGTGAGACAACTGTGGAGTTCAAAAATGCAAACTATGATTGTGATGCGGCCCACGGCAAAAAGGAGTTGGACGCCCCTGCCGGCGTAGGAGAAAAAAAAAAGGGTCATTTGTAGTTTCAGATTCCAATAGAAAAGTGAGTGGATAGCAGGAAGGTCATGGCTGTGCTACCAACTGTCTTAGCTACTTCATTGAGAGACAATGGCAGACAAGATGTTTGGTGTACTGTCAGCCACATGCTCCTGCACCACTATTGTCTCCACTCGGTGGGGACTTAAGGGGGAGGATGTGATAAGCGTGTGCGCGCGCGCGCGCGCGCGTGCGTCCGTGCGTGAGAGAGCGAGCGAGCACAGAAGCCTGGTGGTAATTTGATGTGTGTCCCTTGGGATATTTGATGGATTAATGCTAAGTAGCTCCCTTCGCGGACTCACCACCTGATCTTTGGGCACCACATATGTACATTTAAAAGGAAAGGCTGGATGTAGTAATGCTGAGCTCAGATCGTTGAGCATCTATTGCCCGTCATCCACCCGCCTTCCGCCCCCCAGCAAGCTCTCTCGCTCGCTCTCGCTCTCTCGCTCTCTCTCGCTCTCTCGCTCTCTCTCTCGCTGCCCCTGTCTCCTCCGCACCACTTTCCATCTTTATCTCCATCCTGTCTGGGCTGTCTCTCTTTCTGCTGTTTTTTTTTTTTTTTTAAACACATTTCCTCTTCTTTTCCTACAAAGCTGAGCTTGTCAGGCATTTGAAGTGTTTTTTTGCGCACTATATTTAGCGTTTGGGCAGCAACCTAAAACTTGGCAGACTTAACGTTTTTTCCCCTTTCATTCCTTCTTTCTTTCTTTTTTTCTTTCTTTTTTTCTTTCGTTCTTTTTTTCTTTCTTTCTTTTTTTCTTTCTTTTTCTTTTTTTCTTTCGGAATGCCGCGCTCCTTTTTGGTGAAGCAAGCCAAGGGTCCCGACTGGCCGCCTTCAAACTACCACCAGCAGCAGCAGCAGCAGCAGCAGCAGCAGGAGCAGCAGCAGCAGAGTGAGCAGCACTGGAATGATTCGTACTCGGTGAGACATAGCATCACAGAGTCTGCGACCAACTTGGCGTTCCATTTGACTGAAAAGGGTGAGTTTCTCTTTCCACTTTTCTATGAGTACAGGTGTCGTAGGAAATGTTTTTGTGAAACCCCCCCCTTCGCATTTGCTATTAAACCAGTGTGGGAAAGAAGCTCAAATCCTCTCCGGGCAGCTTTGTAAAGCCCATGTCTTGTTTTGTAACTCAGGACCCCTCATAGTATTCAGGTCATCCTGTCTCAGTCAGATTAATAGCCAAACTAGATCAAACAGCTGTCTTTGGCGTTAGCTAAATGATGGCTCTTAAATGCTGGGCTATGCACTTCAGTACACATACGTGGGAATGGGGCAGACCGACAGTCCAACACAAACTCTTGTCACGTCCAAATAGAAATGGAACTCAAATGGTGCAGATGCCCTTGAGTCTCCCTCCCCTCTTACCCCCCCTCCCTCCCTCCCTCCCTCCCATCCCCCCTTCCCTCCATCTCACCATCTGATTGTGCAGGATGTTAGATAGCCACAGGGAGTAGGTATGCAGCAACACAATCCATATGTGATGGAGAAGGAGGCAAAATTCGTAGACTGCACTACTTACTACAAGTAATCCAATCAAATGCAACATGAAGAGCAGCAGATTTGAATGGCTGATATTTGGGAGATGAACAGCACGGCTATATCTTGGAGGGAGGGAGGGAGGGAGGGAGGGAGTGAGAGAGGAAGGGAGGGCCATTGAAAGAGAGAGATTTTCCATTGGTTGAATGACTTGTCCCCCAGATAGATTCAGGGTGCCAGCTGTCTGCTCGCCTTTGTTTTGCGCTGATGGCAGTGGGGGCTCGATGAAACTACGGCCTGCCGTCAAGATCGGACCCCCCCCCCCCCTTTGCCAAAACACCTGTCACTCAGTTGCCCCATTAGCATAGTCACGAAGCCGCTAAAAAATATCACAGCTTGCCAATGATGTGATTTAGCCAGGGTGGGGCTTCTACTGCGAGGCGAGGCGAGGCGAGGCGAGGCTCGTTGTGATTAAACTCTGGAGCACGTGACTTTTTGGAGAGCACTTGTTGATTGGGACAAGGACTCCATATTTCATTCTTCAAGCCTGCTCAATCTGCTTCGCACAAATCACTTCCTGTGTTGGCTCAAATTGTCTCTGCATTTATTTCATTGGATAAAATATCAATTTCCCCAGGCTACATCCATGATTACATCACTCCTTCAGTGCTGCAAACCACCAAGCTGTCCAAAGCCGCGGCATCGTACGCTCAAGGACGCGGCGGCGGCGGCAGCAGCGGGGACGAATTCTCCGACCTCGAGTACGATCCACGCAGCCCGGCCTCCGACACCTCGGCGGAGTCGGACGTGAGCGCCTTCCTGGGCTCTGACGGACGATCCGGCCGGAGACCTAAGCGGGGACGTGGATCAAACGGCGGCGAGGGCGAAAGGTCGGCGGGCCGCCCATTGAAATCCAAAAGCCGAGGCCGCCGGTGGGCGTGCGGCGAGTGCGGCAAATGTTACGCCACCTCGTCCAATCTGAGCAGGCACAAGCAGACGCATCGGAGCCTGGACGGCCGGCAAGCCCGAAAGTGTCCCACCTGCCACAAAATGTACGTGTCCATGCCGGCCTTATCCATGCACGTGCTCACCCACGACTTGAAGCACGGCTGCTCGCTGTGCGGCAAAGCCTTCAGCCGGCCCTGGCTCCTGCGGGGACACATGCGCTCCCACACGGGCGAGAAACCCTTCGCCTGCGCCCACTGCGGCAAAGCCTTTGCCGACCGCTCCAACCTGCGCGCCCACATGCAGACGCATTCGGCCTTCAAGCGCTACTCGTGTCGACGCTGCCGCAAAAGCTTTGCGCTCAAGTCTTACTTGAACAAGCACTACGAGTCGGCGTGCCGTCCAGCGGAGGATGAGTGCGGCTCGGACCATTGACTGCCTGGCCGACTGACTGACTGGCCGACTGACTGGCCGACTGACTGACTGTGAAACGCCCCCCCGCGGACAGCCCTCCCTCCCTCCCTATCTCCCTCCGTCGCATGCGGGCATCCTTTTTATATCGACATGCAATAACATTGGGCAAGCGCTCAAACTAGTCTGCAATTCTACGCCAAGAATTTGATTGAATTGGTACCTTTGTTTATTTATTGATTAGACAATAATTCCACATCAAACATGGTTTCATCAGTGAAAGATGATTTGGTTTTGTATGCGGTCCATTCAGGGCGAGGCATTGAACGAGCGGCCACCGTTGTGAGGCTGTAGCTTACTCCTTCCTTCCGCATTCCACAAACACGCCTCTTAAATGAGCCCTACTGAGGAGAAGCAGTCTAGAAAATGGAAAGATTCATTTATTCAACTATTTATTTGTATTTATTATGACTTATTGGATTGTCAAAGCCGTCAACTGTTTTGTTGCCAACAAAAGACCAAAAATATTCTGCTGTGGGTCTTTTATTGGGTCTGAAGACAATAAAGGTGATCAAATGGAATTAGGAACTATCTGTCTGGTTGATGGTCCACCAAAAATAAAAAATCTGCTTAAACGGATAGCTAGGCAGCTACCCAGCCAGCTAGCCAGATAGCTCGCTAAATGGATCGATTTTTTTTCCTTTGATTCTTTTTCTTCTTCTTTATTGAACCATATTTGCAGGATGTTTATGTAGTTGGTTGCGCCTTCCTGCCAGCAGCGGGAACACCTGGCCGGCCAGCCGGCCGGCCAAAGTGCCTGCCGCAGCCTGAGCGAGCGCATCAAGCATGCTGGCCGGGTCAGGAGTCGTGAGAACTGGGCCTGCTGGTCCAGACCAAGCTAGACCAAGCGCTCAGTGACCTCAGCAGCCACAGGGGAAAGAAGAAGTATGCGTCTCAGCAGACCTCATACAGCTATTTTGAACACCGTAGTCGGCACACAGTGCACGTACTAAGTTACTCAGTGTAAATGTACTGGATGGACTCCGACTGACAAAAAGTACTATGACTGCCAAAATGACTTGAGCCTTTCCTGTGCGTGCACAGGCAAAGGAGCACATCACCTTTTTGGCTTCTGCCTGGCTCTTTGCCAATCAACGGAGAGGATACGACTGTCCCGTCCAACCGCGACAGGCAGCGGATGAGACTTTTTAGAGCAACGTCAGACCTCAATGCGTGTCGGACAGCCGTGACAATGAGCGACTTGTAGATTTCAGCAATGCCAGAAGGTCTTTATCAGCAAAAGCCTTCACTCGGGCATCCCGGGTGGCTTTGGAGGAAGCACACTTTCAGTTTCTGCATGGGGAAGCACCAAAAAGTGGACTGCAGAGTGGCTGGCCGTCTGGCCGGCCTGCCGTCTGGCTGGCTGGCCGTCCGGCTTGCAGGCCGGCTTTCATGAAGTCAACTACCTGACTGGATGTTCCTTGGGAGTTGAGATGCTCATCAGGCCAGGAGCAAGAAGCGGCCGCCTGTGGCGCAAACAGGGCTACTCAAAGGTGACTGATTTGGCTTTGGAAAATATCTGTTGCAGATTCCACCGATTGCATTCTTATGTGCAGACTGGGCCTCCGTACAAAATGGCTGGCGACACTTCATTAGGACTGGAATCACCTCAGCAGGCATTTCGTGGCATTCCGCTAAGTCACTACGTGTGCGGGCGGGGGTGAAGTATTTACGATTCCGGAGCGCGACGTGACGGGAGGCACAGAGGGAGGGAAAGTGCAGCGGGGTCGTGTTGCCGGCAGGCCGAATGTGCCAAAACACGGCGGTGTCCCTCCCGCTTTATGAGGCCAGCTTGCGCATAGGTCGGTCACACTTGTTAGTGCAGCTGAGCTGGAGGCCAGGGGCCACCGCTGGGGCCACCAATGGTCCGCTTTCATGTGCGGCCGGCCGGCCGGCCGGCCGACCGACATGTGGCGCTGTGAAGGCACGGCACGCACTCAATCTGGAAGCCATTTGTTCACTTTCCACCGAGAAAGTTCAGACGCGGTCACCTTTGGCATCTGCCGACTGTTTATTTACCCCGGGCTCTTAAGCCATTAGCCCAAATGAAAAATCCACAGCTCACCTCTGACAATTGTGCCGTGCGTCGCTCATTCGCTTTGATTGGCAAGTTGTTCTATTTTTTGATGGCTAAGCCGTGCTGCCAACATTGTTGTTTCGGAAAACTCCAAAGGGCTCCATAGATCTGCTTCCTTTTCCTAATGGGGGCGAGCGTGGCCCCCAAAGTGAAGCGAAGCGACGCAAAGCACACCCCGCCCGCCAAGACCGCCAAGACCAAGCCAAGCCAAGTCAAGACAGCTCCTCATCTCGTCCTGCATCCGACAACTCCTTCTATCTTGATGAAACGTGAAAACAGGCGGGCGGGCGGGCGTCTGAGCAAACATTTGGCGGCCGAGTACTTGTTTGCTTCTGTCTCCATGCATGCAGCTGTTGTTGTACCAGTGCATGGGAAGAAGGGGGGGGGAGAGCGAGCCAGAGAGAGAGCCAGAGAGAAAGAGAGCCAGAGAGAGAGAGAGCCAGAGAGCGAGAGAGAGGGAGCGAGAGAGCCGTGTTCCAGTCATCGCGCGCCAGCCAGCCAGCCAGCCAGCCAGCCACCAATGATGGCTTTCACGATGCTCAGGCCGATGTCGGCTCATTCCTTCGCCTTCTCCGTTGACTTGAGCCTGACGTCGGACGAGGACGAGGAGAACCGCAGCGAGAGCGAAGGCAGCACGGACAAGGGTTATGGGTGCTGCGCGGCGGCGGCAGCACCGGGCTCCGGCACCGACACCGGCATCGGCGGGGTGGTCGTGGTTGAGCAGCGAAACGTCGCCAACGCCAGAGAGAGACACCGGACTCAGAACGTCAACACGGCTTTCAGCGCATTACGGACGCTCATTCCTACGGAACCGGTGGACCGAAAGCTGTCCAAAATTGAAACACTGCGCCTGGCGTCCAGCTATATTTCGCACCTGGCCAATGTGCTGCAGGTGGTGGGCGACGACGAGAAGAACGAGGACGGCCGTTCCTGCGGCGGCGCTCCTCGCGGCGGCGGCGGCGGCGGCGGCGCTCCTCGCGGCGGCAGGGGCGGCGCTCCTCGCGGCGCTCCTCGCGGCGCTCCTCACGGCGCGTCTCCGTGTCTGAGGGCCAGCGGAGACTCCGGACAGCCCCGGAGCATCTGCACCTTCTGCCTCAGCAAACAGCGCAAAGTAAGCGGTTCCATTGGCCAAAGCAGGGCTCACCAAACTTTTGAAGGAGAAGGTCAGCAACTTCTTGCGTACTGATGACGCATTCGATACCAATTGGATCCCGCTCAAAAGAAGATGTGTGATTGATGATGATGAATTCCTTTTCAGACATTTGGAAAGACATCTTTTATGCAACACCTCCATGTTTCAATGACAGTAATGATAGACTATAGAATGAAATATATTACAAGCATTGTCCCTCGTGAGTTCTTCTTTTTCGACATGCAGCGCACATATCCTTGAAAAGAAAGATTGACTTTTGTCTCTGCATTATGTAGATTTTCGTTGTTGAAATGATTGTGAAGATCACCTGACTGACTGACAGACTGACTGACTGACAGACTGACTGACTGACAGACTGACTGACTGACTGACTGACTGACTGACTGACAGACTGACAGACTGACAGACAGACTGACTGTGTCATGTCTCGTCCGCAGTTTTGCTGTGTCCCTGATCATGTCCGTGGTTTCTGTCCGTGTGTCTGTGTGCTCGCCCCTCCCCTCCCCCCCTCCCTCCCTCCCTCGTGCCCATGATCCGTGTGATCATTCTCACCTGCCTTTTGTTACCTGTTGCGTATTTAAGTCCTGTCTGTGTGTTACTCCCTGTCAGAGCATTGTGTTGATGTTGAAGCTCGCGGTCGTGACGTTTGTTTGGGTCCTGTCTTTTGCTGCACATTTTTTGTCAGTCAGTCAGTCCGTCCTGTTAGTTTTGTTGTTAAGTCACGTCAGTTTGCCGAGTCTGTCTTTTGAGTTTACTACAATAAACGGAGCTGGTCCAAGCTGCACTTGGTCGCCCTGCTCCATTTGTGACTCACAGCCATATCCTTCTTTGTTTCCAGGTTAAAGACAGCCGACATTGTGTCAAAATGCTCGGAGGGCCAGCGAGAAAAATACATTCTCGATAAAACTCTCCTTTCGCTGGAACTGACAATGACCACAAAAGACTGTTCTGTGAGTCTTTTGAATGTTTTTTTTTTCTTCACCAAACAAGAGTTGTGGCTCAGGTATGCATGTTAATGCTTCATAATATGACGTATTATTAATATGAGATAAAGCATCAACATCATTTGCTGATTTGTTCATGGTTATTTGTCAAACATTGCAACTTTTGTCAAATGCTCTTGTACTACGTACGCATTGTTCATAATGAGGAATGTTCAAACGTATTCACGGAGTGCCCTAGGATAAGAAAGCTCAATGAATGTTTTTTTTTTTTTTTTTCCCTGCAAAACTAGGAGCAGACGCCAATTTCCAAGATGGATTTGTTTGTTGTTGCTCATGGCTTCAGACAACCTGATGAGAAAATCATGCAAACTAACAGATATTTTTGATTTCTTCCCCCCATTTTCTGCTGATTCATTTGACAAATTGACATTGCCTATAATGTGTGGTGTTTTTGGATGAAATCATTTCATTCAAGTCTGATTGTTGATTGATCACGATGTTTTGTAAGCTTTTCTTACTGATGACTGTGTTTTGCTCAAGAACTATTAAATCTTGTAGTGGAAAGCAGCAACGGGGTCCACATTTCATTTTGTGTTCAGAGAGCTCGCTGTCTTTCTTTTCTTACATTTGATTGACTCTTATTCCCAAATTCTGGACCCCAAAGTCATCAGGTGTAATTAGTACACGCACTTCCACATTGGACCTTTTCAGTATGACTGTCTTCATCGGGGGAGAACTTGCATGGGCAATTCCAGTAAGCTCCTCAATCAAGTGTCATGCTAAAGAATCACAAGAAAGGAAGCCACTGTGGAATCCTTTTCTTTTAGCAGTAGCGTATGTACTGCTGTGAAATATATTACAAGCAACGTGCTTTTTGGGGCGGTAGTTCACGTTGAGCACCGATTTAAGAAGATCGGAATCAGTGTCAGCTTTGGCAAAACAGGAAAGACACAAATGAGCTTTCTTCCATCTATTGTGATGGCCCATGATTACTTGTGGGAGGGACATGACTACATTGCTGGACCAATGCCAAAAAGCTCCCAAAAAAAACATCCACAAGTCTGGGCGTACTCATGGAGTAGCAACAGTCTTCCTCGGTTGCTGCAAAAACTCTTGAATCTTCAAATGAGATGTGGTACATTGTCCAGCAAGTTGGTCTTTGGCATGCCTGGCTTCTCCCTACTACACAACAGTCACAGCTAATATGTGACACAGCTGCTGTTCAGGTCATGCAGCAAATAAGAAAAGGAAAGAAATGGGAGACTCTACAATAGTACCCTCATAATGTTGATGGGATTAAGGCCTTTCGCTTGAATCTTAGCTCAGGCCATTTTCCAAAAACTGAAACCATATTCATCCCACTAGCTAGAAGTCATTCCGGCAAAAATGAACTCGTGCACTGGTGCTTGTACCTCCTCCTGCATTTCAAAACCATGCTTCTTTTGGTTTCAAAGGGAAGACTCTTCAGTTATTCGTGCTTGGCTTTGACTGGAGTGTGAAAGGGTCTTTGCTTATGTCATAATATTGTTCATCGCAACAGTCTTGCTCCATGGATCGAAGGTTTGAAAGCAGAAAACAAAATGCCCTTTCAAACTTGTCACCTGTCTGTGCTACGAGCTAATGAGAAGCTGCTGTTCACGATCATCTTGTAGCCAGGTGGACCGTTGCTTCATGAGTCCCAGAGGTATCCTGAAGCAGGAAGATGTCAGAGAAGAACAGGAAGGAAACATCCTAAAGGCTTGACCCAGTTGAACCCCTCCCTGTGGGGCCTGGGATCCTGGCCCCGGGCCAGCTTTGACATCACTCGGAGCGGCTGCAAAAATGCTTTTCTCTTTGTCACGCTCGCGATACAGTACGCAAGCTGGCGTGCGATCCAAAAAGCATCGATCATTTCAATCAGCTGTGTTGCAGCAGGGAGTCATGGAAAAGAGGCAGGACGGCAGGACGGCGGGCGGGCGGGCGGCCCTTGCCGACTTGGACACTGGACTTGGACACGCCTGGTATAGAGGATATCCTCAATCAGCAAGAGTACACTTTATTGAATAGCCTCGCTGAAAGCAACTGCCCCAAACATCCTCCTAATCATGTATGGGAGGGTCATGTGACGTTTTACCTTTAGTCTTCATCCAATTCCCATTCCTATTGTGATTTTTGTCCTATTGTTTTGAACCCTGACTACACTGCAAAGCTTGATTGATGCAGACAGCAAGCAAAACTCTGTCCGTCCGTCCCCCAGGCAACGTGTTTCAACTTGTTATTTCGTAATCTTAAATTGGAGTCCTACATTTTGGACAGCACTTGTTGACGTAATGAGGCAAACTTTCAAACCATCGCATCGCTGCCGACTCGACTCGAGATGCTTGTCCCATTGCGGCTTCCGTAGCTGGACTTGGTGACGTAGGCGCCGCGGTCGGTCTGCCATGTTGTCTCTGATACAGCAGAAATCTCGCTTCAGAACAGGCATACATACCGGCGAGGCTTCGCCATTTGCCCATTGGGATTGACTACTGAATTTCTGGAGAAGCGTATCGTTCGCCTCATTAATCACGGGGGTAAATATATACTGATGATATAAACCACTCAATAGTGGACGATAAAACATCGGCTTTGCCATGTAATAAGGCTCGGTTGCTAACGTCAAGGCTCCGCCCAACACGGATGAGTTAGCTACACCCTCTGTTCGCAGTCCAAACTATGCCAACCATCTTTCGGGCCAACACGTTCTTTCAAATCTTATCGTTCTGCATTGCTCAACACATAAGCTTCACAATGCACGTTTAGAATAGCTCAATGAGCAACTTCTCTTCAGCTGTGAGTTCTAGTGCATCTAATGGTGAGACTCAACAGCAGGAAACGAACCACGAACGAACCCTAATCACAAGCCGAGTAAGCGACGCGCTAGACTTTCTCGTTGTGTGATTAACATTTTGGCATTGTTTGACTGACTGACTGACTGACTGACTGACTGACCTATTTGCTAGGTCTGGAGTATCCTTTTTTTTTTTTTTTACGACAGCAGATATATGCCTATTGATCTCCAGAGTAGTTCGGCCGGAATGTGCACGTCACTACTGTAGTGTGTGCGTGCGTGCGTGTGTTATAACGGTGGTGATCTTGTGATTAAATAAAAAAGAAGTGACTATTCCCTTATGAAACAGCACAATCCGATGTAGCACGAGTGATGTGCTTCACTCCATATGAACCTGCAGAAGCTAGTCGTTTTCGACAATCTATTTAGTCCCAAAAGTTGAAAGATCTGGATTTAATGACATGCGTTCTGATTATTAACCATTTTAACAGCACGAGAAGTTGACCTGTCTCTTTATTCCTAGTTAATAGCAATAGAGTATAAGACTCCTCGGAATTGTTTACATCTGTAGCACAAGGAAGGCATCAAAGAAGAGTGCTTCCACCCCTAGGATGGAGACCGAGCAAGAAATGAACAAAGGAATCCATCATTGAAACGAGTAGATAGCCTGCACGCCAAACGTAATTGTGATGGCGAGTTCCATTAATAATGATCTGGATTGTACATCGCAGCCATGTATGTCATTGTCTGCAGTTCATGACTGTTGTCTTTTTTCCTAGCGACGACCACATGCCCCTGGTGCCCCCTCCCTTGTCCTCCAATAACCCCCCCGTACCCCCTTCCCCTTTTCAGTCAAAAGCCACAGCCCTTACCTTTGCTTCTTTGGCTGCCGAAAGAGCCCAGCCGCCAAGCTGTCGGACATGTCGGGACCTGTGCCGAGCCGGGCCAGGGTGTACAACGAGGTCAACACTCACCGGCCGAGAGAGTACTGGGACTACGAATCCCATGTCGTGGAATGGGGGTAAAAGTGCTCGTCGCCCGCCCGTTTGTCGACCGTGTCGGCGCCGGAAATGCGCAATCCGTCTGACTGATGTATTCACAGTAACCAGGATGACTTTCAACTGGTGCGAAAGCTCGGCCGTGGCAAATACAGTGAAGTCTTTGAGGCCATCAACATCACCAATAATGAAAAGATTGTCGTCAAAATCCTCAAGGTAAATAAGATGTCCTCCTTGCCTCCATTACTGTCGTCCACCAACAAAATGGATGTGTCTCACTAGCCTGTGAAGAAAAAGAAAATCAAGCGTGAGATCAAGATTTTGGAGAATCTACGAGGAGGCCCGAATATTGTCTCCCTTATCGATATTGTCAAAGACCCTGTGGTAAGTATGTAATTTGAGGTCATCGAAGAACACGTATTCCCGTGTCTTTATTTCTAACCTGGAGGGTTGTCGTGCACCATTGTTGTTTTTTGTCAGTCTCGTACACCCGCCTTGGTCTTTGAACATGTTAACAACACCGACTTCAAGGTGAGAAGTTTTTCATCTTTTTCAAATGACATTTTAATTAGAGATGGATGGATGGATGGATGGATGGATGGATGGATGGATGGATGGATGGATGGATGGATGTGTTTATGCTTTTGGCTCTGATTAAAAAAAAAAAAAATCCTTTACTTTTGTATACTACACCATTTTTACTTTTGTACCAATCACACTTGCGGTCATAACTAGGCGAACAGATACACGAGCCACGGTAATGTTAGTTCCACCATTTTGGAATGGTTGAATGAGTGATGCTCTTTCTAATGACTTTGCTGTGATCCCTAGCAATTGTACCAAACGTTGACAGATTACGACATCCGCTTCTATATGTACGAGATCCTCAAGGTGAGTCCAATGTTTTCTCTCCACACCAAGTGTGGGAGTTGATGTGTCTTTTTTCAACAGGCCTTGGATTATTGCCACAGTATGGGAATCATGCATCGAGATGTCAAGCCACATAATGTGATGATTGATCACGAACACCGCAAGGTAAGTCCTTCGACAGCTGCCGCCTGACGTTGGTGATCAGTGTTTCAAAAAACAAATCCTCCCATCCAACCAACCGGAACTCATTTTATGACGGGGAACAAAAGTCAAGAGGCCAAAACATGTTCTTCTTCAGTCTGATCCTTGGTCATATTTGCGTGACAACTGTTGATTGTATGCGTCTGTAGTTACGTCTTATTGATTGGGGCCTGGCAGAATTTTACCACCCGGGACAGGAGTACAACGTCAGAGTGGCTTCACGCTATTTTAAAGGACCGGAGCTCTTGGTGGACTATCAGGTATAGCTGAGATTGCTAAGGAAAACGTATCCTTGTTTTGACAATTTTACAAAGTTAGATTTGAATGTTTTTGCCCACCAAAGAAAAAAAGCCCGGCGGCGACCAGTGTGCGCTGCGCCCACGGCCCTTCCGCCCACAATTTCCCGTTGAGCGGAATTGCCATCTGTGTGTTTTAGATGTATGACTATAGTCTGGATATGTGGAGCTTGGGCTGTATGTTGGCCAGCATGATCTTCAGGAAAGAGCCTTTCTTCCACGGCTACGACAACTATGACCAGGTAATGGAGGCATGAAATAAAGCGCGGCTAGGCAACTCGCGTCATCTTGCAAAACATCTGATGGTCTGCAGAAGCTGGATCACAATCATTTGGATCGGGTGTATTGTCTTCTTCTAGCTGGTGAGAATAGCCAAGGTTTTGGGAACGGAAGATCTATACGACTATGTGGACAAATACAACATTGAGCTGGAGCCTCGCTTCAACGATATACTCGGAAGGTAAAGGTGCCAGTTCCCTGCAAATTTCATATCTGCCGTCACGCAGCGTATGTTTTGACGCGCCCTCGCTCGCTCTCTCTCGTGCGCTCTCTCTCCAGACATTCCCGTAAGCGATGGGAACGCTTCGTCCACAGCGAAAACCAGCATCTGGTCAGCTCCGAAGCTCTGGATTTCCTGGATAAGCTGCTGCGCTACGATCATCAAGCCCGTCTGACCGCTCGCGAGGCCATGGATCATCCCTACTTCTGTAAGCGCTTCCATTAAGGAGGGGAATTGCTTTTTGGGGTTTTAAACACTGCAATGAAAACCACTGCACCGGTGAGGTGAAAGATGCCTTTTGGAATAAGCTGGATGACATAGCATTGTTTTTTTTGTTGTTCCCTTAGTCCCTATAGTGAAGGAGCAGTCTCGCGGTGGAGTCGCCAACCTACCCGGTGGGAACCCGGCTGCTGTTAGCACAGCCAGCATTATCACCGGTAGGTAGGTGGGTGGGTGAGAAAACTGTCAGCAATGGTCCATTTCAAAAAATGAAATCCTCTTTTCCTGTCTTCAACTTCAGTGTTGTTTCCTAGTCGTGACAGTGGATTGTGCAAAGTGCAGGTGGTGTAACTGCTGCTATGGCCATTGCAGGTATTTCTGCCTTGCCAGCCTCTACTGCCCTGGGCCCACTCACTGGCTCGCCCGTCCTCTCTGCCAGCAACACTCTGAGCTCCCCGGTGCCCGCCGGAGCCCCCCAGTGACCATTCAAATGGAGACAGACAGGTGCAACACATCTACATCCAAACTCTGTGTGGCCGAGCCTCATCCAAACTTTTTTTTTGGGGGGGGGGGGGGATTTGATTCTTCTTCCTCATCTCAGCCGAACATGCTCACGTGACATCCAAAATGAAAGTCCTGTGTGGACGAAAGTCACTCATTTCTTAAAATGCAGCCATGCATTCAAAAGGGCAACGGCCGTGTAATCCGTGGTTGTTTTGTTCATGTCGTACTTTAACAAGTACTTTGACAGAAGGTGATTGCCGTCAGGACCAAAAGAAGCAAACCTCCAATTAACTCGGTTTGGCCTCGGATAACTTTGAACAAATTGCGTCTGGTGCCGTTTTGCGCTCCGGATGCAGCGACAGTCGCTAGTCCGGCAAAAACGTGGAGCCGTAGCGACCCAAGTGTCCTCATGGGTGACGCTGGACGCGGCCCGCTAAATACGAGTAGTCATGGATGTCTTGAGAAATGCTGCTTTGTAGCTCCTTGACCAAAGTTTTTCCCTGTTTATTTGAAAGAACAAACCGGGTTTGATCCCAATAGACAAAGGTCTTTAAACACTCATGCAAATCAGTTGCTCATTCCCTGCGGGGAAACTGTGTTAAAAAAGAAACAAAAAACAGATGGCCAGAAAGATTTGTGTCCCGTATATGTATGGACGGATGGACGGATGGACGGATGGACGGATGGACTGATGGACTGATGGACGGATGGACGGATGGATGGATGATGCGGAGTTGCCAATTGAGACAAAAACGGCACGCTTTCGAGCCCTGGGCACTGCACCGACGATTCAAAGTAATTGAATACACTGGGGGATGGATGTTTACGATGGTGCAAATGTATAGTGAACAAAACAGAGTTTTATGCATGGCAGGTGAGTAGTTAGCATTTCGGGTTTTGTGGCTATGCCATGCTAAACCAGGCCAAGCCCCCAACGGTTGACAATGCGAGTGAGTATAGGAACGATTGTCGACAGGTGAGTTCATTTGGAATCAGCAGTTGAGCGCGTGTCGTGTCGTCTGGTGTGACTCTGCCGTGCCGAAGCGTAGCACTTGAAGGATCTCGGTCTCCTGTGTTCTTGTGCCACAGTTTGATGGTGTAACTTTTTGACCCTGCTGTACATTTTTTGTAAACATGGAAATGCAAATAAATCAAAGTGTGTACATTGAGTCACTACACCACTGTATATATTTGTATGTTCTTATGTAGAAGACAAGTATTTGCAAATATTTGTGTAAATAAACAGTTATTTATTAAGTACCCTGTGCATTTTTCATGTTGGAGATTATGCACGTCAAATTGTTAATGCGTAGGTACGTAGGTAGCAACTTGATTTGAAAGGTGTTTTCCAAAAAATAGGAACTAAGTACAAGAAAGGTCAATCATGCAGACAGTAATCCAATTTGACATAGGAAAAATGGTGTGAAAATAAAGTCATATCCTAGATGTTTTTCTCTAACCCATTCCCAATAACCTTGACACAAATTCACTTCAATATACGTAAATGGTCTGTTTCCTGAATTGACATCCAGTAGGAAAAAAGGTAACAGCAAATAGAAGAAGCAATCACCATGACCCTGTCTCATTTCAAATCATTCCTCTCTAGTCAAATAAAAGCTTCTTGGTGTTCAGAGTATGTGACACATTTCCAGTGTGACACGAGAAAGAATGCCATGACAGTATTGTGAAAAGCTGCCGCCGGTTCAACCGCTTCATTGACAGACAACTCTTTGGTAGTCTGACAGGGAAGTTCTTTGTCTGACGAGGTCACAGCAGTCCACAGTGGGGTGGTGAAATCTAGGCCGAAACACAAGCCGAGCGTGCGAGAGAGAGAGAGAGAGTGAGTGAGCGAGCCAGCTCAACATTGCGCCTGCCTGCCACACAGCTAGATGGCGATTGAGCAAAGCACCTGTTTAAGCGCAGCTCCCTGTCGATCTCCTCCAGCGTCTTGCCTTTGGTCTCGGGTAGCATGAAGTAGAAGAAAAGGGCGGCCGCCGCTGACATCATCCCGTACATAAGAAAGGTTCCAGACAGACCCAACGCATCTGACCAGATCCACAAAAGGCAACAAGGCACATTGCAGATGGATTTGACCAATACAGGGATCATGGGAGCTTACTGAAAAGGTCCAGGAAGGTGAAAGACACCAAAAGGTGGGCGCTCCAGTTGAAGCAGCTGGCGAACGCGAAGGCTCGTCCTCTCACGGCTGCGGGAAATATCTCGCTGAGGAGGAGCCAGGTCACTGGAGCAAACACACAAAGAGGATTTAGCATTTGGATCACAAAACTACGCTTGAGATAGATCGCTGCAACCCTATACAGACTGGGTCCAAATCCAATGGAGTATGCGCTGACTGCCCCCATCATGCACGCCACAATGATCCAGTTGAAAACTTGGTCCCCGATGCCGGGAGAAGATTCCGTAGCGGCTCTTTCCGTTTGGCTTTCCGGAAGCCGTGCAGCGAGAAGCGCCGTGTCATTTCCAGCCGGCAGATGAAGAAGGGGACCGGTGCGGTTGCCAACGGAAGGCCCCCAACCGCAAGGCCTCGCCGGTGCCGGCGCCCCACGGTTTAGCCGATGTCCGCCGAGCAGTCCCACGCAGATCAGGCAAAAGGCCATGACGCAGCATCCGCCGATGAGCAAAGGCCTCCTGCCCCATTTGTCCGAGTACGCCACGGAGACCAGCGTGGCCGCCACTTTGACGATTCCGATCCCGACCGTCGCCAGCACGGCAGAATTGTCGCTGTGAAATCCTGCCGAGTGAAATATGGTCGATGCGTAGAAGAGGACGTTTGGCTGTCCCGTCAACTGCTGAAAAAGCACAAGTCCCAGCCCTAGCGCCGTGCGGGTCCGCATGTTGTCTCGGCGCCGGAAAAGGTACGAGATGTCGCACTGCGCCTTCTTGCCATTTGAGCAAGCTTCATCTCCAGCCGCAAGAGTCGTTTGGGAAGGAAGGGACGCTGGCGACGGAAGGGCGCATACGGAGACGAGTTGAATCAAGGTGGGCACCGCGGCGACGGCAAACATCCACTTCCAGCCGCTTGGGAAACGAACCAAAAGGTAGTTGACGGTGTAGGCGAAGAGGACGCCGGCGGTAATGCCGGCTTCGTACAGCGTCACCAAAAGGCCCCTCCGCTCGGGGCTCACCATCTCCGACACAAAGATGCAGCACGACATGGAGGACTGGCACATGGCAAAGCCCACCGTCAAGCGACCCAACAAAAGGCTTTGGTAGGAGCTGACCAGTAGGAGCAAAGTACCCGTCAGCATGAGGACGATGCTGAGCAGGATGGATTTCCTGCAGCCGTAACGGTCGATCAAGCTTCCTCCCAGCAGGGAGGCCAGCAGGGCTCCGGCCAACAAGGAGCTGACCAGCAGCTCTTGCTGAATGCAGCTGAGTCCAAACTGGCTCTTGAGTTGGAGCAGAGCGCCCGAGATGACGGCCAATTGGTAACCGAAAACCAGGCCTCCCAGCGTGGACGAGGCGCTGGCAAACAGGAGGGCGGAGCCACCTAGGATGACGACCAGACACGTGACTACTAGAACAATATCAGAAAGGATGATTCAAGCGTCGGTTTGCAGCAATCTGTTCACATCAATGGCCAGCGAGTGCTTTCAAACGGACAGAGACATTGCTTACCCATTATCGGCCCGTTAGAAGTGCTCTGCAGCCGTGTCGCTTCTTAGCTCCAAAGCAACATTTCGCTCAAACAAATCAAGTTCCGCCTTAGGAAATCATCGCCGCTCGCTGCCGCCTGGCCCGGAATCCTGCTCACATGAGCCCAAGTCAGTCAGTCAGTCAGTCAGTCAGTCAGTGTGTAAGTGTGGTGCTCAAGTGTCACCATGACAACCCCCTTGTTGATTGCTGTGATTTAATTACTGGGTCCTTTTGAGATATGCACAAGAAAATGCAAGGCAAATCCAGGGACCCTCATCTTGCTTGCTTGCTTGCTTGCTTGCTTAATTGCTTTTCAACCAATACGCAGACTCAAATCAAACGAGTCCTTGGGTTTACACGACCTGATAGTGGTCTACATGTGCCGGTCGGCCGAGCGGAACCAGTCTAGCCAGTCGCATGCAGGGCACACATGCACAGTCGAACAACCAGTGGACAATTTGGCAGGCAGCTTAATTGTATCCGTCTCGCAAGGATTTGATTGATGAACATGCCCAAAGCACATGATGCTTCAAAGGAGTTACTAAATGAGCGACCTGACTGGTTCTTCTCTTGGCTCGAGGTGGACGGAATTGTTTTGTCAAAGCATAAACATCCTCGTCGAAAACAGACACGCACAAAAAGACACAAAACACACGAGCGCGCATGCCATGCACTGCAGCGAGAAGTGAAGTGAAACCAACTCATGTACGCTAATGTACGGAGTCCTCGCATAGACCGTGCATGGTGGGAGCAGAACAACTCACAGGAGTTTGCTGCTGCCGCTGCTGCTGCCGCCGCCGCCGCCGCCGCCGCCGCTGCTCCAGAAAAGTTGACGCTACGTGGCAGACACATGCACAGACGTGAAGTTGGAGATCGAGAAAGACAAATCAGGAAAAGTGAGTGAAGTTACTCCTGCTACTGTCACGCGCAGTCGATCCCAAATGTGTTTGGAAAGCTGTCTGGTTTCCCTTCACAACACAAAGCGTTGAAGATGAACTAGCTTATTTGTCCTCACCGTGGGTTGTGCCAAGTTGACGCGCTATCCCGCCCTCTTCAAGCCAGGCTCTGATCAACGAGCTCCATTTCATTTGGTTCGTGGAGAGCCTTTCCTATCCCCACCAATGCTACCTTTGCCTTTACCCTAACCCATGCAGAAGAAACCAGGCTGCAATTTCATACACTGAAAACGTGCAACACATTTTTAACTTTGTTTTGAAATACCACCGCCGAGTGGCAACTGGTGACCCCCTCCCACCAGGACATTGTAGACAGAAATCATCATCATCATCATCATCATCATCATCATCATCATCATCATCATCATCATCATCATCATCATCATCATCATCATCATCATCATCATCATCATCATCATCATCATCATCATCATCATCAACAACATTTGACCTTTCCCTACCTCATGATGTATTCCCTTCTTGGCTTTTGATTAGAAAAAGTGCCCCGTCCGGTATGACAACTATGAGCTGGAAAGTAAATATGACGGAGGTGATGAACTCGTTTTTAGACTCTCGTCTCACCTGTTCGGTCATTGCCTTTGCAGCTTTTGCATGTGCTATGACAGGATATCCTATAAAACTATTACATACTGTAAAACGTAAGAATGTGTCACTCATTGGAAAATAAAAATGAATAAACATCCATCCGTCCGTCCATCTAAGAGACTGATGAACTCGTAGTGGACTTAGTCGTCCTGTAGGTGGCGGTAATACACCGGAAAGGCAATTTAAAACCCCCGAAGAAGCCAAGCCGGAAAAGAGATGTCAAGTCAAAGCAACATGCTGCTGATGCCCGACTTTCTCACGACTGCAGAGCTACTAAAGCAAGGCGCTGAAGCGCGAGTATACCGGGCTGTGCTTCTAGGGAAGCCGACTATCGTGAAAGAACGCTTCCCGAAACGTTACAGGCACGCGGTGTTGGACGAAAAACTGACACACCGTCGAACCGTGCAAGAGGTTCGTTCGATTCTTCGCTGCCGGAGAGCAGGCAAGTACTGGCACAGGACTGGCGCAGGGTGCAGGGCGCCGCCCCGCCCCGCCCCGCCCCGCCGCCGCCTCAATGAGCAAAGTCATTGAAGAGTTCCCATCGATTGAGGGAAGCCTCCAATTTAACTGAAGTACACACTTTTGTTTTCATACATGTTTCATGTTTCGTCCCAACTTCTCGACCATGAATTCTCCTCCAAATGCTCTGCTTGCAGGCATATCAGCTCCCGTCGTGTACTTTGTGGACTACACCTCCCACTGCATTTTCATGGAGGAAATTGAGGCTTCGACAACAGTGCGTGACCACATTGCTTCCGCTCAGCAGTCCGCTTCCTCCTGTTCTGAACTGGAGCATCTGGCTAAGAGGATGGGTCACATCTTGGCCAAAATGCACGACCAAGACGTCATCCACGGTGACCTTACCACCTCCAACGTGCTGCTGAGCGGTCCACCGGACAAGGGCCAGTCCCATCTGGTCCTCATCGACTTTGGTTTGAGTTACATCTCCACGCTGGCCGAGGATAAGGGGGTAGATTTGTATGTGCTGGAGAAAGCTTTCCTCAGTACTCATCCCAACACAGAGGCGTTGTTTGAGACGCTACTCCAGAGCTACACAGCCTCATCCAAAAAATCACAAGCAGTCATTCAAAAGCTTGATGAAGTTCGTTTGAGGGGGAGAAAGAGGTCTATGGTGGGATGAAAGGCTGAAGCCAAATATTTGAATAAAAAAAGTCAATCCATTTTGCTCATCCCTTTATTGGATGTGACCGCTGCGCCACGTGAGGCGCACACGTTGCAGAGCGAGGACCTAAATCTCCGGTTACCGCCGAAACAGCCAAACGGCAATATTGGCAAATCTCCACTTTTCAGAAACCCTCCGTTTTGAATGTGAAAAGTCTCCCGGGACGAATGGACGAAAATATGGCCCGTTTGCAAAAGCCCCAGCCGCTAAAAACAACATTAGTTGCAACTAACAGCAAACATTAGTTCTTGTTCTGCACTGCAAACTATGCATGTGTCTCGACTGAAAAGACTTCCGAATCACACCTTTGACCCATTTTGACCTTAAAACACAATTCAAATTCCATTCAAAGTTTCATCAAATATTTGGCAACTGGATCTGATGTCATGAACCACAATTGTCTTTAATATGTACAAATGATTTTCTTATATACAAATAAGTCTTAAGGCATGAGAGAGAGAGAGAGAGAGAGAGAGAGAGAGAGACACACACACAAATCAAAGGGGAATGTTTCCGTGGGGTTTGACATAAAGGCGACAACATTCATAAATTGTGCCTTGGAAAAAGTGGAGAGCAAATGAGCTCAATTCACAACAAAGCAGCGCTCCCTCCCTCGCTCCCTCCCTCCCTCGCTCCCTCCCTCCCTCGCTCCCTCCCTCCCTCCCTCGCTCCCGCCCTCCCTCGCTCCCTCCCTCGCTCAAAGGAAGGTCCACGCTGGAAATCACTCAAAGTCTCTGTTGCTGAGGATTATGGGAGCCACCAAGGTCCAGGCGTATAGGGCCAAACACAACCAGCTGGAGATGATCTTCACCCACACCGTTGGCCACTTTCTGGTGACTGTGTAGTCTGCGTTTGGACTAGGTAGGAGGGAAAAAGGTTGAGAGTCGGAGACATGATTTGGTCATGCCAATGACAAAGTGGACGCCTCACCTGTACCAGTTTGTGAGGGTCATCATGATGTAAAGCGACGCAAGGAAGAGCATGAAATGAAAAAAGGAATAGCTGTAATGGACCAGGTCTCGTTCGCTGTCCTCCGTCTGTCTCTCCTTCTCCAACGATTCCCGACTGCCACGCTCGGCCAGGATGTCCGAGTCTTTGGAGGCCATGGTCAGTTTGCTCATCTGGCTGGCGCTGGATGAGCGAAGGCTGGGTGGGGCGAGAATACCAAACGCAAAATCACCCTCCTTTAGTTCTCGTCTGTTCTTGAATGTCTTTGCATTACTCCGACTGGCTCACATAACTCAATTGTTTGGCTGTACACAGATCAAACGAGGCTCCTTTCTGCAGTGTACCTGGAGTAGATGATGCATACGACAAATAAAGCCAGGCCCGCAATGCTCTGCGCATCCCACCACTGCAGGTAAGGCGTCGAGGGGACGGGTTCCTCCGTGCCTTCAATCACCACCACGCCAGTGGTGTTTTCAATCTGGAGAGAAGCCATTGTGGGCGCTGTTATCTGTTGAACGATACTGATCAGGCTTGGGTTACATGACTGGTCTGGGGGGGAACAAACAAGCAAAAGTCTTTCTTTAGGTTGGGAACATCATCAGTAGAACAGCACATTGCGTCGTCATCTTGCTTACCTGGTTCGTTGCTCATGGCAGACCAGGTTAGAAAGACGGTGTACATGGTGATGATGGAGGACTGGAGAAGACCAGAGTGAGGCTGACACTCCTAGCAAAGCAAAACGTAGAGACTAAATTAAAGGACCAATCGTGACTTGAAGACTCAACAGTGACTCAAATGGCAAGCAATTTAGCAACAGGAAAATCAGGAAGCACGGCAGCAAGATCAGATTGGAATGCATTCATGCGGAGTCGAAACGAGTGTAGATACGCACGCGCACACGCACACACACAACGACACTAAATTTGGCTGAAGATATGAAAATGTCTTGTTTTCCCTTCATTTCTAATGAGGAGAAAAAAAGCCACGCTCATTGTACCTGTACTTTCCGCAGCACAGAGATGACAGAGGCCCCAAAGCAGAGCAACATGTTGAAGGTAATGAAGAACTTGTTGATGGCGCAGCCATCGGGTTTAGTGTAGAAGATGTAGAAGAGGACAACGCCAACGAATGACAGAAGGTAGTTGAGGATGGTGACCAACACCAAAGCTGCAAAAGAGGCAAGGACTCCTTATTGGGGTGGCTGGGGGGGATTGATGGTGAGACAAATCACTCACCTGCATACCAAACTTTGGAGTTGCTTTTCTCCATTTTGTCCATCCAGGACTCATTCCAGGAGTGGGCAAAGTCAACCAGCAGCACCACCTGGATCACAATGAAGAAGAATCCACCACCAGAGCCCACAATAAACCAAGCTAAAACAGCAAAGGCAAGCCTTTTAAAAATACATACCAAAAAAGATCGTCATCAACTGTTGTTATTATTGACGGATTCGGAGCTTACCGTACGTAAATTTACCATCTGGAATGTAAAGGGAACCGGCCATAACTAGGATCAGGCCAAGAATCTTAAAGAACCAAAATCTGCCAGGACAGGAGGAAGACCAAAAAAAAAAAAAAAAAAGGTTCATGGCAGTCAGTCGTAGCTTCTCGGAGCTTCACTATTTGACTCACCCGTTGTGGACGGCAGCACGCGGGTCTCTGGTGTTCTTGACGTTAACGAAAAGAATGGAAAACCAAATGAACCACATACTCATTCCAAAGCAGACACGGTAGACTGCCTTGTACCCCAAAAAATTGTCACAGTTGAAATCAGCTTGGATGCCAGGCAGAGGAGAGCCCGCCCCATCTGCACAGAAGCCTGGGATCTGAACAAATCAAAGTACAAAACGGAAAGCATCTGAAGCGCTCCATCCACCTTTAGGTAGGTGTGCTACGTTGAAAAAACAAAAGAAAAGAAAAAGAAACAAAACACTGCGACCAAGGATGGTCATGTCTGGCTGGCTGGCTGGCTTTTGCGGGCTAATGCTTACTCGTCGAAGAAGTTTCTCGGCCCCTGGTGACAGCATGATGCAGGACACGACGGTCCCCAGCAACAGGATCCAAGCGTAAATGATCCTGGTCACTATGGAATTCCGACACAAGCATTGTGTCTAGAGGAGACGGTGGACTGTTAGTAAATAAGCAGAGCAAATGTTTTCCACAAATCATTGTAAAAATACACATTCAGAGAAAGAAAGCAGTCGTGACTTGGAACGCACGAGCGGCAAGCGTTCTCTCAGCAGTCAGTGTACAGTGAAACGGGGCAATTGATTCATTTAGCAGGGTGAAATCAGAAACAACAAGTGGTGTAGATGGTGCAGAAGTTCCCAAATAGCCAGCCAGCCACACAGGGTCAGATTAGCTGTCGCCATAGTCACTGTGTTCCATTTAGCTAACAAGAAGCCAGAAAATCAATCAGCATACATCAGTCAGGTTGATACTTGCTTGTGTTGTTCCAGTCCAACAGTCATTAAAAAGAAACATCCAGAAAGGCAAGGAGACAGGAGGGATTGAGGAAGGAAGGAAGCAAGGAAGCAAGCAAGGAAGCAAGGAAGCAAGGAAGCAAGGAAGCAAGGAGATGAAACCCAATTTGCCCTCTTTACACATGACATAGATTGCTGAGCAGGACACGAACATTCTTCATAGCTGGCTATTTGGGACTCCTCCATTCATTTTGTTGCAGCTAAGCTTGGCGTAGCCTGCTTATGCAAAGACAACAAAGCAGACTTAAGCCATTTAATCACGCCTAAGTAGACGAATGGCACCTTTTCGGAGCTCGCTCGCTCGCCCGCCCGCCGCCATTTCAAACGTATTGACTTTTTGTTCTTTGCGCATATGACGCATCTTCTGGGCTGAATGTGTTGGCAGGGAAATGCGCGCGGCAGCATTTGGCTGGCCGGCCGGCCGGCCGGCTACCTGTTGCTGTCAAAGACGACCCACTGTTGCAAAGTATTTGGAATGACTACCATTTGTCATGTGGATCCATCCTGTGCGTATTACTTACCAAGCTAAGAGAAGCTCCCATGACTGTCAGCTCTCAGTCTGTCGGTGTTGAGCATAAAAATGCAGAAGCAAATGAGAAATCCCCGTCCTTGCGCGCCGTCCTTGCGCGCCTGGAGAGACAGCAAGTGTTTCTTTCTCCCTGCTGGCTGTCACACTGTAAAGGCGACAACGTCACAAACAGGTGACGTCACCGATTGGCTGACGTGAGAGATCTGCCCCTGAACCAATTGACGTCCAGTTGTTTTGACGTCGTTTTCATGCTCATCACATTTCTTTGTTACTTGGTGACCTTGCTTCGTCTTAACGTCTTGACTTGGATTTGTTTTCCCCAAGCTGCTCGCTCGCTGGAGGCTTCGTGTTAGTTTCACCTATCGCGATCCATCCATCCATCCATCCATCCATCCATCCGTCCGTCCGTCCGTCCGTCCGTCCGTCCGTCCGTCCGTCCGTCCGTCCGTCCGTCCATCCATCCATCCATCCATCCATCCATCCATCCATCCATCCATCCATCCATCCATCCATCCATCCATCCATCCATCCATCCATCCATCCACCTTGTAAGGAGAATTATTCAAAGTGAGCTGGTGGTTAAGACGTTGTCTCGTCTGGACCGTGCTTTAACATAAGCGTCAATCAAACACTAATGTAACTTGAATGAACGACCAGACTCCTCTCAATCAGTCATTGGTACATCTTACTTCACGAAAGGTGACGGTGGGTAAAAGTATTAAATGAGCATCTTGAATACTACATGAGCAAGTACAGTCAAAAGAAAATCCAACACATCAATAGCCATCAAAACGTTACCATCATTTCATTTTGAACCAAGACCATTAAAGCTGTTACACAATCATTTGTATGTAAAACAAAGAGGCAATTTTACCCAATATCTGAATTTATTTGATAGACCCTTGTAATAAGGCACTCAAGTTGACAGGGTTCACCTATTAGACGATTGCTTGAAGTCAATGCGGGAATCAGCAGGATGGCATGCGCTAAACCTAGTAGGCCGCATTTCACTCGCAAGCAAGCAGATATATAGTAGCTAGTGGCAAAGCACAGTACACAAAGCACCTTTTCCAGTGGGAAAATACAAACAGAAAAGCAGTTCAAAACATTGCAACGAGTGATTGGCAGTGGGATTGGCGCACTCAAATATTCCACTGCAGCTTTGGGTGTAAACATGGGAGCTTGATCCTGGTACGAGCGGGAAAACGGGAACAACCTTTGCTCATATTACTGTCAAAGAAGTACGACAGTAGACGGCGGCAAAATCGTGTCTGCAATGAAACGACATGCGTACAAACAAAGCAAAAGAAAAGAACAACTAAGAATAGAAGGGTAGCTAGCACCTGTCTCATTCCCACTTGTCTTTGCGCATGTTGTCTTCTCCGTCGGGTTGGTGCAAGGTTGCACATTTTCGCCAAACAAAGGAATTTGGACACTTCTTCATTTCATGCTCAATTTTTACACCACAATATACTAAATTGTTGAAACCATTTGAAGCAACCCTGACGACGCGAATGTAACGCTCGCCGCTTTTGAGAAGATCCGCAATTGCTGAGTGGGCTAGGGGCACAAGTAACGATGAGCAGCTCCCAAAGCGTTTCAGAAATTCAAGATGTATTCTGTCAGTAGTTTGAATATACAGCCAGTGTGGTAACTGTTTTCTGGTGAAAAAGAGATCTCTCTCTCTCTCTCTTTAGGACAAAGCATTATTACCCTTTTGGCTTTGGAATCTGCACGCACAGTAACTTGAAGTGATACATGACATGATTTGTTGTCATGGCTTTTGCTAAGCTGTACAAGATGGACAAGAAAATGTGAAATAGAGCTGAATTTCTACATACATCCTCCATGTTTCATTGTATGATGAATACAATCATTTTTTTCCAAAAATGGGAGTGCTTGACTCCCGGCTTGGTTATTAGGCACTTTTTGAATTTGAATGCATAAAAACATGTTTTCATCAATATCATCGCGCAAATGAAGATATTTTGGCTAATTCAACACCCTTCACATTTCAACTTGATCATGAAGGCAAAACATCAAGGAAGGTCATCTTGAAGCCCTGAATAGGCCCTGCTGTTTCAGAAACACCAGGTCGAAATCGCAAACCCTTTCGAATAGAGCTGCAGTGTGAGCAAAGAGAAAAGGTCAACAACCGTTTGTCGGATAAAAATGCCAAAATGAAACTGTGGGGGATTGCCTTGGTTTCGTCGATTGAACATGGGACTTAAGGCCCAGGGGCCCCTCCTTCTTCCATGTTGCTCGGTGGGCTGGGATCCTTGTGGAATGAAGTCTCCTTGTAAATGAACCAACAGTTTCCTGCCCAAAGGATCAGATTCAAAAAGCCAAAAATCTGGCAAAAAAGACAAGAGAATAGATGGAAAAATGAACAGCCAGTAGAAATGATCAAAGAATGCAGCTCTGAAACAAAGACGTAGTTTGATGCAAGTGTTTGACCACTAGATGGCACTCTATACAATGCAAAACATGATTCATGTTCCCAAAACCAAACCAAAGCAAACCAAAAAAAAAAAAAAAAACCACTTTCCGACACTTCTTGCTACAAGTGTGGCTTAAGGCAACTCTTCGAGTTTATGTTAGCAGTTCATTGACATGATCTGCATCTTTGAGACAATGATTTCTTTTTTGTTAAAGGCCAACTAACCCACTTACCACTGAGGCATTAAGGCGTCCCATGGAGGGGAATTCTCCCGGATGGCAATGTGTGCAATTCTCCACCAAGTGCTCTGGGTTTGTGGCCCATTTCACATCAGTCAGACCTTTGCCCCAGGCCGAAGAGGACACGAGCCACAGAAAGGCGAAGGCAGCCGTCACCACCAGATCCTTGGAGAGAGCAAACACAAGCAGCGTTCGAGGCTTCCTTCTCTCTCTCTCTCTCTCGCTCTCTCGCTCTCACTCGACGGCGTATCTTTTGAGAAATGTCAGCGCTTGAAATGAAGGGTCCAATGTTTTGAAATGAAGGTTCGGGAATGATTTCTATTTCAATCGCCCTTCTGAATACGGAAACGAATGCACTCACTATGAAGGGAGCGCGGGTGGTCTGACGATAGACGTGCTGGTAACCCAAGTAGAGAACCAACGTAGCAGTGCAGTAGAGGAAACCAAACACACCCACGCACACAAAGAACTCGGCAGAGGAGGAAAAGTCTCCCTGGAGGAAGGTGCGATTTGCAGGAGCGCCATCGCACGAAGGCACGTCGTAGGGGTATGCTGACAACCTACAGAGACAAAACAACACTTGACTCTCAATTCATCAGAATGCCGTCTGTACTGGTAAAAGAACAAATCCTCACCTGGCTCTCTTGTTGCTCCGAGAGAGCAAGAACAAGGTGTAGAAACAGAACATTCAAATTGATCAGAAGACACATGTAAAATGATTTTTAAAAGCAAAGACAATTTGCAAGTTGGGCGATAACGTTCGCTTTCACCGGCCTGACCGCCGTGAACCGGCCCCGGGGCCTCCACTCTACCGATTCTAAATTCACCCAAACGATACAAATGCTTGATGTCTTAAGGCCTGAAATGTGCGTGTGTTGCTTGACGCTACCTGAAGGGGTATCCAAAACCAGGTTTGACATTGAAGGCTTCCCCGGATTCAACACATTTGACTGTGAAGTGAGACGTCCCAGAGTAACCTCCGGTTGTGGCAAAGGCAAAAATGGTAAAAACCTGAAAGGGAAACGGGGAAAGAAGACATTGAAATGCAATTGTCAGACAATCAGACAATTGGACTCATCTTGCTAGCCAAAAAAGCGATTGGACAAGATGACACAGGCACCAACGTTTGAAAAATGCAAAGGGGTTTTTAGTGGTGTCGAATAATGGCATCAGATTAGGGCAACAATGACAAAGACATGGATCGTCTTCAGACAGGCGAGACCATGGCTGCCTGCCTGTTTGAATGGCTTTTATGTAACACTGTTTTTCTTTTCCATCGAACAATGCAAGTCAGCAAGCGAGCTCCGGTATGTCTATCTTCAACTCTGCTGACAGCAGCAGCAGCAGCAGCAGCAGCAGGACGAAAGGAAAGCGACCCAGTTGATCGTTTGAGTTTCCTGCTTTCATCCCGGCCTTGTTTGACCCACCTTAGCCAGACTAACTGAAGCCCAAATAAAGCTGGTAGCCAGGGCAGGGATTCCCTCAGCGTGTCTGTCGCACCCGGCCTGCCTGCCTGCCTGCCTGCCTGCCTGCCTGCCTGCCTGCCTGCCTGCCTGCCAGCCAGCCTGCCTGCCTGCCTGCCTGCCAGCCTGCCAGCCAGCCTGCCAGCCAGCCTGCCAGCCTGCCAGCCTGCCAGCCAGCCTGCCAGCCTGCCAGCCGGCCTGCCAGCCTGCCAGCCAGCCTGCCAGCCTCATTGTAAAGTGAGGCCATCCTCTGTAGCCAAAACAATAAATGTCTTGTTATCTTTGGTCTTCTGCCTTTACAAGGAAACAGCCAGCAGGCTATTTATTATTGGCGCATCTCAAACTACAAGTGCTGAGGAGTCAGTCAGGGACAGCCATATGTGCTGCTATAATTGGCTATTTGATGGATGGAGCAAGGGAGGACGCGGCAAAGGAATTGGCTCCACTAAAAGTACACTTCAACTTATGTCGATAACTGACATTTGAAACAAAAGTCAACACACAAGGTAAGACATTTCAAGCAGAAATTGACCCCCCCCCCCCCCCCCCCAAAAAAAATCAAACACTGTCGGTCCCATGACCATAGCTCAGATTTCTTATCAACTTGTTCCACAGTCCAAACTGTCACCATCATAAAACCTGGTGCTTTTGAGTGACATTTGAACTTTAACAGTCATGGAGGACGTTAACCAGTCTAATAAACGTTAAAAATGAAACACATTTGATGATGACTGAGGGGTAACGATCTTTAAGTGTGTTTTTTTTTTTTTATCAATAAAACAGCTGAAACTGACAATTTGTAACTTATTTGTGCATATAAAGTGACCAAGTTAAAAAAAAAAACCACACATATAATGCTAAATCAACTATTTTGAGCTTCAAGCCTTGTTTGAATGTTAATTCAGCCCCAGAGTGGTGTTTTTCTCCATTCAGCCATCTTAGAGCCTCCCTGCTCATTCCAAAAACGACCGGGTCCTCACTCTGTGGCGTTATTACGCGAGGAGCCGGCCACCCCCGTACTGGCCCTGCAGCCGCTTTCTCAAAGAAGCTCTCTCTGCAACTTGAACTGACGTGCAGCTGTTCTGCAGCTCCACCCTCTGCAATGTGCTCAATGTCCTACATCAAATGATCCAATAAGAATGGAAGGGCATGTAAACATATATTGATTTTCTCAAGTAAGTTGTAATCAAATTTGGGGAAGTTTGAGCCTGAGTATGGATGAGGGAATCTATACAGTCGTGATATTGCTTAAAGTTAAGAATAATGTATTTAAATATGCAGATCGATATGAGGTCCGTTTGTGCTCATGGCTTTGAAAAGATCTGCTGAATAATTCCGTTTTAAGAAGCAGGTTCTGGCTGCACCAAATACTCTTCACACACTAAGTACTACTGTAGCAAAGACACTCTTGTGGCTTTATGCTCTGATCAACTTCTGTAGTGACACCAGCGCAGTCATCTGCATCAGAAACGGAATACGCTTCCATTATTAGCAGTCAAACGGCCGGCCGGGGCATTCCTCAAATGATTTCCTTTTTTTACTACACAATCCGTTGAGATTACTCACGACACTCGATACTTATCAACGGTGGATATTCAGAGTCAACAAAGTTACTCTGGCTCCTGGTAAACACATGCAGCTGCTTTATTTGTGCCGCACTGCAGTTGTGCAGCTTTGTCGAATATTATGTCTAGCTAAGGGGTGGTGTTAATGCATTAGCACCTCAACAGTCAAGAATGAATACTGTGGAAATAGGAATCTGCAAAGTTGGAAGAAATCTGAAACGCTTATTTACGTACCCATTCGAGCACACGAAGGAATCCAAGCGGCTCTTTCAGTGGTCCCAGGTCCAGAGAAAATCCAGACACCGTAGTCTGTGGACATTTGACAGTTTAGTCAAATGACGAACAAATAAGCACATCTATGAGTAACCTTGCCGATCGGACAAAAGAAGGCAGCACTGAAAAGAAACAACACTGACCTGCACCTGCGTGTCACTTCCAAGCTAATTGTCCCTGCCCTTGCTAGCCAAAACATTTCGAGCTACCTACCTTTTGACAGCTGACAGACCGGAGTAACACAGCCAAGGTAACTTACCTGAATGGAGTCCATAATCGAGATGTACAACAGATTCAAAGTTCGTCAGAGTATCCTCGGCTTGTCAAGTCTATAGAACAGTTGGGAGGGGGGGGGGTGTATGGCGGGGCGGTGAAAGTTAACGAGTTTAAATTCGAAACAATAGCATGAGAAAAACACGGATACTATTGCAAAACGGACGTACGGGTGCTCAACGAGATGGGAGAGTCAAGCTGCTGACAGACCCGAGACTACCGGAACATACGTAACATCCAGCCAATACCTTTCAGAATAAAACCCTTTTGGCAACTCGGCACGCATAATACATTTCATTCAGCAATACCTTTTCCGCTTTGAAATGTTTCAATAAAGTTTTGTTTTGTAATGCACGAGGGGAAAAAAAAAGGAGAAAAAAAACGCCGCGGCCGACATTTTGTCTGTGATCGAAGGCGGCAACCGAGGAGCGCACGACAGTACTTCCATCCCAAACGATTTTTTAAACAAGAAACTGGTAATTTCCGCTGTTTCTCTGTACTATATTTCACAGTTTGATTTATTGTTAATATATGGGGTGTGTCGGGTGTACTATTTTTAATAATTACATTTCATGTAAGGGTGGCCAGAGCTGTCTAAGTAGGCCTGTGTTTCCGAGCACAAACAAATCCTTATTTTCCAACTGCAATCCTTATTTAAACTTGAAAGAACCCAAACATTGACTTCACTATGTTACTGAAATAGTGTCTAACTAACAATACTGGTTAAACGTGTGTTAGATTGTGTTAGTCTTGATCAAACTAATCGCCGTGACTTTTCAACAGCACCAGGTTTCGTCAATTTTACGTGACTTTTTTTTTTTTTCTAAATTTTTATTTTTCACAACAAACGCATCTTGGCCGTTAAAGTCATCATCTGGATTTAACCAAACAATTAGGTAAGAATCTTCCTTTGGTTAACTGTTGTCGGTGTTAGTGTTTGGGTAGCTTCGCCTTTTCTAAACTGCATTGCGGGAGGCTCGTCGTCCTGGAACATACTGTAGTTTACAAATCGTCACCAGAGAGAGTCCTAAATTAACATCAATCTCGTTACTAATCTATCAGTAAAACCTGCTGGTGGTGGTAAGTGATCAGCATGAATCGTACATTGACGAGAATCGTCAATTACGGGGACTTGGCGCCGCGTAAATATTTGGAGGAATCAAATTGTGGAGAAATAATACTTACAGGTAATAATAATTGGACTAGAACTTGTACGCTGTATGACAGCATGTTATCACAGAGGCTTTATGGAATCAGCATTGAAAGAAAGAGACTTGTGCATGCCAAGTGTTACCTGTTATTATTGTCTACGTCATTTAGAATGGAGCTAAACCAAAGAAATAGTTCATGTCAACTGTATTTCACAAGGTAGCCATGATATGATTTAGCTGAAATATAAGAATGATATGGTTTTATAATAGAATCAGTCAAGTGTTGGGATAGAGTGAAAAAGAAGTTTTCCATGATGCACCCTATGTTCTCTCTCAAATGTGTGCAATATTAACCCCTTCAGCCCTGTGTGGAGTGTTTTTGATTGATTTTTTTGTAGGTTTAAATCCATCCTTTGGTCCTCTGCTGTGATCCTCGGGAATGGAAAACATACCTTCCTTTGAGAATACACGGGCAGAAGACCTCTTTTCCTTTCAACAATGATCGATTTCCCCCATCTTTTATCACACTAAGGCTTCCAAGTGTGCGAAATTCCATCCAGCCTGAGAAGAGTTGTTTTTGCCATCCTCCAGTCTGACCTTTATGCGACAAGAGATTAAGCATTTTTCCTATTCCCCGCCCATCCTTTACTACAAGTTTATTTTTTATTTTTATTTTTTATACATGTTAGACAAATTACCATAAAAAAAATCTTCATTATTAAAAAAAAAAAAAAAAAAAAAAAAAAAAAAAAGTAATGAAAAGGACTTGAAGCCATCCTCAGTGTTGTTAAGCAGTCTACCGAGATTACTGCCCTGGACGAGCCACCCCAACCCATTTCCTTTTTATCTTATGGATCAAGTGTTCCTCCAGGACTTCATACTGAAACAAGGCACCCTGTCATCAACCTGCAAAAGAGTCCACTTCTAACCACTTCAGGTAATTTACTTGAATACGAGGCAAACAAAACCCACATTATTTACGCATGCATTTGGTGTATGTGGGTAACACGAGTTGAGAATCTGTTTATTTATAATCCAGACTGTGCAATGAACTGATCTGTGCTTTCAAGCAGTCCCTTTGGTCTGGAAATAAGAGCTACTGAGTTCAAAGTTCATAGCCGGCCGGCTCAAAACTCCAGCCAGCCAGCCAGCCAGCCAGCCAGCCAGCCAGCCAGCCTCACAATGACTAACAATGGAGATGACTGCTACTTCTTTTACTATTCTACCTGCCATAAAGTAAGCAAAATTAGTGTTCATTGTTGAGATATTGTAATATTCCTGCACGCAAGTCACACCATTTTGTCTCTTAGGGAGACAGCTGCCCTTTTAGGCACTGTGAAGCAGCCATGGGCAACGAGACCGTCTGCAATCTCTGGCAGGAGGGGCGTTGCTTCCGAAACGTCTGCAAGTTTCGCCACATGGAGATCACAGTAAGAAGCCTTGAATATCCAGCAATCAAGTAACAATGTGAGCCCATCGTACTCTTCCGTCGTTCCAGAAAAAACGCAAGGAAATCCCGTGTTATTGGGAGAGCCACCCGGCCGGCTGCCAAAAACCACACTGTGCCTTTTTTCATGAAAAGCCGCGTCATGTTGATGGCATTCTTATCCCACCCGACACCAGTGAGTGGATTCCCACATCATTTCACATTAGCGACAACTCACTCACCCACCTTGTGAAATGAACAATAACGTGATTGCAGATCAAAGTGACAATGAGGAAGCGCAGCACGAAGAGCCGGCGGCCCCGCAGGCAGTCGCTCCTCTCGCCACTGCAAGCAATCCCCAGCTGAGAGGCGTTCTGAAGACCGAAAGCCAGGAAACAGTCCCGAGCCCTACTCATCCGCCTGTGGTGATTAATCCAGCGGATGATGATGAGGATGAAGACGGTGAGTTGCGTTCTTTGTTTGGCTTTGTTTTTGTTTTTTTCCTGCGTGCGATTCTTTTTGCGCTCTTCTAACATTTGTTTGTGGTGCCAGACCAATTCTCAGAGGAAGGAGATGGCCCGTCCCCAAGAAAAAGATGCAAGGCTGCCGGTCAGAGACTGAAATTAGAAGCAAAGACGGCGGACGCAAATGCTCTTGGGACTAAATCAGGGGTGTTTGTTGACAGATGAATCGCACAACTTTGGAGTGGCCACCCTGGAGGAGATCCGGCTCCGGAGGGCCCTAAAAGCCGGCATGAACCGAGCTGATGTGGCTGTCAATGGCCAGAAAGAAAACATCCGGCTACCCTTTAGTACGTCCAACCCAGGTAAAAAAAAAATGCTGCTGCTGCTGCTGCTGCTGCTGCTGCTGCTGCTGCTGCTGCTGCTGCTGCTGCTGCTGCTGCTGCTGCTGCTGCTGCTGCTGCTGCTGCTGCTGCTGCCATTTCGCCAAAGAACAAGGATGACAATTTTCCGCCCATTGTTCCCTTGTCAGACGCATGAGCTAAATTGACACACTGCTGCATCAATTCAACTTACTTTGATTTTCTCAATCTCAGGCAAACTAGAAACTTTGAGATCACCGCCTACTGTTGCTGACTGGCTCGGGAGACCGAGAGACACCACTTGTAAGTTTCACTCTTTTGCCACAGCTTGATCATTGTACTCTATTAACAAAGAATGGAAGAAACAACTTGTCGTCCCGTGTATAGGTCTAAAGGTCGACGGGAATGTTGTTCCTATCAAAAACAGCCTGTCAAAGCGTTTGGGGAGATTTGTGAGAGAAGAACAAGCGCCCTGTCAGAAAGGTAAGCAAGCCTTGGTAAACGTTTCAAGTTGGCCCCAAACGAACTTTCTCCGATGATACTTATCATTTTATTTATCACACAATTATCAGATGTCATTTCAACTCTAACTCGTTGGTCAAAACTCAGCTCAAAGAGACCAAAATGTACATATTCATGACAAACAAGTCAGATGCTTTATACAATATAATGCACGACTTTGTTTATTGAGCTGCAGCTGTAACAAAGGACAAAACAAGGAAAACACACGGGTCTCTTTGTACGGCTCGTCAATCTGCATCTTGGAAAAAAGGGAGGGAGGGAGGGAGGGAGAGAGGGAGGGTGCCTCCCTCCAACTCGGTGCAGAACTAGTTGTTTTCCACACCAACTCAGACTGTATTTTGTAGAAGGCTTCTCAGATGAGAGGCCAAACATCTGCTCGGTCAACCAGGGAAGTCCGCTTGCAATGGAGCTCAAATAACGCTTTGGTGTTTATGTTTTGCCAGCAGATGAGAGCGGCGCAGTGTCAAAAAGCACATCCCAGCAAATTCGCATCAAAACCTTGGAGGAAATAAGAATGGAAAAAGCGGCAAAATCACGGAAGCAAAAAGTCACGTCGGCACCCATCCAGACATCGAAGGCTCTGAAGCGGACAATTTGCATCAAGGAACGCGCTATTGACCACAACAAACAACCCAAGGAAATCCTCCACGCAAAGAAGAAAAGAAAAGAAGAAGACAGCGGCCTTAAGAAGATCAAATCATCAGCTGACCAATATTCTGTGGGGCTTCTTTGGGAGTCCCCAAAAGTAGGCCAAGTTAGAGTGAAAACCTTGGAGGAAATCCGCAAGGAGAAGGCAGCCCGAGTTCAGGCCGATGAAGACGCACAGGAGAATAATGGTGCAAAGAAGCTGCCGCCGCCGCCGCCGCCATTGCAGCAAAACCAGAAAACTCTGTGTAAGAGATGTTCCCAATCCAGCAGACATTTCACTTTTCGTCCAGATTGACCCAGGCTTAGCAAGCACATCCACCGCACATTTTGGGATTTTGTCGAATAAAAACAAAAAGCACGCATACATACCGAATAGTCTGTCTGTCTGTCATCGTATATCAAGCCGTGTTTGTTGAATTGTGCAGGCGACATCACGCTTGACAAGAGTCTTGAGGTGACGAAAAGAACACGGAACGCTCCCGTTACTCCCGAGGTGAGACGCGTGACCGCCTACGTTGTTGTGATCTTGTAAGTGGAACTCTAACTTTCCTTTCCAGAGCTCCTCCGAGATTGTCAAAGTCAAAACCTTTGAGGAGATTATGCGAGAAAAACGCCTGCGCAAACAGGAAACGGCAGCTTCCGTCGGCGGCGGCCAGGAAGCCTCCGTGACGACGACGACGGTGGCGGCGCAGTCGATCCTGGAGAGTGACAATGTCCCACCCGAGTGCCCCCCAAACAACGCTGGGAGTTGGCTTCTCGTGGAAGACGCTCTCTTAGGGAGTCCGGACGACTCCAGCAAGGTCCAATACAAAACCAGCAAGAGCTCCACTTCACCATCCTCAGCCAAGCAGACGACTTCAGAAAGACTCCGTAGTGCGGCAGTACACAATCCAACCTCTGATAGAACAAATACCACGGACACAAAAGGTACTTTGCACCTACTACCTTAGTTGGAGGAAATTTGAAAGAAGGAAAAATTCCAGCATATTTCTGCCACTACACAGTAGTATATGAAAACATTGCTGGAAGATAGACAAGTGCATGTTACTTTGTTTCAGTGCGGCCCAAACTGAACGTGAAGCCGTCTGTTATGAAGCCTGCCTTACAAGTCAACGCAGGCCAGAAGCGGAAGAGAGCAGCGCCACCACGCTCTGCCATAGCTGCCGTTAAACCTCTCAACAGCGCCGCCGCCGCCGCCGCCATCCTTTTAGAGGAATCGACTGCGAGGAGGGACTTGGACGTAAGTGAACCAAAGCGTACACACAGTCACACTGGCACGCATCCGCACTGCATTTGGGTGAAGAAATACACTTGGAACTGATTTTGAGTCCCAGCATTTTGACGTGAACAACTATGAACATTTTGCTCCTTGGCTGTTTTGAAAGGTGCCGAGCCCCCGAGTTTGCACATCAAGTACGGGGCCACAGAGCATCCGTGTTTCGCAGCGCAATCCCAGCCAAGACACCAGGATGGATGTCAGTCTTGCTACTACTGTGGAAGCCCCACCAAGGTATGCAAAACTGCCATTTGCATTGTCTGGTGGAGTACAAAAGCACTAAAAAAGACGCATAAGTTCATGCATTCAGCTCTCGCCGACTCGCTCTTTTGGCAAAATACCGAATTACAATCAGGTACAAGTAAATTGCGACTTCACAGACAAGTGTGGAAAAAGTAGAGAGTTGTGATATTGTTGCGAGTTGTCATATATATGTATATATTTATTTATTTTCCACCTCCAAAAGAAATTCTCACGAGTATCCCTCTCTGTTAGCTCCGTCCCGAAGACGGCTCCTCAAAGTAAATCGCGGAGACCGAGTGCCGTAGGGTCGCGAAACTCCACCTCGGCCGCAGATGACTTTGACGAGCTGATCAACGAATTCACAGAGGATCATCTGGACGGAGATGTGGACCCAGGCATCGGGGAGGACGATCTCCTGCAGGAACTGTCCGACATGATTGGCAGCTGAGGCAGCTTTTCCATTGTTGGCCCAGCTCAGTCGACGACACAGACGTTGATATTTACTCATTGTGTTTCTACTCGGGACCCCCGTATAGCTCTCATTTACTCGGGGTTGATCTTTGTTGTCTTTTTCTGTCGTCTTATGCTCAATACCCGGGAGATTTTAGGCGTTGGACAAATTGTGTATACTGTGTATGCACTGGCAAAATCCAAATGTATGTATATGTTAAAAGACAAATGTTTCTGATGAACCCGTTGCTTTTAGTTTCTAATAAATAGTGTCACTTTAACTTTCATAATGAACTTTTTAAAAGCAGCAACTTATTTTTGTGTTGTAGATTCCAAGGAGCTTATCTCTTGTTTTGTTTCCTCCCCCTCAAATGTATGTATATTTTTTATTTCTTGAGCCTTTTCCAGATTTATTCAGTGTGCTTTAATTAGAAACAGGACTTCATGTTGAAAGCTCAGGTAAAGATTTTGTTTGTATGCATTGTTGAGAACTATAAGCAATAGTGTCTTTTCATTTAATGCATTGTTTTGGAACGCTGAGAGCAGATAAGACGACACCTTTCCACAAGTACAGAGTTCAAAATAATTTGTCCACATGACTTTGTAAATAAAAACGCTTTTATTTAACAAGCCGGGTTTGTTAACATGAGAAATCTGTTCACCCTAGTAGACGAGCGATGTTATTGCCAGTGGGATGATAGAAGGAGAGGATGCTACAAAGCTTTGTCTGGTTTACTGTTTTTAATTTAATCAATGTATTGTGTTTCTATATTTGGTCATATGTGTATCCTTTCACGTGCGTTGATTGTTTAAAATAATAATAATCACTTCCGGGTCAGCAGACATAAACAGAAGGGCGTTCCGCAGCGGAGGAAAGGCGACAACATGACCAAGCTGGAGCTGCTTCACGTGTTTTTGAACGACAGACTGACAGCGGTCGCTGAGGAAATTTTCCGCGCCATCAAAGACACCTTTGTTCAATTTCAGAGTGAAATTCGCCGTTCAAAAGAAGAGAACGAGCGCCTGAAACGGCTACTCAATGTCGCCGTGCAACGACTATTACTGCAACCAGGTAAGGACAACGGAGCCGCTTGTCGCACCGCATACGTCCGATGTCAATTGTTTTTTATCTTTATATCATGATGATTTCTGCGTGGGTGTCAGTGATTCAGCCCGTAGTCAAATGTTTATCATCCATCCATCCATCCATGCATCCATCCATGCATCCATCCATCCATGCATCCATCCATCCATGCATCCATCCATGCATGCATCCATCCATCCATGCATGCATCCATCCATCCATCCATCCATCCATCCATCCATCCATCCATCCATCCATCCATCCATCCATCCATCCATCCATCCATCCATCCATCCATCCATCCATCCATCCATCCATCCATCCATCCATCCATCCATCCATCCTCTGTCCACGGCGTCATCCCACAGCAGTCATCAGGCAGTAGGCGGGGGACACCCTGAACTGATTGCCAGCCAATCGCAGGGCACACAGTGGAAAATGCAATCGATACGACAAAGTGATGTCTCTAACTTCACAGAAGCACGTGCTGTCCAGTCCCGAGATCACGACGGCATCCACGACTCTGGAAGGGTAAGCGGTGTTCAAGTGAAAAAAGAGCCCCACCTCGGAGACGTTCACAGTGGGTGTAGGCATGATGGTGGAAGAGACCCAGAAAAAGAACCTTGTGGTCCATTTGAGACCCAATCCAGGTTAGTCCAAACGCTGTGTTGTAGCGATACAGTCTCACCTTCTCCTTTGCCATTCAAGGAGACAGAGTGGGAAAATGAGGGAGACTTTGCAGCCAGCAGCTCATCGTCCACTCGCGCTCTCCATTCAGACACTCGCGGTGGCGGTGCTACAGCTGAAAATAGCTACAGAAGCGTCCAGAAAGATCTTTCGGGATCGCTGGCGCAGCAGGCGACGGGACTACCTTGCACAAATAAGAAGCAAAGTGTCAATTTGCTGCAGCTAAAAGGCATGAAATGCCTCAAGTCGCCGCCCCCTTCTCGTAACGCTCACGCCGCGACCATGCCGAGGTGGCACACTTGTAAAGAGTGTGGAAAAGGCTTCAGTTTTGCCTGCCAGTTGGAGGTCCACATGCGTTGGCACACCAAGGAGAAGCCCTATAGCTGCACAGTGTGCCGCAAGAGCTTCACCACGGTCAGCATGCTCAAGAGGCACCATCGAATCCACACTGGGGAGAAGCCCTTTGCTTGTCACGTGTGTGGCAAACGCTTCAATCAGTCCGCACACCTTAACACCCATTTTCGGCTCCACACCCGAGAACGAGCCAGCTGGAGCCGAGCGCCCTTCCGAGGAACCCTCAGTCCGCCGGAAACTAAATGAAATGTACGCAAACAAAGAGCCTCTTTGTCACCCTTTCTGTGTTTTCTGTGTGAATAAAACATGTTGTGTGGAGCCTTGTTTTATTCAGGTCCTAAACGGTGCTCAATTCAAGTAGTGACAATGCCTTCAGCAGATTGCAGCCAAAGAGAAAAGAACAGGACTGGTTGTCCGGGCCAGAATTTTTTTCCCCTTGTAACTCTGAACAAGATCATGTTGCTAATGTTTCAAAGATGGGAGACTATTATTAGATTAGAGAAAAACAAATCCACACTAGCAGTTGTAATCAGTTACGCATGCTTTATTTCAAAAATTGAAATAAATTCCTACTTTAAATGAAAAGAAAATCCATTTATTTTGCTTTATTTCAAAAATAGTCAACATATCCTATCTCTTTGCTGGGGCGCTGTAAAGGGGAGAACATGATGGTTATTGGGGCTCGTGATAGAAAGAGGTCCGATCAAATTGTATTTGGGCCGATGAATGGCGATATTTGAAATCCTGGCAGCAACCTGCAGGTTACGTGCACGCTGTGGTATAGATCGTCGACGCGAGAACATCTGCGGAACAGAGGGAGGAGGAGTTTAAGACGTGGCAGAGGAAGGAGTAAACCTGCACCGCATTGAGAGAGCACGCGCGCGCGCACACGCACACACACACACACACACACACGCACGGCATCCCAGCTCGGGTAACACGGACAGCATCGAGAGAGAGAGAGAGAGAGAGAGAGAGAGAGAGAGAGAGAGAGAGAGAGAGAGAGAGAGAGAGAGAGAGAGAGAGAGAGAGAGAGAGAGAGAGAGAGAGAGAGAGAGAGAAGTCGCTGCTATTCTGATGTTGATGCCGCCGCCGCCGCCGCCGCCACCGCAGAAGAGCTGAAAAGGTGGCCGCCCAGCTGCGCGTGGCGAAAAGAACGCAGGTAAAACAACACTTAGCTTTCTACTTCCTACACCGGTGTTTCTGTGACGCCCATCACAGTGACGCATCGTATGATAAAATGACAACAGCACACAGTCGTTTGCGTTTCCCGGACACGGTACATGGAGGGGGGTTGTCTCCCGGTTACCCTCCCTGCGCATCCGCTGGATGATGCTGATGATGATGCTGCAGTTTTGGGAGCTGCTGCTGCTGCGGCTGCCGCCGCCGCTGCTGCCGCTACTGCCTCTGCTGCTCTGCGCAAACTGAAGAGACATGTTCCAAAGTCCACTGAAACGACTGGGCCTTGCCAGAAGCCAGTGAGTGTCAGTGACGTAAGCGTAGTGAAGTAGGATGCGGAAAGAATCGAATAGCCACTGGAAGTTTTCATTTGCTCGCTTTACCTGCAAGATTGCAGCGTGTGATGCTCGGGGCCTGTCAGAACTGCGTCTTGAAATGGCAATGGGACAAGCTAATATGTTGCCTTACGTCACGGCTCAACTCATGGACAAAGTACCGCGGTACGCGCGCGTATTGCTTGAAGGGGAGTGGTGAGTGTGGGTGCGCGGGTGTGCAGGTGCGTGCGTGCGCGTGCGGATCATGCAGTAGATTTACACAATGACCTTGAACTTGGGCCCATGATTGACAGTGACAGGCCCCAGAACAATTGACACCACTAAAGTGGTAGTCAACATTAGGTTTGAACACTTTCCATCTCCACTCAAGACATGACTCACAAACCTGATAGTATCCACGCCCAGAGGTCCTCGCTGGCTCGCTCACATGGAGTCAGCCGGACCCTGCATCTGGAGTCGACTTATTGACGAGTGTAATGAGCGCCATCCATCCATCCATCCATCCATCGCTGTAGAATCTCCCTGTGGACTTTGGATGATTGAGCACCAGTCCATGCAGTTCTTTTTCTCCTAAGATGCTTCTGACCTTGGGTCTGGTTTAGGAGTGGCTGGACATCAGGAATGGTACATATGTATTTATCTGTGTTACTTTTTTCTTGCACTCAGTGGTCTGTTGATATGCTTGGCTAGGCACTCTGTGGCAGTGACCTTTTGTGACTTAGCCTCTTTGATGACTTGTCTTCTGGACATCTGTCAAGTCATCAGTCTTTAGCATATAGGAAGGGACAGCACTAGTGGTGTGTGCGTATGTGTGTGTGTGTGTGTGTGGGGGGGGCGGTTTATATAGTTATACTTTAATCTTATGTACTTCAAAGTTTAGAGACAGTATGCCCATTTTACGTTTGCAAGTTGATGAAAATGAAAAGTTCCCTTTTCATCGAAGGCCCCCAGCTGTTGATGCACACTGTTTGAATTGAACCAAATTGAGAAAGGTTGAATCTCAAAATCCCATTTTGGAGGAAAACAAGAGACCACGCACAGAACTAAACCGCTATACCTAAAGTCCGGCCCGCGGGCCAAGTCCGACCCGTGTCTAAATTGAGACCTGCCCGAATCATTGTGACACCGCTGGCACTGTTGCGCCTTGGAGCAATCGGGAACGCGCACATGAGCGAGCGCGTTCTCGCCCGTCCCTTCCCGGTCCGCGCACAGGTGTCCGTTTGCAAGATAATGAGTGACACAGACGCTTCCTCACTCAAATGTCCACGCATGCACCAAGGACTAAGGCGATGGACGGACGCTAAGATAAGGGACGCTACCAGGGAAAGGCAAAGCAAGCCATGCACGGGGCGTACGGACTAACTCCAGGTGAGCGGGCGCTAACGTGCAAATGTAGCAAGCTCTGTCTACTTCAGTGGTTCTTAACCTTTTTCCTTGTTCGCACCCCATTCAATTCACTAACCAGTTCTCCCACCCCTAACCCTAAATAATTATTATAATAATAATCGGTTTACTTTACAGCTATAAGGCTTAATTGGCATTATCCCTAATGCCAATTAACACAATGACTTCTTGATTTCCGGAATTTTTCACTTTTTTCGGTTACTCCACCATTATCCCCGAAAAATTTTAAATTCCCCCCCGGGTATCCGCGCACCCCCTAGGAAGCATTCTCGCACCCCCGGTTAAGAACCACTGGTCTACTTCCTCCTTAGGAACTGTGCAAACACTACTGCGCGTCTGTCCGTCCGTCCGTCCGTCCGTCCAATCCTCCGCCCCGCTCCGCTCCGCACCGCTCCGCCCCGTCCAGCTGAGGGCAGCAGAGAGCTGTTGACAAACTCGACTGTTGACTGATTGTTTGTTGTTGCGTGCCATTTTGGGCTTCTTCCGTCAGGGGTCGCCACAGTTTTGCTCTGCTGATTGTCCCCAGAAAGGTTGAGAGGAACTGGAGCCGAGCGCAATCTTTGCAACCATGCTTCATACAATTTACAAATGTGTCTTCTTGCCTTGCCTGTCTTCTTGCCTTTTTAATTGGCTTTTTATAGATGGGATCTTTTGAACATGATTTGATCCTTTGAAATGTCCCCTCGTTGGCCCAGGCTTAGTGGCTGGGATCCAGATTTGAGTCCAATATCTGCAGACAAAACAACCATGAGGGAATCCTGGCAAAGGTCCAAATTGTCTTCAGATAATACATACTGACAAAACGACCATTTGCCCACAGGCTACTCTTTCAATGTAGTTGAGATGAAAATAGATGCAGCAGATCACATCCTCTGAGACAAAGCATCTTATTTGGTCAAAGCTGCTCCTCGCCACACGGATCTCGTCAGGATCGTTCAAGTTTTTTGATGCTCCTTGTCTCGTTCGTCTATCTTGTATGTCTTGATCTTGACCTACTACACTTTTGCTTCGTGCCATCTCTTGGAGGCCTTATTCCTATGGCAATGAGTTTCAAGTCAAGTCTATTTGTATAGCCCTATATTGTTTAGCAGCCAGCAGTGTCGTAGAGTAAACCAATTTCCTTATTTGTCGTTCGACTATGAAAAGACTGCTGCGAGGAGACGAATGGCTCCATTTATATGCAGCACCAGAAGTGTGCCATTGCAATGTAAATCAAGGGCAGATATGACACGTTGGCCTTTCGGGATATCATCAGGCCAGGCCAGCCGTAACGTGACTGAATGTTAAACACTAGAGCAGTCTGTTTCATTTATTGGCCTATCCATTGTATTTTCTAGCGACAAAAATCAATGTGAAGTGGACATCATAATGTTTCCTGGAGTTGGCGTCCTTTTTAGTATGTCTCTAATGCATGTCTCCTGGTTCAGCATGTCACCAAAGTCTCTTCTCCTCACTCCACTGGTGCCATTGTTTACTGTACAGCGTCGGCAACCTGTTGTTGACTTTTTCCCCCCAAATGAAAGCAGCACCATTGTGCCAAAGATTGACGCCTCAAGGCTTGCTCCCACCATATAGCCCATCTGTCACCCTGACATTTTGTTCTTTTATTCAAGCTGATGACTGGCATCCTAGTTAGTTGTAGCCTTTGGTTAACAAAGTCATTCTTCAACATGAAGAACCACGATAAGCAAACAATTGCCTTCCTGTTGGCCTCCCTCCATCTGGATGTCATTGCTTTATTGATCACGGTTAACACTTTGCTAGATGAGTCGAGTGGCAGGTGTATTCAGAGATGACACAAGAATAATTATGTATAGTCATATATGTATGCGCACGCACACGCACACGCACGCACGCACACACACAGTGGGTCCAAAAAGTATTCAGACCCCCCTTAAGTTTTTTCACCCTTCCTAATATTACAGCCATTTTCCAAAATAGTCATTGTAATAATGTTTTTTTTTTGCTCTTTATTTGACATACCACAGCCAATATTGGAACCCCCCCCCCCCAGAATGTTTGCAGGGTCGTGAAAAAAGCAAAACTGAATGAGCAGGTTCAAGACTTTTTGTATGCAGCGACACTCGAGCTATCTTTTAAATTGATGACGTATAAATAAGGTGAGGATATAGCATGTATCAGCATCCTTTGCGCGGATCAAAATCTCATTTTCTCTTTGTCATCTGTCACCATCTCTTGCAAGCAAGCAACCCCCTTCTTTGCTTTCAGCACCTCAGCAGATGGGCACTAGGCATCTCTCTAGCTCTCTCTGTGGGGAGCAGTCTTTTGATAGTTTCACTCGCCCTGGCTGCCGTGGACAACCCCTACCGCCGTCCCTCCCTCCCTCCCTCCCGCTGCCTCAGGGTTCCGCTCGCTATTGTCTCTATTGTTTGCTCTTGAAAGTGGGTTAAGACAGAAGGGATGAAGGGGAAGCTGAGAAAGCTGGGGTGGGGGGGGGCAGTGATTGCCAAAAAATGACCAGATCAACTGAGAGGGCTGGCTGGCTGGCTGGCTGGCTGGCTGGCTGGCTGGCTGGCTGGCTGGCTGGCTCATCAGAGTTCAAGATTAAGATGATGAAGTGATGCGGGAAGGGGGTGAATTTGTCAAATAGAAACAGATTAGTGTGAGATGAGATGGACAAAACACATGGAAGAGTGATGAACAGATGTCTGTGACATAGATAATAAATAGAAATTGTCATTCATATTGCTGACAGTGGAAGGGAAGGGATTCCCATATTGCTCTCCTTTCACATGCAACTGAATGGCAACCAGTCCAGGATCTGGTCCAGATTTTTCAGCAGACCTTTTTGACAGAGGGGGACAATGTCCGTCTGACCCTGACAATTTCACTTAATGGAAGGAAGGAAGAAAGAAAGAAAGAAAGAAGGCAGGCTCCCGTCTTGGTAGGGGAGATGGCCAATTACCTCAAAGGTCGTACGCACTCTGGAGGAATATGACACACGTATGCACAAACATCCAGTCTATGCACCAGTTGGCTATTGCAAATCAAATTTGATTGATTGATTGATATTAATGAGCAATATTTGATCTGTGGTGAGCACACCCAATACATAGTGACCAAACAAGCAGGGCTAATCCAATCAACTCAAATGCCAAGATGGAAATGAAGGCTCGGTCAAGGACATTTAAAACTGTTGGCCGTGTGATCTTTAAAAGACACACACACACACACACAGAGTTAGTGTTGGCAGGTTAACAACACAAGAGTAATGGAGGTCCCATTTAAGAGTCAAATGGCATTGAAATTAAAAATAGCACTGTGCAGCCTTTTTGCTTTGTTGATTATCTGATTGTAAAATGTTTGAGGCCTTTAATTTAATAGCGCAACTGATATTTCATGACAATCTTCAATTCATTAGGCATGCTTGAACAATATCAACGGCATGACCTTGACAGTACTTTGGCCAATAAAGCTTGCTTACTTACAGATCATATCAATTCTCAAGTGCTTATTGTTTGAAGTTCCTTTGTCAAACTAGAAGCACTTATCCTTTATATTTGTCTTCTACATTTGGCTTTGCGGATTTGAAGAGGAAGCGCAGGAGTCTAGTTGGCATTAATAACTTTGTGTGCGTGCGTGCGTGCGTGCGTGTGTGTGTGTGCGCGTGCACGCCCACATATGCGTAAGCTTCGTCACTAATTAATTCTGGTGTCTTTGTTAAAGAAATATCATGCTGTGATGTGTTAATTTCCATGGAAATACAACATGAGGAAATGTTTTTTTAATTTTATTTATGTGCAATCTGCCCGTGTTTGTTTTTGAAGTGATCAAGCGACACCAATATGAAAGGCAAATAAGTCAGAGAAGCAAAAAATGTAGCTGTCTTTCATAAACTTTGAATGACATTTTGAATTTTCCCTTCTAAATGGAACTGATGATTATATTGCAAGTATGAATATTTCAGTTTGTGTACAAGAGTGAGTGTGTTATTGATTGTCACAGATGGCCAGTCAAGTTGTGTCCCCTTGTTCTTATGTGGTCTTGCTTTGTCATTAGATATGCAGGGGCCTTGTACGTCTTGCTTGTTTTCTTTGTGTGTATGACTGGTACGCCTGCCGCCGCTGACCACCTGCTGACCAACTCATTTGATTCCGTCACCAACTTTCTCGATGTTTACGCGGCTGCCGGTGACAAACGGGTCACTTCAAGCTTTCGTTTGGCATGATCAGTCAAGTTCAATCCGTTTGCGATGTGTCATCCCATTATTTGCACATCATGCACCTTGGTGTTTGTTGGCCAGTTAAAGGAAGGAGGGGGGGAGGCTGTCGAGGTTCAATGGGCTAAATGAATAAATGACTTGAGCCTCTGCTTGGGCCATGTGGCCCCTGCTAACTCATTAAGTGAAGAAGAAGAAGAAGGAAGAAACCCTCTCCAAAATCCCACACCTTCTGTTGTCAGAGACAAAACACGGGGATTGGAGTTAACGTATGCCTTTGGGGGTGAGGGGGGTGAGGGGGGGGGCAGCTTTTTGCGTGGCGTGGAAGACAATAGGCTGGCTGGCTGGCTGGCTGCCTTGCCACGTGTTCCACGTGACAAGAAGTCTGTGAGGGGGGCTGGGTTGTGTTGGACAACATTCACACATAAATAGAAGAAATAGCGCTTTTGGGGAGAAAGTACTTCCATTTGGGTACTCGCAAGCAACCCGATTAAACGTAGCCAGCTTGCCACGGCTGTGTTTGCGAACCTGTTTTGCTCACGGCCAGACACGGGCGGCATCCATGTAGCCATAGCAACAGTGTCTCAATTAGCGTTGAGCCTGACTCTTGTTTATTGTGAAACAGCTGCTCTCCCTCCCTCCCTCCCTCCCTCCCATGGCCCGCCTCTGTCCAATTCTCTCTGCGGCTCTTCCTTTGCTTGATCACGGTGGCCATGTGACGTGCTACAGGTGCTTCAGCACACAAAGCAAGAAGTATGTTAGTGACAGGTGTCCACCTCATGCCACAAGTGTTTTGAGAAGCTGATCATGGGACAAAGCAAAAAGTCCATCCACACCACTGTGGACCCTCTCGGCTGGAGCTGAGGTGTCAAACCCTAGGCCCGGGGGCCCGTCACCTCATTTGACGTGGCCCGAAAAGACAAACGGTGCATCGACTTCATGTGTGCAAACTGAATTGACTTTATTTGGTCAATTGGGTCAGACGGTTTCGGTGCTTGTACTATATGGCAATTAGACAGGGCACCAAAAACAATGGAAGCATTTTTTTATTTGTATTAATGTTTATTTCTCGCATGTTGGAGATACACAGCCAGGCAGCCAGGCACCCAAACCCCTGCATGTTTGCCCACACGTACAAACGCATACAGAGCTAGTAAAAGAGTGGGTGGGTCTCGGAGGAGAAGAGAAAAGAAGCGATTTTGGCTCTCATCCTAAATTCCAAATGAGGCAACTCAGTGCTGCTTGGCAAATTGGGGGGAAATGAACAACAGACGGTGTGGGAAAGTTGACCATGTCCTGGTTCTGTTACATTTTGAAGCCCATTGCACCAAATCCAAAAGTTCTCAACTAATGGGACGGGATTTCGAGAACCATTAAGTTGTATACGTCGCGCCAGCGTGTTTGTCCTGCCGGCCGAGAATGCTCAGTGTCATGTCTCTGGTGTCTGTGTGTGTGTGTGTGTGTGTGTGTGTTATTTGAAAAAGGACAATGGTACACTCATCTGTTGTTAATCTTAATGGACAATTCCCAGTCCTCCTTCACGTAAACAAAGCCTAATTGACAGTAGCCCACACGCATGCCTGACATGGCACGCACGCACGCACGCACACATGAATTCTGTTTGGTTATATTTGAATGAAAAGAATCAACTTGAATTCGCTGCCCACCCACACAAAACAGAGTGTGTATTTGTGTGAATAGTCACAATGTGTTTATTGTTTCAGGTGGAGGGCACGTACACGCGTACCGTACAATGTATTACACAAGTGAAAATGTGTCCTGCTAAGGACTACATCTGTATAAAAGTGGGGTCCTAAATGAGTCATAAATATGTGCATTTGCCCTGGGTAGACTCTGACCCGACACCCGCTTCAGGAAAAAAGTGCACTGGAAACACGTACGTAGGTACGTGTGTGTGCGTGTGTGTACGCTGGCGTGTGTATAGGGGTCATTGCAGAGTTAATTAAAGCAAGGAACCCCAGGGCATAAATCGTTTACGTTGTCCTCATTTTTTTTCTACCATTCCTCACATTTGCCTTCGTTTCTTGGATTATTTTTCAATCCAGGTTTCCCTTGAGCCAGTTTGAAAGCAGTGGCGCAGGTTTTAGTCAATCTTTTCTTGAAATGTTTTTTCAATTGGCCTCTCTGTCCATATTCAAGACTTATTTGAAGACACCTTCTTGGTAGTGCATGCCATTCACTTGTTTTTGAATGGACTTTTTTCACTTTCTTCTATTGTTACAGCTGCAAATAGAAATAAGGTTGTTGTGTATTCTAGAAAGACTGGCATACATTATACTCAGTGCAGTTTGTTATGTTTAATGCTAATGCGTATGCACGTGTGTGTTTGAGGAAGCTTAAGTGCATTGTGTCTGGAAGTGTGTCCGTTTATTGTGTGCACAAATGATCAGAGGTCAACTGCTGCAGTCCATCTGGACACAAGTTTATGTCCTTGCTTTGTCTACTTGTGTGTGTGTGTGTGTGTGTGTGTGTGTGTGTGTGTGTGTGTGTGCTGGCACACGTCTAAAGGAAACTCGGAAAGAGGAGATGGTCCTGTTGTTGCCAGAGCATCTGATCTATTTATACGCAAGAATGATATGCATGCCATCATTGATTTTTTTTGGAATGATTTTGGGTTTCATTTCAATCTCAATCCAAGCACTAAAAATGCGTTTTTGCAGAAAACTCATGAAGTATAGAAGCAAGTTTGAAAGGAATTGGTGACCTGCTTGATCACTCCAAATGGCACTCCAGTTTTTAATGTGGAAAATGTTGCACTGTGCTCCCCAATTTACATGTGCACACCAATTTACCGTGACTGACCTTGCTTCCAGCCATGTCGCATCCATGACAAATCTCAGATAGCCTCCAGCTAGGGAGGGCATTCTCGCCTGTGCTACATACGTGGGCAGCTGTGTGTGTGTGTGTGTTTTGAGTACGCACGGTCGCTCGCTCGCTCGCTCCCCTTGCCTTCATGCATGATCAGGCAGCCCTGTCTTATCGGTGACCTGTGCATTTTTGCGTGTAAATGTATTCATGCGTGGCTGCCGCGTGTTTGAGCTTTTGGTTAGGTGTCGGTGCAGTGTGACTGGAATGGTGGATTTATTCCATGTACTAGAATGCAAATGAGCCATTCAGATGGTCAAGTGATTTTGTCAGGGTTCAAATCAAGGTTGCAAGCACTTTTGCAGCTTGTCTTGTTCAATCCATTGTTTGGCTAACGCTCTTTGCAAAACAGTGGTAGGCATTTGTCTTAAGACATGTCGCCAAAGTTCTTGAATGAGCGTGATGATGGTTACCAAGATGTATTTGTGCATAGCATAAACCATCTTGAGTTTTATTCAGACTGTTTGATTGCATATTTCAAGAATGTTACCGTTTGACTGCAGCGCGTGTGAGGCTCATTAATAATTCATGAGGTGGGAGGGGTCAAATGAGGGGGCGGTGACAGATGGATGGAGAAGAGTGTGAGAGGGAGAGCAGAGATCACACAACCAACCCGAGTCACTGATATCTGACCCAGCGAGAGGAACACCGACAGATATGAATCAAAGACATGCTTGGCAAATAGCCACAATGATATTTTGACCTCAATCATCGTGTGTTTGATTAACAATTGTCCAGTCTTCCCCCCCCCCCTGGGATGGAGATACAACATTGTGTGTCAACCTGGATTTAAGCGTGCATTGAGCAAGGTAAAGAAGTGCTTGTGTGTTTTGTGTAAGCTGTTGTCTCTGCTGAAGACTTTCTCCTCATGTGAAAGGTCCCAGGCTTATGAATGTTTTGTTATTTTCATTTGGAGTCTGCTTGTCATTTGACGCAAAGTGCTCAGGCAAGGCTCTCGGCCTGTCATTGTTAAATTAGCCCGAGACTGATGACGTATTGATCTCGCAGATGTGAGCAAGTGGCTGACAATTGTGTTCCATCATCTAAATAATCACTGCAATATTGAGTGAATCGAGATCTTCATGCTGCATACTGCTTGCTTATATTGGCCACTTTTGAACACCATTTGAAGAGGTTTTACTCTTCAATATGCATTGATGTTTGTCACTGATGTCGATTGAAGCTTTGATGCGAGTGTGTGACGTCTGCCAAGGGACCATTACTATACATACGTATTGCAATTTTGAAGGGTGCCGTGCGGGCAGGTCCATTGATGTCCCGTATATACTATATCGCACGCACGCACGCACGCAAGTCACCCACACTTGTACGCACAAACACGAGCAGACTCAAATCCAGACAGCCCTTTCTTTGTTCTGGAGCACTGTGGAGCTGAGTCACAAAACGGAAAAAGCGAGTGAGAGTGAGAAAGACGGATAGCCAGTGTGGTCTTTTAGTCTTTGGTTTTGTTGAGAGGACTCGTATGTCTCTCAGAGTCTTACATGTGCTTCAAGTGCAGGGCTGGCTATAGCTACATTCGGTTTTGAAAAAGGACATGAGCTTTTGTAGATGAAGTCCAAATAAAATACATTTACAATTCACTTTGTACATTGACAAACACAATTTTCCTCATGACTTTATTGTATTATCCTTGGTGGATGACATCATCAGTCAGTTCAAGAGAAAAGATGAGAATACTTTGTGTGGGTCCAGGTGGTGCAACATACAGATGTTGCCCTCTAGCTACATGGCTGCTCATGCTTCTGTCAGCGCGTGTGTGTGTGCGAGCGTGTGTGTGTGCGGGCGTGTGTGTGTGTGCGCGTGTGTGTGTGACAAATGGCTGCGGGCGGGCGGCCGAGATACAGCTGTCTGCTTGGCTGTCATAGACACTGCAAGAGGGAAGAGCCAGTGACAGATATTTAACACCATGGACCTAACTGTGTGCTCGCTGTGATCCCGTTTATGTATTTGTTTACAAACTAATACAATAGCCTCTGATTGGCAAGGGAACAAGTCAGAGTGTACCTTCCTTCTCAAAGTCACTGACATGGGCCATAGCCTGCCTGTCATGCTTATGGGGGGGGGGGGGGGGACATCAAAATTGGAGGCTTGGGTGGATGGCTGGATGTGGCCAACAGCAATGCCAGCATGAAATGACTTACACATAGCTACATGACACTGTACTATTCTATTATTGTACTGAAGAATAAATGCACCTTTCTTTTTTTGTTTGCATTTTGCCTGCACTCTGCAGATGATTCTTTCTTGACCTTGCATCTAGTTTTCCAGCCAGTGCGTTTCTTGATGGGCAAAAGGGCTCAGGTTGCCAATGGCCATTGCTCCACTCATTCGTGTAATAGTTCCTTTAATTTGGGAGCAATGAGGTTGTCGCAACAGACACTGTTCCCCGCCTCCCCCCTTTTCTTTTCTGATTCCAATTCCAAAATAACCTTTACACATGGATTGGCTCGATATTGTTTGTCCAAACTTTCTGAGCTTGATGTGAGTTTTCTACATAACACATAATTTCAGAATTCCTTTGGGTCATGCAGACTTGGCAGAAATTTTGCAAATTGTGCAAAACCAGCTCAGTGGCCTAGTGGTAGAGTGTCCGCCCTGAGACTGGAAGGTTGTGGGTTCAAACCCCAGCCGGCCGGGTCATACCAAAGACTATAAAGATGGGACCCACATGGAAAATTCAAAAGCATCTTGTGCTCCCCCAACAGTTGCGCCAGGTTGCTGCTATTAAGATGGTAATGATTATAATTGACCCAAGGAATTCATTTCTGCAATCATTCAGAGGGTTTGTGTATGAATGAAACGTGATTAACCACCATTGGTCACCAGATTGATTGGCGATGTGTTTTTTTTTTGCAGAGTGCTACGATACTATATGGTAAATAAGAATCATTTTTTTTGTTCTTCACCAGTGTTTTGCACCTAGTCACACGTGCACGCAAACTACATGCGTCCACAAATGTGGAAGCAACACATACAACCATAAAACGCGCGCGCACACACGCACGCACGCGCACACACACGCACACAAACACACACACACAGAATGAGAAAACAGTTAAATTGTTGAATCCGTTATTGTCACTCTAATTTTCCGATTTAAATGCAGAGAGGAGTACTGGACAGCTGGACATCATATCTTTCTATAATTATGAATAGAGAAGCGATACAGTGATGCTACTGTTCACTATGCCCTTACACACAGTCAAACATTCACCTCATGATGGACTAAAGAGATTCTGTACGGACTTAATATCATTTAGTAAAAGGACAGAGCCTGTTCTGAGGAAATGGACTTTGCTAATATTATAATTATAGAAGAGAAACGACAGATGACAACTGTTAATTTGTGTGTGTGTGTGTGTATGTGTGCGCGCGCGTGTGTACGTGTGAGACAACAAGCCAGAGCAGTCAATGGCAGAATGAGTTTAGCGTAACCTGGAGGCAGATGGGCCCATCTCAGCAAATTAGGCCTGGAAGACATGCAAACTACCCATGCGCCCGCATACATGCATACACGCGCACACGCACACTTGCAGGACCTCCAGTCTCAGACTTGCCATCTCCAGATCGACCGCCTGTCCTGTCCTGTCCTGTCCTGTCCTGTCCTGTCCTGTCCTGTCCTGTCCTGTCCTGTCCTGTCCTGTCCTGTCCTGTCCTGTCCTGTCCTGTCCTGTCCTGGCCTGGCCTGGCCTGGCCTGCCCTGGCCTGGCCTCAGCCAGCCAGCCAGCGTCTTTCTTTATCTCCCTGATTTTTTTTCTGCCCCCATTTTGATCCTTCTTTTCTCCGATGGCACTGTTGCTAGGGAGCCCTGCTGACTGGGGGTGCTTTTTATTGGACAGGAAGGAGAGGATGACGTTGAAAAGGGATTGATATGGAGGGAGGGGCGCTGGGGGCGTTTGAGGAGTGAAATCCAGATGTGCCAATGAGGTCGTACGTTGACCGACATTGTCGGAGGAAAGGAAAAGCATATGAAGATATCGATGGAAGGTTTAGTGAAGCAGAGAAAAACACTGACTGCTTAACAACAACAAAACGGGCAAAAAATCCAATCAAATCAAATTGGCATCAAGAGGCAGAATGATGTGTGGCAGAGGTCATTTCGAATCAAGGTGGAGTGTTCTTCTCGCAGTGGGGCATTGTGAACACAACCACCAGACTGGACGCTCTCTCTCTTTTAGTCTTGCACAAAGGATTGGAGAATTCTCACATTTGCTTGAAAGTCCTTGTGTATTGTAGCTTTCTGGTGAAGAAGCAAGCAGATGTTCATATTCAAGGCCAAAAACAAAGGAATCTCTTTCAATGGAATCATTTGGATCTTTTCTATTGTTGTGATGAGCTGGAGTGCTACTGTTGGACAATGAACATGTCTTGGGGGCTGCCAGCAGGTGGGAGTGGCTTTTACTGTGTGCCTGAAGGGATGACTAAATGGCCTCTTTGTTTGTCATAAATATGTGACAAAGGTGAGGGAGGGGGAAGCATTTAGACGTCGCCACGTGCTCTTCAATATTTCAAACACAGCGGAGTGAGGACCAATAGATTTCAATCGAAATAAATGGATCCCGATTTTGCTGCTTGAGCCGCTTCCTTCCTTCCTTCCTTCCTTCCTTTGCGGCAGGGTTGAAAGTGACAGGGGGCAACAAACTGATTGGGGTCTCCTGCGTGGCTGCCTGCCTGCGTGGCTGCCTGCCTGCGTGGCTGCCTGCCTGCGTGGCTGCCTGCCTGCGTGGCTGCCTGCCTGCGTGGCTGCCTGCGTGGCTGCGTGCCTGCGTGCCTGCCTGCTGCATGCCTGCCTGCGTGCCTGCCTGCCTGCCTGCCTGCCTGCCTGCCTGCCTGTCTGCCTGCCTGCCTGTCTGCCTGCCTGCCTGCGTGGCTGCCTGCGTGGCTGCCTGCGTGGCTGCCTGCGTGGCTGCGTGGCTGCCTGCCTGCGTGGCTGCGTGGCTGCGTGGCTGCCTGCCTGCCTTTGATTTGGAGCTTTGATTGGATTCTCATGGCGTCCCGTCCAACAATGCGCTTCTTTGATCTGCTCGGCTTGCTTTTCCTACATTGGAGAGCAATTTTCCTTTCAGTGCGGTCCACTTGCAACTAAGGGCAACTGCATAAGCACTTTTGGCAAATGGTTAAAAAAAATAAGGCCTTTTGCTTTTCAGTCGCTATTGGCTTGAGTTGAAGTGTCTCATCTTGATCCGTTTGATGCCGTGATTCTCGCTCCTACATGTTTATTCTGATCGGCTGCCAGCCATAATTGAAGAAGACTCTTAACTCATTCAATAGCATTGACGGTTCTAAAGATGAACTGGAATGGCAGTGAAGGAGTTAAAAGCCGATCTGCGGACATACAATGTGCTTTGGCTAACCATTGATTTGGGATATCCTGGTAATGCTCAAGCACGTGAGCTTTGTATCTCTTCTGCCTCTTCACAGCTTCATATTTTTTGTTATTGACCCTTGTTTGCAAGACACACACGCAGTAATATAATGATTCCAGACAAAAAAATCATCTCTCTCTCTCCCTCAAACTGGGTTGATTTAGCTTTTTTTTCCCCTTGTGATTTCTCACAGCACCCCGATTTCGTTTCCACTTTCCATCCATTTGCTCTTTTGATCAAAAGTAGGTCAGTCGGCATGATTGAGCCGCAGCTCCTTCCAAGCATGACACAAATCCATACACACATGCACTGATACACACACACACACACACACACACACACACACACACACACACACACACACACACACACACACACACACACACACTCTTCTTTTCTCATCCAACGTGCACTCGTCCATCCTCCAGTCTTGTTTCCTCCATGGTACCTTCCCTGGAGATTTGCGCTGTGTGCAGTGTGCTGGTTTTGCAATCTGACACTGCTCATTTGCCTTCCTTCCTTGCTTCCTTGCTTCCTTGCTTCCTTCCTTGCTTGCGTTAATCAAAGAAGATTTTGTTGACAATGATCAAAAGCAGAAAGTTGCAACCAACGCAGGCAGCGAGCGACTGTGTTTCTATGCAGAGCTCCTAAAAAAAGGGGATTTTCTTTTAGCGCTCAGATGGATACCAACTTGCCACAGTTGAGTTGTTTACACCAAATTCTAATGCTACTTCATAAGCATCACTTACTGTAAAGTGAAACAATGCATGAGCAGACCCTGGCAACATATAATCACAGCCACAGCGTGTAACGGCGCATTTCTTCCTGCTACAGATAGGGATATGTTTTTTTTTCTTCTTTTCTTAAATAATTCAAATCAAAGATGTCATAATCACTACTAATTGGTAGATTTCACGCAAATACCAAGCATTGCCTTGCCACCCCCCACATTTTGATCCCGTCGGCTTCAGCAACTGTTGTCATGGCAACTCCTTTAAAAGACATCCGCGCTATGGTAATGATGCTACTGACACAGCCCCCACACACAACCACTTTAACACGTAACCTGTGACCTTTGTGTGAGTAAGAGCCATTTATTTTTTTGTGTGTGTGCATGAGACCAAAGCTGGTGACATTTGGGACATTCATTAGGACTCAAAGGCAGGTGACAGACAACAGTGACATCAAAGTGTCCACACTCTCACGCAAAAGATTCCGATGCATCTTGAGCAGAGTCTTGGGCTCTTATTCTGTACTGTTTTATTGGCATCCTATTTATTCTTGTGCAGGAGGCCTAGAAAGAAAAATATAGAAAAGTATGTGTACAGACACGAGCAAGTCATTAGGAGTGTTTTTTTTTTCCAGAGTGCTTGCTAAAAAAGACATTTGCTGTAGTCAAAGAGAGTTTCCGTTTGTTTGTGTTGACGCACCGTTACATTGCATTGCAGCTTTACTCATCCACGTCTTCTGCAAGTGGCGCAAATAAACTCATGTGCCTGGCTGCCTGGCTGCCTGGCTGCCTGCCCTATGGCAAAACACTTAACCCAGTTGAACATTTCTTCCCCAGAAATTCAGTACTATGTGACAGAGTGCAGTCAGAAGGGTCGTGATGATTTGTAGTAGCTCATTTAGGAGCACTCCCAGCACGAGTGTTGAGAGTGATTGAGAAATGCCATGGCGACTACAGCAGAAGTGCTCATGCTTATGGAACAATCATAGGGTTTCTCTTCTTCCACATCTCTCATCAAATACAACATTTTCTCTTTGTGTGCTTTGTGAACATACTAGCATACATTTTGCACGTTGAGGCTGTGCGCTGTCGGAGAGTATTTTCCTTAGCCCTCCAGGCAGACTATGTTCTAGTGTGAGCAGGAGAAGCAGAGGGCAACCGGGGAAAAAAAAAACAAACGAGAGAAGATGAGCATCACCCCAGATGAGCTCTTTGGCAGTTGCAGACAGTCCTGAGGCATGTGTTGGCTGCACTGCGCCAACATCTTTCCTCCTGTGTCACTAATTGGCATCAAAGTTTGCATAACAAATGCAGCATCAAAATAAGATCTCTTTTGTCTTTTCTCTCATCAGGTCTGCAAAGTGGTCCCAGACAAACAAAACATCATTATTAAGGTAAGTCGTCCTTGTATCTGCATGTAGCTAGACTTGGGTGACTGGTCCTCATCTGAATGATTCTCATCAGTCTACAACTGAGCTTTCCGATTTCTTTTTTCTCGTCTGTGGAAGACAGTTGAACCCCAATGACACCTGGGGAAGGGGAAACATCTCAATTTATGTTAATCATCCTAGGGACTCTGGGAACCCGACTTTGCAGGGTAGCCTCACCTCCAATTGATTTGGCTTATCTGCCAGGGGCATAAAGGCCCAAGGCAATTTAGCTTAGCCCCTAGGACGGTTTGGATATACTACAAGTTCCTCCCTCTGACTGTGGCTTTTTTGATTCCCTCAGAAAGCGTGTCACAAGCAAAGCACTACAATACCATTTGTTTGTCGTTATGTTGACCTGGTGGTGTTTAGCTTGTCTATGTGATTTGCTTGAGCGAGTATATGGTTCATGTGTGTGTAAATAGTGTGTAAGCTAGGTCAACTAGAAAGGCAATCCAACCCATTTCAAGTGAACTCCCTAAAGCTTTCAAAAAAAATAGCAAATCAAATACATCAGGGCCAGTCCAAGGGGCACTTTTTTGTGGAAACATGCGCACAAAAATGCTCATCTGTGGCCATTCAATATACATAAATGCGTAGCTCCCCACCGTTGAAGGACACATGGAGAAGCAAATCGAGAGCTCCTTTCATGAACATAGTAGGCTCAAGGTAGGACAATGGAACAGTCGATAAAGGTAGAGGACTATACATTTCCCAGTTGGCTGGGAATAGAAGACCAGCAGCACCTGAAGGAGATCCTGGGCAATGGCTGGACTCTGCTTGGGTGGTGTGGTGTTTATTTTTAGGAACGGCAAGATCCCGGAGGAGGTGTATCCACATGTTTTCAAGGTTGTCTCCACGCACAAACCCAAGTTGCCGTAGAGGGCACGCTGCCAGCGCGAGGGCCGACCGACCGACCGGATCGATCGAGTACATTGCTTAAGGCCACTGGAGAAATGTACTAGCTAGTGTATAGTATTTTTGGAAACAACGACTCTTGTGTTTGATGGGCAACTGCTGGCTCACGGCCTGCGTGCGGCTCTCACCCGCAGTGCACAAAGCATTTGTTTCAAGTGAGGAGTTGATCAGTGTGAATACTTTTGTCCTCAAAAAGATGGAGATTTAAGAGTGGATGAAAGTTGATTTTGTCACAACATACACCAAGTGATTTCCTGCACTTTGTTGGTTTGCTATTCAGCACTTTGGTCCCATATTAGAATGGCAATGTTTATGCACATGCACATTTTGTAGTTTGCAAATAGGAAGGGTCAGGGTTACTGCATACAGGACAGTCGACTGCACTTTTTCGAACCTGTCTCTGTTTTTTAGCAGGTCAGCAGCAGCAGCAGCAGCAGCAGCAGCAGCAGCAGCAGCAGCAGCAGCAGCAGCGCGCCAGAAGTCGTCAGGAGCGCTGAGGCGGGCCGAAATGATGAGGCGGGGCAGCCATTGGGCCCTGGCTTTCATGTCGTTGCTGCTGTGGCGCCAATCCGCGCCAATCGAAGTACCAAACGATCGTAAGTGCGCCGTTAATAAATCATTAGGGGAAACTAATAGCGTTCAAGAAAGTGTGCGTTATATCCGTTGTTGTGAAGAACGTCTCACCTGCTTTGTGTTTTCTTTCTCTTGGCTCATCGTATGAAAACAACAAACAGGTAAGTGCTCCGTCCCCATCTTACACCATTTAACAATACCTTCAAGTTGTACAATGTCAATATTGTAGAATACTTCAATGCGCGGGTGTGTTTAATACGTAGATTACGTAAGTAACATCATTTTTACAATGTGCCCACACTTTGTGTCTGTCTCCCTGTTGCTTTACGTTGGACTAACAGCAAAGATCCTGGCCGACCGTAAGTCTTTTGTGTTGAACGTGTCGATTGTCAGTCTTTCCCACTGGTTTTGTGCGCTTGTTATCTCCCAGCGAGCGAGCGAGCGAGCGAGCCCTCCCTGGCAATAACTGTGGAAGTATTTGTGACAGCCATGCTTTGAAATGATGGAGGCCATTCAACATGACGACAATTTGCATCCCGTTTTAATTTGCATGTATGCTTGTTTGTAGCACAACGAACCATGTGGCGAAAGCATTCGGATGCTTGCCAAGGCACACAATACAAATTGCATTCTTTGTGGATGAGTTTAGCGTCTGCTTAAAAAAGGGAAAAGCATTTCTCACTCTTGATCATTTTGCATGTGTGTGTGTGTGTGTGTGTGTAGCAATTGAAAGCCCCGAAGGGCTCGGTGAGCTGGAAGCAAATGGCTAAGGACGCGTCGGCTCTGTTTAGTGAGAGGGGGTCGTCTTTACTAAGCCATTAAATATGTATAGTGGAGTGAACACGGTTGGCTGGCCTGGACATGATTGGCTGTGGCTCTACAAGCCATTTTAGACATCATTTGCTATTTTCTTTAGTTTGCTGCTAATTAGGATACCGACTGAACCAGAAAAACAATAAGAACAGTAATGAGACGTTCAATGAAGGGCCATCTCGGGACTTGTTTTCATCCACATCTTTTGGAGCAGATGTGCATGTGCATGTGCATGTGCATGTGCATGTGCATGTGCATGTGCATGTGCATGTGCGCGCGTGCGTGCGTGCGTGCGTGCGTATAGAAATGTAACCAACCATGCTTCTGCTTCCTCTCTTTGGTCAGTGAAACAGCCCCCTACTATTACCAAGCAGTCAGTAAAGGATTACATTGTTGACCCCAGAGATAACATCATCATCGAGTGCGAAGCCAAGGGCAACCCGGTGCCAACGTAAGGAATGCACACACAAACGCAATGTCTCTTACATCACCAGTGGGACTGGACAATGGCACATTGTTTACTTGGAGTCATTTGGCTGTGCACACTCTTGTACATTCATTCATTCATTCGTCCGTCCATCCAGCCATCCATCCTGCCATCCATCCATCCTGCCATCCATCCTGCCCTGTTTGGCAATGTGTCTGATGGCCAGCACTAGGCACAAATTCAATCCAGCCAAGTCGCAATGTGAATTCTTTGATTTGGTGCCTCAGGTTCTCATGGAGAAGGAATGGCAAGTTTTTCAACACGGCAAAAGATCTGCGTGTGACAATGCGCAAACGTTCGGGAACCCTGGAAATCGGATTTCGGAACGGAGGACGGCCGGAAGACTATGAAGGCGAATACCAGTGTTTTGCCACCAATGATCACGGAGTGGCAATGTCCAACAAAATTCTACTTAGGGTCTCGAGTAAGTATAGCAACACACATTCGTTGCATCGGGAAATGTTTTCATTTGATTTCATCAGTACATTAACGCGTACATCTGCAGCGGACACGAGGAGATGGAAAACGTCTAAAATATCACCATTGAAAATTTGCAGAAAATGCTGACAGGTTTTTGATTTGTTGTTGTGGTGTTGTTTTTTGCGCATTTGAACGCACGCCCTGGTGATTTTTTTTTTAGAGGCACCTCTGTGGCCTAAGGAGGTGCTGGAGCCAGTGGTGGTGAGCGAGGGCTCGTCGCTGGTCCTCCCCTGCAACCCCCCTCCGGGCCTCCCGCCTCCGTTCACTTTCTGGATGAGCAGTAGTGAGCAGCATTTGGACATGACAATACGCACCTTCTGCACACGTGTCACCACAGCAGCAAGATGAATTTGTCTTTGCCCTTTTCCATGTTCCAGTGATGATTCCCATCCGACAGGATAAGCGAGTGTCCATGGGTTTGAACGGAGACATGTACTTCTCCAACGTGGTGGCCCAAGATGCTCAGAACGACTACAGCTGCAACGCTCGCTTCCTCTTTACGCACACCATCCAGCAGAAGAACCCCTTCACTCTCAAAGTTCTTACCAGTGAGTGCATGACCGGAACAACACGCATGCATGGTCAAGCCGTGCCGTAAAAGAGACCGCCGGCCGGCACGGAAGAGGGCGAGCCGTTTGTACAAAGAACACATTAGTGAAACTGAATGGGTGAACACCCACACTGACCACTGCTATGGATTGCTGGAAGAGATATCAAATGCCAGCCATATAGTCCTAGTCATTTAATAACATAACGAATGCAAGCGGTAACCGATGTTCCCATCTCCAGGTGATGACATTCTGTCATTTATGCTAAGAGCAAAAGAGACGTATACGTATTGAGCTTGGTTTATACGTACTATCTGTGCGCATGCTTGTTGGTGTGTTTTCAGATGATCCTTATAATGACACCTCTTACAATGACAGTGACCCATATGGTGGTGAGTCACAAAGTCTGGACAGTGGAGTCTCCTGTCCAGTTGTAGCGTCAATCCGTAGTCGTGTTGAATTCACCTACTGACATCAGTGTCAATTTAACATTCTAACATTGTTTCAATCCTGTCAAATATGTCATCAAAGGAATCCTTTCTTTTCTCTTTCTAATACAGACTAATCCAGTTGAGATGTTCATTGATTCAGCTAAATGCTAACGCTTTGATCCGACTAAATCCTGTAGCCATTTTCAAAATGCAATTTTCAATGATTCCCATATTGCCTTTGAGGTACGATACACATATTGCCTTTGAGGTGGGCTCATTTTTCTTCTTTAAAAAACAACCCTATAGATTAAATGCATCTGAAATTCTGTCAAGGATTATTTTCCTTTTTTGTGTGTTTTTATGGAGGACATAAATTCTATATTAGTAGTAATAGTGTCGTGAGCAGCCAGGGCAGTGTGTAGTAAGTATCATGCCACATTGTGTGTGAATCTTCAATTACGTCGTCTGCATAATCATTTTCTTCTTTGTCATGCTATCTTCCGTGGTGGCATTCCCCCCCCCCCAAAAAAGAAGTAATTATTTCCTTGTGATCTTCAGATATACTTTATGTATAAAAACTGCTCTCATTGAAATACGATTGTTGCCGGTGTAAAAAGGCGGCAGCGGCGGCGGCAGCAGCAGCAGCCGCAGCAGCAGCCGCCACTCTCCAATTTGCTTGGGAAACCTGACAGCGACTTGCATCTTTGTCTCTCCCCCTCCCTACTTCCACGTGACTCGTTCCTTAATGTCGTCAAGGGGAAAGCCGATCACGGTTCCCTTTCATTTTGCAAGGCTTGGCGTGGCAAAGTTGCCAGCTCTAGAAGTTGAAGAAGCACATCAAATGAATGATGTTCTTCATTGTGATGCCAGACTAAAACAAACCAAGGAACATAGGACAGGTTTGATTGGCTGTCCTTTTCAGGCTTTTAGTGGCAATCTTTGCCTGCCACCTCTGTTCCCTTGGCAAACGTTAAGGAAGACGGACGGCCTTGTCGTTTCAGCTCGGCTTAATGTCTTCCTGCCATTTACTGGCCGCGCTGACCTCAACACACTGGATGGAGAAAGCGACAATGCCTTGCAGAATTGGAATGCAGCCGTTATGAACAAGTTATCGGAATCGTAACCTTCCATTGAGTTGCCACTTCCAATAAGCTCAGCGTGTGCCTTTGAAGCGCTTTACGCTTTGCATGCGTTTCATTGCCTCCTTTTTCTTCATTTGTAGGCCGTAAAGTTGCTGAGTCCACGCCAACCTTCCTCACACCGTCGGGGACCGAGAGCTCCAAAATGGTGCTGAGGGACCAGCAGCTGCTGCTGGAGTGCATTGCTGCTGGACTGTGAGCTTGCACGCACGCACGCACGCACGCACAATACATAGTACAAGACACGTTCTTCCCGTGCGTTGACGCGTGCGCGCACGTGTCGACCCGCAGCCCCACGCCGGCTATCAAATGGTTTAAGAAGGGCGGCGATCTGCCGGCACAGAAAGTCAAGTTTGAGAATTACAACAAGACCATGAAGATCGTGGCCGTGTCAGAGGAGGACACGGGGGAATACGTCTGCATGGCCACCAATCATTTAGGGAGCATCCGCCACTCCATTTTTGTTCAAGTGAAAGGTGAGAGCGGCCAGCTGTTTGTATCTGCGCTAGGAACTGCTGACGTGCCTTTGGGTTCCACAGCGGCCCCTTACTGGCTGGACAAACCGACCAATTTGGTGCTAGCTCCAGAAGCCAACGGCCGCCTGGTGTGTCGGGCCAACGGCAACCCCAAACCCAGCATCCGATGGCTGGTTAACGGCATTCCCATAAACAGTAAGTACTCTCTGGCTAATTGAAACTATCGCCATCCAATTGACTAATTGTAAGCCGATACATATGACCTTTGATAACAATGGCTTTCTCTTTGCCCCGCCGTCAGGCTCTTTGCCTGACCCGAGTCGCCAGCTCATGGGCGACACCATCATCTTCCGCTCGGTGCAGATGGGAAGCAGCGCCGTCTACCAATGCAACGCTTCCAACCAGCACGGTTATCTTCTGGCAAATGCCTTTGTCAGTGTCATCGGTGAGATTGCCATTTTCAAAGTGGAGGCCTATGTTTGCCCGCTTTCATTGTTTGAGCGCTTCAAAAACGTTGACGTTGAGCTGATGCTCTTAGTTCGTCTCGGGAGTCGATGGTGTTGAGAAAGAAAGAGAGAAAGAAAGAAAGAAAGAAAGAAAGAAAGAAAGAAAGAAAGAAAGAAAGAAAGAATTACAGTGGGTGGGGAAAGATGGACCAACAGTTCATTTTCTCCAGACAAATGCTTTTTCTTTTGAATGTGCAGTTGGATTCTGAACTTTGGGAATTATTCCTCTCTCTAGATATGCGTCCAAGGATACTTGGGCCAAAAAATCAACTGATCAAAGTCATCGAGAACAACCGCACCTTTCTGGACTGCCCCTTTTTCGGTTCCCCTATTCCAGATTTACGCTGGTAAGCGTGCGGGAAAAGTGGCATTCTGAACCGAATGGCGTGTTCACTTCCAGGAACGTTCATGGCAGGTTTAAGAACGGACAAGGCAGCGGCCTAGACGGCGGACATTACCGCGCTTATATCAACGGCAGCCTGGAGATCCAGCGTGCCAGACCGCAGGACGAGGGCACCTACACCTGCGTGGCCAGCAGCATTCTGGGCATGGCTGAAAACCAGGTCCGCCTGGAGGTCAAAGGTCAGACGCAAGATGTGCAAAAGGCATCGTAGCTTGTGCCTTTTTCAGGCATCAAATCAAATCAAATGACTGACTGTTCCTTAGAGCCCAGCCGTATCGTCGGGGCCCCTGAACACCAGTCGGCCATCAGGGGATCCACAGCTCGGTTTGACTGCAAAGTCAAATTTGATCCCAGCCTGGCTGCCACTGTGACTTGGACCAAGGATGACAAGCCCATCCATCTGGGATGGAGGTAAGCGAGCGAGCGAGCGAGCGAGAGAGAGAGAACAGGTCATGGATGACACGTTACTCATTATTCAAAGCGTAGTCAGTCGTATGGTATTGGATGCATCTCTTGTACTATCAAGCAGCAATTGGCCACAGGTTGGGAAAATATTGTATTTAGGTCTTCATTTTCCATCGAGCTTTCCATTGTACTTTTGATTTTTTTTGGAGCATTTCCTGAAAATATTTCATGTTACTATTGTAGCATCCGGTATGCTCTGTTGTGTGTTATCGCTGGTCTACCAGGCTGAGGAAAGACGAGGAATCGCTGACCGTCCCGAACGTCAACGAGGGGGACGAAGGAACTTACGCGTGTACTGTTGAAACCGAGATTGACCGGGACTCGGCCTCGGCTCGTCTCACTGTGTTAGGTACACGCGCCTGCTGGACAGCGGACGGCATTTAGCTTCCCATTCAGACGCGACACTCCAGTAAAAGCTCCACGTGCAGAATAGCTAGAAGACAGAGCGGCACGCACGCACGCACGCACGTACGCGCGCAGGGACTTGCATGTCGCATGAATATCATGCATGATGCTACTAATGTTACACACTAATTACATTGCATGTTGCTTTTCTTAACTGCACCTAACGTAGCGGATTAATCGAGAAATGTTGTTGTATTCTAGTCCAATTGAAATCTTGCTTTTAAACATTTGACACATTTGCATTGACGGTTGCCCTCTAGTCCCATGCGGGATATATTTGCAGGAGATCTACTATTAAAACACACGCACACACACGCACACGCACACGCACTCGTGTGTTGCTTAAATGGGCGCCTGTTTGGGTCCAATACTGAAATCTCATTGCTGGCAATCATTTCAAATCAATTCAAAAGTGTCAAATGTGTCTAACGCTAGGGGTGTAGTGTAAATGGCGGGTTTTGTCACGATACGATATAATATCGATACAAAGAACACGATACGATATTTGCCGATATCGTAAAGCCTGCTGTGATTCATTCACGATACATCACGATATAGTGCTCTACGATGGATATAGAACAATATCCTGATTTATAACAATTCGTACGCAAAAGCAACAAGGTACTGCAAACTGACAAAGTGCTTCCAAACGAATGACTTGAAGCCCAAAGGGGAGCGAATTTCCTTCCTCGTCTTCTTGGACACTAGCCATAGCAGCAGCCCAGGAGCCGCGTAGTTGTCGGCTCCCCTTTCACGTGCCTGCTCTGCTCTGCTCACAACACAACACGCCACGCCACGCCGCGCACTGCTCCCGGAAAGAGGAAGCAAGCAACAATGAACTGGATTTCAAAATAAAGTCGCGTCTAATGTCCGAGGTCAAAAAGATGGATGTTTACGTTTAGCATCGATGCCAACAAATCGTAGAGCATTATATCGATGTCTCGATGAATCGTTACACCCCTATCTAACGCTATTAACATTTACTGTGCACTTGCGTTCTTGATGAGCGGTGGGACTCCTTTGCAAACTCTAACCACTCCACCCATCTCCTGGTCCTTGACCTTACAGAAGAAGCCTCCCTCAACCCCTCACTTTCTAGTGCCTTGCCTCCAGGTAACCTACAATTTAGGTCTTGTGTTTCTTTTCGCTCATTGCGCCTCTGACTCTTTAATGATTACAAATACTTCAAATGAACTTCTGGTGTTCCATCCTTTTTTCTTTTACTAAGCATGCCCATGTTCAACTCAGTTCCCTCACACGATACACTAGTTGTTGATTGGGGAAATAGTTTGACAACTATTTTGCTTCTTGTTACAATGCGCACCAACTTTGTTCAAATCAGCGTATATATAGCGTCAATATAGCATACCTGTGTAATGTGCTTTAAGATCTTGTTTCCTTGCAGACCTCCCCGACCCTCCTATGGATCTGGAGCTGTCAGATCCGGCAGCCCGGAGTGTTCGCCTCACCTGGATCCCTGGAAATGACCACAGAAGTCCCGTCACAGGTCACTATGCTACAAACGCACATAGACATTTCAAAAAACCAAAAACCCCAAAATAGAACGTTTTAAAAGGCAGGAAATATTTGCCCACGCACGGTAGAGTTTTTGGTCCAGTTTGTGGAAGACCGCTGGGAGCCAGGAAGATGGCAGGACCTGGCCACCTACCCCGGGGACCTCAACTCGGTCATTCTGCAGCTGGCTCCCTTTGTCAACTACCAGTTCCGAGTTATTGCCATCAACCAGGTGGGCCCGAGTGCGGCCAGCAGACCCTCACCCCAATACCAAACCAGTAGCGCTGGTGAGTAGCAGCATCCTGATGACTTCCTTCACCTATTACGTATGTGTCGTGGTTTGACGCCACGATCCTTTGATTTTACACCAAGCTCCTGATGTCATACCCAGAGGCCTCCGAGGCTGGGGCTCACAGAAAGACAACATGGAGATCACTTGGGAGGTAAGTGGATGGCATTGTGATGGAGGAATAGATAGGTAGCCTTACATTCCTGTCATTTTGGTCAGCCCCTGCTTGATCTGGAGAAGAACGGCCCGAATTTGCACTATGCCGTGTGGTGGAGACGCAAAGATTCCGATGCCGACTGGAGCAATGTGACCACAACGGGGACCAAACACGTTGTCCGCAACACACAAACCTATGTAGCCTATGAAATGAAAATCCAGGCCAGGAATGATCTTGGAGCAGGACCAGAGTCCAATGTGGTCATTGGATACTCGGGAGAAGACAGTAAGATAGTTGCCGTGGTTGGCTTTCCGGAGACCTGCTGCTTTTTTTTTTTTTCTTCTTCTAATTGACTTTTCTAATAGATTTTCCCGTTTTCAGGACCCACCGGCGCTCCGACCGAGCTGCGCATTTCTAAGGTAGACAGCACCAAAGCAAATGTCCACTGGAAGCCCGTCCAGCAGGAGTCGGTCCGAGGAGAATTCAAGGAGTATAGAGTGAGACTGAGCGCAGACACTTGCGTGGATCCTTTCTTTCTTTCTTTCTTTCTTTTTTTTTTTCTTTCTTTTTTTCTTTCTTTTTTTCTTTCTTTCTTTTTTTCTTTCTTTCTTTCTTTCTTTCTTTTTCTTTTTCTTTTTTTCTGTGGCAACTTTCTGTGTTCCATCTTCTAGCTGCACTATTGGCGTGAGGCCAGTCACGTACCCGCTTTGGTGTTCAGCAAGGAGAACAAGACCAAAGGTTTCTACACCACCGTGGCCGAGCCTTCGGGCATCCTCAGCGACCTGGTGCCCTTTTCGCGCTACAAGATGTTTATGGTTGTGGCCAACAATGGTTACCAAGGTCCACCCAGCAACACGGTTGAATTCAGCACAAAGGAAGGAGGTAACCAATTGAAATGGACACGATATCATCCAAAGGGAATGTCTGTCTGTCTGTCTTTTTCCAGTTCCGTAACTGCGGCGTCTTTGTGATGATAACTGCTGTCTTGGAACATTCTCATTTTTGTTTATGCGCAGTGCCCGACGCTCCCAGTTTTTTCAGGATCAAGCGAAGAGGCTTGGATTCCATTCATCTGGAGTGGGACAAACCTCTGGAGCCAAATGGTCTCCTCATTGGATACCAGCTCAAATACCAAACAGGTTGAACACTTTTTCTTTCTTGTTACACTTTGCATTCATCGCACCTTTAAAATCATGTGTCATTTTCATGATGCATACAAAATGTCGGTGGAAGAAAAGTCACAATAATAGTAATCAATGAAAATGGTTTGATAGTGGAATATGAATTAAACGGGCAGAATGGACAACAAGGTGACCCACAAAGCACCTTGTGGCGCCACAAAGCACCTTGTGGCGCCACAAAGCACCTTGTGGCGCCACAAAGCACCTTGTGGCGCCACAAAGCACCTTGTGGCGCCACAAAGCACCTTGTGGCGCCACAAAGCACCTTGTGGCGCCACAAAGCACCTTGTGGCGCCACAAAGCACCTTGTGGCGCCACAAAGCACCTTGTGGCGCCACAAAGCACCTTGTGGCGCCACAAAGCACCTTGTGGCGCCACAAAGCACCTTGTGGCGCCACAAAGCACCTTGTGGCGCCACAAAGCACCTTGTGGCGCCACAAAGCACCTTGTGGCTATTTGCCCAGTCATGAGCTAGATACTACATTGGGCTCCACGGCCAACCAAACATTGCTAAGAGCAAAACATTGGCCAATTGACAAATGGCTTTCCAGAAGCCCTGATGAGCGCGCCATAGACACCTGCCGGCAGGTGTGCTCATTTTGCAGTCTCCAAAAATGTTGCCTCCAAAATACCATGCCATGTGTTTTTCCGCCAGCCAGGCCACCTTCCCGAGTTGTTTGGATTTCTAATTTTACTGGAGCACAGAGCACATGGATTTTCACTCGCTTGTTATTTTTTCCAATGGATTTCTACAATTTGTTGTTCTTAGCCAACGGATCGAGAGAGGGTCGACCTCGCGTTGAGACTTTCCTTCCAAACGTGACGGAGTTCACGCTCCGTCTTCCCGATCGCTCCAGCCGCTACAATTTCTACCTGTCGGCGCTCACCCAGGTGGGAGCGGGCGAGGTCTTTGCTGAAGAATCCCCCTTCTTTGGCAACGAAGGTTAGTCTGCTAACAGCTGCTCTTGAAGAAATGACATGATTCAGTCAAAAGCACTGGTGGAAAGCAGGAAGAAATAGTCTCTTTCTTTTCTTTGGCCCAGACCTTCTCTTGTTCCCCTTTCTCCATGGTACGTATGTGACAAAAAGGGACTTCATAACGGCATAGAACTAACCATTTTGGCTATGATGGAGGGAGCGCTCTGCTGTACAATGACGCCCCCAAAGTCTCATCTGACGCATATCACAATCGGAATCGTCTTTATTGGCCCAGTATGTAAGAGAGAGAGGAAGAAAAACAAAAACAAAAAAAAAGCCGGCTTGACAACCTGTCCAAGAAACGGGGGAAGAATAGCAATGCCCGGCAGCTGGCTCCCTGCTCAGCGACTTTCTTCGATGGGCGGGAAAAAGCGAAGGTGAAAAAGGCAAGGGAGATAGATGAGGGTTAGGGGGGAAAATTTCAATTCGAGCTTTTAAGGCCCTACGGAGAGGGGCAGAGTGTGGAAGGCGGACGGACATTCAGTCCCCGTGACGGAATGTTCCGTCAGCTCGGCCATCTCGGATCTGTAACAAAAAAGAGAATATGCGCAGATTGATTATTACAAAGTGCACTTGTGTCTAATCGACGTTAACGGCATGATACGAGTCGTCCTAAAGCGTTTTTTTGTGCTTGGTTTTTTTCTTTCAAGGAATCAGATGTCATTGATATTTGCATTTTTATTGTACATGCCTACATACTGCCTAATAGTATGAAGGAAAATGTGTTCTTTTAAGAAGCGCACGGCTTGTAATTCCAACAAATGGGACTGATTTTATAGCGGGAGCAAATATTTCTTCATTTTTCTCTTTCAAACGTCCGTCCCCTCTTCATTGTCCCTTCTTTCTGTTGACAGAAAACTTTACTGATGCTACAGGTCTAGGTAATAGCGAATGAAGAACACGTCTGCCTGTTCCCACCCAGCCAGCACCATCCTACCCCCCTCCCTCCCTGTCTCACTTTCGAGCTGTTCACCTCAGCACATAGCAGCAGTGCAGTCCACTAGCTTTTCTTGATGACTTCTATTTGACATTATTGATCAAATAAGTCACTAGTTATGACACTGCCAGAATTAACATGGGACTTGGACTGTGCTGCTGTTGATGGTTTTCTTTATTTTTCTTTTCTTATCTCGAATGTCTCTCAGGCTCTGCCTTCTGATTTGCCCTTCCTTTCTCTTTGCTGGTGTTCTTTGCCATCAGGGATTGAAAAGACCATTCATATTTGTACACAACTTTGAGGCTCCATTGCTGCTATTGGTATTCCGTATAGTGGATTTGTTTGTGACTAGTTTGCAAGTGATCCCTGATGGTACACTCTTAGCGCACAAGCTTGCAGTACTGCTACGGCCGGATCTCTTTTGACACGGTTGGTTACTAAACGCAGCTCATAACAGGCATGTCGCTAATGCGAGTGAGTGTGCTCGGAATGGAAAGAATG